>NW_026126424.1:10227500-10827500 GCF_943737965.1 Phodopus roborovskii | reverse complement strand
GCCACAAGAGCAGGAGGAAGCCAAGTGCTCACGTCCAGACAGTAAGGGCAAAGCAGAGACAGTAGACTGTAGAGAGGGTTTTTACTCTTGCGGCCCATCCCCAGTGGTGAGACTTCCTCCATAAACGCCATATTGCCTTAGCCTTAGAGTGTCACCACCTGGGGACCAAGTATTCAAATGCCTGAGACTGTGGAGGATAGTCATTCAAAACTACTCTGCCACTCTTTCCTGGGTCTCCTCCTGCTACTATGGCTTTTCCATCTCCCTCTTTTTTTTTTTTTTTTTTTTCTCAGCCTGCCCTGCTCCTCTAAGTGGTAGCAACCCCAGACTCTATGCTATGCTAGCGGATGCAGTATCCACTCGCATGGTGGTGAATATTGGTTGTCAGCTTGACAACAGCATCAAGAATCCTGAAGGAGACAAGCTGCTACGCACAGTTGTGATGTTGGTTAGGTTAGTTGAGGTGGATAGACTCACCTGAACTGTGGGTGCCACTATACCATGGACTTAGTCCCAGACTGGATGAAAAAGGAAGTTAAGAATGAGCAATGGTCTGTCTTTGGTTCTTGGCTGCAAGTGCCATGTGCCCCTAAGAGGCCACCTGCCTCCCACTCCTGTTACCATGTGTTCTTTTCCTACCATGATGGATGATAGCCTCAGACTGTGTGACAGAATAAGACAGAATAAACTCTTCCTTAAGTTGCATTTATCAGGTATTTGTCACAGCCATGGGAGAATTAACACAACTAGCCATAAGTGTCTATTGAAATTTAAAATAACAGAACATAATGAGATGAAATTAAAAATCCAGTTTAGTTGCAATAGCCATATTTCAAGTGCCCATTGGGCACATGTAAACAGTATACAAACACAGACACAGATACTTCTATCATCATGGACAGCAGTACTTGACAGGAATGTCTGAACTCTCTAGTGATCTCACCCAGCTCCATGGTTCATAACTCATCTCTATATGACAGTGAGCTCTAAATTTATACCTCCAATCTGACCCAAACTTCAGATGTGAACATAAAACAGCCTGTTTCATATAAGTACTTGGGTGTCTTAATAGACTATATGAACTAAAATTCAAAATAGAACACTCCGTTCATTTTCTTTTACCTTCTTCCACCCACAATAGTTTTTTTCTCCTCTGTTAAATGATACCATCTCACCAGGGGTTTTTAAATATTGGGTTTTTAAAATTTTATTAAATGCATTTGTTAGCATGCACACTTGTGTGCAGTTACTTGTGGAGGCCAGGAAAAGGCACCAGATACACAGACAATTGTGAGCTGCCTGAAGTGGGTGCCAGGAACAGAACTCTGGTCCTTGCAGGAGCAACTAATGCTGTTAACCACAGAGCCATATCTGAAGCCTCCATCTCACCAATTCTGAAACCAAAAAATCTGTGTTATCCAGATTCCTCTTTTTTATTCATCTTCAGTATCCAATCCATTATTTTTACTGACTTCATACATAAAATATATTTCAAATCTATCCTTAGCTACATCCTCTGTCATCTTCTCTAGTCCAAGATTCTTGCCTGCTTATATGGCATGCCCTGTACCTTCAAGTTTGCAGCCCTTCTCAGATGCACAATAAATATGCTGACTAAATTCACACATGCAATCCCATAGAGTACTGAAAAAAAATCCAACTTCATAAAAACTTCAGAAGTATGCCTGAATGTTAGGAAGTATGCAGTAGGAACTTTAGGAAATAACTTCTTTCTGTAGATTCAAGAAACAATCTCACATAGCCAATTCTTTATCCTCTTCCCCTCCCTATTTCCCAAGGGCTGATGCTGAGAGTGAACTGCCAAGTCTGTGTCAAGAAAGTCCAGTGAACGGACTTAAGAATAACTTCCAGACAAACTTAATGATTGGTGTGAATCACGTATTAGTCACTTTGTCAATCGTTCATGTTTTCTTGTGTTTTCCCAAAGGACCATGAATCAATTTGTCGGACTGACTCACCTCAGGACACTTTTTGTTGCTACTTCTTTCAGCTCAGTCTTAACTTCCCAGTAACCCATTATAGCTCGATGGCCTCTTGACTCTATTCTGCACATTCTATCACAGCCAGGACTCTGCTTATTCAGTAGACTGTTCAGGAATCCTCCACTTGCTCTTGCCTTGGCCTACTTACCTCATCCCTGCAGGCCTTACTTCCCTGATAGGAAAACAGTCCCTCTCAATAACTCAGTCAACAACTCTGTATTAGTTATTCGTCTTGTCGCTAAGACAAGCCACCTGACAGAAACAACCAAAGAAAGGCTTTACTCTAGCCCACAGTACCAGGTAATCTTCTAGCCCATGTCAGGGAAAGTGGTGGGAAGGTGAGGTAGCTTCATTTGCAGTCACACAGATGAATGCTGGCACCCAGATCCTTCCTTCCTTATTCAGTCCAGGACCCCAGCCCATGGAATGGGTTAGCTCGCCATTAAGGAGGGTCTTCCCAGTCTAGATTAGGATAGGCATGCCCAAAGGCTTGTCTGCCAGGTCATTCTAGATCCTGTCATGCTGACACGTAATATAAGCCATCTCACACATTAGACACTGTCTCTATTTTCTTTGATTGTTGGCCTGACTGGTAGCCCCAAATGCTTCACTACCCATGTCTCCCAGCTGTGGTCAAACTGATTTTTAAAACAGTTATAGGAATTGCACAGGAGGATAAGGTAATGGGAAGCGTTATAGTACCCTTCCCATATTAAGTCTTCCTTAATATGGAGCTTGGGACTTGGGCCATGTAATTAGTATGTGCCTGACAACTGCAGCGCATATATTGGTTTACAAACACACATCTGGCGCGGTTAAATAAGGATCAGGATAAACAAATAGGCCGAATAGATGTTTATTCAGGGAGAAATAACTTACAACCTAGACAGATGAACACCAGGGAATTCTGCCTGATGCTCTCCTGTCCGAGTCACGCCAGCAAGAGAGCTTTTCCCAGCTCTCTCTCCGACTTCCTTCCACAGGTCACTTCCGCCCATGGCTCCACCCCCAATGGGCGTGGTCAGTGCCACAGAAGGACTATCTCACTACAATTCCCCTTTTAGTCTAAAGAAAAGATTTAGGCTTAATACAAAACTATATACAAAACAGTGAATAACAAGTGTGCTCTAAGAAAAGGAAATCGAGAACAAAATGACCTACATATCTAGTCCTAGGATGAAGGCAAAATGGAGTTTACAATAGAGTTGTCCTAAGCTGGAAAACGTAAGTCTAGTACCAATTATATCTAACTAGGAAGAGAGAATAATAGTTGTGATAGTTTAATCTTCAACCTCATCAAGACCTGAGAAGGAAAATAACAATACTAGAGTAGACAGGAAGTGTAGATGGACAACTTCCAAAAGGTGCAGCAAGGACAGAAACAGCAAGCCACCTGAACAGTCACCCTAGGTCTCACAGCAACATTGGTACACCCAGTTTTGGTTAAGGCCAAGAGAACTTGACAGACCACAACAACAGCAGGGAGGTAGAATGGCTGTCTTACCCTGACTTGGCAAGGTCAAGCAGTCTTCTATATTTGTCTCCTGTAAGCACATAGGACCACATGTCCAAATCAGTGGTCAAGGTGGGGGCAGTTCTTTGCCAAACAGGCCATTAGCTGAGGCGAGAATGAACTCCAGCAGGAGCAACAACAGTGTCCAACATATTTTCGGGAAAGCTGTCAGGAGCAACAGTGTCTCATGTCAATGGAGTACTAATATTAAAACATTTAAATGCCATGTTCTGCATGTCTATGAAGTGATTGAAGACTAAGCATCTATGTCTGACTAATCTCATAGGTACAGGAAACATGAGTGAAGATAATCTGTAATACTCAGGAACTTAGCTAAAAAACTGATTAAAACTTCCCTGAGTAAAGCAGGAACAAATACTTAAACAATATAACTATTACATATACATACATATAAATCCCTAAAATAGAGGTAGAGTAGAAATGTCAAGACAAGAGGTAGAACTATAAAGGGCAGCATGATAAATATCCCAATTTGTATCAATATACAAATGTCTTGAAAACAAGGAAAGTATACATACATAGAATATGGTAAAAATAATGTGCATAAAACATCGTAAGTGGAACGATTTCACACAATATAACAAAATATAAACTTAATTTTACATAGCTTACCACATAAGAATACACAACAATGTAAGCTGTAAAATACTATCTCATTCTTACTCAAATTCACAAGAAAATAGTCTAATCTACCTATATCCCATCTAAACCATACCTTTCCCAACCATTCCCTATTCCTGTCTAAAAGATAAACCCGAGTGTAAGCATCACCTTCCATACCCAACCCTAAATAACTAAAACCAACCCAAAGACGATGACTATTATCCCAAAATTCCAAGAGTAGGGAAAGGGGGCGTCAGTGCCACAGAAGGACTATCTCACTATACACATCTTCACACCAACCCAAACACCACAATTGCCTATGAAGACAACCCCCTGTCCTTTAGCTTCCAAGCCATACCCACCCTCCACATAATGGCCATAAACTATATCAGAATTTTATGTTACCCTCCATTCCTATCTCCACCAGCTCTGGGATTTACTTCATTTTATGTATAGATGATATAAATATTACTTAAAATAGTAAAATAAACTCTCCCACTAGGGATTCTGAAAAGACATACTTGTTAAGGCTGTGAAAAATTGCCCTGTGTGGAGTGATTTCTGGGTCACTAATATTTCCCACCCCACCTCGTTTTTTTTTTTTTTTTTTTTTTTTTTTTTTTGCTTGCTATTTTGTCTGAAACAAGGATTCTCACTCTGTAGCCCTGGCTGGCCTGGGAATCACCATTTGGAACCAAGCTAGACTCTCAGAGATCTACCCTCCTCTGCCTTCTGAGTGCTGAGGTTGAAGGTATGCACCATCATGCCTGGCCACTAATATCTTCTCTTAAATATGAAGCAAGCCTTAGGTTGAAACCACCTTGGGGAATGGCAGAGAAGATGGTAGGAGAAAATGACATGACCTTTGTAATAGTCTTGAAGCACTCTTTTCTACTGTGTGTGTAATAGTGAGTGCACCTGTGTGCATGTCAGGAGGCCAGGGGTCAGCATTGTCTTCCTCTCTTGCCTTATTCTTACTTTAAGAATTTGTTTTTTATGAGTATGGGTGTTTTGCCTGAATTAGTTCTGGGTACCATTTATGAGCCTGCAGAGGTTGGAAAATGGAGTCTGATCCCCTAAAACCAGAGTGGCAGACAATTGTGAGCCACCAATTGGGTGCTGGGAATTGAACCTGGGTCCTCTGACAAAGCAGCCAGTGCCCTCAAGCTATCATTCTAGCCCCTCTGCCTTATTTTGTTGGGATGGGCGTGGGGAGGGGGACAGCATCTTCCATTGAACCTGGAGTTCATTGATAGACTCAAGCCATGGATCCTCCACTATGCTTGTCTTTTCTACGTGCTAGGGATCAAAACTCGAATCTTCATGCTTTTCCAGCTGGCACGGAGCCTCTCCCCAGCACCTGAGTCATATTGTCATACTCACTAGAAGCCCTGCCTCTGGCTTCCAGTGGTGTATGTCTAAATCTGCAGTATTCTCATTACATCCAAATTTGACAGACTCTGACCTCTAAGTCAACAACTATGGATTTTCATCACTTTTGTGTAATCTATTTCTCCATCTGTAATGCAAAGAATAACATCTACTTAGGACCTGATTGTAAAGAATGAGGTCAAGAGGGATTAATGAAAGAGCCCATAGGCAAAGTGCTGTGAGGTCTACAATCAGATAAAGCTAGTCAGGAAGTCTCCTAAGCCTGACTGCTGACTCAGGAACCAACACATCTGCTTTTGTAAGAGGATCTCAGGTGCTGTCCTGGAACTTATGATCTGGTATCGCTTCCAAAAGTATTCTAGGCTCCAGGTAAATGTGATCACCAATCAAAACTGAGTTTAGCAAAGGAGAATAATGATGTAGCATTCTTAGGCAGCAGGAGTTAGGATTTCTGGATTCTAATTCTAGATGATACTATTACACTTAGGCAAGTAGTAGGACCTTTCTGGACCTGTCTTACTCATCTGCATGCCTGACCTATCTAACCTGCAGCCAGCCCTATTAGGTTCTGAAGGAAAATAACATTTAGTGTCAAGGTTTTATTTTGCTATAACTTAGGCTAAGTAGACAGGAACACATGCACCACTGAAATTGGAGGAAGCATTGGCAATTCATCATTTCAGTGGAACAAGCTTTGTGGTAAAATTAACTATTAACTGTAAGACTATGCCTTCCTCCTCTTGCTATCTGAAGCCAAGAGCTTCCACTCCTCTCAGGAATATGGCATAGTTTGAAGACATCATGATTCTGGTCATAGTTTGAGATCTGTGACATCGTCTAGAAAAGTAAAATCATGAACGTTGGGAAAGGACGGATTTGAATGTTTTCCCCCCCTAAGGGTATGCCTCTGAATGGCAAACATTTTCAGTTCTGTGTGAGTGTGGAACCCACTTGTAAGGAGGGAGGAAGAAAGGAAAGAAGACGTATGTCGTGCCAAAAACTGGCAGGGCTGGGACAGCTACTAAGCCGGGGCTTCGTAGCCTGACCTGGTCACTGAGGGAAATCAAACTTAACCTCCCAATTTCAGACTAGGCCTGAATAACTGCCACAAAGCCTTAACCATTCCAGGCAGCCCGGATTCCGGCTCCTGCATTTAACTCCGCCCATTACAGACAAGCCCCGTCCACGAGACGCGACCTACGCGTCGCTGTGCGTTTTCCAATCAGAGCTGCACTTCTGAACTTTGACCGCCCAACTCATCAAGCCCCGCCCAGCAAAGTCAAGCCCCGCCCACAGAGGAGCGTTTCAATCGGCGTTTCCACTTTACGAGCGTTCTTGGAAACTTTGACCGCTGGAAATAGTACGCATGCGCCATCCTTTGCATGGCGAGCCTTCTGATTCTTGCTGCCTCAGCGGGAGCAGTGGCGATCTTGATAGTCGTGAGACTATGGGTCGTGCTTCGATTCTTTCACGTCGCTTCCCGAGAGTCTCTCAGACTCTTGATAGTTGCTGGATCCGGTAAGTATCCGGGTGGTGGCCGACGTGTTTGTGTCCGGCACTACAAACCCCAGAGTGCATCGCGAGGCTCTTCGGCCGTCTTAGCGCCTTTAGAAGCGCTGCATGCTGAGATTTGTAGTTTTTTGGGTTTTTTTTTTTTTTTTTTTTTTTGCATTCCCGGAACCGGTCAGCCCAGACCAGGAAAAAGGATGCGTAGCCACCCAGCCGCCTTGTCATTAAGACAAGTTATTTATACTTGTCTGTAATTAAGCCTCTCTGCAGTGTACAGCTTCTTAACAAATAATTAGCGTCGGAGTACGCTGAAGTCTCTTGATGCTGACAGACGTTGCCCTCTTTGCTGCCGAGCGTTGTTAACCTAGACCTTTTGTATTTAGGAAATGTGAACATTATGTAGTAAACGAGGCAGAGTTGTCACACATAAATGTGCTAAGTCCTTGAGGATAAAAAGGTGGACATCCCATACAACGATACCCTCAGAGTGAAAATTTTAATTTTTAAAAATTAAATTTTCAATGTGAAATTTTAAAACAATTTAAACTTAAAATTTTAGATGAAAAAGAAAAAAATTAGATGAACAGTTTTAACATGTGTATAGTTAGACACGACTTTACACAACGAAGGTGATATCTGTTCCTCTATATACATCAATGCCATCTGGAATACATATGGTATAATCTGTGGCTCCAGGGGCAGGAAAACAAAACTAAATCAAGCCTAATAGAAAATCATGCAGTTAAGAGACAGTAAATTTGAGGTGTTTAAGGCTGCCTCTGCAATTGGGCTTACATTTTCACAGTAAACTTTTAAAAATAGAATACTCTAATAAAAAAATTACTTAAACCAGTAATGTGGTTGTGTATTATCATTATAAAGTACAAGATACTGAATATTAAGTGTATATTATACTTTTTATGTGATAGGCAGCACAGTGAATTTGTTTATATTGCACTACAAACATAGATTACCTTGGGCTACTATGCTATGATGGTTGTCGTGTCACTTGGCAATAAGGATTGTTCAGTTCCCTTTTAATCTCCTGTAGCCACTGTCACATATACTATCATTGACTAAAACGTCATTATGTGATAAATAACTACACACAAGAAATAATTATCACATAAGCAAATATACCAAACTAACATGCCATTATAATTTCTCATTTACTTAACACATTTTGAGTCATGGGAAAGGCCAGACACTAAACTGAACTCAGGAAAAAACAAAACTGAAAATAGAATAAGTACAATAAAAACAAATAAAAGGATAACACAAGACAAGTATCTCTTGCCACAGAGTGATGTGTATGTGCCAAGCACTAGGAAAAAGACAGAGATAGAGCAATGAATGAAATAGAAAAGCTAACAGAAGATGAAACAAAGTGAGTAGTTACCACACAAAGGACTGAAATCTCAGATTAATATAAGAAGCACAGGTTATTTCCAGTGAGATGCAAAAATGCAAAGCCACTGGGACTTTTGAGCAGAAATAAAATATTTATCAATTTTTTTAAAAAAAAATAGGAACATACTGGATGTAGTGTTGAAAATAGCCTTGAGAAGTAAAGGAAGTGGAAGTGGGGATGTGATCTATAAAAGCTGTATTCATAATTTATATGAGAGTAGCTTAGACATGATAGCGAAGGAGGTGGTGAGAAGTGCTTGGAGGAGCAGGGGAGGTGGCTAAGCAGTTAAGAGGACTTGTTCTTGCAGACGACCAGAGTTTGATTCCCAGCACCCACGTGGAGACTCACAACCATCTGTAACTCCGCTTCTGAGGATCTTGTAGGGATTCAGGGAAGTCCTGAGTGAATGTGTATTGTGGATGTTGTTTGAATGAAAATGGCCCCACAGACTCATGGGGACTGGCACTGTTGGGAGGTGTGGCTTTGTAGGAGTGGGTGTGAGGTTATTGGAGGAAGTACATCACTAGCAGTGCACCTTGAGGTCTCAGGAGCGCAAGCCAGGTCTAGTGGCTCAGTGCTCTCTTCCTGCTGCCTGTGGATCCAGATGTAGAACCCTCAGCTCCTCCAGCACCATGTCTGCCTGCTTCCCACCATGACAATAATAGAATAAAAGCTGTTCGTGAGTTGCTGTGGTCATGGTGTTTCTTCACAGCAATAAAACCCTAACTAATGCATGTATCAAGGGTCCCAATGTCTCAGCCCCATGGTAGTGGCCAGCCCTAGATGAATGACAAAGCCTTTCTCTGGTCCTAGTTGGAATGTTGATAGAATACACAGAAAATATCCACTGCGGCTCCCCCACCCCAATGATTATAGCCTGAAAACTGCTCCCCTATAGATACTGTTCCTATAGAACTAATCTTGCCTCTTTGTTCAGCTGTATATAGCAGCCCTGTCTTCTTGTAATAACCCTTCCTTCCTGTTCAACTGTGTATAGCTAACACTATGAGTTTCTGAACCCCCTCCAGCTTCTTCATCAGAGAGCCCAGCTCACCCACTTCTAGCTTTTCTGTATGTGTATCTGCATGTCTGTCCTTTCCTCATTCCCTCACCAACCATTTAGGTCCATCCCAGGAGCTGTGCAGAGCATGGCAGGACCCTACACTCTCTTCTGACTTCCATAGTCACCAGATAATCAAATGATGCACAGATATACATGGGAACAAAACCTTCATACACACTAAATCTTTAAAAAACTAGAAAATAAAGAAGTGATTAGATGTTAGGTGTGTTTTAAGGTGTAGCCTAATAGTACTTTATCAGTTAACATTATTCTCCAATATATCTCTCTTTTTTAAAGATCTATTTTTATTTATGTGTACACAGTTGCATGTTCATGTGGATACCCATCTACTAAAAGGATTTTATTCCCCCCATTAAAAAATATTGTGTGTGTGTGTGTGTGTGTGTGTGTGTACGTACATGTGTGTGCATGCCTGCAGAGGCCAGAATTGTTTGTCAGATCCTCTGTAGCTGGAGTTGCTTGTTTTGAGTTGTGTAGTGTGGCTGCTGAAAACAAACCTGGATCCTCTGGAAGACCAACAAGTGCTCTTAACCACTGAGCCATCTTCTCGGCCCCCTCTCCTAATACAATAAAAGAGTAAAAAAGGCCGTCAGTAACAGATTCAGTCAATCATTTTAATGACTTTATTCATTAACAGGGTCAGTGATTTTAGTGACTTCTCTTAGTAACCAGGATACATTTTCAATGAGGGTTTCCTTTAAATAGCAGAGGGATGACTATTCCAGTAAGTCTTATGAAGCTCCCATTTCATTGTGGATATTAGGTTTTATCATTAACTGTTCCACTGGGGGTTGGGGAATCCACTTGACAAACCACAACACTTTTTTAAGACCCCAAATGAAAATACTAAAGTGAGTATAAAGCAGGTGTGTCAATCACATGCCCCAGGGAAGAAGACAAGTGGCAAGTTATAAAGTTAACGTGTGATTCTAATTCCTGAAGTGCGTGCTACATCTACGCCTCATTCCTTTCTAATTCATTCTAGAACCTGGGAAAAAAAAAAAAAAAAAAGATCTTTCTCCTATTAGAATACCTGATGAGGGAAAACGTATATTTTGTGTGCTTATATTTCTGTGTGTTCATGTCTTATTTTAAAAAAAAAATCATTTTTAGAACAACAAAGGGACAAAGGGGTGGGGACAAAGGGGCTTTCCAAGAGATACAGCATAACTGAAGGCAAGGAGGATGCAATGCAGTGAGTGTAGCCAATGCTAAAGGGATTGGCCTGGCTCAACCACAGAGCTTGTGAAATAAAACCCAAAGTTTAATTGCATAGCTTAAATAGCTTAATAGATATTCTTCTATGAAATCTTGGTTGTTCTCATGAAAGAAACCATAGGGGACATGCAGCCACTCCTCTCTCCCTATCAGTGGGTTTTGCATCTTCAGATCCAAAATACTTGAAAAAGAATTCATTTATAATGAACATGTACAAACTTTTCACTATCCCTTAAAAAATGTAGTATACTATTTAGCTAGCATTTACATTATATTAATGGAATGGAATGTAAAGGAATGATTTAAAATATATAGACGTGTGTAGGTGATAAGTGAAAATGACACAATTTACTTGTAAAGAACTTGAGCACATGGAGACTTGGGGAGTGCCCCACAGGTCCTGAGGGGATGACTGTAATTGATTTTTGAAAAAAATAAAAGTCTTTTTTATTCACATGTACTCGTGTGTGGAGAGCGGCCTCAGAGGTTAGAAGAGGGTGTCATAGCTCCTGGAGCTGGAGTTCCAGGCAGTTGTGAGTCACTCTGTGGGGTTGCTGGGAGCCGAGCTCCAGTCCTCTGTAAGAGCTGGGAGAACTCTTAACTCTTAACCTCCCCAGCCCCCTCTGTAACTGACTCTTAAAGTTGTGATTTTGTGAATAAACTGTTAGCTTTGTTTAGCATAATGTGAGAAACTGGCCATAGACTCTTGGTGGAACTGCTCACCTGTTGAAGACCTCGGTGTGCTGAGGCCTCTGCCAGGACCTGAGGTTAGAGCTGCCAGCGGTTTCCTGAGGCTTGAGTGGCCAGGGGTGTTCCTCTAGGAAGCTTACACCCTGATGTCAGAGCATTAAGTCACTTCTCCACACAGAAACTCCTTGTCTTCATCCTGCTAACTCCACCTTTCCCCTTATTCCCAGAATTCCCCCTGCCCCATGAAAACAGCTCAGATCTTTCTTCTGACAACCCTGCCTCTGCCCAAAGGCCTCCTGCTCCTGCCCATCTGTTTTTACATTCCAAGTCTTCTTAGCTTTTTTTCCAGGGTTATTCTTGTTTTGAGGGCATTGATTTTTTTTTTTCATAGCCCTTTGCCATCCCATTTTAGTGGCCTTTTTCCTCCCTTACGTTTTCTTTATGTGTATATGTGTGTATCTTGTCCCCCTACCCCCTTTCTTGATTTCAAGAAGTCAACAAAGTATCTTATACTTACCTTTTTAATGATAGTACCAATTTTTGAAATGCATTTATTATCTTCTGTATAAAATCAGTACTTACACAAGGGCATAGATGGCTTTTCTATGTTCCTATTCACATGTCTTTTGGGAAATATGCAATTACATTAGTTCCCCACCCCTGAAAAACATGACAGTGATATAATGCGGCGAAATGTTTCCACGTGTCCATGGTAGGTTACTTTTTTTTTATTATTATTTATTTTATTTTATATAACAAAGTCCAATTAAATGAAAACAAACATTTATACACAATATTTGGGAATTTGGGCGTTGTTCTTTCCAAACTACTTCCTGTTGGTAAGGGGCGCTGTCATGGGGGATTCTAAGAAGATGCAGAAATCCTGGCTGTAGTCTGTAGGGCTGCTTTGTCCAGCTGTTTTGAATGTAGGATCACCTTGTACTCTGTTTCAGGCGGTCTAGCGTGATCAAACCACATTAGTCTGGAAGGAATCCACATCTTTTCATTTTCTGTGGAAACAAAAATAGAAATCCTTTTCCCCAGTAACTTGTCCTTACGTTTTTAAGGTTTTATTTTTAATGATGTGCATGTGTGTGAAGGTGACCACGGAAGCATCAGATTCCCTAAAGCTGGAGTTGCCCAGCATGGGTGCTAAGGACAGAACTTGGGTTCTGTTCAAGAGAAGTGCACTCTCTTAAGCACTGAGCCATCTCTCCAGCCCACGCTGTGTTTCTTCTCCCTCCCCCCCCCCATGATTTATTTTAAGTATGAGTGGCTTGCCTGTGTGCGCGTGTGCCCACGCGCGCCGGAGTCATGCCTGGTGCCAACTGAGAGCACAAGTGGCGTCAGGTCCCCTGGAACTGGAGTGAAGGATAGGCCTGAAAGACGAGCAACAAGTACTCTTGACCACTTAGCGACCTCTCCACAGACCCATCCCTTGGTGTTCCTTAATCTTAAGGTATATATTGCATTTGTTTCTAGGTGGACATACCACTGAGATCCTGAGGCTGGTGGGAAGCTTGTCCAGCGCTTACTCTCCTAGGCATTACATCATTGCTGACTCTGATGAAATTAGTGCCAAAAAAATTGAATCTTCTGAACGTGCTCGAACCCAGAAGGACTCTGCTCCTGAGGTACGTGATCATCTCTTTAAGTTGCAAGTTGTCCATTGAGTTCAATTGTCTGAAAATAATCCCATGGTATTTCAGTCCCATGGTATTTCAGTGCCCTGTGGGACTGAGCTAACTTCTCAGGACCGCCATCACAGTAGTGTGACCCCACAGAGTAGGCAGCTCAAACACATGGGTTCTCTCACAGTTCTGCAGGCCGAAAGTCTGAAGTCAAGCGGTCACGGTGTCACACCTCCTCAGAAGTCTCTAGGAAAGACATTCTCCTTGCCTTTTCCTGGCTTCCAGCCTTTGCTAGCAACCCTCAGCATACCTTAGCTCAGGTGAATACTTTTTGTTTGTTTGTATTTGTTTTTCAAGGCAGGGTTTCTCAGTGGTTTTGGAGGCTGTCCTGGAACTAGCTCTTGTAGACCAGGCTGGTCTCGAACTCACAGAGATCCGCCTGCCTCTGCCTCCCGAGTGCTGGGATTAAAGGCTTGCGCCACCACCGCCCGGCTCCTAGGGGGTATACGGCTATTGCTAGGCTTGTGGCTGTCGCTAGGCGGCACACTGGGCAGAGAATGCCAGCGAGCGATGCATGGCCAGGTTAAGGGGAGCCGCTCCTGCTCTTGGGGCTGAGGGCGCACAGCATGTGAGGGTGCACAAAGCCTGAACCATAGAGGCAGCCTGCAGTGTTTGGGGCTCAGCCGCCTGCAGTTTTTGGGTCTAAGGGTAGGTGGCGGCCCGAGGCTGCTGCAGAAAAAGCCCAAGGACTCACAGAGGGCCTGAGGGAAGAGAAGGGAAGCCAGGCACAGTGGCAGTTACGAGGTGGTGGCTTCACCACCCTGGCATGATCTAATAATGCTCCTGTGTTAGGCACCAGATGAGGTGTTTATCTCAATTCTTCTATTATTAATAAAAACTCAGGAGTCACAAATTGGGACAAAAGCTGATAAATCCAAAGAGCAGCTGAGAAAATGATTGGCTGATACCCACCCCCCTCACGTTTCCCAGGATCAAAACCACCCACCAATTTCCAGATCTCCCCTGTTACTCCCTGTGCATCTTTCTGTCGGTCTCTCCGGGTCCTCCAATGTCTTTGTGGCTAATTCTGGCCAGCTGAACATTGACTCCGCCCTTTGACTTGAGATTTAACTTTGCTGGCAGTCTTGGAGGGCCAGTGAACAAAGCCCCTGCCACAATACTGTTATCTGTGACATGATTACCAAGCCTCTGTTGGTAATTCTATTTTATTAAATTGCATACGTCAGTTTGAGAGGTATTTAACATAGTTGAGTCAGAAGTTCAAGAGAGTGGTCTGGCCTGGAATATAAATTTCGGGGTTGTCTTTGTATAGACTACTGTGGTGAAAATAAGAAAAAACGTGCTTGATAACAGAAGAGAACTAAGAACTGGGCCCAGGCACTGTAAGTGTAGGGGGACTGACTGGAAGTACTGGCTGTCAGTTTATCGTGCCTTTGTGGGCCTTTCTGCTAGGACTGAAGCCTCTGCTCAAGGGACATGGTGTAACAGTGCCTTCTCCCCCAAACCCCAGCATCACAGATCTCTGCCCCCTTTCATCTTCTCCTTTCTTGAGAGCAAGTCTGTGTTTCTCTTTCTCCCTCGGAATATATGCCGTTATATTTGCTGCAGCATTTTCCCAATTTTATCTAGAAATACATTGAACATACTCTATTGCAGTGAAAGTAATTTAAATTGGTCTTGCTTTAGCAGCTTTAATTTCTGCTAAAATTCTCCAAATGCCTCTCGCATCACTCATCTTAATCAGTCACTTTGAAAACATTGTGCACTGAAACAAACAAACAAACAAACAAAAAACGGTGAACGCAGAGTACCAAGGACCTGCCTCCGCTTTTCTGGTCTCCTCACAAGTGTGGAAATGTTTGCTCAGTGCATAGTTCTCGTCTCCGTTTAGATAAATGGCATGCATTATCGGCATGGCTGACACCGGCTTCCTGGCCTGCTGGCCCTGGCCATCACTGTGTTAGTGTCCTCAATGTATCCGGACGCAGACTCAGAAAAGCACTAGCACCTTCCGGGTATGGACTGTATCCATGGGTAGAAGTAACAGGACTAAGTAGGAGAGACGGAGGTGAAGGCAGTGGACGATCGAAGAAGTGCCTGTGGTGTAGACGATGCGGAAACTGGCGACGGGACACAGGGCAGCAGGCAGAGTCCTTCCAGGGTGCTCCCGGTGACCCTCATGACCTCTGCAGCAGTGCTAGGCTCAGAGTTCTTTATCTTTTGCCTCCTTCTCCCCCATCCCATCCCATCCCATCCCATCCCATCCTGTGATATTTGAAACAGTCTAGATTTGTCATTCGGATCGTTTTTATTTAAAGCTACATAACAGTTTGTCCATTTCCACATTAATTTCCATCAAAATTTCTGGAGTTAAAGTTTTCCTGTCTGCAAACATAGGAATGTCAAAACTGACTATGGTAAATGAGATTGACTCGCAGGATGACTGGCCCGGATGGAAAGAGCAGGAGGAGCCAGTGACGAGGAGGATTTGGGGACCCTAGGTTGGTGGCTCCTTTTCCCCACTCTAGGGTTCTTATTTTGATCTCTGTTAGTTTGAGGGATGTGGCGTGGGGGACGTGGGGCCCCAGCGGGTAGGCCACCGGTGTCAGCCTTTTAGTGTGTTTGTAAGAGGAAGACTTATTTTTGCATTGCCATTCTGTCTGAAGCAAATTCAGGGTCAGTTCTAATTGGAATCTGGATTTTGATGTGTGGTCTGTGTGTGCCCTGCCCTGTACTGGTTCATATAAACACCAGCCCCTCCCTGGCAGAATGTTCCTCACTGTTTTCCCTGATAGAACTTTCCCAATGCAATTTCCATGTTATCAACAATACTCCTGTTGCTACCGGCCTTGAACTGTCTTTATAGTTTAAATTGTCAGGCTTTTTGAGTGAGTAGGAAAGTGTGTTCCATTTGAAACATAAACAGTAACTGCACTGTGTAGTCATGCAGTTTTACCCGTATCCCTACAAGCTCACCAAGTGCATCCTTTCACGGTTGATGCTGAAGAGATGGCTCAGCGGTTAAGAGTGCTGCCACTCTTCCAAAGGTCCTCAGTTCAATTCCCAGCAACCACATGGTAGCTCACAGCCATCTGTAATGAGATCTGGTGCCTTCCTCTGGCCTGCAAGCATACATGCAGATAGAATACTGTATACATAATAAATAAATAAACCTTTAAAAAAAAAAAAAAAAAAAAAAAAAAAAAAAAAAAAACCCTGAGCCCCCAGAAACCACTGGTTTCAGTTCCTTAGAATTAACTGTTATGTGGAAATATCCTCTTTGGTTTATAACTTCTTATTCTTGTATAGAATTTTTATGGTTCTGGACATGGAGAGTCACACCTATAATCTCATCACTTGGGAACTGAGGCAGGTGAATTGCTGTGATTACAAGACTAGCCTGGCCTTAACAGGGAGTTCAGGCCAATCTGGACTACAGAGTAAGACCGACTTCAAAAGAAAAAAAAAAAAAAAGAAAGAAAGAAAGAAAGAAAAAGAAGAAGATGAAGAAGCTAAATAAAGATTTAAATAATAAAATTCAGTGAATTTTTAAATGTTTTGCCAGTTTGTAGAAAAGTATCATTATCAACCTATTTATGGTAAATATGCAGCATATTTTGAGTTTTAAAATTTAAGAATATGACTTGATCAGTCAAATGATAGAGGGAACTTTCTTCAGGTTTCTCTTTATTCCTTTTATTTAGATTGTAAGGAATAATTATTTTTTTTTTTTTTTTATTTCTGTGCATGGGCATGAGTGTGCCTTGGGAGTTCAGTGCTGGGCCATCTCTCCAGCCCCTAGATATGTTTTTAATGGCATTAAGTTTTAGATGCTTAGTCCACTGCATTTATAACACGAAAGTAACGAGAAATGAGTCTCCTCAGTGTGTTGTATGGCTGCATTAGTCAACTTCCATCTCTGAGTCACTTCATCACCCGTATGAGAAACCCTCCCCTTGGCTAACAGAGAACTAACTGAGAGGTAGTGGGAAGACCCCCTCACCTCCCGGGTAGGAATATTTGTCTGTGAAGTCACGTGCATGAAAAAAGTGTCCCGCCTGCATAGGCGGTGGTGCATGCCTTTAATCCCAGCACTCGGGGTGCAGAGGCAGGCAGGTCTCTGTGAGTTCGAGGCCAGCCTGCTCTACAGAGCAAGTTCCAGGACAGCTAGAGCTACATACAGAGGAACCAAAAAGAAAAAAAGTCTCCAAACTTCTAAAGAATAAGTAGTCTCCACTGGGATTAGTTCTGAAGTCAAGAGTCACTAGAGAGATGTCACCAACCACAGTGGGTAGTAACCTGCCTGGAGAAGCTGTTCCAAGAGCTAAACTGTGATTCCCACTGGAGCGGTTTCAGCCAGGCTGCTCACAACCCCTAGCCCAACCCTGCACCTGGAGGAAAGGAGCTGTGGGCTTTTATTTGCTTCTGAATGGGAGGGAGCCTCTGTTTTACCGAGTGCCTCCCCTGACTGCCTTGCTCCTGTTAACTTCTGTCAGGTCGTGAGTTGGGCCCTTCAGGTCAGATGACTAAAGGAAAAAGCTCTGTGGCACTGGAACAAAATACTTTTTAAACTACTTTTGTCATTGTGGAATGAAAACTCATACATAAAACAAAGTCCTTGAAAAGGGTTTGAAAGGTTGAAACATGGAGCCAGCCTCATCACTTTGAATCTTCCCGCTGGTCTATCATTAGCCTTCAGGTGTCTTCCCAGGAAAGGGTGGTTGGTTGTCTGTTCGTTCATATTGGAAACCTTGAGTGCTGATTCTCGACAAAAGTACTATGGTAAAGATCGAAGCCATACTTCATTGACTAGATCCTAGAGTCAACGCTGACAGTTTCTCTTTCTTTACTGTCTTCTGTTCTTGGCATATTTCCTTCCTTTTTGTTTGTTTCCTAATTTGAAATGTTTAGACAGTGAAGATTAAAAGGAAATCTGGGCACTGGCTGGAGTGGGGTGCTGCCGGTGCTGGTTTCTTCCTGAACATGCGTTCATATGACCAAGGATTAATGCTTGTACATGGAGTCACACAGACCGCGTTGAGGTCTTTTTAGGAGTAGGTGGGGCTAGTTTATAAAAAAGAAACTGTATATTATCTTATTTTGTTTTTAAATCTAAACCTTGCTTTCTGTGTTGGTACACATCGATCCACCTTTAGGCTGATTGCCTCCTAATCTCCACTTTTTATTTTATTTTGTTTTTTGAGGCAGTCCGGGTTTCTCTGTGTGAAACAGCTCTGACTGTCCTGAAACTCACTTTATAGACCTGGCTGGCCTTGAACTCAGAGATCTGCCTCCTGAGGTGCCTTTAATCCTGGCTGGGATTAAAGGCATGTGCCACGACAGTCTGACTGAGGTAAACATTAACTGATACGTATTCTGCAAGCAATCTTATGCCTGTCCAAATAGTGTGCGCTAATTACAGGTGTTACTGTGATTAGAAGTAGGCTAACTTGAACAGTGTGTTGATAAGACATGGCCTGTCGACCCTTCCTTCCCCGTTGCCTTCGGCCAGATTGTTGAAACACCGTAGGGATTATGCAAGAGTACAAATATGTGGCACAGAGACCAAAGTAGTGGATACCCCAAACTCATGTTGTTTTGTTCTCAGTGAAAAGCAAGCCTCTGTTCATGACTTTTGGTAATCTGCTTAAACCAAGAAACGGGAAACGCTGGGGTGAAAAATCTCACCCTTGCTGCAGTTACTCTGGACTCTGGTCAGCTCTGTATCACGCTCATGTCCGTGCTGTCCATATTTAGCTCCCTGAAGCACTTCACTGCCCAAATCATTCGTTATCCTAATGTTTTCAGTGGTTTCCGTAGTATAAAAAAGTATAATCGGAACCAAAATGTCCATTAGCGCAAAAGCAGGATAAAAATGTCTGCCATTAGTCATACCACTTTTCGTTTTTTCTCTTTTCATCTAAAATGAAATAAGTACTGGGGGGGAAAAATAAAACCTTGTATTATATAAATAATTGTATCTAGCATCAACAATAACAAATAGCTGAAAAGCTCATCACGTAGTTCCGGTTTTAAAAGGTTTTAGGTACAAGCTGGACAATTGGAGAATTGTGAAAAGCGATGCCATATCAGATACTGGGAAGGGACATTTAATAAGAGGAAATAATACAGGCACAATACTGAAAGCTTACCAAGATAAACTAAATATGATATAAATAAATATAGATGTATATTCTCGATGTTTAAAGCTACATTTTTAGCTAGCCCTTCCCAATTTAATATAAAGCAGTCAAAATTCTTGTGGATTTTTTTGTGTGTATGTGATGCTAGCTGGCACTAGTCAAGGTATGAGAGGGGGAAGCAGTTGGACTCCATATAATCTTTTTAGATTTATTTTTTTTAATGTGTCTGAGTGTTTTACCTTATACATATGTGTACCATGTTCATGCTTAGTGCCTGTGGAGGTCAGAAGCAGGCCCTGGATCCCCTGGAACTGGCGTTACCAATGTTGTGATCCACCATGTGGGTTCTGAACAGTGAGCCCAAGTCCACTGTAAGAGCCATCTCTCTAGTACCTGTATAATTTTCCTGGAAGTCTAGTTAAGAGAATTCCTTAGAGGATTTGATAGGAATTTGAGAAGAAAGTGAAGCATGACTTGAGAACTATAAACCTGGGCAGTTGTAAGAATACTGTTGTTGGCCCGGAGAGATAGCTCAGTGGTTAAGAGAACTCGCATTCACATGGAGTCTTACAACTGTTACTCCCAATTCCAGGGGATAGTACCCTCACTTCTGACCCCCATGGAATGGATACTAGGCATGAATACAAAGATGCAGGCTAAACATTGATACACATAAAACAAATAACCTTCAAAAAAAAAACAACAAACCTGTATATACCTCTGTGTGTGTGTGAGCGTGTGTGCATGTGTGCGGGGGCACGTGCTTGCTAGCTTGCTCTCTCCTTATTCCCCTGGCCTCCGCTCAATTCTTTAGTCCCTGTTCTATCCATCATCCCATTCATTCCTTCAGTTTCCCTCCCCAAAAGGCACCTCCCACAGGCTTGGAAACTTCCTGGGAAGTCCCTCCTGTGGATTGGTGAAGAATTTCCATTGTACTTTGCTGACAAACCGGCTGTGTTTGCTGTCATTCCTTCATTCTGCCACCAGGTGGCAGCACACTACAGAACATTGAGCTGTTGACCCTGCACTACCTGGAAACTTACTACAGACTAATCTGGTCATGGTTAAATACGGGAGTCTTCTCCATTTCTTCTTTGGTGAACATCATGCATCTCTGTTAGATATTATTGTCTTTTCTACTTTTTTACATTATCCTTTCTTGAGTTAGAAAACACTTTACATAGCTTGTGTGGTGAAGTGTCTTCACAGGACTGGAAGCAGACACAGTTCAGTGGTGGCATTGCTTGTGTAGGATGCACATGGGCTTGCATTTGGCCCCTGGCATTACAGAAAATTATGCTTTCAACCCAAACCCGTTGCTGTAGTACTGTTACATTTATTTCAGATGCTCTTCTTTGTTTGGGGTAGTAGAACCGCTCACTTGAAGCTTTACCCTCCCCCAACAAAACATTTCTTGTGTGTTTTGGGGGGGGAATATGCATTCATGGGGGGGGGGGTTGTGCAAGTCTGTGAGTGAGCAGACACAAGAGACTCTCGCCTTATTCTTCTGAGAAAAGTTTTCTCCTTGAACCTGGAGTTCCGTTTTGTTTTTTTGTTTTGTTTTTTGTTTTTTCAACCAGGCTTTGAGCCAGCAAGCTCCAGTGATCCTGCTGTCTCCATCAAACACACACACACACACACACACACACACACACTGTCCTCTGATATCTCTCTCTCTCTCACACACACACACACACACACACACACAGTCCTCTGATTACACACACGTCCTTTAATTTTACACACACACACATAATCACATAATCATGGGTGCATTCACACACATACATCCTCTGATCTACATACACACACACACACATACACACATTGTCCTCTGATTTTACATACACACAAATGCACACATACGCATATGTTGTCTGATCTACACGTGTACTCTCTCTCACACACACAGACACACACACACACACACACACACATACACTAATAAGAGCACCACCAAATAGTGTTAGTGAATAAAATGCAGTGTCCATCAGAGTTGTCCCTGAAGCCTGTGCTGCCACACAGCCTGGGTGGGGCCTTGGTCTCGAGCAGCCCGCATGTGAGCTGGTAGAGGACCACAGCCTTAGCTCCTGAGCTGTGACAGGGTTAGCTCATGCTGCCATGGCAAACCAAGGGCAGGATGAAACCCTACCTTGAAACGGGCTTCGGAAGAACAAATACCTTCCCTATCCCCCTAATACTCACGACTCGGGTCTCATTTCTGTATCAGTTCCCAGAATACCGCGTTTTTATCCTTCAGGCAAGGAACTGAAGATTAATTTTGAAGAAACTGGTTTGTCCAACAACAAAACTACAAGCTCTAACACATGGGTCCTGTCTGTCTTTCACCCGTAAATGCTCTGCTCAGCTCAGCCCAGACAGTGGCTACTACCACCTCACTCATTAACATGGGCTAGGCCTTCCCACTGTCTCAGCTGTTGACATTGGGGCCATATAAATCTTTGTTATGGGAGAACATTACATTCTGTGTATTACAGGGTGCTTACCAGCACCCCTGGCCTTTCCACCAGACGCCAGTGAATGACAAACGCCTCCCAGCCCCGGCCGTGCCAGCCCAGTCTGTCTCCACTCCTTGTCCAGTGGTCTGGGCAGGGGTCTTCGGTCTCTTCCACTTGAAAGTCACTGGTCTGAGCTGATGTCCACTGACCATCAGGCATACAAGGAGTGTCTGTCACATAACAACCCAAACCAGCACTCAGCAAAAGCGGTTTGAGGGAAAGGGGGTTGGGAGAGCTTAAAAGAGAGCAGTTATTGTCAGAGAAACAAGAGGACATCATGTCACTGAGAATAAGATCTAAGTTTTTGAAAACTCAGAAACACTCTGGCCAAATAAAATGTCTATTGCAAGGATGAAAACTAACTCTACAAAGCACTGGACAATCACACTGACCATTCTGCCGTAAACTATTAGACAAATTGGAAAACAAGGAGTAAGAGCTAGGTAACGAAATAGAATATTGAAGGATATTCCAGAAAAGGCAAGGAAACAGGGGGAAAGTTCCAAACAAAGGTTCCCAGACTTAGAAGGACATGACCTTCAAAGTAAAAGGCCAGTAACCAGCCCAGTCAAACTGTAGCCACAACAAGGTAAGTCATGTAAGGATTCAGAACTGATGTCCAAGGGGAGAAAGACAAAACCAAACCAAATAGGAAGGGAGTCAGTAGCGGGGTGTGTGTGTGTGTGTGTGTGTGCTGTCTGTGTGTTTGGAAGCACAGAAGTTTGGGTATTCTATTAATGATGACATCCTTTTTGTTGGCTTTTTTTCTCTGCATTGTTTGGTTTGGATGTAACTCAGTAGGAGTCTGATGGCAGCCAGACCCTCAAGCAGCTCCTCTAAAACAGACTTGGCAAGCTTCTATATAAACCCCACCCCCTTCCACAAGGTGGGGTGCTGCCTTCACAGATGACTGGGATTGCCCGGCTTCTTGAGAGTCTGACTTGAAGGCATCTGGTGTATTGTCAGCAGTATCCAAGCAGGTCTAAAAAAGAAGGTTGTAAACAGTGTAAGGGAAATTATGGGGCTTCACTTCAGGAGTAAACATCACATTCTGACATTCTGTTGTTGCTTCTTTTTTTTTGTTTTTGTTTTTGTTTTTTGTTTTTTTTCAAGGCAGAATTTCTCTGTAGTTCTGTTTGTCCTGGAATTAGCTCTGTAGATCAAGCTGGCCTCGAACTTACAGAGATTCGACT
Organism: Phodopus roborovskii; assembly: GCF_943737965.1. NCBI lineage: Eukaryota > Metazoa > Chordata > Mammalia > Rodentia > Cricetidae > Phodopus > Phodopus roborovskii. Next base: position 10,804,549 of record NW_026126424.1, on the reverse strand, counting down.
GCCTCTGCCTCTTGAGTGTTGGGATTAAAGGTTTGCGCCACCACTGCCAAGCTACACTTCTTTTCTTATAGTGTGTATGTACTTCTCATTCCAATGAGCATTAACTACCTCTAAATCTACATAAAAGTCAAATGCCTCAACTCAGAGTGAAGGTGAAATGAGCAAAATATCTGCGTAAGAAAATATGGAATTTATTACCAAATCTTATTTGCCACCCCTCCCCCAGCCTTACCATTTCTTTGTTGTTTTTGCTAAAAATCAGTTTGCAGCTTACTGGGGGATCCCTGTCTCCTTCCTTTGAAAACTTAGATGCTCTTTCCATAGGCGGTAGGCCCAGGAAACACTTCTGAATCCTGGCAGCCACAGTCACACAAGGGAGTCCATAATTCCCATATCTCCAAGTAGGAAGGAAGTCTGGGTGGTTATTCACTTCAGGTTTAGGCAGGGCGGACTGCGGCGCTGGATAGGTTGGCAGGGAAGGGAACACAGTGTGTTCACGTGTCCTGCGGGTGCCTGGGCATTCACCCCACGGTAGCTGACTGTATGGCTTAGGGTGGAAAGCTTCTCACTCCAGACTGGGTCCTGCTGGTGACACGTTCTCTCTGCTTGGGCAGATCAACCTCTCTAGGCCTCTGTCTTCTTCCACAATGAGGAGGCCTAGCTAAGATCAGGGATGCTCAGTTAGCCACCAAGATCCCACAGCAAGCTCTCGCCAGCTCTAAACGAGGCTGCCACTCCAGGCTGTGCCTCTCCAGGATGTGACAGTGTCTGCCCCGAATCCAAGTTCTGAATCTTGACCTCCGTTCACCTGTCTTAAGGCAAGAAAGGGAGAGTGGGACATGAAGACGCTGTTCTGCTCTGGCTTCAGAGTATGCATGTACACACACACACACACACACACACACACACACACACACACACACGCACATGCACACGCACACATTTAGGAAAGAGGCTAATACTCAATGGTGTGGTCCTTGCCTGGCGTGCATGAAGTTTTCCCTAGTACTACAAAATAAATAAACAAGGAGACCACAGTGAGTACAGGTATCAGCTTGTTTTCTGGCCTGCAATCTCTCCTTGGGGTATGACAATACCATTGCTCCAGCAGGAAGCCTAAGAATAGCCCCAAGCTCCCCTCAGCTAAGTCCCTCCTCCCCAGTGTTTACCGTCTCCGTTCCTCCTCCTTAACTGACAGCATCATTGCCCGGCTAATCTCTCTCCCAGCTTTCCCTTCCCTGGTCCTTCCCACATCTGTTTTTCCTCCTGCTTGTCAGAGTGGTATTTCTTGAATGCAGATCTGATCACAGATTCCCCTTCTAACAATGGCCAGTGTCTTATTCCTTTAGAGTCAAGTATGTACTCTCTAGCCTGGCAGTAAAAGCCTCATCTCTCCAGCCCTGTGTCTCCTGCCTTCTATCTTTGTCACTTCTATGTCAGAATGCAGCTCCCTCCCCACACATTCCCTGTTCTTGAAGACCTCTGATGTGAGTGAGTGTGACCTGCTCTGCCTCAAGACCCTCCCTGCTTCTCCTACACGGCACAGGTTTGGCGTGTGTAGTGATTCAATCATGTATCTCCTGAAGGAAACCCGAGTTAGATCGTTTTTTTTTTTTTCTGCTCTTTTATTATATTAAAAGTTAGATTGGAAGTCTAGCACACATGCTTTAAGCAAAGAAATTATACATTCTGAAAAAAGATATAGGTATGTGTTTGTAACTTTTCTCAAAAATATAACATATATGTATATAGGTATATATATATATGTATATATGTTAGTTGGTTCTTTTTCTTTTTTAAGGGATAGCATGGATCTTGTAATTAGAAGTGCCCAAGAGACAAATGCATATAAAAAAATAGCTTGGTGCAGTATTGACAGGCAACCACTTCCTAGTTTGTTAGCAAATGCATGACTTTCAAATTTACAATTCCAGCAGATTTAAGTCAAGCCCTAGCTACTTGGGTGGCCAATATCAGATACCTTACATTCCCTGTAATGTCAGTTTATAAAACTTGAGATTCATCTTCCGTGTGTATATACTGTACTTTAGTTGAAAGAGGTTATCAGAGGCCCCAAAGCTTGAGTTCAGAGGCGATCTAGGTCCTCTGCAGGAACAGTATGCAACCTTTACTGCTGACCCTGCTCTCCAGGCTCAAAAAAAAGTGGGCACACCTGTTTGGGCTGCCCTCAGAGGCCAGGAAATGTCACTGAAACAGCTGTTCCCAAGTCACTGATGACAGAAAACAGTTCAATATGGTTCCCCTCCCAAATAATTAAGATGTTAAACAAGTCTGAAAGGAGCACTAACACACATTTAACTTAAAGGCAGACTCACACCCAAGGTCTTTTACACAACAGTTCCCCAGTAAATGCTAATTCAGTAAAACTATGGCTGTTGTTTGCAGTGTTTCACAGCTTCATCACTTTAATAAAGCTCTGCAGTATGTTAAGCATCCCCCTCCCAACAGGGTTGATTAGCAGGCAATCTGAAACTGCTTATACAGAAGACCTTTACTTTCATCTGCATTTATTTTACACTGAGTTTATTCCCGTGCCATAAGCTTTTGTTTCTTCAGTTTCTTCTGGGATATCTTCTTCTATGCAACCTCCTCTTCTGGCTTTGGAACAATCTGCTCCTTTTCCATGAGGATCATCTCGATGTGGTAGGGGGAGCTCATGTATGGGTTAATCTGGCCGTGCGCTCTGTAGGTCAGTCGGTACATCTTAGGTGCTTTGTTCACCTGGATGTGTTCAGTGACCAGAGAATCGACATCTAGACCCTTAAGCTCGGCATTACTCTCTGCATTTTTAAGCATGTGCAGCAAAAATTCAGCACTTTTTTTGGCCACCGATCGATCCTGTGTCCAACTCTACCATTTGGCCTGGGCGCACCTGCCTACTCCACCATTGTACTGCCTGAATGACACACATTGCTTCTTCAAAGTGACATCTTTCAGATATTTGGTGGCTTTTCAGATATGCATGCCCTTGATGGCCTGGGCAGTTTTATGGGTGTGCTTCAAGTGAACCCGAAGATTCAATCCTCTTGACTTGCATGATTTCGTGGGGTTTTCTGGGTCGAGGGAGTAGCAAACCATCTCCACAGGTCACCTCAGGCCGCCTACAGGAAGAGTATGTTAGTTGTTTCGTACTGGGTGACTAACATAATTAAGTACTTGTCTGTTGGTTTTCAATTATTTCCATGAATTTCCTTCTGGGGCCTGGATATGTGGAGAGTTCCCTCCAAGTGTCTTATCCACCCTCAATTCTCATCACCTGGTAAGTTCGTATTGTGTATTTAATGAGTGATGAGTGAATAAATCTACATTTGTAACAAGTACAGTTCTGAAGCCCAGGGTCATAAACAGGGAATAAGAGGAATTTGCCAACTTACAAAACAGAATTAAAAAAACAAAAAAAACTGTGACCTTGCCACTGGCAAGACAACAAGCAGCTGGGCTATTGTTAATGATGGCCCTGTCTTCTGCTGTTGTGTTTGGCTCCTGCTGCCCTAAGCCCTGATGTTAAGGGGGCAAACTCTGGGCTTCCTGGTCTGTAATGGTTGAGGAAAGGTTGGGTACAGCTTATGGACAGAGAAAGAAGCCATTGCAAACATCTGCCTTAGGGTGCCCTGCTGGGTTGTGTTCCCATCTATTTTAGCCAATCATAAGAGCCAGGAGTAGCCACTTTTGTGTGTGTGGGGGGGGGGGCGGATTATGGTCATTTTGACTTCGGGATGATTGGTTAAACCATCCAACATACATTAGAAATAACACTCCATGATGCTTAAACTGTTCCAAGCCTATTTGGGGATTTTGTTTGGGGATAAAGGAGATGGGATTAACACCACCAAAACCAGCTGGAAGAGTGCATTATGTGAAGGAAGACTGGATATTGTCAAAAGAAGGCACCAGAAAGACAACAGTTTGCCTTAGAAGGCTTCAGAGTCTTTGGGTCATAATCCAACAGTTATTTCTGGGGGGGGGGATTTCCCCCTAAGCAGGAAGGGGCTTCTCAAGGGAAGGTGGAGCCCTAGCCTCATCTGTCTCTTACTAGTCAGCTAGTCAGCCTGGATAAGCTGGGTGAGGTGCTACCTGAAAACTACAGTGCTTGGGATGAATAGGCAGGGGAATGGCTTCAAGTTCGAGGCTTGCCTTATCTGCACAGGACTGCATATGTAAACAAGTAGTCACCACACCTGAGAACTGAGGTCCTGGAGAGCCCCGGTGAGAGCCGTGCACAGGATGGGAGATTTAGGTCACCACAGGCTGGTTTGCTAGACTGGGTGGCAAAAGACTCAAACTACCACAGCTCTCTGTTCCGTCACTCTGTGACACCTCACCAGTTCCCATGAGAGAAACATCTACCAAACATGTGAAGGACAAGTGTTTAAGAATTGTTTTGTGGTAAATCGTGGTTATCCTAATTTTAAAATGATTGGTTCAGCCATCATAGGTGTGTGTGTGTGTGTGTGTGTGTGTGTGTGTGTGTGTACATGTATATAAAGAAAGTGATGACATTATTTTTAGATGTTATGAAAGAAAACTGAAGGCATGCTTGTTGAATAAAATTTGGCCGTTTTAGTGTTCATCTTGTTTCCAGGATTTTGCAATAGTGTGGCATCCATTTAAATAATAAGTACGTTACACGTTTCAGTGTGTGGTAACAAGAAGAAATGACTTCATAGCCACTTGGTCTGCTCTGCTGTGGTTTATGATGCCATCTGGATTCTCTGGTGGAATTATTTTCCATCTAAATCACTGTAAACTTCTATTTAGTTTCCACAAATCTGAAGCCAGATCTGTTTGTGGTTTTTAGGGGTGATGTAATTCTGGAACATACTGTGACTGTTAAAAGTTGTCATATACCATCCGTATTTAACTGGGTGTTTCACATAATTTCAGGCAAACTAGAAGAAGCCTGAAAATAAAACAATCTACTTCCCTGTTTGAAGCTTTTACACTCCAGTGTTTCCTGTCTGCCCCGACACTCACATTTGATCATGTATTGGTTGAGATGAGTGGCCAGGTTCTGGAGAGTTAGGAGGCTCAAATACAATGTTTCAGTGATGTATGCCCTTTTCCCCCCTGTGTGATAGAGAAAGAGAACAAATCTCATTCCATTGGCTGACAGTGTAAACGGGAGTGGATTATATTTCAAAGCACATCCATATTTGGGATGTACACAGTGAACTGCACGAAGAAATGAGGCGGCTTAGTTCTTCCTTTCTCAGATCCCTTTAGCCCAGCCGACTACCAGGCAAGAGCAATTCCAAAATTTTCAGCAGTTTCTTGAAGGAACCGGGGGCCTGAGAGCTAACAAAGAAGTCTGAAGATTGCAAGGTCCTGTGTTCTTATTCTGCATTTCTCCCCAAAACCTTATCGGTTTGAGGGTGGAGCGTGTCACTGGTGACATGGATAACCTCAGTTCACAGGGCAAAGGTACAGGAGTAGCGTAGTTCTCACAAGAGCGGGAGAGAAAGCGAGATTTGTGGGCTCGTGTCAGTATATAAATAAAAAGTGATCTGAAAACAAAAAAGCCAGTGGTGGTGGCATAAGCCTTTGTTCCCAGTACTTGGGAGGCAGAGGCAAGGGGATCTCCGAGTTCAAGGCCAGCCTGGTCTACACAGTGAGTTCCAGGACAGACAGAGCTATGCAGAGAAACCCTGCATCAAAAAGCCAAAACAGGAGGAGGAGGAAGAAACTGGTCGGGACAGGTACTTGCTGTGTATTGGAACAATAGGAGGCCAAGAGTAACCTCCATATGAAGGTGCTGCAGTTTCTAAGGTACTAGGAAGGTGTTACTGAAGTCCCCTCAGCAAGGCACAGAGATCCAGGAAACACCAACAAAGGACTACTCCACATATATCAGGACACGTGGAAAGCCTGTGCCTGGGCCCTAACATTGTCACCTTGAGAAATGTAGATTGCTCTAATGTATAGTGAGGACTTTGGACTTGTTGGTCTCCTCAGCCCTGAGATGGGAAGAGCCAGGCATCTGCCTCACCTCCTGGTGCATAGACCACAGCCTGAACATCTGGCAACTGTAATGATAGCTTTCTGTATGTGTGGTAGAACGCTGTCCTCTGGTACAGCATGGCCACGTCCCCTTGAACTCTCAGAATTGTCATTATCCACAGGAGAGCTGCACAGGATGGGATCTGCTGTCATCAGGTCCTGGATGGGAGGAAAGGGCTCTCCAGGCAGCACACACAGTTTGAGGCACCCTTGTTCCCTGAGGACGCAGAGGAAGGTGGGGAGAGGATGTGTGGCCCGTGCTGCTGTAGACGGCCTTTCAGAGAGCTCAGTTAAACTGATTAGTTCGCCAAACTAAACGTGGGTGGGATAGTTTCTTCAGCCTGTCATTGGCACTCTTATCTGGGGTAGAAAATGTCTCCCCAGGAAAAGTCCATGCAGTAACATGGCAAATGCTTGCCAAGTACTTAAAATATGGGGGATACCAGACCAGGCCCTGGTATTACAGCAGTTAGAAAAAAGAAAATCCACTCAAGTTGCATTCTGGTGAGAGTGGTAGGAAACCAAATACATAAATCAACAAGTTAAGTTGGGTACTGATAATCTGTGTGAAGGTAGTAAAGCAGGGTATTGGCCGAGGGGGTGCTATCTGTCCTCTGAACAAATAATGCTCAATTGAGAACTAATCTGAAGGACAAGGATAACTGAGTTGGAGCAGAAGAGGTCTTCAGGAGGGAAGCTTGACTCGCCGAGAGGATAGACAGAATGCAGGCCATTAGGCTAGCAAGGGGGAACTAGAGACAGAGCGGAGCCGGATTATACGGGACCCTGGGAGCAGCTGCAAGGAGCTTGGCCTTTATTTATCTGTTTCACTCGCAGGAAAGCCTGTGTTTCACTCACAGGAAAATGAAAGGACCTGCTTTACATTATCAAAAGATGAGTCTTGGTGATTCTGTAGAGAGTAAATTATAGAAAGATAAAGGGAAGAGACAGGTCAAAAGAAAGTTGGTAGCAGCAACCAAGGTGAAAGATGGTGATAACTAGAGCCACGGAGTAGCAGAGACGTTTGAAATCAACCAATGGCCGTGCAAATACAAAAGGAGGTTTCTGGAAATAAACGCAGGGCTGCCCCCTCCCTCTGTGTGTCCCCGCCAATCCCAACATAAATATTCATTTCTATGCAAGAAACTCATGATAGGTCCTACTGCTCATGGTTTTTATTTCTGTCCAGAGAAGGGGTTTGGGCTCTGTGTTGTCACTTGACTTATTATTCATTTTTCAGTCAATAATTCCTAGCATTGAGGCAAGTGCACTTGCTTACTTCTTGGTCCCGTGGATACTGCTCTCTGCGCCTGTACTCTGCCTCCCACGAGGGAGGTCATTATTTAAGAGCCGAGTGCGCTGCTGGGTTCCACACCACTGACCTGCCCTGCCGATGGAGTACATCCACAGTTTAATACCGCAGCTTCACCCCCAGGCCAAAGACAGCTGACGACTTTACATTTTGCTTATGATTTAGAGGGGTGTGTGCATTGGGGGTCAGCGCGCAACTGTGCAGTCTCTACTCTCCTTCCACTTGGCCTGGGTTCTGGGAATGAACTCAGGTCACCAAGGCTTGCATGAGCCACCGTCCACTACCCAACAGTTGTGTCAACGTAGTCACACAGCGAATGTGGTTCTATTTCTCTACCACCTCAACAACATTAGGTGTCTGTGATTACTGTCCAATAAGTACTTGAAAAATTACTGTTTTTCCCTGTGTTTCATTGTTAACTGCCTGTTCATGTCTGCTGGCTTTGTGTCTCTTCTGCTTGAAGTTATCTGTCCATCTTCTTTGGCTATCTTGTATGGGATTGCTTCATCTATTGGTTTATTGGATCTCTTTGTATACATTAACATGTTACACTCTCCCCGTAATATATTTTATGGATAATCTCTCCCAACATATTGCCAAAAGTAACTTTGCTTAAAGTTCATTTTAAATTTTAATTTAAAAAAAATGAATTTAATTTAAAAATTGCATTTAGGGACCTCTTTGTCATAATCCAATGGTACAAGGTTGGATGAAGCATGCAATAGGCTTTGCACCTCTTACTTTTAAAGCAATTAAGATGAGAATTAAAAATGAATAAGAATATGGGTGCTAACTGTATCTCACTTGAGAATTAATTATTCCTTCATTTCGGTCTCTGCTGTCTCCTTCTAGCACACCCTTCACCGAATTCCAAGAAGTCGAGAGGTTCGGCAGTCCTGGCTTTCCTCTGTGTTCACCACCTTGCACTCCATGTGGTTTTCCTTTCCCCTGGTTTGCCAGCTAAAGCCAGATTTGGTATGTAATCCTGTCCCTTAAGACAGAGAAAGTAACTCTCCTGTTGCTTGTCCACTGATAGTAAGATCTGTTGTTTTATTCAGTGAGTCCCGGCTTTTAAGAGATACAGAAAATGGGTATTTTATATGCACTGTACTGAAAGAGGTGAGAAGTTTGCCTTCCTAGCTACAGTGTAACTCAGTTTGTCCTACTCTTTCTTTTACAATGGCAAGTGCCAACAGTGCCTTTAACTAACGCTCAGTGGCTGCTCACTGTGGTTCCTAACCAGCGCCATGTGCGAGTGAGCCACCAAATAGTTGACTCTCTTTCAATAGTCTTTCTGGTATTTGGTACCAAATATGGTATGTGGTAGTTGGAATTTCATATAAATATTCAAGTTTCCGTAGGAAGGGAGGACAGAAGATAGAAGGACGAAAGCTATCTTGTATCACTGCATTCTCTGTGTCTGTAAACGTCTTGCCGTCTTGCGCCCTCGTGCAGTCCGCGGTAAACTTGCAGGATTCATTGCAGATGTGCAGAGGAGAGAGTGCGGATCTGTGGGTGTGTACCGTAGTGCCGCACATGTTAAATTATACTCATTCCTGTGGATGGCAGAATCCATTAGCTGCTGAAGCTTGTAAGGAAACTACTTGATTCCCAGATACAGGAGTCCTGGCCAGTATAGATTATTCTCGTGAATAACTGAGCCAGAGTGTGTTTAGCTACAGTGGTTTAGAAAGGTTCTCTACCAGTTGCCCTTCATCAGCCAGACTGAAGCTCAAACTCTCATTCTGGAGGACAGTATAAAAGCCCTTTATTTTATACATGAATAGTTCTCTGTGAGGTTTTTGTTGTTGTTTTGTTTGTTTTGACATTTTTTTTCAAGACGGGGTTTCTCTGTGTGACTGTGTAGATCAGGCTAGCCTTGAACTCACAGAGATCCACCTGCCCTCTGCCTCTTGAGTGCTGGGATTAAAGGCGAGCCCACCCTGCTCTATGAGTTGTTTTTTTTTTTTTAATAGTATTTATATACCATGCATTTTTTAAAGTTTATTTTTATGTTATGTGCATGGGTGTTTGCCTGCATGTATGTTTGTGTATCCCATGTGTATGTGGTGCCCATGGAGGTCTGAAGATTCACCAGATCCCAGAGGACTCCAGTTACAGAGGGTCATTTGTTTCCATGTGGGTGCTGGGAATTGAACCAGTGCCATTAGCCAATCTCCCCAATCCTCTCACACTTTTGTCAAATTTAGTTGAACTCACAGTCTACAACTACATTGTTTAGCACGTAGTTGTCAACTATCTTAAAGATTATTGTTAGCTTCAAATGCTTAATTTATTTTTAAACAAGAGACAAGTGGAAGGGGGCAGGTCATTTTATTTATTTTATTTTGAGAGGTGTTAAGTAGTCTATATTTGATATTGTGCATTAACCACACTACAGTGCTTTTCAGTGAGTTAAAAGCAGCAGCCTCATCAGATAACAGGGAATTCTAATTAAATTGGCTTAGTCAAGAACAGTGTAGGCACCTGCTTCCTTGTCTTTAATCATGGCCTATAACAGACTAGTGTGTAAAATTGAGATGGGTGAGTCATGCTTTGTTCTGACAGTGAAGAGAATTTTTCCCATTGTGAAAACATATTCATATAACCAATTATGTTTAAAGCCATTCTTTGGAGCTGGAGAGATTGCTCAGTGGTTAGAGCACTAACTGCTTTCCAGAGGACCGGAGGCTGATTCCTGTACCCACGAGGTAGCTCAGAACCATCTGTAACTCCAGGGCATCTGATGCTGTCTTCGGGCTTCTTCGGGCACCAGGCATGCACATAGTGCACAGACATATACATTAAATTTCAAGGCAGCATTCCTCATTTCTGTGAAAAGTTGAGCATTACTAATTAGATCCAATCATTTCTTTATTTTTACAATTTATCTATTTATTTATTTTATGAGTATTTTGTCTGCACACCAGAAGAGCACATCCCATATTCCATGCGACTACAATTACAGCTGGCTGTGAACCACCAAGTGGATGCTAGGACTTAAACTCAAGACCTCTGGAAGAGTAGCTAATGCTGTTACCTACTGGGCCATCTCTCCAGCCCCCCAATCATATCTTTAAAAGGGTTGGAAATAGTAATAACATCTAGTAAATAAACTGCTATTTAAAAAAAAAAAAAAAAGGTCAGCCAGGCATTGGTGGTGCATGCCTTTAGTCCCAGCACTTGGAAGGCAGAGGCAGGCGGATCTCTCTGAGTTTGAGGCCAACCTGATCTTTCGAGCTAGTTTCAGGACGGCTCCAAAGCAATACAGAGAAACCCTGTCTGGAAAAAACAAAACAAAAGATCATATTGGACTGGGTATGGTCATGTACAGCTTTAATCCCAATACTTGGGAAGCAGAGGCAGGAGAATCTATCTCTATTATGAAGTCAAGGCCAGACCGGTCTATATATCAAGTTCCAGGACATCAAGGAATGTAGAGTAAGGCCCTATTTCAAAAACCAAACAAATAAGCAACCAAAAAGATCATATTCAGTTTACTATAATCTAGCTTTATTTTAATCAGAAGTAGCTGTCCAGCAAAAATATTGTTACCTTTCATACTCAGGCTTCTGGTTCATGACTTTAGTCCTGGTACATATCAAAAGCCATGAGACTTTTTTTCTTTTTGGGGGGGGATGGAAGTGGGGGGACATGTTCAGAAATAGGTTTCTCTGTAGCTTTGGAAGGTGTCTGAGAGCTTGCTTAGTAGACCAGGCTGGCCTCGAACTCACAGAGATCCATCTGCCTCTGCCTCCCCAGTGCTAGGATTAAAGGCATGTGCCACCACCACCTGGCTTGAGACATTTGTTTTCTAATAAATAGGGCATGGCTATCACTGGTTAGCAACCCCTTTAATATAAATGGTTAAGTCTACCCTTTCTCCCTTCTTAGTCCTAGCGAAGATTACTTTTGTTCCAGGAGTGTCCTTTTGGGGCTTCTCTAAATATGCCATCAGTGTGTTCTCTCTGAAGGTGATGCCTATATTATCGGCATTTGTGTGAGAATCTTGGTGTGTCTTCCTCACAAACAGCCCATGCAGATCTGGTCCTGCCTCCTGCTTGCCTGCGCTTTCCACAGTGTGGCACTGAGTGCACTTTGGAACAAAAATCTCCACGCCTTTCTCAGTATTAGCCACTTATCGTTCATTCTTCCATTACTCAGCCTGATGGAGTGCAGCAACATCAGAGCTCAGAAGGAAGTGATAAAGTGATGGGTAATGTCTGCTGTGGATCTCAGTGACTCCCTGGCCTGGGTTTTGTTTGGTATTGCAGTGCTGGGGATTGAGGCCAGCTCCTCAGGAATGCTAGGCATGTGTTGTCATGTGTCCGCTCTAAGTTCCCGATCACCCAGTAGTATGCCTTGTGGGTGGTGGGACACTTGGCCCCAGGCCCATTTTGCCTCTTACATTATTGCCTTCAATTCCCTTTGAGGCCTGATTCACCTTAAGATAAAAAGGACTGGGCTAGCTATCTTTTCCATTTCTTTCTTAATTAGTTTCATCAGTGCTGTAAAATTGCTTGTAAAAAGCGTGTATGGGATATTCTCATGTCGGTGAGAAATAAGAGAGGAAGGAGGTGGAATACGTGGAAATACTTCTCCCCTCTTTAAGTAAATGAGTTTTAAGAGTCACATCAAACTTGGATGTTGTTCGGCAGCTACTTTGATCTGGTTGACTTCACCAAATGAGCCTCCACTTCAGAAAATCCCCCTAATGGAACAAAACTAGAGACCCCGCTACCCTGACAGAAAAACAACACAAAATTCTGGCCTCTATCCATCCACCGTCCACTGAATGTATGCGTCTTTCCCCAGTTCAGATGTTGTACCGGCAGGACTGGGTGCTTGGTGTTCCCATGAGACCAAAGTAGAGTTTTATAAAAACATAGCGACTAGAGAGTGGTGGCTGCGAGGGACGGTCACACATTTATAGTAAGGCTAGAACCTGTACTACCATCAGGGACAATTAAAGCCATGTTGAGTGTGCCCCAACAGTCCTCAGAACAAAACCAATGAGGTCAGACTGAGAGAGATCTGCAGTCACACTTTTTTTTACTGTGAGCCTTGCTATGTTCACAGCCGCACCAACGTGCCTGAATTCCCAATTGCACCAGATACCAACGGCTGCAAACGTCCTAGATTACTAAATAAAATAAATTACAGTACACTCTTCATTCTCTGTTATTTAATGCCTGTAGTTAGCAAGTTTTTTTGTATGTAGCGTGTTGCCATACTCTACAGTTAACTGTAATTTTGCTACTGTTATGAATATTAATATAAATATCCGTGTTTTTTTTATGGTCTTGGGTAACCCCTGTTGAGAATTGTTAGCTTAAGGGAAAACTCACTATTAGAAAGGATAGCTGGGCAGTAGTGGTGCACACCTTTAATCCCAGCACTGGGGAGACAGAGGCAGGCGGATCTCGTGAGTTTGAGGCCAGCCTGGTCTACAGAGCGAGTTCCAGGACAGCCAGGGCTACACAGAGAAGCCCTGCCCGCCAGCCCCCCCCCCCAAAAAAGAAGAAAGGATAGCACAAGCCTTTAAATTGCTGGAGTTGCTGAAACAGCTGAGAGCTTTTCTGCTTTCCTGGAACTGTGCACCTGTGCTCATAAGTAGTCCATCTGCTAGCCCATTCGGCTGTCTTCACGTAGTCATCTGCAACCTGTAAATAGACTGCCCAAGTTGGGGCAGAGCAAGTGCAGGATATAGGACACTCTGAGAGCGCTGAAAGGACAGTTCTGCCCGGCGCCATCACTGGCCTGAAGTGACCACTTCCGTGTGCTACACCTGAGCACTTGCGTTGCCGCTCAGGGTGCTGTCGCTGCTAGGCACATTTAGGGGGTGAAGTCCCTTGCCGCAAGTCTGCACCATTCCGAAATAACTGAGCTGGAGCTAGAACCCAGACCTTCAGATTCCGAAGGGCTTATCCACCAGACCGGATGCTACGCCATCAATTCTGGGTCGTACCTTGGAAGATGCATTCACTCAACACAATTAAGAATCAAATGATAAAGAGTGTGTGTGTGTGTGTGAGAGAGAGAGAGAGAGAGTGTGTTTGTGTATGTGTGTGAGAGTGTGTGAGAGAGAATGTGTGTATGTGTGTAAGAGTGTATGTGTGTGTGAGTGTGTGTGTAAGAGAGTGTTTAAGTGTATGTGACAGAGTGTGTGTGTGTGTGTGTGTAAGAGAGTGTTTAAGTGTGTGTGACAGAGTGTGTGTGTAAGAGAGTGTTTAAGTGTATGTGACAGAGTGTGTGTGTGTAAGAGAGTGTTTAAGTGTGTGTGACAGAGTGTGTATGTGAGTGTGTGTGTGTAAGAGAGTGTTTAAGTGTGTGTGAGAGAGAGTGTGTGTGGTTTTTGTGTATGTGTGTGTGTGAGAGGGAGTGTGTGTGTGAGAGTGTGTGTCTGTGTGTCTGTGTATGAGCACATGTAGAGGCCAAAAGACAACCATGGAGATCTACCTTTTCGTGTTGGTTTTTCCTGGAGGCAGTCTTTCCCAGGCCTATAACTCACCAGATAGACTTGTGGCACTGCCAGTGAGCCCCAGAAACCTCTCTGCCTCTCCGGGACTGGAATGACTACTATACCTAGCTTTTAGAAATGGCTTCTGAGACTCAAACTGTGTCCTGCTTGCAGTGCAAGCACTTTGACAACCAAGCTAGCTCCCCTGATCAGCACGTTGCTTTCTGGGTCTCTATAACATAAATAGTAAAAGTGAGCTTTCTCAGGTCATATACCCAGTCAGGTGTCTTCTGGTCTGCTGTCAAGGTTGACTTAACATCGACCCAACAAAGATAATAATTGTTTAGAACTTGAAATCAACTCTCAAATGTATTTTTTTAAATACAAGTTTAAAAATGGATATAAATTGGAAGGTTAAAGAAGCTAGGCTCAGTAGCATGTACCACTGGGTAAGCCTCAGCATCTTAGGAGGCTCAGGTGGGAGGACCATTTGAACCTAGTTCAAGGCTAGCCTCAGCAATATAGTAAAACCATATCAAGAAAAGAAGTTATCGATAAGGGGATGTAGGGAGATGGCTCAGTCAGTAAACTGCCCGCTATACAATCATTAAGACCTCAGTTCAGAACCCTAGCACCGTTGTAAAAGCCAGGCTTGGCAGTGTGTGTCTTTAATCCATCCCACCCCCATCCCCCCCCACCTCCCCACCCCCCATTCCCCACCCCCCCCCGCTGCCATGAGACAGAAATAGGCATATTCCTGGAGCTCATTGGCTAGCGAATTCAGTAAGAGCCCCTGTCTCAAAAGCTAAGGTGTAAGGGCTGGGAACTGCTCAGCTGATAAAGGCCTGATGCACCAGGGTGAGGACCGGAGTCTGGATTCCCAGCATCCACAGAAAAGCCAGGAAGACATGTCTAAAACCCAGCACTGGGCCGGGGACAAGAAGGAGACAGCATCAGGCAGATGGCTTTGACCTCTGACCTCCACATACACACTCAGATGCACTTACATACATGAACATGTGCACACACACACACACACACACACACAAATAAAATTAAGGAAGGATTATTATGAAACTCTACAAATGAGTTATCTTGGAAAATTAAGCAAAGTGAAAATTTCCAGTGTCTAATTATAAAAACAATTCTGTTCCAACTGTGTCCTTTAAAAGTTTCAAGACAGTGTTTCTCTGTGTAGCTATGGAGGCTGTCCTGGAACTCGCTCTGTAGACCAGGCTGCCCTCCAACTCACAGAGGTCTGCCTGCTTCTACCTACCAAGTGCTGGGATTAAAGGTGTGCCACCACTGCCCAGCTGTAAAAGCCATTTTTTTTTTTGTTACATTAAAATACAAGGTAACGGGTTTCATGATTACATTTGCATACACCTATATTGTTCTTCCTTGCTTGTATTCATTCCCTTGCTACTCTCATACATCCTTCCTCAGCCTCATAATCCCCTTTCTGCATCCATATCATATGTGCGTGTGTTTAAATTCTGCATGAAAGGAAACATGATAGTTTCCCCCCCAACACACACACCACCACATTCCCTTGCTCCTCACCCCCTTTGGGTCCTTCCTCCCCTCCCATAGTACCCTTCTGGTTTCATGTCTCATACATATATATGTGTATATATATGTGTGTGTATATATATATATATGTGTGTGTGTATATGTGTGTGTGTGCACATATAGATTTAATATATGTCCCATGTAGTTGCAATATTTGTCTTTCTGTGGTGCTTACTTTGTTTAGCATGATACTGACTAGTTCCACCCATTTCTTGAAGATGACATAATTTCATTTATTTGTTTTATTTATTTATTTATTTTTGCTTCTTCCTAAGATGGGTTCTACGATAGCCCTTGCACAGGCCAGCCTCAAACCTTCTATGTAGTGAAAAATAACCTTGAACTTCTGATCCTTCTGCCTCGGGCTCCTAAATGCTGGAGTTACAGGCATGACCCTCCATACCTAGCTCAATTGGACCCTTCTTTACTACAGAAGAAAACTCCATTGTATCTATGTATATCACAGTTTCTTTATTCATTCATCTGTTGAAGGACACAATTGTCTATCATGTGACTAGTGCAGCCATGAACATGGGTGTGCATGTATGTCTTGGCATCCTGACATACATTCCCTTGCATAGATACCCAGGGCTGATGTTGCTGGATCCTGTAGTAGCTCTGTTCTAATGTTTAAGAACCCTCCATATTGACTTTCATAGTGTCTGTGCCCTTGCACAAAGCCACATGGTTTCTGCCCTGACCTTTCCCTCTGCCGTCTTCCTGATGGCTAGCTCCACTCCATCACGGTCATGGAAATGCCCTGTTTTTTAAATTTATTGAGGTTTTTCTATAGGATCCAAAATATCATCTGCATGGATAATTCATGGATGCTTGAAAAGGATGTGTATCCTGTCCTGCTGTTATATACGATGTTCTTGTTCGCTATGCTGGTTGATGACACCCTTGAGTTTTTCTGATGGGAATGTCCTTCTATATGCTATCAATATATGTTTATCTTACTGGTTGATGAATAAATGCTGATTGGCTAGTAGCCAGGCAGGAAGTACAGGCAGAACTACCAGGCGAGGATAATGCTGGTAAGAAAGAGGAAGGCAGAGAGGATCTGCCAGGGGATGCCATGTAGCCACCAGGAAGGTAGGATACCTGGGAAGTCTCTGGTATGCCAAGATCACATGGAGATACATAGTTTAACAGAAATGGATTGATAATTTAAGAGAGAGCTAGCCTTAGCAGTCGGCCAAACAGTTTATAATTAATATAAGCCTCAGTATGTTTATTTGGGACATAACAGCTGTGGGACAGGACAGGACAGAAATGCTGTCTTTATTTTTCTACTGATTTTCTAATGGTTCTATTTATTGCTGAAAAGGACACATACTTTACCACCCTTCTGAAGAGCCCCACAGATTTCAGCCTTTTATAATCTCTACCCTCTTCGCCCCTAATGTGATAAACATACTGATCCCACATTAAAATCCCTGTGAGTTTGCCATTCTGAAGCTCAAAGCCCAAAGATTTCTTTTGTTGCTGTATCTTCAGTTTTTCCTGAGAGTAGAAATATTTGAACCATATTCTCTGGGAAATATGCTCTTAAAGAGAATTGTTTGTTTGGAGCCCGGGAATGGAAAGTTCAATTTGCAAGGTTGCTGGTAATGAGGGTAAGGGATCATTGCCGTGTTAGAGACAGGGAAAAATCTGTGAAGTCCTCGAGGGTAAAGGGCAAATGTTTCCGAGTTTCCCATGGTCTCCTCTTAGCAAAGTGCTTTCATACTTGTGGAGTGACTTCAGATGAATGAAGGTTGGCTGCTCTGAGTCAGCCCCAATACAAAGACACCCACTGGTGCTGACGCCTCTCATGCCTGCCACAGCTGCTTCGCTCAGTCCCTGGCTTCCCTCCAGGCTGGCCATTGTCAAATGGCGCACTCAAGGAAAGAATTTTACATACAGAAATGGAACCTAAGTTAGCCTTTAATCAAGTAAAGAATATTTTAGATTTTCAGGATATGACAAGTTGGAAAGAAATAGATCGTTCCAGCCTAATACCCCACCCCTTTGCCTGAAGCTTGTCTTAATTTACCATGACAAACTTAGACATATTGATCAATCTAAACTCATGTTTTGAATAAAAGAAGACAATAATTTTACTTAGACATTTTTGCCCCTGTAACAAACCCAGCTTGAGCTTAAAAAGTCTAAGTCTATGCTTATAACAAGTTGCTTACATGCGTTATTGTCCATAAATAGAACGCTATGATTGTTTTGTTTTGTTTTTTAAGTTAGGTGTTTTCTGGGGAGAGTGGCATCAAGATTATCACTGTTTGGATAGTGTGTAAAAACATCATTTTCACATACTAATTAACTAATTAACATGTGTTTAAAACATTCGAGGAATCAATTACCTTTCTGTCAAGATGCCAGAACTTCTCTCCTTGTTGATACGATTCTACTTGTATAACGACCTTCATCTTCCATTATGTGATCAAAAAGCCTTTTAGCATATCCAAGTTCCTTACTAGACCATAAAAAGGTCGGCTACCCAGTGTTAGTAGTGGTCAGGACCTAGACATGGTATCTCCAGGTTCTTGGCTTCTTATTCAAAGGATGGAAAATAAGGCCTTATAGGTTTTCACTGGTAGCAAGGCAAACTTTATTCAAAAGCAAATCAGTAGAACAGATTAGAAAGGAATTCACTATCAAGATTGGCAATGGGCCCCTTGAACAAAGATACTCAAGAGCCCCCGTTACTGTTTGAGGCTTTCTTTTATGGGGATCAAAAGAAGTGGGGGTTTGGTTACCAAGGGTGTAATGAGAGTGGTTCTCTGTTTTGATTGATAGGTAACGTCATATAATCACTTCTCTACTGCACACACCTCTTCCCATAATGCATCGGATTTTAAGCATGTGTACACCCCACTATGTGTAGGCATAAGATGGTAAATAGGGGATTCTTCTTAAAAGTCACTTGAGGTTGCAGCTTTGCCTTACTGTTCATGCACTAAAGCCCGTTTGCACTGGATTAGACTTCCCATTGTTAGCACTGGATGCATTAGAAATCTATTGGAATAGAAACTGACAGCTGTTAGGGGAGGAACTTGTCTCACTGTCCAAAGACGATCATACGGGTAGCATGAAGGAGGTGGCTGTTGTGGGTTGAGAGGTACCTTGTTTGGACAGGAGGAGTATGCATGCACAGTCTGTGCAGGTAAAGGAGCCAGGCTGTCAAATGTATTGTTAGAAGGAGGGGTGTTCATAATCCAAACCAAGGAGAGTCCAAGTTACTCAGCTATTCCCATGCCTGCCTCGCCTGGTTGCCCATCTACAAGTGAAGCTGAGAATAAGATTTTCCAAGCCTAATCCAAACAGAAACAATTAGATCACGCTGTGTATTTCTTTGTGTACAAGATGAATGAGATCATATTTGAGAACTATTTGTTTAGTTTTCTTCAGTTCCTATTCCTCTCCTGCCCAGTCCAGTTTAATGCCTTAAGACAATAACAGTATCTCTCTGTCCCTGCTTGCTCCCCTCATATTCGCAGTGTAAGTTCAGCAGCCTTCCTGTGTGTGTGTGTGTGTGTGTGTGTGTGTGTGTGTGTGTGTGTGTGTGTGTGTGTGCGTGTGTGTTTCTAACAAGTTCCATGGTCAGCTCCATTGAAGGAAGTGACTGGATATGAGATCCTCTCAAATAGCTGCTTCCTTGGGACTAACAGTTTCAGAGTTGAATTGCTGGCTCTGCCGCCGACACTTTTGCTGGGAGATGTGTGTAGCCACTGCTACCCACATGTGAAGTTTTTAAGTGAAACTTTCAGCTTCTGTTTCACATTGGGAGAGGGCTCCAAGCAAATGCTGTGTCAAAGCTAGGCTATTGCCCATTAGCGATTGCTTTGAACTGTTCTTACTTTCTCTATCCAGGGACTCTGAAGTTTGAAAATAATTTTCTTTCTAAGTTGATCCTTTTTCCACTTGGCAGGCATTGCATTTTTCCTCTGCAGAATCCAGCATGGCTGTCTACCATTTTTTGGTCCCTCATTTGGCTGTGCTTGCGTCACTCTGGGCTGTTGCTGTTGTAATCCATCAGGCACCTGTCGGATCTGGGCCAGGTGGTGCCTCTTCCTTTCAAGGGGAAAGCTACTATATCTTAAGTGTAGCGGTATGGTTACTGTAGAAATAAAAATGAAAGTGGAAGAAAACTGAATCTAGGTAAAAGGGATAAGAAAAACGGAAGTGTTGGGCTGGAGAGATGTCCCAGTGGTTAAGAGCACTGTCTGCTCTTCCAGGGGACCTGGCTTGAGTCCCCAGCATTCATACCAGGCAGTTCACAACCACCCTTAACTGCATTTCCATGGGATCTGAAGCCCCCTTCTGACCTCTGCAGGCACTGCACACACACAGTGCACATAAACTCATGCAGGTATTGGTGTGCTGTTTCCTATGCACATACACACATTCGTGGACCGGGAGGTGGGTGCTCATGGCTACTTGAGAACTCAGTGTGGAAAACAGGGAGGACAAGTAATTCTTAGAACCAATTCAGGTTTGTCTTCACCTAAAAGTTCCCTGTGAGCCATAGCTCTATTCACACAGGGTTTAAATTCAGGAAGGTGATTCATTTCCTAGGATTTTAAACATCTTGCTCTTAGTTAAAGAGAAGGGAGGGGCAGGGATGTATAACTGGTGGCAGATGAAGCAGAGCTTCTGGGCGGGGTAAGGAGTTGGGGATCTTGCAGACTGTATCCAGATCTGATATGGCAGTTAAGGGGGTCTTGTACAGGCTGACTACAGACCACCTCCTTAAGAAGGAGTAAAGCAGTACTCATCTTGGTACCTGAGTACCCATTAAACTACTCAGAGCATGTTGGAGTTAGGCAAGTACCAGAGATGCAAAATTGCGTAGAAGGGGGATAGGAAGGAGACATCGCCAGACACCTACTGCAAGTGGGTAGTGCCTGCTTACAGTTGTAAGCAGGGCTGCAAACGTCTGCTCCCTTGGAGTTTGTTGAGAGGTTTTTTTTCCCTGATGTGTTGGCTATTCTAATTGTCAGAACAATAAAAAGAAACCGAATATGGTAGCATTCACCTCTCACTCTGGACACTGAAGCAAGAGGGTCATGAATTCCAGGTCAGCCTAGGCTACATAGTGAAGTTCTCTCTTTAAAAAAAAAAAAAAAAAAAAAAAAAGTTGAAAAATCAGACGGTGTTTTCCAGCAGCCCCTGGACATCAAAGACCCCCTTTTTCTTCAGCCTTTGTAATTTCCTGTCTCACTGGGTAGAAGAATGGTTTTCATCTAAAAGGTCCACATGAATCATTCATATGTGCTTTAAACCAAGACAGGTGGAAGATGAAATTGGTGGGTAAAAGAAACCTTTTTAGATTAGCATTTACCTTAATAGTTTGCTACTCAGTGACGTCTTTCTTTTCTGGACTTTTGAAGAGTGTGGATATAGTGAAGTCTCATGGTGTGTGTGTGTGTGTGTGTGTGTGTGTGTAAAACATGTGAAATTAAATCAGCTGTGAAAATTTACCACTTCTCAGGTTGGATTCACTTTGAGACTCAGCATTTTATTGGAATTGTGAGCCAAGCTGTTTCTTCTTCTTTTTACCATCATTATTTGCTTTTAGATTTACTTTCTGTATGTGAATGCATACTTTGTGAATGCCTGGGAGTTACAGATGGTTGTGAGCCACCATAGGTGCTAGGAGTTGATCTCCCCAGCCCCATCAAACTGTTTCTTTTAAGGTAACTACATACTGTGGTGATATATTGTTTATGATGTATTAAAGCCTGCCTGAGCAGTCAGAAAGCAAAGCTAGCCACAATTCATAGAGCCAGGATTTAGGAGACAGACAGATGGATCTATCTGAGTTCAAGGCCACCCTGACCTACACAGGAGCTCACGCCTTTGATCCCAGCACTAGGGAGGTAGAGGCAGGAGTGAGATGGCTGGGCAGAGAAAGGAATATAAGGAGGAGACAGGAACTCAGAGCTTTTGGCTCTGAGAATTTGTGGAGGTAGTGTTGTCTCTGAGACTGCCCTTTCAGCCTGAGGTGGAGGCAAGAGCTAGTTAGTGGCTGGCTGCTTTGCTTCTCTGAACTTTAGCTTGCAGCTCAAACCCCAATATCTGATTCTGGGTCTTTTATTATTGATGCTGCAACCTACATGACCCAAAGAATAACTTGATTTTTCCCTAAGACACATGGGCAAACAGTTACAGGAACACTCTTCGAAAGGGTCCTGCAGTCAGAACTGAGGAATGAGTGGTTACCATAGCTTTGCGGAGAGGGGGAAATACACATCTGAAACATCATGGCTCATAGAGAAAGATGTGTTAGCCATTATTGGTTATGGTGTGAAAAGGTTTGGTGAGGACCAGGTCAGAGGACTGTGGCTGATGTTGCTGTTTTGAGAACAGGAAAAAGCTCCCAATGGATCAGGCCTCTGAATTACATAAGAATGTGTTTTGGCCGATCACTTTTTAAGAAATGTGCGTACACGATTTATCAGCTTTGTGTGGTGTTTACAGTATCAACATCTCCATATTGTGTCACAAGTAATGCAATCTCACCTTGGAATCCTCTGTAGGATTGCAAAGAACAACAAATTCCACTTGTTAACCGAAGACCAGTTTTGCCTCCTCGGTCTTCCTGAATTCACATTTAAGCCCCTTTGACACAGGCAGTTTTTAAACATGGGTTTAGTGGACAGTTTATGAAAACAGGCTTAGTTTTGCTTTTGTGGGCTAAATAATCACTTTTCTTGAAAGACAGCTGGGTGTGTTGTGCTTGTCAGTTTTGTACACACCCTCGAGTCTCCAGATGCTGTTTTCACAAAAAATGCTTACACTCTGAAGCTCTTGTCAGGGTGGAGGTGCCGGGCTGGGGACCTGGTCTGTGGCTTCCTGGTGTCTAAGCCAGCTTTCCCTCTCAGGTTCTTTGTCACCTTAGGTGGGGGTGTGAGGGGGGGGAGCGACACTGTTCCTCAGCAGTCACTCTGTTGGAGAACACAAGTGGGAAGGGGTGGGTGAGGTTTTGTCCCCCTCTGTGGGGACCAAGGAGACTTATGTGAGACGACTTCCAGACCTGTAATTCCTTCCCATAGTCTTCAGTGATGATCCATCCTTGGGTCTCTTTATAAGTGCCAGTTTTCCTTCCTCTGATTACATTTGTTACACTCCACTGCAGTGGAGGAGGAGAAATGTCATCGTGAGGCTCAAGAGGTTTGTGGGGAATTGGTCTGTTTTCCTCCTTCACACGGGAGCAAGTCACAGAAGGAGCACGCACAGCTGGCAGACGCACCGGCTGTAAAGCCACCCTGCCTCCTGCCGGCGTGACTTAATGCCCCTCACAGCTCTTACGCTTCCACATTTCTTAGACAGTGTGGATAGCAAGAAGGATTTGCTTCAGTGATGGTGAGTCATGCTGGGCATCTTCCTGGTTGGCATAAGGAGCACATTTGGGGACTTGGTTGTCTTCCTGCCTGGCTCCACACATGTTCAGTGGTCCTCTCTGCTGTCTCTTCATATTGGGCTACATTCTCGCCTCATGCGTACCTTCCTGTCTGTATCGTCTCTTCCGGTCCGCGCTTACGCCTTCCACTGGAATGCACATTATAGCACCCAAGCTCATTTTCTCTCATCTTGTTTCTACGAGGCTGGCTCTTTACAGCTATCCCTTTCCATCTTTTCCTTAGGACTTCCAGGAAATCAACCCCTCTCCTTAATTTTAGACAGAGCTTCACTGTGTAGTTCTGGCTGGCTTGGAAGTCATTATTTTAGATCACTGTGGCCTCAAGCTCACAGAGATCCACCTGTCTGTCTCCTCAGTGCTGGGGTTAAAGGTGTGCGCCACTGTGCCCAGGTTAGCTTTCATTTTCACCAGTTCTTCCCCTTCATCCCCTTTCTAGCACTCCAAGTCATCTTGAGTTTTGTTTTTTATTATTTTTCTCCTCCATCAGACTCTCAGTTCCTGAATGGTGCTTGACAGGGTTCTACATGGGAAGCATGTAGATATTGACTTAAAAAGTACTACAATCATTGGAAGAATTAGATATATAAAAGCCTGGTTCAAATATAAGTTAGATGAGGCCTTCTTGGTGCCTTTTTTCCCCCAACATTAGCACTCACCATACCCTGTGGGAGTGGTTTTGAGCATCTCTGGGGGAGGGGAGGGGTCGTCATTTAGCAGGCTTTCTGAGATGCAGCAGAGTTTGGAGGGAGATAGGGAAGGGGAGACTTGGGGTGGAACTTCCAGAACATTCCAGACTCTTTGGGTATATGGATGCCAGGGACTGGGGTGACACATCCACCATAACTATATCCACAGACTTCCTTTTCCACGTTGATGGAACGGGAACCATATTTTTTTTCTAATCTTTTATGATCATAACTACACATTGATGAGAAACTTCCATGGGTCCCCTTCTACTTTTTGGTCTTCATTAGCTAGAAATCAAATAAACGTGTCTAAATTCTTACCAAGGAATGTCTGCACAAGGCCCAGAAGTGATTTTCCTGGCACAGTGAGCCCCTTAGGCATGACAACAAGCAAGAATTACTTGCTTCTCTTCTTTCTTTCTTGGCCTTCTGGTTGTGTTTTCTTCACAGATTCCAACCCTTTCAAATGCCTTGGGTCAGGATTTACCCATGAACCTCTGCTCTCTTCTGCTGGGCAGCCATTCAAGGCTGGCCTACTGCACCTGCTCCTCTCGGGACTCATCAGCCTGTGCCTGACCCCAGACTTTAGCTCCACAGTTCAGGTCCTTGTTTTCTTGAGGCATCTTGTGAACCGTGACTACATCCCAGTCTTTCTGCCTTGTGAGCTCTTGATTTTCCAGCTTAGCAGTTCATTGTTCCCTGATCTCTCTGCCTGATCTCTCTGTGTGCATGCTCATGCTGAGGTGTTCTGACTCTATTCCTGCCCATCCCCACCACCGCCACCACCATGGAGCTTAACGCTGTGCTGGATGCTTAGAAAGTCACTGTTAACATCTTTTTGACTGGGGATGCTTGTCTTCTACCGGAATGGGAACTCTGGGTAGACCAGGAGAAGCTCTACCGCTTCCATTTCCCTGGGTGCTTGGTAGGAGGTTGCAGCAGCAGGCGGGCAGGTGTGGCGCTGTCTGGGGTTACAGTGCTCCCAAGCCTTCGGTATCACAACTGTCAGCTCCATGAGTGTCCAGCTCTGTGGTCCAGAGTTGTTTCAGCCTTCAGTAGCAGCAAGTGTTACAGCTCTTGGCTCCCTGTCTAAGATCCTTGGCCCTGAACCTGTGGCAGATCTCTCTTCCTCTCCCCGAGACTGGGACCTTAGTTTCTCTTCTGTAGCTTCTTAAAGCCTTTGATCTTTCTTCAATGTCCACTCTTCCCTTCTCTTGCTGTCTCTTCACATCCAACACCCATCTTCCTTCGTTGGCCACGCTTGACCTGTTGGGCTGCTTCTTCAGACTGCTGCCTGTTGACAGCCAAACTGCCATCGGCTTCTGCTGCCATTCTACGGCCTCTTCTTTCTCCTGTTACCTGCTCAGCCTATCCAGAAATGACCACTGCCCCTATTATTGGGCCTGACTGTGCAGCACCAGGGCAAGCAGCATAGGAGGGTGTCTGTCTCCCAGATGACTTACTAAGTGAGCTGAGCACCCAAGAAAGAGATGTTTGGTCCGGTCATAGGCATTCATTCAAACCGGTCACTGCCTTGCCTCTTAGCGCCAGTCACAACCGCTGAGGTTTGTCAGAGCGAAAAGTCTGGCACAAACTGTTCCCAACAGCCCTGGCTGAGGCTCTGCCACCAGAAGCTGAGTACTGTAATTGTCATATAGTCTCCTTCAGGGTGTCCTAGAGTGTTGCAGGGAACTGGTGCCGGCATGAGGACAGTCCGGCTACTATGTGATTGGCAGCTCTTTTTCTCAAAGTGACAGGACAGCAAGAGAGTCCAGCAGCTGCCAGCTAAGGAGGCTGCAGTTTTCCAGCCACATCGTATTCCTTTATTGCCTTAGTTGTTTGTTTGTTTTGTTTTGTTTTGTTTTTTCTGTGCTGCGATAAAACACCTTGACAAAAGCAGCTTGAGAAAGGCAGGGTGAATTCTGGCTCCCAGTTGGAGGTACACAGGTGATTCAAGATGGCAGAAGGCAACTCGGGAGCAGACCGTGCTTAGTGCTTAGTTTGCTTCCTCTTTTTTAACTCAGTTCAGGGCCACTCCAGGGAGCCGTGACGTCCAGAGTGGGAGGGGTTTCCCACTTCAGTTAACCTAGTAAAGATCATTCCCCATGGCACCACTCCCAGAGGACTCTAGATCTCGGTTAACAATTAAGGTCACTGGTGAACATCAGAAGAACCCAAAGAACTCCTCAAGACAGTAATGATTTAACACCTGCTTAGTGTCCTGGGGAGAGGTAGGTCCTTCTCAGAAAGCTTAGGACTAGAATACACTTGACTGGTCACCACCCACCCCACTCAGCCAGTCCCTCCTGGATAATGGAGAGGTGAAGTGGGTGGGGGACTGGGAGCGGGGGCTGCTTCCTAGATCACTGCCTCTGTTCTCACTAGGTCATTGGTTCTCAACTTGTGGATGGCAGTCAAACAACGTTTTCAATAGAGGTTGCATACCAGATACCCTGCATATCAGATATTTATGTTACAATTCATAATAGTAGCAAAGTTATAGTTATGAAGTGTAGCAATGAAAGTAATTTTATGGTTAGGGATCACCACAACATGAGGAACTGTATTAAAATATTAAAGGAAGGTTGAGGACCACTGCATTAGATGGTTGTGCACAGCCCTCTCTGTTAGCCAAGAGTGTAGCCTGCAGTGTCTTGGCAAACTTAAAACTATTCGACACTCTGCAGATTGAAAAGGATTAGAAGGTATAACCCACTTAATTTTGAAAATACTATTCATTGAATTATTTTTACTTCTTAAGCATGTCCTGAAACTATCAAATAGAATTACTTTCTAAGCATAAAACCTAGATGTCAGAGCTATCTTAAAGTTATTTATTTCTAAATTATATATAAATTTAAGCACATTACAAAAAAATAAATGATTTTTCAAAGCTTGTTTTTATTTCTTATTGAGTCACTGCTGTGAGCTGAACTGAAACTAGCTACTGTGAAAGATGGGGACAACATATATTTAGATTGGGAAGCATGTGTAATCTAGGATGCAGTCATGAACCCCCACCCAAGTCTAAGGCTCAGAAGAAGTAGTTTGATTGAAAATGGACTCTAGTATCAGCATGATTCTTTGGGGTGCTTTCTGTCTCATCTCTTAGAGGCCAGAGCAGGTTAATGACCCTCCATCCTTCATCACAGCCTGAAGAGGCTGTACTATAAATGATGTGACATGAAACTTTAGGATGTTGGATAGAATAGTCCAGAAGGCTCCTGTGTGGGAGCAGATGCACTTTTGAAGGCTTAGAACAAATAGCCCCTTAGGTCAGTTTAGGTCAGTAACAGCCCAGGCACCAGAAGAGGAAGCCTGTTTCATAGCCAGGCCCTGGAGAGACAGCCTGCCCAGACGCCTGCAGTCTCGGGGGGGGGGGGGGGGGGTTAATTAGAACTTGTCCCATAACCATCACTTTGTATTTCTGAGGATGATCTGACTACAGATCGTTAAAGCTGGTACAGAGTAAACTGGAGATTGCCGCATCAGAATGAAGCTCCGAAAGTTGGTGAGAATCGTACATTTGGAAAATTTGGAGGGGATGTGATTTAAAGGCATTGCTAATAAAATAAAAATAACCCATGACTAAAAATACATGCTGAAACAGTTCATCTCACTGGAGACCCGAGAACAGTAAAATATCCAAGTTGGAGTCTAGTCCTTACCAGGCCAATAAATCAGTTTGGGGACTCTAAAGTAATAATTGACTTCCTTTGTCTTCAGGGCCGGTGCAGATGTTGGATGTTGTTTTAGTTGCTGGCAAAACACTGTAAATAACCAGACTCTGGTCATTGCATTTTTATTATGCAAACCAGGAAGCTTTTTTTTTTTTTTTTTTTTTTAATAGAGGTTTAGGTTAAATAGTGGCTAAACAATAGCTTTTGGTCAGGTTTAAATATGGCTTATTATTTACCCTGTCATGGAAAATTAAGACAATTCTGTTTAGACATATAGAGTAATTCTAATATTTGTAACAATGAGACCGTTCTTGTGGACTTACTTTTTTTTTACTAACAGCAAATACAAGCAAGGCATGGAAATAGCTCATAAGATTAGAACTTCTGCTATTTGACCTTTGGTCTTTAAGGCCCTTACAAGTCTTTGATTCATTAATTGTAAAGTAATATACTAGAAAATTCTACCAGCGGAAGTCTGTTCGGAACAAGCCTCTCCGATCATGGGGCACACATGTTCTCAAGGTGGAGCTCCCAAATATGAAGACAGAGTATGTGACTAACCTGCAATGTTGCCCATTAGGGGCTGCAACAAACCTGCCTTAATGCTGACAACACCTTTGTGACTATCAAAAGTAGCATTTGTATCTCTCAGGTAGAAGGAACTAATTGGTACTTAATGAGCGCTGGAAGTCTTGCCCAGTCCAGTATAATACTGTTGTAATAGCTTGCTCTACTAAAATGAAGTGATGCAACTATAAATGAGTTCTAGAAAGTTCTAATGCTATTTCTAACAGCTGGATGCTATCTGCCATTTCCCTAAGTGGGACTTCAGGTTACTGTGACATTCATCCAAAGATCCAAAGTAAAATCTACGTGGCAATATAATAATTAAATTTAGTTAGGCTAGGTTTGATTGGTTTTTGTTTTGTGGTGTTGGGAACCCAGCCTGGGGCCTCACGAATGCTAGACATGTGCCCCAGTGAATATTAAAGTTCCTACCAACAGATTCAGTTTAGATATAAGGAGTAAGAAGGTGCTTAATCTCATTTTATATGGAAAGGCCCAAGTCTCTTCAGGCTACGCTAGGAGAATACGAGAAACTGACTGTTGACTAACAAAAATGCATTTCTCAATGCTGTCGAGCTAGGAAGCCCAAGGGGATAGCCACGGAGAGTTTGCTGTCTGGTGAGAGGCTACTCAGGAAATTTCAGGGACCTCTTTCCTACAGGCAGGCCTTAGTCTCATTCCTGAGAGTGCTGCCCTGGATGGAATCACACCCCAAAGCCTCTGCCTTGGGGTGTCGTGTCGGCAGGACTCTGTTTGCTGCAGGAAGTGGCAGGTTTCCTTCCTCCGTTTCTCAACTTCCCCCATCTCTCTCTCTTCTTACCAGGGGTCAGCACACTATTATAAAGATGTGGTCAGGACAATTCCTTCTGCCTTCTTTGATGTCTTTGTTTATATAGGGAGCAGCTTTGCTTGTTTATTTCTGCTAGGCACTGTTGGAATTTGTAAAACTTTTTACTAAATATGGAGTGATATGCTGGTACTTTTTGGTCTTTCCAGTCAAGAACTCTCTCTTTTTTTGTAGAATTTAAGAATGGCAAAAAGAACTAAGTCACCCCTGTGGTATTTTCCATAATCACAAGCAGCAATCACACAGCTAATAGAAATACCAGATACAGTAGCTTGTTTCTCTTTTTTGATGTCATGTAGAAAGGATATTTTTAACCATCGTAGATGCCTTGAATTCACTTATAAACAATTTCTACATTCTCTCTCTCTCTCTTTTTTTTTTTTTTTTTTTTTTTTTTTTTTTTGCATTTTTTAACCCAAAATGGAACTTTATCATTATCATCACGCCTCTGTGATTCTCAATAATAAAGGTAACTGAACTTCACCTTTAGACCATGGTAAGTAAATGTTG
This sequence comes from Phodopus roborovskii, assembly GCF_943737965.1. Classification (NCBI taxonomy): domain Eukaryota; kingdom Metazoa; phylum Chordata; class Mammalia; order Rodentia; family Cricetidae; genus Phodopus; species Phodopus roborovskii. Next base: position 10,775,474 of record NW_026126424.1, on the reverse strand, counting down.
TAAAGTTCATGCTACAGTGTAGATCAATATTCTGAAAGGTGGTTCAAGTCTGAGCCGAGTTCTATGTCTAATTTGACCAAATGGGTCTGCCTGCAGCTGTCCTGGAACGGGTCCAAGTAGCTGTTCTCCCTGGGATGGATGCTATCTCTGTAACAGGTTGACTTAGCACTTGGTCAGGACAGAGCCTTGAAGAGAAAAAAAAATGCTTCAGCTAGAAACTGATGTAGGATACTGGTAAGTAGATGTTATCAGAAAATAAAAACAAGGAGTGGTAAGATAACCCTGTGGTAACGGCACTTGCCGCTAATTCTAATTAAGCCTAATGATCTGAGTTCAATTCCCAGAACCCACCTGGTAGAAGAGAATCAACCCACATGTTGTTCTCTGACCTCACCCTTTAGGGTCATGGCAAGCATGCACACTCCACACACAAACACACATGGATTAATAAATTAATGTAAAAATTGTTATTTCTGAACTAGACCCATATTTTTTTAATGTCATCCTTTAAACAAAACAGAAACATTCTTTGAGATCAGCAATCTAGTTCTAAGTATTAAGAATGAAAATGGAGGGCCTGAAAAAGAGCTCAGCAGGTTAAGGTATTTGCCACCAAGCCTGACAACCTGACTTCAGTCCCCGGGAAGGAAGGAGCTGAGCCCTGCAAGTCATACACTGTGGTGGATGCTCACTATCCCCCATACACACCATATAAACCCATAAGTAAATAGATGTAATTAAAATTTCAAATTCAGCTGGGCAGTCATGGTTCTCACCTTTAATCCCATCACTCAGGGAGCAGAGGCAGGAGGATCTCTGTGAATTTGAGGCCAATCTGGTCTGTAGAGCAAGTTCTAGGACAGCCAGGGCTACACAGAGAAACCCTGTCTCCAAAAAAAAAAAAAAAAAAAAAAAAAAAAAGAAAGAAAGAAAGAAAGAAAAAAGATAGATAGATAGATAGATAGATAAAATTCAGATGGGATTTGCTTAAATGAAAATTGAATCTTTCAGTACTGAGTATAATGCTCAAATAGTTTGTCCCCTCCTCTTTCCTGCCCTCCTTCATCCTGCTGTCTGCGAAGGAAGAGCATTTTCCTTGTAGGAGCATTAGGAAATACAGTGATATATTTCTGCTCTGGAAACCACATTTGGTTCTGGCACCACACTTTTAAAGGACCATTGACAAATTGGAACTTGTTCAGTAAATGACCCAGATGGCGAAGGGATATGAAACCAAGTTATATGAGAAACAGTTGGAGGAAGTCAGGAGATTCATCCCAGAGGAGAGAAGATGAACCAGATAGCGTCACAGCCACGGTGCTCAGAGCCCTGAAGAGACACCATAGGCAGGGGATGTGTTGTGTTCTGTCCATTGGGGCCTTCCAGAACAGGGGCCTTGGCAGGGGAGATGCAGCAAGGGTATCTAAAAGAACCTGCTACAAGGCAAGGCTATGCCAAGATGAAATGCATGCTAAACTGTGGTCTGGAGTTACCTGACAAAGACTATCAGTCGGCCACTTCGCTGTACTTCCATGGGCCTTCCAAGCTCTCCCATAGCCAGTAACCTTTCTTCCTAGTTAGCCTTCTTAAAGTTCATGGCATTCACTTACATTGATGCAAAAGACATCACAATTTTAGATTGTGGATTTCAGATCATTGTAAATAGGAACAAACATATCTTTACTAAACAGGAGCTATTGTAAGCAACTACCCCATTTTTGCATCCCTGGTTGGCGAGGAACTCACAGTGTAGACCAGGCTGGCCTCAAACTCAGAGGTCACCTGACTCACTCTGTTTTTGCCAGTGAAAAATAAGTTTGTTTCTTCCTGTGCCGTGAAACCCATGTTTTGGCATTTGACGAGGTCTTAGCAAGCATGTTGTATGCTCTACTGGTTATGGGATCATTTTCTTTTCAAAAAGTTCTCAAGATGTTGGAAGAAGTGGTAGTCAGTTGGCAATAGGCCAGGTAAATATGTAGTCCAGGGTCAAGAGGGTGGTTCAGCCGGCAGACGCACTCACCGCACAATCCTGAGAACCTGAGTTCCAGCCCCAGAATCCGTGTCTTGTAATACATAAATACCCCCAGCACGACCCCCACAAGAGATATGGTCAGGGAAGTAAAATCCACATATAGTTCTGACTGACAGCTCACAGGCTGCACAGCTCTGATGCTGGTGACAGGCCTTGTATTAAATAGTGACCTATTTAATACCATATACCTAATAAGGACTAGTAAGGTCCCATACCAAACAAACCATAATCCCTGTTTCTGTGTGGAACTATTCAGTGTATAGAAAACAGGCCAGCTTTGTTTTACTTTCTATATAAAACAGAATTAGGTTTTAGGCTCAGACAGTTTAAGTGGATTGTCACCCACATGGATCTCCAGGGGACATTTGGAAGTCAGTAGGAACATAGGACAGTGCTTTACCATCTTAGTCCCAAGTGTTGCAGAATGTCAGTCATATCTCTGGCAGCACCCATCAGGACCTGTCAACCAGAGATGTTGCTGTATGTTCCATGTCACCCGAGAACCGGACTGAGATCTAGAATAGGACTCGGTTCTGTTCCCCCTCTTAGCATCCTCACTGCTTGGTACCGGAGGTGCTCACTACTGATGGAAGTAGAGAAGGCAGTCAAGGATGCCCAGGTACCAAACTGAACTAAGACAGCATCTTCCTCCTCCTGCCCCACCCCCAGTCTCTTTATCTCTGTAGTTTTTGTTCTTAAACTAAATCATTTAAAACCTTCTTAGCAAGTGTAGTCTGGCCGACCTCACCTACCTCTAACAGGTCACCAGACCAATTCATTTACGGCTTAGAAACCCTCCCCTATCCTGCCTGGCCTCTTCCCCTCCTCCATTGCCCTCCCCTTCCTTTTCACCTTAACGTCCCCGGTCCTGTCCCTTCCTGGTTTCCAGGCTCGTTGTTTCTTACACACAGCAAACTCTGCGTAAACACCCAAAGCTTTGGTATTTATAGTTTCCCTGTGCCCCGATGAACTTCTGACTTTTCACCCCACAGAGGCTCCCCTTTGTCCTCTCTTTGAGTCTGCCTGGTGTATCTGTTGGTGTCCTTGTCCCGGCACTTTTGTTCCTTATGTTTCTTTGTATGCCTGTGATCTCAGTTAGACTTTGAATTTCCTAACTAGAGGTTAATTACTCAGGATCTGGAGTCAGTGGCTGGAGTTTCCATCCCATGTGATTTAACAGCCCTGTGGTCTTAAGTCTTTAATCTCTTCTGAAGCCCCAGTCTTCTTATCTGTAAAATGGGAATAATATAACTACCTCATAAAGATATTGAAGATTAAATACAAAACTTCAAAGGTTTAAGGCAATGGCTTGAAACGGTATCTGGCGTCATTAGCTGTGTATGTGCCCAACACCCCACAGTAAGCAAAACACACAGAGTACTTACTGGCTGGTTAGGACAGGACTGACCGCTGGTACTCTTCAGTTTTGAGATTCTCTCTCTCTCTCTCTCTCTCTCTCTCTCTCACACACACACACACACACACACACACACAAAAAAATGCATGCATGCAGAAAATGGAAGTTATACTTAGAAATTCTAACCAATTTTGTCATAAATAAATACATCTGTAGGAAATTATGCTTAAAGGGGTGGGAGAGGGGTGACCCATTTTCTTCTCTGACTTTTTTTGTACGTTAAGAAGTACTCTTTCTAGCTGGGCAGTGGCGGCTCATGGGCACACCTTTAGTCCCAGCACTCGGGAGGCAGAGGCAGGTGGATCTCTGAGTTCAAGGCCAGCCTGGTCTACAGAGTGAATTCCCAGACAGAGCAACACAGAGAAACCCTGTCTTGAAAAACAAACTAGCCAAAAAACAAACAAACCAAAAAGTACTCATTGTGAAAGAACAATTAAAAAACAAAATCTTTAAAGTCTCCCATTATGGGGAATTCTGTCCCTTGAAGTGTCTGTATTTGGGTTTTCACTGACATGTGGCTGAGTGTGAAGAGGGGGGAGATCCCCGCCCTCTAGATGTGATGATTAAGGACATGGGACCCCACCCAGCCTATGCATCCCTATCTAACCTTTCCCAAGTACTTCCTTGCTTTTAAAGTCTTTCTTTGTACTTTCTGAAGTGCTGTTTACAATAGAAAACTGAATCCTCCAATTTTAAAAAACTTCCATAGTCAATGCTGAGCTAAACATTGAAACCCTGACATTTAATCCCCGTGAACTGGAACACTCTGATTTCACTGTTTTCAGCTAGTAAATGTCACTCCCAACATTGTTGCTTTCACTCACACTTAAGCGCTTTTATCTGGGGTGGGCGCAGTGTGTCGGAGAATTCTTTGTGGGCCACTGGGGTGGGGTGGGGTGGAGGGCAGCTAAGCCCAGCCTTTAAACGGGACAGAAAAACTGCTTGCAAGGCAAAGACGACCCTGTTTTTATATGGTGTTTGCGAATACACAGCCCTGAGTTCTACCAGATACTCTTTTAAAGCAACTGCTTTAGCTCAGTGAGTATGGGTCCTGTTTTCCCTCAGCCCCTTGCGTGCCAGGCGGGGTGGCGGCTGCTAGTGAAGGAGTGACCCACCCATAACTCTCCATCTTCTTTGTGTGATTGTTTAGTTTTAGATTTGCTTTGCTTTGCCTTTGAGACAGGAGCCACCTCTGTAGCCTAGGCTAGCCTAGAATTTAACAATCCCTGTGCTCTGCCTCTTGGGTAGGGAATTAAAACCACACCTGACACTTTGTGGGATTGAGGAGAAGGGACTCATGTCATCATTTTGACACGAAATAGACAATGAGTTTGTGGCTGTTTTCCTTGCAAGCAATGAACTCCTATTCTTGTATCTGGTTCCTCCTTTAATTGTGTGTGTGTGTGTGTGTGTGTGTGCGCGCGCGCGCGCACGCGCGCACGCACCCCTCTAGCCTTTTATCTCTTGGAATTTCCACATTTGTTCTTCCTCCTGTTGCCTCCTCCCCATATCCCAACCCTAGACCCTTCTGGCCTCTGCCTCCTCCTCTCTGAATGCTCAGGTCCCTCACCTCACCCCCTTTGCTCATCCATCTTCATGCTCTGTTGCGTCCCATTCTCCTCCTGTCTGCTTGCACGCTGCTGCTGGGCCACTTGCCTACTTAGTACAGCTCTGGTCCCTCTCGTTTTCCTAAAGAGTCAGTGTTGGCCCACGATGTGGCAGAGAGCAGACATGCTGAACTCATCCATTGCTGCTGACATGAGTATAGAGCCTCAGCAGAGGTCTTAGGCATGCGTGTGTTTTTATGTAGTTACTGCTCATGCCAGCCAGTGTTTCCAATTTCCTGACAGCCTATTTGAAGCCCAGGAATAAAACTTAAAACAAGAAGCACTGAAAATCCTGGACTTTTCCATCACACGTGGATTCAAACCCATACTCTGTTCCTTATTAACCACATGACCTTGGACACATCCATCCATTCATTTAACAAATACTTAGTGAATATGTATATTTGTGCCTTATGTTTAGCTCTCAAGGAGGCTGTTAGCCCTCTGACTTCCCCTCCTGTATTCACAACAAATTCAGAAATAAGATACAAGGGTAGAGATGTTGCTCAGTGGTAGGATGCTTGCCTGACTTATACAGGACCCTGGGTTTGATCACCAGCACTGGGGAAAATAAATAAAGAAAAAAAAAAAAACCCTACAGGAAAACGATGCAGAAATCCAAGTATTAGCTTTATCAGCTGACACAGAAATCCTGCCTGGAGGTGCCAGCTTTCATGTGTAGGCTGCAGGCTGGCTGCTTCTAAATCAGATTGTAGAGCTGTGACTGGTCTCTCTATTCAAGTAAAGGATGGAAGGATGTGTGTTACAGACAGACAGACAGACAGACAAGCTCAGTTTTAAAAGAAAATGCAAACACCCTTGTAGGCTGGCTAAGCTGAGCATCCTCAGTCTGTTGTAGGCTCCCTGACCAGGCAGGCTCCTCCCCCCACCCCTCTCCTGCATCCAGGTGTGAGGAACAGAATGGGAAGCTAAGGAGCAGCTCCATTAATGCTGAGATCTGCGGTGAAGCAGGAGCTGTGATTTATACTTGACCAGTGGTTACCATAGTGAACAACGTGAGAATTGCTCTTCCGTTCCTTTACCTGGAAAATACAGGGACATGGTCCTCCAGCAATCAAAGTGAGGCACTATTTACAAAGAGCCTGAGTGTGAGAGGTGTCCTTCCACCAGCACCATCTGAGCTAGAATTGCCATTGACTAGGTATAGTGTATATCTTTATTCTCTTTCTGAACCCCTAATTTGGTCATTTTTTTCTCCCCTCATATTTTTGTTTTGTTTCTTTAATCTGAGAGTCCTGCTACTAAAGCTTTTGGTTTCCAGCAAATTGGCTTCAATTCATTCATCCTGGCCAAATCGTTGATAATCCAGTCTGTGTGTTTCAAAACTCACTAATTTGGACAAAGAAGGCAGTGGAAACAATGAAGTCTACTTTAGAATTAAGAAACTGGCTGTGCCTGCGTAGTCACCGGGTCACTATCTATATAGTGCATGGCCACGGGCAGGCTGCATTACAGGAGACTATCTCTTTATCCATCACGTTCAGTGTCGGTACGTTACCCGGAACAAGACTTGTGCGCTTTCTCTACTAAGAGAAGGTGGGCCTTGAAACTGCTGTCATGCAGAGCAGTAGGATTCAGGTGGGCCTTGAAACTGCCGGCATTGAGGGGAGCAGGGTACATAATGAATTTTAGGGAAGGGCTTTTCTTCCAGGGTGTTTAGACAGCCAGAAGCCACTGAACATAAATCATGGCATAAGCAGATTCACATGTGAGGGACATGTGCACCAGAGAAATGAAATATGAAGCGGGAGGGAGAGGTGGACAGCTGGTAGCAGGCCTGTTGGAGTCAGGTGACAGGGGAGATGGCCACATCAGGTGGGGACAACAGGAATCTGGAGCAAGGCCAGATGAGGGAAACTTTCAGAGTAGAGTCTGGAGGGCTTGGGTCTAAAGGGGAAAGGGAGAAACAAATTTAGGTGAGATTTCAGACCCAGTGGTGGTGGTGCTCGCCTTTAATCCCAGCACTGGGGAGGCTGAGGCAGGAGGAGCCCTGAGTTCGAAACCAGCCTGGTCTACAGAGTGAGTTCCAGGACAGCCAGAGGCCCTGTTCCTGCAGCATTAGAGTCACTCTGGAGGATCTACTCCAGAAGGGGCCACTGTGGCTGAGGAAGAGGGCCCCGACCATGACCTCAGAGTCCACGCAGGGTGCAGGATGAAGCTGTCTTGTACCCCACACACGCTTGCCGGTGGAGTGGCAGAAGAGGGGGGGGGCATAATGAGAACAAGCCAGTGTACTGGGGAGACTTGGGGGGACACATGCTTTCAAGAATACCAACCAGCATATAACAAACACTCCAGTCTCCTGCATGATTGCATCTAAATATTCAAATAAAAATGCATGAAGTCTTGTTTTACTTTAAAAAAAAAAATCTAACAAAACCACATACCTTGTGGGAGGCAAAGCCAGGCTTTCTTTCTTTCTTTCTTTTTTTTTTTTTTTTTTTTTTTTGAACTTATGTCTATTTTAATGGTTTAATTTTATGTTAACTGCCGTCTTTTTTTTTTTTTTTTTTTTTTTTTTTACTTTAAAAGTTGCCTGTGATGGAGGGAATTCAGTCTCTGGAATACGCTGCCCTGTGGTTTATTTTTAAAGGATGTTATTAGAAGTTTAAGATTTTGAAAGAGCAGCCTAAAAGCAGTGATCAAGGAAAGGATCGTGGGTGCTGTCTCTCATAGGGTGGGAAAGGGAGTTCCCGTTGTGACTTCAGAACGGTCAGTACCGTTCCTCTTTTACTCCTTCCTGTCTGCATGCCTAATCAATCAGTGCTGTCCATTCCTCATAAACTCTTTCCCGTCTAGTGTTTCAAGGGTTTCTGTATTAGACTGACCATTGTGTGCCACACAGGCCTGGCCTGTGGGCATGCTGCACCTAGCTGTTTATGTGGGTCCCAGGTGCACCTGTTTACCTGGGTCCCGGGGTGCACCTAGCTGTTTGCCTGGGTCCCGGGGGTACAAACTCGGTCCACAGGCTTGGGAAGCAAGCACTTCACCAGCCGTGCCATTTCCCCAGCCCCCAATTCACAGCTTTTAAAGAGGAATGGGACACAGACTGTTTAATTAATGGTTTGTTCTAGAAGCTTTCTGTTCACATTTGTGAAGGTGCTTGTGATGTTAAACTGGCCAGCACCTGCAAAGTGAGTGAGCAATCACTCTGCAGGTCCCCTTGAAACTTTGGTGGCCTGTTTTGTGCAAAGAAGTGTGTGCTAGGGGTTGAATCCGTACCACATTTCTAGGGCGAGTTTTCAATGAAGGCTGACTCATCCTAAGCCCTAGTGCCAACCAAGAAAATTGCCGGATACCACTATGATGCTGTACACACTTTAATTCACGTAGTCTTCACAACAATTCTATGAGTTAGTTACCTACCATTCTTACCCCTATTATGTAAATAAGAAAGTTGGGGGCACAGAAAGAAATTTAACTTAGCCCCAAGTTTGGTGGCTAGGTAGCAGAGACAAGATACAAACCCAGGCTGTAGCATACGGATGGTAATCATTCAGCCATGTTGACCTTCTACTCCTGCGTAAATTCTACAACAAAGACATAGAGACAAGACAACCGAAAGCGATGGGCTGGGGGTAGGTAGAGTTACAACATGGAATTTAACACACTGGCTTGTAGTTAACACTGAGTTTAAAGTTTGTGTCTGTTGCCCATGCAAGTGCCTTGCTTCTGTACCCTTTCGTGCCTTCCTGTACCCAGACCCAGCTTTCAAAACCTCACACCATGGTGGGCCAGCAGGGACAGCTGAATGGGTTAGATGTCAGTGGAGTAGGAGTTGTGAACAACAGACAATCGGATCGAAGACTTCCTGGCACTTACTCTCCCTGGAAACGCTCTGTCACACTCAGGAAGTGTGATTTAATCCTGGATAAGATCATTCCATTTTACACCCTAATGGACCATCTAAATCTTTCAAGTCCTACCCTGAGAAATCCTACCAATAAATAGCACGGTGTACTTGTTGGCTTTCTTAGCTGAATCACACAAAAATAGGGGTTCACTTTTAGTATTATTATCTCTACCTCTTTTTTTTTTTTTTTTTTTTTTCCTTGCAATCTGCTTCAAGAGAAACTGAGATTCACTGCCCCAGTGGAAGACGCCTGGACTGTGGCCCAGCAGTGCCCTTGGCTGGCCTGGAGGGAGGAGGGAGGGCTAATTCAATCAAAAGAGGCACTGTAGGGCTGGAAAGAACAGCAGCTGTGCATATGCCACAGGCTTCTCTTCCCTGAGCTCAAAGGCCCATCCTCTGGTAGCTGCAGCGATGAAAAACTGCCAGGCTTTTCCTCACTGAATCTTCACGGTGACCCAGTGGGAGGGGCCCTGCTTGACTCTTCATTCTACATGTGAGAAAACAAGCAGAGGTAAAATACCTGCCCCAAGTCACACAGTCGCCATGCCAGGCTCTAAGCAGTCAGCCCCAAAGTGTTCCCAGCCTTTCTTGTGTAGCTTGTCAGTGCTTCAGATACTCACCGGCAGAAATGTGTTCTTTCCCAAACTGCTTGTTGAATTAGTTTATACGTGCTGCCCATGCCTTTGAAAGTCTGCTCTGACAGGAACCTCTCTCTGTTCCACTGATAGGCGAACCCTGCCTCAGTGAGGCCCTGCCTACCTTGCCATCACATCCCCGAAGTCCAAGGCTGTGATGCTGCCAAGCATGGGCAGCAAACCATCCCCAAATACTCTTAGAAGGGATGGGATAGGACACCTGAAACTAGGGCGAGCTGGGGTAAACTCAAGAACATGTCACCTTGTTAATACCATCTTTACATCCTGTCTGTCCATGTTCTCTGAATGCCACCACCTTCTAAAAAGTATTTTGGCTAATTATGAAGCAAACTTTGAAGCCTTAGGATAACCATCCCCTCTAGGAATACTTGCTTTCTAAGAGGCAGCTGGCTCTAACTGACACGGGAGGGGTTTCTGACTGAACCTCCTCTGCTGTTTTGTTTACCCCCATGGGGGTGTTGAGCAGCAGGAGAGACAGAACGGCTTCTGCTGGCTCTCCAGGACACACCTGTGGTGGTTTGAATGATTGATGTCTGTCTTAGTTAGGGTTGTATTGCCGTGAAGAGACACCATGACCACAGCAGTTCTCATAGAGGAAAACATTTCATTGGGAGTGGCTTACAGTTTTAGAGGTTTAGTCCATTATCACCATGGCAGGACAGGGCAATGTGCAGGCAGACGTGATGCCCGAGAGGTAGCTGAGAGTCCTGCATCTGGATCCACAGGCAGCAGGCAGAGAACTGCCATGAGCTTCTGAGACCTCAAATCCCAACCCTTAGTGACACACTTCCTCCAACAAGGCCACACCCACTCCAACAGGCCACACCTCCTAAGAGTGCCCCTCCCTATGGAGGAAGCACTCAAACACGAGTCTATGGAGGCCACGCCTATTCAGACCACAAAAATGTCCCTCATAGTGTCAGGCATTTGAATGAATGCTTGGTTCCCAGTTAGTGGCACTGTTTGGGGAGGCGTAGGAGGTGTGGCTTTTTAAGAGAAAGGACGTCCTTGGGGCAGGTTTTTGACCTTAGAGACTTGGGTCATTTTGAGTTAGCTCTCCCTGCTTTCCATCTGTGGTTCAAGATGTGAGCTCTCAGCCGTTTCTACTACCATATCTGCCACCTGCTGCCATGGTTCGCTGCCATGATGGGCTCTGTCCCTCTTGGTAAGTTGCCTTGGTCATGGTGTCTTATAGCAGTGACAGAAAAGTGACTAATTCACCACCTTGGCTTCTCTTGCTACTTTCCCTTTAGCACACACAGACCCTCTTGTAAGGTTGAATGTAGGCTTCTGTGCCACACCTGAAGACTTCGAGCCTGCAGTGTCTTCTAGTGGAGGAGAACGTGCTGATGTACACCAAATCACCAGGGAGTGGCTGAGAGTGCATATTCCTGGCCTTAGACTCGGGAATTGCAATTTAGAAGGATGCTACACTGTAAATAAGAATCCCAGGATGGATAGTTTGGAGAGCTCAAAACCATTAGCGTGGAATTGCCCTCCTACTCAGTCGTTTCAGTGAGGTCATCTCTGAGTGGTGCAGAGATCAACCGATGAGTCCTCCGGTCCTGCCAGTGCTCTGCTGTAAGTGTACAGCAGGAAGAAGTCAGTGCAGCCAGGCAACAGCATCATTCCGAGAGCAACTTCAGAGACACTGCTGAGCTACAGGGTATCAGTTGCACCATTGCCAGATGCTGGAAAATATACAGGCAACTTTGAAAAGAAAGCCACTTTTGAGGACTTGAACGCACAGAGTAAAGTACATGCTCTTTACAGGACTGTAGCAGTCCACCCAAGGTGCAAAGTCTAAAATTTGCTCCAGAGTACCGTGTTGTTTAATAGAGAGCACAGCTGTTGGGGGTCAAATTCTGCTTTGTCTGTTTCTTAGTCTCCAAATCTAACTCTCTCTCTCTCTCTCTATCTATCTCTATCTCTTTTCTCTGCCCCCCCCACACACAGTGGGGGCAGTATTGGTGTTTTCTGTATCTTTTTGTCTTAGAATTAGGGAATCAGATATTCTATAAAAGCGCTTACGTTTTCTTTAAAATACAGAATTAATTTGTACAACAATATTTAAGGAAAACTGCAGGCTGATTTTTCAGTCCAGCAAGGTAGAACTTTAATGCACAGGAATTCAAACAAAAATTGAGGAAGTGCCATTGGAAGCTATCACTTACCTGCTTACGAGAAGGCCTCGGCAGGAGCCAGGAGTTGTATAATTACTTTGAATTCAAGCCAGTTCCTCTCATTTAGAAAGGTTATTCCCTTTTCTTTTTTAAAAGTATTAACCCTTTCACTATTTCCTCTGCCGAAAGGCTTTACTACTTGTCATGGTCGATCTTGACTGTCAGCTTGCTTGGACTGGGAAATACCTGGGAGATGGTGTTGTGAGCGTGTTTCCAGACACCATTAAGAATGAGGACGCTGAGCTGGTCAGGCATTGGTGGCCCACACCTTTATTTAATCCCAGTACTCTGGAGGCAGAGGCAGGTAGATTTCTGTGAGTTCGAGGACAGCCTAGTCTACATAGCCTGTTCTAGGACAGCCAGGGCTACACAGAGAAACCCTGTTGTGATCTACCACCTCACCACCACCAAATAGGATGAGGACTCTGATTTAGTGATTGGATTAATACCTCAATAGGTCATAATATGTGTAGCACAAATAATTAAAAAAAAAAAAAACCCAGAGACAGATATTGGGATTAAAGCTGAACATCAGAAAAGCAAAGCAGCCCAGCCACTAGAGAGTTCTTACCTCTGCCAGTGCTCAGACAAAAGGGTTGATCCTGGCCCTTAAGATGACTGCAAACTACACTGCTCTCCACCAAACCTCAGACTGCACTGAGCTCCTGCCTCCTCTTGCCTTATAGTCCTCTCTAGTGCCGGAATTAAAGGCGTGGGATCCCCCGTGCTGAGATCACCTTTGTGTGAGCTCTGTTTCTCTTTTGGACAGATTCAATTTCATGTAGCCCAGGGTGGCCTTGAACTAACAGATCCATCTGCCTGGGATTAAAGGTGTGTACCACCACTGCCTGGCCTCAATGGCTAACTAACATAGCTCTCTGATCTTCAGGCAAGCTCTGTTTGTTAGATCATAAACAAAATATCACCACAGATATGGTGGCTTCATTGGGAATTATTGGAAAGCAGGAGGTAGGGCCATCGTTAAAGGAAGTGAGTCACTGAGGAAGTGATGTTCTAACCCCATCTTCTAATCCCTTTTACCTGCTGGTAGAAGTGCTCCGCTCTGGGGTATCTTACCTGCCATGATGGAGGGGACCCTTTGGAACCTTGAGGAAAAGAAATCCTCCCTCCTTTTGGTTGTTTATATCAGGTTGTGTGTTAGACTGCAGAAGCAGCCAGTCCACTAGTGTGCCTTACTCCAAGAGCAGGTGCCAAGCGACCACTGACTTCTCTGTTCACACTCTAATACGTCCGTAACAATCGCCAGCTTTTCGCCTTCAATTAAACTTTTACTCCTGTAACGTGTATGGTTTTTCTGCCTGCCGCTTGGTCTTGTCCCGCGGCCGCGCCAGCCCCAAATAACACACAGAGACTCTGTATTTGATACTATGCTGTTGGCCTGGTTACTTGTTTCTTATCAGCTAGCTCTGCCTTAATTATTAACCCATTTCTGCTGATCTATGTATTTCTCTTACCGGGGAGCCGGCGGCATACTGCTTTCTCCAGACTCTCCATCTTGACTCCTCCTCCTACTTCCTATTTCCTCCTTGTCTCCTAGTCCCTCCTATCTTCCTTTCCTATTGGCCAACAGTGCTTTATTATTAACCAGTATGAGAAACATATATACATAATGACATCTCCCATTATACTCCCTCGCTGCTCTTGCACTGCTTCTAGCTAATGTGGGATCGGATTGACCGGCCTAAGGTGTGCCCCTGTGAGGGGAGGCAAACCCGGACTTAGCCTCTTGTGTCTTGAGCATGAGTCTCAGTTCACTCACTGATAAGCTGTGTGTTGTGCGCATGCCCATGAATTTCTCAGTCCCTTCATCTCTTTTTATTAATGTATTTTTTATATTCCAATCCCAGTTCCCCCTCCCTCCTCTCCTCCCACTCCCTCCTCCACCTCCTGTCTGCTCCTCAGAGAGGAGGGTGAGGCCTCCCCCTAGGAAGTCTACTAAGTCTGTCCCAACATCTCATTGAATCAGGCTTTAAAGAACTTGTTGAAACCATTTCAGTGGATTGAAAATACAATGAAAACTAAAAAGGCCGAGAAGGCAGGAAGTTGGCCCTTTGGTCCATTTGTGGAGAGAACAGGAAAACTACAAGATTCTGTTTCCTCAACTGATAGCAGAAGCAGTCAGGAGGTCCAGAAGCCGGGCTCATCACCCGTGATCATGCGGCTGGGTTTTTCTGTCTGTTCTAAGTCTTTATTCACTTACGTGGCTTAGCAATTGCAGGAAATGAAAAGCCAACAGTGTGGGCACTGACAGCCTCTCAGTCCCTTTACTTACGTTGTCCTTATATGGAGAAATATCCTTCAACAAGTATGAAATGTTTCAACAGTGCAGTCTTGGGTCTGGTTATCGGGGTTTAATAAGGATCAGGATAAACAATTAGGCTGAACAGATGTTTATTCAGGGAGAAATAACTCACAACATAGAGAGGTGAACACCAACAGGCTCCTGCTTCCAAGAATTCCTCCCGAAGTGCTCCTGTCCCCATGTGGCTTGCAAGAGAGCACTCTCCTGCATGCCTCCTCCAACCTAGTTCCCCAGGTCACTTCCGCCCCTGGCTCCACCCCACAATGGGTGTGGTCAGTGCCACAGAAGGTGACAAAGTGAATATCCCGCAACACCTGGTGGATGTTGTCATCCTGCAGTCCCATATGTGTATCCTTTTATTTCTTGTCTATCTCCTAGAAAGTGACCTTTGTGAAAGCATCCCGAATGCCAGAACAGACCCGCCATGTTGCCTTTGCTTAATAAAACATTTTTGAGTGTGTGAATTTATAAGTGGGGAAGTTGAGACATGACATAGGTAAAGCTATTGTCCCAGGTCACGGTGCCGTTCAGCAGCCAATCCAGGTTACCATGATTGCCAAGCCCTGGCCCATAAACACCTGATTACTTAATGTCTTCTAAAAGCAATTAGACATGTGCTGTTTTCCTCGTTTACATGGTGTAATATTGTAAGCTGATATACAATGTATAATGACCATGTTAATTTTCACGTGCTGGAAAATAATGCATCATATTCTCCTATAGTTGTTTTGAAAGATATAATTGCTATCACCTGCAATTTTCCTTTTGTGCTGTTTTACATCAGAACCACCCCTGCCCCCCCCCACTTCATGTTACCCACCCTAACCCTGCCCCGCCCTGGTCTCGAGTGACCTCAGTTCCATGTGATCAACTTTCTCGGCTTTCACACATGACTGAGAACATGCAGTATTTGTCTTTCTCTACCTGCTTTATTTCATTTAACGTAACACCTTCCAGTTCCACCCATGTTGCCACAAATGAGAGGATTTCCTCCTCTTTTATGGCTGTCATTCAGCCCCTTGATGGACTGTGTGAACACACAGTGAGCAGCATAATCAGTGACAGTTCGTCAGCTTGGGAGCTTAAGAGCTAGACAAGATCCCACAGGCCTGAAGCGTTCGGTTCTTTCCAGTAACTCTGTTAAAATTGTGAACGGTGATTTTTGAATTGCCAACAAATGCAAGCAACTGAGGAGCCAGTACTTTTCTTTTTACATTCTTTATTGGGTTTTTTTGGGAATTTCCCAAGAAGCTCTCCAGTTGCACTGTCTAGTGAAAGGTAGGGCCAGTGGGGGAGGGGGGGAGCTATCTCATCTCAGCCCTCAGATTTCAAAATACATGGTTCCTATTACCCTCTGTGATAACACAGACCATGGACATCATCACAGACCCCAGCTGCAGCAAGAACACGGACCCAGACATGCCCTCAGCAGCAGCTCGGGTCCAGGCATTACCATGGCCCTTGTGGCAGCACAGGTCCTCCCAGATCAGTATGGCCCCAGTGGCAGGAAGGCCCTTTGACACCAACATGGTTTCAGGGGGCTGTTCGGACCCCAGGCATCTGCTCAGCCCCTGGTGGCAGCAGGACACATGAACCTCAACCCAGAACCTGGCTGCTGCTGGCCCACTGACGTAGACATGGCCGCGTGTCAGGCCACCCAGATCAGCATAACCATGGTTGAGCATTGATACAGCAGCTCAGATAGAGCCTGTGACTTGCTTACCTTTTGGTGCGATGTAAAAGAACTGTGGAAGTTATGTCTGGGTAAAAAGGACTGGAGAAGGGACTGACAGGCGGCAGACTTGGATCATGAGGCTTGAGTTGACTTAAAACCACTGGCTCCTTTCTCTTCAGTCTGTTCAATGCCGTTTTTAAAGTCAGCATGGTAGACAGCAGCAGATATGAATTACAGAACAAAAGTAAAAGTAGTTGGATAGACTGCTGGAGCAACAGATGTCAGTGCAGAAACATGTGGGGAGATTAGTTCCACAGGGACACGTAGAGTCCATTGTTCACAGCAACAATGGACAGTCTGTTAGCAGCAGACCTGGGGGAGACCTTGAGGTTCATAAACTGAGTTAAGCATTTGGGATTTACTCAGTTGCTCCACATTGGTCCAGCTATTTAGATGTTTCTGTCTGGGACCACTCAGATGACTAAATGTAAAAGAGAAGAAACGCGATACCCGGTAATGTGAGCCAAGTGCATACATCACCCCATCTGCCTCGCATCCCTTTGCTGCCTGCTGTCCGCACCACTGATAGTGCAGACTCAGCACCACCTTCCCCAGGCTTCACCCCGGCCTTCTGGGCTGCTCTGCTGTCCAGTCCATCTGCCCTGCAGTGGCATCCTTTTTCCTCCCTGACTACCTATCTCAGAGGCATCTGTTTCGGCTTCCTGACATGTCTGTGTGGATGCTTTCGCCCTCCTCATCCTCTGTGTAAGACCTTTGTTTATTTTTCTCTGTGTACCTGGGACACTTGCACATCTCTTCTTACAGCAGAGGCTCATAGGGGTATCTCCACTGACCTTCCTGTGCAGTGGGCCGGTGCTTCCGCCCTGCCCGAGGAAGTTCAGCTTCACGCTATCTTCTGGCACTTTGACTCTGCGTTTGCTGGCCTCTAAGTCCTTGTTCCTCTCAGACCAGTCAGAATTTTCCCTAACAGGCCACCATCCATTCTGACTGACTGTAAAAAAAAAGGATTTAGGGAAATGTTACTGAGAACTCTAAAATTGTCAGGGTCTAACAAAATAGCCACAGAAAACACAGGATGAAGTCAGAGCTGAGCAGGTAGAGCCATACTGGGGCTGGTGCCACTGACACTGGGCGCTGTCCCCTGCCAGTCACACCTTTGCCACTAGAACAGATTCTCCTCCAACTATGCTCCTTTGTTCCCATAGCTCCTGGTCAAGTGGAGGCAACATCTGGCCCATCTCTCAACTGCAAAAGGGGCCAAGAAAGAGTGTCTCCTGTGCTATGAGAAATGGAGGCAGCTTGCTACCAGAATCAGATTTTAGAAACAGGTTAAAACTGTATGTATGTATGCATGTATGTGTGTGCATGTATGTATGAATGCATGCATGTAGGCATATGTGTATGTATGTATTGGGGCAGGGTGTCATTATGTAGCCCTGACTGTCCTGGAATTTGCCATGTAGACCAGGCTGGCCTTGAACTCACAGGTATATGATGTGCTTGCCTCTGCCTCCTAAAAACTGAAATTTAAGGTGTGTACCAGCCATTTTTTGTTTGTCTGTTTGTTATGTTGTGTTTTGTTTCAAGACAGTTTCTGTGTGTAACAGCTCTGGTTACCCTGGTACTCACTTTGTAGATCAGGCTGACCTTGAGCTCACAGAGGTCTGCCTGC
Organism: Phodopus roborovskii; assembly: GCF_943737965.1. Classification (NCBI taxonomy): domain Eukaryota; kingdom Metazoa; phylum Chordata; class Mammalia; order Rodentia; family Cricetidae; genus Phodopus; species Phodopus roborovskii. The sequence continues at coordinate 10,758,014 of NW_026126424.1, read as the reverse complement.
CTCTGCCTTCCAAGTGCTGGGACTGAAGGCCTGTGCCACCAATGCCCATACCTTTCAGCTATTTTAACACCCAGTGGCCAGCTCTGTGTCTTTTGAGCTGTAGCCGAGCTATCTTCTGTCTCCTGATTTTGGAATCTACATGAGCGTACCGGGAGTGAGCCTGTCCAACTTTCTGCACAGTGGAATAGAATCTAACGAAACCTCATGGGAGAGCTGACCCCTGCCCTCTGGAGAGCTGGCTCCACCCCCTAGCCTGTTTCTATTTGATTTTTTAAATTTCTTTTGTAGGGGCTCTGCTGGGGTGAGAGGAGGGTAAAGGGGGACCGGGAGGTAAGTGGTGTTAGGGTGCATGGTGTGAAATTCCCAAAGAATAAATAAATAAATTATGGTAAATATATATATAATTTTTTTTTTTTTTTTTTAACGCAGCCTTTGCTTCCCATACCCTGTCCTGGGCTAACCTAAACCCAGTGTCTCTGACCTATAACCAATACCCACACCCTGTCCTGGATCAACCCACACTGGCGTTCCTCTGACCTATAACCAACACCTACGCCCTGTCCCGGGTCAACCTAAACCCAGTGTCTCCGACCCAACCCCCCAAGTGCTTCAACTCCAAGTTCAAGGGTGAGAGGGAATTCCTGCTGAGCTGGGAGATAAGTTCAAACTGATGAAGTTAAGCATGTTTTGTCATGCTTGCAGGCATTATGTTTCAGCCCATGGGACTTGACCTGTGTGACCCAAATGTCCAGAACAGCAAACCTGTTATGACTGTTCTTGTTCCTGGGCTGGTGCATCTCCCCTCCTGACTGGATGTACAGTGGCCCGGCCTCTTGCTGTTTTCTGGATCTATGGCATGCATTGCCTTTAGTGACATCTCTCAGACTTCCTGCTTTCACAATGGTTTATTGATTTGGTAACTCATCCAACAGATACACAGTGAGCTTAGTTAGTCAGACAAAATAAAGGATTGTGTCCATTAGTATGCTTTTTATTGCCAGTGACAGGAATTTTAATTGAAACTTGCTTAAGCAAAGATAGAATGTATCCCCTCACATACCTTGTAAGTCTAGGGAAAGATCTGGTTTCCTTCAGGTACAGCTGGATTCCTGTCTTCGAAAGGAACCTGGCCCTTCTTCATCTCTCAGCTCTGCTTGCCTTTGCAGTGGCTTTATTCTTACGTTCCCCACATGATAGCAAGCTAGATGTCAAGAGTCCCAAGTCCCCCCACATCTGGCTTCCAGGACAGTAGAGAAAGTGCCGCCCCACCTAAGCACACTGGACCTCTCCTACAGTCTCAGTACAGAGCAGGAGGTAACCACAAATTTGAAGCTACCCTAGGCTGTGTAAGTCCCAGGCCCAGCAGTTAGGACTATATAACACCCTGTCTCAAGGAAGAAAGAAGACACATGCATCAGATGTCCATTGCCTTGTGGGTTCTGCCTGTTTTATGTGCTCATCCCCGAACCGGTGGCATTTGGCAGAAGAATCCAGTTCTCTGGTCAGACAGGATTTATACGTCCCTTCCTTGTAGCTGGATATAGAGTCATTCAAACACTTGAGTCAGGAGAGAAGGATATACTTCTTCTGTAAAAAGGGTGACGGATGTTGGCCAACATAAAATGAACTCAATGGTATTTTTGTAGACTTTTTGCTTTGTTTTTGCTTTTCTTTCTTTTGCCTGTTTGTTTTGATGTGTGTGTGTGTGTGTGTGTGTGTGTGTGTGTGTGTGTGTGTGTTACAGAGGGGTGTTTCTTGCTTTTTCATTTTTTGTTTTTTAAGAGAAAGAAAGAACATAAAGTTGGATAGGTAGGTAAGTGACTATCTGGGAGGACTTGGGGGAAGGGAAAACATGTGTGAAAGGAAAAGGAAAACCTGTGGGTGACAGCCAATACATTAGCCAGCCACATTAAGTGTAAATTTATGGTTAGATATGTTGTGCAGTCACCAGAAGGGAACCTTTGATTCCATACAGGCTCAGCCTAGAGTAGTCACTCTCTTTCCTTAGCCTCTTGTTCCTGCCTCCTCTTTTCCATGTAGGCAACTCTGTTTGTTGCAGACTGTAGATTGCCTTTGAAGTAAGTTGTGCTGGTATGCAGCTTGCGGGATGGTGAGGGAGAGAGGGCCAGGGCAGTGATACAGTGTGCACTGAGAATTTGTGTTGTCAGTTGTTACATTAGCGCTGTTTAACCAAGGCTTCTTGGTAGCCTCCTTTTTTCCCAATGCTTGCAGTAAGTCTCTCTGGTATGCTTCTTAGAATAATAAAACCATAATCCACATTTTAAAAAAAAATCTAGGCTGCTGCAAGTCAGAATTAAAATATGTGTTTAATTAAAAGTGTTTCCTTGAGATTAGTTAGCCTTTTTCCCCCACAAACCCCTTTACCTCTCTTACACTGAGTTAGAGGTCAAAGTCAGAACTTTGCACACACTGCGTCAATAACTTTATCCTGGGCCGTATCGTGCTTCCCTCTGACTTGTTGATTTATGATTTTATAGTTTTGCTGTACCTGTGCCTTTTATATAAGGTGCCTTAGAGTGCGGAGATGTGGAATAGCGAGAAACAAACTGAATACCTTTGATTTTCACGTTTACCAGCCAGACCCATGGCAGGCTGTATGGACATCTCTCACTAGTACCCAGTCATTTATGTATTTATCACCTGTATACAGTCAGCTGATGTTGAAATGAACACACGTGGATATGTATGTTTTTTTAAAAAACAACATATTAAAATGTTCTGTGTCACTCAAATTCCAACAAGCTGTAACTTTAGTTTTCTTCTGTGCTGTTGTAAAGAAGATTCGTATAAACAGCCCAAGGATTAGGAGGCATTTTAATAATGGCTGTCAACCTAGAAAGATGTGGCTATGCTTCAAGTCCTTCCTGGTTGTCTTGACTACAGAAGTCTTATGGACAGAGACCAAGGATGCTGCTGGCCATCCTGTGATGCCCAGGGCTGGCTCCTCCTCAGGGAGGGTACACTCTAAAGCCTGGAGAGGATTCTGAGTGAGTTTGTAGGTATCAAACAACAGTAGAGGCCACCTGGAGTTGTGGGGCTGACAAGTCACTTAGCCTGGTTTCCTTGTTTTTAAGCTAGGAGGATAACTGAAGAAGTATGTAGCCTGAAGCCATATAAGCTCTCTAGCTCCTAAACCTGTGATCAAGCAGACTGTCTTCTTACCTACAAGAAAAGATAGTTTAACCTCTCTTGTGTGATTACTGTGAGTAATAATTAAAGCATTTTGTGTGTAAAGTGTTTGGTGTGGTCTGTGGCCATAGTGAGTTGTTAATGGTGCTGGTGAGAGCTATGGCCATTGCCCAGTCTTGGGTCCCTCTGCAGCCTGTGTTTGCACTGTGCTGCTTTGGGGGTCTGTAAATCTAATGGAGATGAAGAGCTGGGTTCTGGCTCCACTTAGTCAATGCTAACCCAAGAGACATCCATGAGAGACAGACACCCAGAAAGACTGATCCTCCCTGAGAACAGGCAGAGAGAGCTCGGTGAATGGTGTCTAGGTGGCCATGGGGGCAGGAAGGATGGAGCTAGGCAAGATGACCCTTGCAACCTTAGCCATGTTCACCTGGAGGCAGGCTGTCCATCCAGGTGAGAGTCCCTATTTCGCAAGGATGTTCAACCCTGAGTCTGAAGACCCATTCCACTGGGTTTAGTGGATTTGTTTTTGGGAGGGTCATGTGACATTGCGCATAATACTAATAGGCATGTGTAGACAGCTACAAGCCTCCTGTTTCCTAGTTGGGAAGTCTAATGATTTATTGGGTCTCACTAATTCAGTCAATATGGGCATATGAGGAAGATATTGTATAAAACATTTTTCCTCTCAAATAGTCATAAATTATCTTACTAATCAGTCTGTGAAATAAGACTCCTCATTTCTTCAAAGACCAATAAAAATTCTTTGCAGTTGCTCTGTGATTGGAATTGTTATTTCATTTGTTAGATTAAATTTGTTTAAAATCGGTGGCTCTCTGTAGATATTAGCAAAATTCCAGAAACACTAGAGCTGTGTTACAAGCACAGATTCAGATTTCTTGAGGGGAAAAAAAAGTTTCATGTGTTAACCCTCTTTTGAATGTCCTGTTTGTGGGGTTGGAGCCAAAAGAGATACCATATCATAGTCATTGAAAGCATTTCCTTCTACATTAAAAACATGTGAGTAGAAAAAAGGAAACTGAATGGATCATAGTAGTCTGTTTTTCTGTTTTCTCTGTGTTGCCCACAATACTAAGACTCCCAGAAGAGTCAAATACTCCATTCAGTGAGTACTGAGTAATTACCAACCACTGTGTTAGAAGATGGAAGTTAAATGGCATATGCTCTGGAGTTGGCTTGGTAGCAAAGCGCCTGCTGTACAGCGGGAACACCTGAGCTTGGATCCCCAGCACCTATATAAAGGCCACAGGAGTCTGTAGCCCTGCATTGGCGAGTGGAGAGAGACAGATGTAGGACTCCAGGGCTAGCTAGCCACTTACCAAAAATGGCAAGATTTAGTGAGAAACCCTGTTTCTCATTGTGGGAAACAATAAAAGAAGACTCCCAGTGTCAACCTCTGTCTTCTGTATGTACATGAGTGAATGAGCATACCACACACACGCACGCACACATGCATGCATGCACGCATGTGCGCACAGGAAGAACATGAGAGAGAGGGAGAGGGAGAGAGAGAGAAGGATGATGATGAAGTTAAGTTGTTTGCCCCAAGTCACACATCTGGGAAGCAGGAAATCCAAGGCATAAAATTCCTCATGACTTCTGAGTACAGTGCCTTCAGTACACACTGTCACATCTGTATGTTCTTAGCAACAAAGACTTAACCGGATTAATAAATCCCCCCCCCACACACACACACATACAAGATTAGGGTGTTAAGTCAAGAATAGTCCACTGAAGACAGTATTCTGTATTCTGACTTGGTCTTTTTTTTTTTTAAGGTGCTGTGTAATGGACCAGGAACGTGTGTTCCCATCTGTGTATCTGCCCTGCTCCTTGGGATACTTGGAATAAAGAAAGTGATCATTGTCTACGTTGAGAGCATCTGCCGAGTGGAAACTTTATCCCTGTCTGGGAAGATTCTCTTTCACCTCTCTGATTACTTCATTGTTCAATGGCCAGCTCTCAAGGAGAAGTACCCCAAATCTGTGTACCTTGGGCGAATTGTTTGACAAATGGCAACTTCAGAGTCTTGAGAATTTCACAATTACCAATAATAGTTATTATAATATTTGTCTTTATTGTAAAGTTTTCCAAAAGCCCAAAGAATTATCAATGGTGAAGAGTTTAAAGTGTGCAAATAACACAGTGAAGAAAGACAAACATTAGCACAGAGTGCCCGTCAAATAGACATGTCTGCACACCAACTTATTTTTCTAAATAAATGTGTATAACACTGCTTGCAAGTTTCCTTTTGACTCTTATAGCCATGTTTTTTTTTGGTTGTTGTTTCACTTTTTTTAGTTTTGTTTTTCTCGACCTAAATATAGAGTTTGTATGTTTAGTAACATTTCCTGTTTTACAGCTGTAAATAAAACAAAAGGATCCTACATTATAAAAAGAAAAGGACAGGAAAAGCTGGTTTGGGGGTAGGTATTGTTCTAGCATGTGATTATATACTCAGGAGATGGAGGGAAATATCATGGATATCCTTGACTACCTACCAAGTTTGAGGCCAGCCTGGACTACATAAGGAGCTGGGCACAGGGAAGAGAGGAGAGGGAGAAGGGAGAGAGAGAACAAGGTGTTCCTTTGGTTCTCTTCAGACATGTCAGCCTTTAATCCTTGGGTGGAAGCAGTGATGTCCCCAGTGAGTTATCACAGCCTAAAGGAAGCAGTTTGTTAGACTGGTCTCATGACAGTTTACACTCCACAGGCTTCCAGATCTCTGGCCATAAACAACTGTCTTTCTTCATTCCTCAGTCTTGCTTTGTGTGCTGTTGGCCAGTATCCAGACAGTATTTCTAAAGTCTGTCTGGTTAAAATAAATTTTCAAATGACCAGGGCTGTAGTTATAAGAACATGTTTCTATTGATCAGAAATCTAAATTCGCAAACATTAAAAAGTATTAAATGTATTTCCAATGCCATGGCTGTAACTGTCTCTTGTAAGGAGTAAGGTTTTTCCTCCACCGCCGGTCTGGTCCCGCCGCTGCGACTGCCCCAAATAATAACCAGAGGCTCTGTATTTGATATAATGCTAGTTTCTTATCGGCTAGCTCTGTCTTAATTATTAACCCATTTCTATGTATATCCACGTTGTCTTACCAGCGAGAGGCAGCTGGCAGTTCTACCTTCTCCAGACTCTCCATCTTGACTCCTCCTTACTACTTCCTCTTTCCTCCTTATCTCCTAGTCCCTCCTATCTTCCTTTCCTATTGGCCAACAGTGCTTTATTCATTAACCAGTATGAGAAACATATATACACAATGGCATCTCCCATCAGTCTCTAGCCTTTTGAGATGCTTAGGTCTGGTAGGAGGTGTATTTACAAACAGTTGTGTAGTGCTTGTTGTATGCATGTTGTATTTTACACACACTGTTCAGGTAATGCCTAATTTCAACCTGGAAGGACTCAATGAGATGCAGACTCTTACTGTCCCTGTCTTATGGATGGCTCATTCAGGATCACGTGACTAGGAAATGACAAAGCCAGTTTCGTGAGTATGTGGCTGATGCAGTCGGAGTGCCAAACTCAGGAGGGTCCCCACACTCTGCTTTCCATCTTTAGTTTTGTTCATGTTGTAGTATTATTATTTGTTGCTGCCATTTCCTGGTGCTAGGGGTTAAACCAAGGATCTCCCACCCTGTAAGATGAGTACTTGGCCTCTCCGCTCCACTCTCAAGCAACTTCCTAAATTTTAACAGGAACTTACACTTTAGACCCCACATAGTATGGAGCTGGTGCCACTCGAGACCATGTCCCTAACAGAACCATGTCTGTGACAGAAGTTCCTTGGTGGCCGGGAGTGTTTGTCTCTTTCCTATAAGCGCTGTTCCCTTAGCAGAGACACAAAAAAATGCAAAGACATTCACATATAGTACTTGAATTTATGGGTTTTTTTTTTATCTTAAATAGTCTGTTTAGCAGTATGATATAAATTTAGTAAAGAAATGGGGAATGGGCTGGCGAGATGGCTGAGCAGGTAAAGGTGCCTGCCATAAAGCCTACAACTTCAGTCCCCAGGACCCACATGGTAAAGGAAGGGAACTGACTTTTGTGGGTTGTCCCCTGACCACCATACAAATGCCGCGCATTTGCAAGCCACATACAAGCAAATCGGTAAATGGAAACTGGTTGATAAAGATATCACATTAGATTTAAAAGAGGCGTGACCATCCAGGATGATGTGAAGCTGATGGTGTAAGGTTGGCCAGACTAGGTGCAAACCTGTAATTGAAGCTGTTTGGAAAGCTAAGCAGGAGGATGAGACATAAATCCAAGGCCTGCCTGGATAACTTAGCAAATTCTTTTCTCAAAGAAGCCAGAGTGCTTCCCTAGCATAGGTGAGTTACTGACCTCAATCCCCAGTACTGAAAAAAATGCAATGCTAAGGCCATTGTGGGCCTTCTTAGTCTTTTAGCAGATGTCTTCCCTGAGTCAAATAGTATAGGCACATCTGTCACCAGTATGCTTTCTTTGGCTTGGGGCTAGAGGCCACCTCAGACATGTCTGGACTTACTATCTACCCCCAGTGGCCTTTGGGCAGGGCAGCCAACCAAAGGCTTGCTTTCAGTTCAGTCCTTGAATGTCAGGCATTAACTGTTTACACTGGCCTCTTGACCTGGAGTATCAGGCAGCAGATTACTGTAGCTTACCCAGGGTCGGGGATGAAGTGAGCTTCTATTTTGCTAGGGAGAAAATAATACTTGTTGGTGGCAGTAGTGTGTACATTTGATCCATATTAGAACCCTTCTCCCTGTGTATTTTGTTCCTAAGTGGCCTTTGGAAAAGGGGCTGGATTCAGTCCTGTGGGCTTCCCTCAGCCCACAGATAATCCTGCTGCAAAAGGTCTCAGGCCACGGAGAAGTATACAAAAGGTATCCTATGTTTTTCCCCCAGAAGTGCATGTCCCAGATGTTTGCAGCACCTGCTTAGTGACTAGCCCGCAGTGTCAGGGAAAGAGTCTGTGTGGTGTATTTCCCCAGGTTTGGTGTGCTGTGCGCACTCAGAGCCAGGGCAAGACTCTGTTATCGTGTCTTCCTGCTTAGCTCGAGATTATTCAGTAAACACATGCATGTCCTGCTGTGTGTTACTTTTACAGATCCAGGTTGCACTGGCAGAGGTGGCTGCTTCGAGGTTACAGTAAGGGACACAGTCTCCTTGCTGTGCCTTTTTATACCATTGAGAAAGAACGTTCTAGTTTCAACTTGAAATGAAGATCAATAGGTAGCTTGTTCTTTTGTGTTTCTCTTGGAACACTCCAGAATGCACCTTTTTAGTAGAAGACACCATTTATGCCAAATGAACTGAACCAGCCTTCAGATGAGAGGCCGGGAAACCACACATCCTGCCCACACCTACTTCCCAGTAGATTTTTATCTACTGTTGAGCTATCCCGAAAGGTCCCAGCAGCCTTCCAGGTCAGAGGGTCTGTTTCATAAAGGATGCCCAGAAATCATGGCAGGAAGCTCATGCCTGGACTGGGGGCACTGTGATCTGTGTCAACAACAAGAACACTGTAGGACTTAAAATTGAATAGCAATGGGTCCTTGCTACAAAAGTCCAAGCTTCCTTTTACAAAAGCAACTACCGTACCTTCTGAAGTAACATGGTGAGTTAAAATTGGGAAGCCTGTCCCCTTTCTGTACTGTGTCTTAGACTGCGTCAGTACATTTCTTTTATATAAAGCCCTGTCTGCTAAAAGGAGGATGGTGGAGGTGGGGGTGGGGGGTACCTGAGGGAACAGGGTATGGGGAAGGTGGGGGGGGGATCCCATTGCAAATAGCTGTGGGTGGAGACCAGACACTGACATTGGGTTTTGTCCTCAGTCCAGTCTCCTCCTTTCTCTTTTGAGATGGGGTCTCTCACTGCACTTGAAGCTCTCCCATTCAGTGAGCCCTTGGCTTCCTGTCACCACTCCCAGCACGGGGAGCCAGGCACACACCGCCATGCCAGGCTTCATGTGTATTCTGGAGACTGAACACAGGTTCTCAGACTTGCACACAGGCATGCTGCTAACTGGGCCGCCTCCCTAGCCCCAACTTAAAAGGGACTTGCTGGCTTTGCAACATTAAGCACATTTAGTCACTCATGGGAACCTCTCTTAAGTGTTAAGGATCACATTATACTGGCAGAGTTGTTTAGCATGTTAAAGCCTTGAGTTCAACCATAAAGCCAAGGGGGTGGGGGGGGGGACTAGTATTACCAGAACTTCCCTTCTTATCCTTCTTTCCTTTCTCCTCTTTGGCATTACCTTTACTATTTCTCTCATTTGCTGAATTCATCTGTTGACCCTGCCATTGACATAGTACCTACCTTATATCTACCCATTCCTTTCAGTCCTGTGGTCTCCATACCCTCACCCACCCCCAGGGACTAGACAAATGTTCTGCCAACGAGCTATCTCCCCACCCATCATGGCCACAACTTAAATACAACTCAGCATAAGTTCCTGGTTCAATTGACAGTTATTAAGGAATTGAAGCACAGAGCGGCTAAATAACTTACTAAATGGAACAGATTTTGTTTGGATTTGACCCAACTGTCTCTAGCATCTGCCAGACACCTTTTAGCTCCCCACCCCTCAGTGCCAAGGTTTGAGGCGGGCTGTATGGCTACATTCCCAATCCCAGACTTACCTTCACACAGTACTAGTAAGGAAATAAGCAGGGTGCCATGAAGGGTCCTGTCCTCGCCTCTCTTGAAAGAGCTATTAGGAAAAGCCTCAAAAAAGACATTTTAGGGGGCCAGAAATGGCTCCGTGGTTAAGAGCACTGGATGTTCTTCCAGAGGACCTGGGTTCAATTCCCAGCACCCACATGGCAGCTCACAGCTGTCTATAACTCCAGTTTCAGAACCCAACACCCATGGAAAACACACTGATGTACATAAAATAGAGTGGTTGGGGGGGGGGGTTGGTTGGTCTTTCAAGACAGGGTTCTAGGAGCCAGTCCTAGAACTTACTTTGTAGACCAGACTGGACTTGAACTCACAGACATTTGCCTGTCTCTACCCCACCCCCAAGTGCTGGGAATATAGGTGTGTGCCACCATCAACCAGCGAAATAAATCTATATGTATTTTAAAAAAGACATTTTAGCTGAGCTTTGAAAGGCTGTGCCTGACATATTTCTCCTCCTCTGTCAATGATTCCATCATATATGGGAGCAACTGGAAACTCCAATGCAATAATAAGATCACCAGCAACCAAGAAAGTAGAGACCCACACAGGCTAAGCACTCAGGCCCGGAAGTTTACCATCATCACTGTCACTGCCATTATCACCTGTTTTGGTCTCAAGCATTTGCATGTTTGGTCCACAGTTGGTGGCTGTTTGATGATTAGGAGGTATGGCCTTGCCAGAGGGAGCCTGTCATGGAGGGTGGGCTTTGAGGTTACAAATGACCCGAGCTATTTTCAGTTAGTTCTCTGTTTCCTGCCTGTGGTTAGAGATGTGAGTCTCAGCTGTTACTTCAGCTGCCATGTTCTGCCCGCCATGCCACACTTCCCTGCTGTGATGGTGACAGACTCTTCGCCCTCTTGGAACCATATACCCAAAATAAACCCTTTTCTCTTGCCTTGGTCATGGTGTTTTATCACAGTCATGGTAAATGGAAAAACATGCACAATCTTTCACCTCCACCACCCAACTCCTCAGTAGCCAAGTTCTTTCTTTTTTAAGATTTATTTGTTGTTGTTATTGTTGCTTGTATGAGCACTTTACCTAGCTCAACAGCCCTATTCTTAGAACGTAAAATTATTTAATGACTTATTTACTTTTAACTTATGTGTGTGAATGTTTAATCACATAGGTATATATGCACAAATCCATGCCTGGCGTACTAAAAAAGGCCATGGGATCTCCTGGAGCTCGAGGTACAGGCAGTATGAGTCACCAAGCAGGTACTGGGAATTGAAGCTGGATCCTCGGCAAGAGCTGCAAGTACTCATAACTGCAAAGCATTATCTCTCTGCTTTTAGAACGTTTCATTGTGGAAATGTTTTTTTTTTTTTTGTAGCAATTCCCTACGTTCTTACTCACTGCCCACCCATTACTGCTGGAGGGGCGTGGCTAAGCTTGTTCCATCTACCTATTCTTTCCTTTCCCTCTCTGGAGACAGACCTGGGGTTCAGCACTTTCGTCACGTCACGCATAGATTCTTGGGTTTCAGTAAGATCTTGAGGAAAACATTTCAGGCTCGCTCACCATCTGACTTTTACAGGCTCAGCTTGTTTGCGCGGGTCGTCAGTGGACTATGGAACCGCCCCTTTCACATGCTCTATGTGGTTTTAGGTCCAGAGAATTCTGGGAAAATCAGTTTGAGCGCTGAACCTCTTTTCATTTGCCTACTAGACTGGAACTGGGTAAAGGAGGGTTTGGGTTTCTTTCGACTCCTTGCTGTCTCCTTGCCAACTCTGTAGCTGGTATTTCCATCGATGTCCTGTTTTTCTCCCCTTGTCTTTGAAGCTTCTTCCTCCTCTTTTTGAGAAGAGACAAGAGCCTGCTGTTCCAGACTCTTCGATCCCTCCTGCTGTTGCTTGGCTTTTCTTCAGTTTAATTCTAGCCATAGTTTGAGCTTGTACTTTCTGAGGACTGGCAGCCACATGAGGCCCCAGAAATGGGAAGGGAGGCCTTCCTGGATATCATAGAAGATGAGTGTGTTTCGATCATGAGAGCCAGGCTGAAAACTTTTTGTTGAAGCTCTCTTTATAAAGTCAGCAAACATGAAATCAATATTTTAAAAGAGGAAGGCGGCAGGGGTAGAGAGCAGGGTTAGCGATAGAGAAAGGCTAGTTCGTACTTCCCTGCCAGAGACAGAAACATTGTTCTTGATTTGCTTGCTTTCAGGCAAATGGCTTGGGTATTAATTAAGGCTTCACAGTCCCGGCTATCTCCTTTTCCACATTCTTGCGGCTAATCGTCATGTAAGAGACACATGACTTCTGTTTCAAAGGCTTGAATTTATTAGAGTGGAAAAAAATCTCTGCTCTACAGGAAAGGAAAAAAGATTAGGACTCGGGTCCAACCGTTTGCTTATTCATCTGCGTATGGTTAAGAGATTTCCAAATATCCACTGGTTTCTGTTTCACTGTGACATGAGGCCCACGTGAGGAGGAGAAAGCAAAAATCCTGTTCCTGTCCTGGTGTAGGAATACATCTCCCTTTTGCCTTGAGGGCAAGAAATTGCTTCCTTTTTTAATAGCAATCCAAAGTAACCAAACTTAGAAGAAGCTGGCTTCTTTTGATAGCTATTTTTCCAATTAGCTTTTTAATTTTATTTGCAGTGCCAGGCTTGAAATCATGGCCTTGCACACATTAGGCAAATGTTCTGAGTTATACTTCCAGCCCTAATTACCTATTGCTTTGCATCAATTTACCTCACAAATTAGTAGTGGAAAACAAGCATCATTTAATGAAGCCCACAGACTCCGTGGATCCGCACTTCACAGGGTGTAGAAAGAAAGGCTTCTCTCTGCTTGATGGTGTCTAAGCATCTGTGGGGAAAGACTAAAAGGCCTAGAAGTGACTCAACTGGCTCGTCTAGAAGACCCAAGGCCTGGAGCGCTATGACTCAAGTCTCTTCTAAGATCTCTCAACCCAGTGCCTACACACAGCCTGGCCATCCCTGTGCTTGAATTCTTCTACTGGGTGACTGGGTTCATCCTCCCAGAGAGGGAGCATGTCAAGACTTTGAGTCCAAATGTCACTTCGGCGTCCTCTAGTAGATAAGGACTTTGGATTCACGAAAAGACGGTTCAGAGGGAAGGGGGAAGTGAGGTACAGAAGACCAATTAGAAAACTATAAAGCCAGGTGTGGCACATGCATTTAATCACAACACTTGGGAGGCAGAGGCAGGAGAGTTCTGTGAGTTCCAGGCCAGCCAGAACCCACTATAAACTATACAGTGAGTTCCAGGTCAGCCAGGTGTGGTAAAATGAGGTCACTTTATAAAGACACAGGAGCAACTTATTTCATGCTAGCCATAGTGGTTTTCCCTGAGATATAATTCACACACCATAAAATCCACCCAGATGCAATTCAGCGGGTTTTGGTACATTCACAGTTATACAACCATAACTATAAATTCCAGACCATTTTTCATCATCCCCAAAAGATACCTCATATTTGTTAGGAGTTCCTTTCCTCATCACCCTTCCACTGTCCCTGGATGCTGCTAACCCAGTTTCTGTCTAGGAATTTATCATTTTATGAATTGGTCATTTTATATGAAGGGAATGGCCTGCTATTTGTCTTTTGTTTCTAGCTTCTTTCACTTGGCATAGTAGTTTCGAGTTTCACCCATATCATTGTGTGTGTGTGTGTGTGTGTGTGTGTGTGTGTGTGTGTGTGTGTGTTATACAGGATGTATACCCATTCATGTGAGCATGTGTGTACAGATGGTCACCCTCTATTTTTGAGACAGAGTTTCTCAGTGACCTTGGAGCTCAACGATTCAATTAGGCTAGCTAGCCAGTGGGTTCTGTGGGTCAGCCTCTCTCTACTGCCCCCAACCCTGAACATGCTGCCATGCCTGCTTCATCACACGGGTCCTTATGCTAGCATGGCAAGCAGATTTGATTGAGTCATCTCACTAGACTCTATTTCATCCCTTTCATCAATTAAATAATATTCCATTGTATGGTTCTACCTGGGTCATTTTGTTTATTCATTTAATAGTTGATGGACATCTGGGTTACTTCTGGGTTTGGGGATATTATATGTAAGGATGCTGTGGATATTTGTGTACAAGCCTTTTCATGGAATACAGTTTCAGTCCTCGGGGATTTATAGCTGTGGGTGGAACTGATAATGAGGAAAGGCTGAACCGCAGGCCCGGGGAGACGGCTCAGTGGAATCACTTGTCACACCAGCTTGAGGACTGGAGTTCGGAAACCCAGGATGCTCTTGCAGCCCAGGTGTGGTGGCCTGCCTGCAAAGCCAGCAGTAGAGGGGTGGAGACACGATCCCCATAGCTAGCTGGCTAGGTAGACTAGGGTACACTGGGTTTGGTGAGAGACTCCATCCCAAGGTAGAGAACGATAAGGAAGACATCTGATGCCAACATCTGGCTGCCACATGCACAGGCATATTCATGTACCTGTACAAACATGTGCGCTCATGCACATATGAATAGTCATAAATGCAGATACCAGACACCCACACACTCCCCCCCCACACACACACATGTCACAGAAGAAGTTTTCAGATCCCCCCAAATCAAAGAATATATTGATGAAAGACAAAATACAAATAAAACTAGCTTTTAAAATAAGAACAAGAAAGGGCATTTAAACACCACTTTTATTTTAAGTCTAACTCACAATGGAAAAAGTTTCAGCCTGCAAACCCGATCTGTGAATCTGGATCCATTTTTCTACCATGATATTGTTGGTCAACAGACTGCCACCAAGCACAAAATGTCACCGCGTCCTTTATCAGCCAAAGGCCTGTACCTCTTGTCACTCGGTAAATATTTGAGGTAATCCAGAGTCCGCCTGACCAGATGTTTACAGGAGGCTTTTTTGCTCTCACTGAAAACTCCCCTTTCTCTAAGGACACACTCCCCAAACCAGGCTCAGGTCACCTCTCTGAGCCAAGAACATTGAAGTTCTGGTTGACCTCAAAGTGTCCTTGTTTCTGTTGCCCTAGCAACTGCATTATGGAGCAGAGGCAGGTAGCCAGTGAAGCCTGTGTGTAGATGCTCGCTTTATCACCTACACAGATTCAACCATGCCTAATTTGTGTTTTTCAATGTTTGAGTTTCCTTACCACATAAAAAAAGAATTTGAATAGTATCCATCATCTTTTGAGATCCTTCCAGCGGCAGCAGGTAGTACCACCCTCCATCATTTATTGGGTACTAGCAACAGGCCAGGTACTAGCTATACTGGATATACTTTGACTCATTTATTCCTCAAAGCCAGTCAACTTAGGCTACAAACTCCAGAGATCCCCAGTTGTCTCCCCGTGGGTACATAGAATGTGGTCATTCCTGTTGTTGAAGTTGAATTACTTCTCCAGGACCCCAGAATTCTGTCTCATGGTCCAGCCTACTTCTAGGGCGTACATGGGTCTCTGGTCCATAGAATACAGTTGAGTCTTGCCTGGGACTCAGAGATGACAGAGTTGCTTGTGATGGAGAAATGTGAATGGCAGTGGCTCTGTAGGTTAAGGAATGGACACTGCACAAGCAAGTTCTCAATGTAGGGAATGGGGCCACATAGAAAGAGGAGGGAGGTGGCTGAGAACAGGAGCCTTTATTCGTGCTCTTGTACGTGTCAGCGGGGCTAAGTTATGGTTACCACTTCATTTTTTTTTTTTTTTTTTTTTGGTTGTTTCATTTTTGAGACAGGGTCTCAAGCAAGATCCACTGTGTACCAAAGGCTAGCCTTGAACTCCTGACCCTCTTACTCCATCTCTGAAATGATGGGATTACAGGCATGGGCCACCATGCTTAGGCTACTACCTCTTTTTGAAAAAATATAACAGGAGTCTGAAGAGCAAAACAAAAGAAAAGACGATCTTAACTTTATAAAAGAGAGACTTGAGTCATTTGCTTTGGGTGCACTGCTGGCCAGCGGCACAGCCAGTGCTCAGACAGTTCTTACGATCCACATTCTTTCCCTCTGTGCTGCCAGATGAGAAAACCACACTCCCCAGGGCGGCTGGGACTCCCCTGAGACCCTCCTGAAAAGCATCGTCCACCTGGTAAATTGCTTTTCGACTGTGTGCTACCTTGTTGGTGCCAACTGAGACCGTGGCAAGCAGCAACAGTGGTGGCAGCTCCTCCAAATTACCATGGGAAGTTGACTCACCAGAGAAATATTTGATCCCAGAGTATGACAGTTAATCCTGGGATTTCACTCTTTGTTCTGAACTTCTGACCTGCAGCTGCTGGCCTAACCACGGGCTCCCAAGAAGGTGAGTTAAGTAGATAGTAACCTTGTTGAATGAATATCCAACCAATCAAATGAGCAGGCCTTTATCTCCTTTAAACTCTAACGCTGGGAAGTAACTTCTGATATGCAAGGACCCCCACCTGCCCTCCAAGGACATCCTAAGGCACAGAAATAAACCTAGTTCAACATAAGTTCAGTCGTTGTTCATAATGAAACATCCAGCAAATGACGAGTAATTTGAAAAAGCAACTCTGGAAAAAAAAAGCACACAAAGTTTTACAATATTTTTTAGAGGGCATCATTTGATGTGCTTAGCAAGTAGTCAGTTTAATTCTGTTTTGAATACTGACCACAAATACCTGAAGTCAGGAATAATGAGCATAGCAAACGGATTGAATGCTTCCGTGCCAGGCACTGTCTTTGGTCTTTCACAGACATCAAATTGACAGGATGCTCTCAATAGCCTTAAGAATAGCATTGCCACTTCTTATTTATAGATGAGAAAACTCACAGAAAGAGTTATCTGTTTGAGAGTAAGACAGCACAGTAAAGCAATTCTCTAAATGTCAGATATAATAATGAGAAAAAATATTTAATAAATTATTATATCCCCACACAATAAGTATGCCAGCATTAAAATTACATTATTGGCCTGCAATAATAATGAATCTGTTGATGAGATGCCTGTTACATAAGAATGAGGACCTGAACTTGGACCTCTGGAGCCTGTGTAAAAGCTGGACATGGGAGTGCTTTCTGGAAATCCTCACACTGGGGAGGCAGAGGTAGGAGGATCCCTGGAGCACATCGGCTGGCCAGCCTAGACAAGCTGATGAGTTTCAGGTTCAGGGAGAGACCTTGTCTGAAAAGGTAAAGTGTTGCCAGCTAGGATGGTACACAACTTTAATCCTAGTACTTGGGAGGCAGAGACAAGTGGATCACTATGAGTTTGAGGCCAGCCTTGTCTCCAAAGTGAGTTCCAAGACAGCCAGAACTACATTTTAAGGCTTTGTCTAGTTTTAGAAAGGTAGAGTGTCAAGTGATTGAAGGAAGCACATTAACCTCTGGCCTCCATACACATGTATATATGTGCATGTGTAGCTACAGCACCCACAGACTCTCTCTCTCTCTCTCTCTCTCTCTCTCTCTCTCTCTCTCTCTCTCTCCCTCCCTCTCTCTTTCTCTCTCTCTTTCTCTGTCTGTCTTACAGAGTGTGATAACCTATAATCCCAGCCATGAGGAAGGAAGACTGTAAATTCAAAGTCAGCCTGAACCACATAGTGAGTCCCTTCCTAAAGGGGGGTGGGGAGGGAGAAAGGAAAGAAAGAAGGAAGGAAGGTAATTACTTCTTATGGACTTGAGGTATAGTCTGTGGTAGAGTGTTTACTTACTATGTACAAGGTCCTGGGTTCAACTCCCAGCACCACAGAAGTCATTTTCTTAGCTACAGTCATAGCTATGGTCTCCACCACTCTTTGGACAATAGCATCACTTGAGCCCAAGAGCTAAAGACAAGACTGGGCAACATGTGGAGATCCTATCTCAAAGACAAAATCACCAGTCATGGAGGCACATGCCTTTATTGCCGGCACTTGGGAGACTGATGCAGGTGGATCTTTGTGAGTTCAAGGCCAGCCTAATCTACAAAAACAAAAACAAACAAACAAACAAAAAAAAAAAAACAAACACACACACATTCCTGGAGATTTTTTATTGCCATAGAGAAATTCTTTTTTTGTTGTTGTGGGTGTTTTTGTTTTTGTTTTTGAGCGTGGTGCTATCTTGCTTGTACAAATAAAGCCTGTCTGAAGATCAGAGAATGGAACTTGCCACTAGCTAACCATAGAGGACTGGAGGTCTGTACAGACAGACAGGAAGTGAGGTAGCTGGGCGGAAACAGGATATAAGCAGAGAGAAACAGGAACTAGTTTCTTGTCCACTGAGACTCGAAGGAGGTAAGGTGTGATTGTGGCTTGCTCCTTCTCTCCAATCTCTCAGAATTTTCCTCGATATCTGACTCTGGGTTTTTATTACCTAGACCCATTAAGAACTCCATTTACATTTGAGACAGGGTTTCTCTGTGTAGCTTTGGAGCTTGTCCTGGAATTTGTTCGGTAGACCAGGCTGGCCTCAAACACACAGAGATCCACCTGCCTCTGCCACCCAAGTAGTGGGATTAAAGGTGTGTGCCACCACTGTCTGTGTGTGGCTGAAGCAATAGCTCAGCAGTTAAGAGCGCCTATTCCTCTTGCTTAGTTCTCATCACCCAAGTCTAGCAGCAGCTCATAACTGTTCATGACCCCACCTCGATAGGACCCAACCCTCTTCTGGCCTCCGTGGTCATCCACACACACACTCATACATCCACACAGACACAATTTACCTACACAAAAATTAAAAATCAAGAAAAAAACAATAAAGAAGCTGGCTTGGGGGTACACTCCAGCTATTCAGGATGCTGAGGCAGGAGGATTGAAGTTTGAGAGCAGTCTGACCAACTTCAGCAAGACCCTGCATTGAAGCAGATTTTATGAAGGGCCGGTGATACATTGGCAGACAACTTCCCACACATGCGCAGGGGCCTGGCTTCTTTCCCCAGTACTACAAAATATAAATGGATCATTTTTTTAATTGTTGAAATTGTAAGTACCTCTTTACTGCCTGTGAGGAGATGAGTGTGGAAGACACCAAGGATACGCATGCCTGTGAAATCAGGGAGTTGGGAGACCTGAGTCCCCATGTCGGTGCTCGAACTCGGTCTGTGGGCAAATCATTTGGCTTTCCTGGGCTCTTGTCTGTTCATCTGGATACAACACAGATATAATCGGGCTGCTGGAGCACTGGTCAGTGGCCTTCATGGTCACATGCCAGAATCTACTCTTATCCCGAATGCTCTGAATAGCAATGTTGGTGTTTTGCTGAGGACTTCCTTTGGAGAATGGATTATACTACCAACAAATGTCCATAAGGGCTCTGATAAATGCTTCGCTTCCCTCTCTGTCTCTCCCTTTACCATCTGCCCCAGCCCCCTCTCTTTTATGATTTGTGAGTATGTACATATGTTCCTGGGGTTTGAACACAAGGCCTGTCACAGGCAAGGGACGCATGCTACCACTGAGCGACACCTCCAGTTCAGCTTTCATAAAGTTTGGGTCAGGACCAAGGCAGGTTAGGGAGGAGGCGCATGGGAACTCAAATTCCCAATGATGTTTTTTTTTTTTTTGTTTTTTTTTTTTTTTTTTTTGAAACAAGCTCTCATATGTCCGAGGCAGGCCCCAGCTTGCTACACAGCCAAAGGTGGTCTTCACCGCCTCATACTCTGACTACTATACCCTGATTGCAGGGAACACCACCACATCTAATTTATTTGGTGCTGAGGAGACAACCCAAGGCCTCGTTCATGCCAAGCAAGCACTCTCCGAAATGAGCTACATCTCTAGATTGTTATTGTTGTTGTTTTCATTTTGTGAGATAGGGTCTCACTGTGTAGCCATAACTGGTCCAGAACTCACAATGTAGTACACAAACCAATCTCAAACCTGTGGCAGTGATTCTGCTACTACCTCCTCAGAACTGATTACAGCCATGAGCCTCCATGCCTGGCACTGAGGATGTTTTGAATGTTACTCATAGAGTGAGACGTAAGCCTTCCTGCTCCCACAAAGCCTCGTTGTTATTATCTTCCATAATTTTATGATTTTATGAAATTAAATCCATAACAGTGCATCCTTCCAAATATTTAATAATAGTTATAGCCAGCATACATTGGATCCACAGTGCCCCATAACACTGTATTGACTGCTTTGTATTCAATCCTCATAACACAGTAAAGTAGGCACTGTTGCTGAGTCTCTTTCCTCAATGAAGAAACTTAAATCTGGATCCTTGGCTTGTCTGAAGCCAGGTAGCCACTGAGTAGCCAGGCAAGACCCAGCCCCAGGTGTTCTTGCATTTAGAAGCTGTGCCTTTCAGGTTCCCTTCTAAATGCACTGTGTCTTGCTTGCATGCATCCCTTAATGTTGTGTCCCACCCATGCGCCATATTGTCCCTGTGACACTCTGTTTTCCTGTTCTCACAATTCTTGCTCTCTGCCAGAACATCATCAGATTCAGTTTGAACAAATCATCCATCACTCGAGCTTCTCCATCGCCTGTGAAGCACTGGTCAGGTGCCAGGCCCTAGAGCAATGCTGTGGATTCATTATAAACATTCCATGGTTTCTATGTCAAAATTAGTTTTCCTTCTTTAGTTTTTATTCATAATCATAAACTTTGCAATCCAGACAGACTTGGGAATAAGGAAACCATGGAACCCAAAGGATTTCAGTGAAAGCAGAGATTATAGGGTATTTATTGCAAGCAGATGGAGTGGGGGCTCTCTCCCGAGCTACAGAAGGAACGGTCTGGTAAGTAAGATGCCCGCAAGTCAAAATAATTAAGAGTTATCCACAGCTGGAAATGGTGATCTTGCTGGTCTTGCCATTCCTGGACCCGAAACGCTCCATGGCTTCTATGATGTTCATTCTTTCTTTCACCTTCCCAAAGACCACGTTTGCCATCCAGCCACTCCATCTTGGCAGTGCAGAAAAAAACAAAAAACAACCCTAGGAACCATTTGTGTTTAGTCCAGCATGTTCCATGGACAAGACCTATATGCTTCAGGATGAAGCATTACCCACAAATGTCTTCCCAGAGGTGGACCTGCCACCAGTGCCATTATGGCGTGTGAAGTCATCACCCTGGCACACGAATCCTGGGATAATTCTGTGAAAGGACTCATCCTTTAATCCAAATCCTTTCTCTCCGGTGCTCAGAGCATGAAAGTTTTCTGCTGTCCTTGGAACTTTGTCTGCAAACAGCTGGAAGGATGAAAAATGTGATAGAGTTGATCATGGCTTTGGCAAGTGGTGACAGGGGACAATGACATCTACAAAGCCAATTTCTATGTCAAAATTTTTAAGGTTCATATAATGGAAATCCAACTAAAAAACAATTTTAATTCCTATCAAGAAAGCCCAGGAGTCAGTCCAGTTCAAAGCCTCGTAGGTTGAGGAGCTCAAGCCTCAGCTATTTCTGGTCCTTCCAGGGTTCCATTCTTCCCTTCCTGTTATCAGTGTATGTCATCAGAAGCTTTTACATTCTGCCCCATTCAGTAACTTCAGAGGAAGAAGTTCTCCGTCCCTCCCTCCCTTTCCTTCTCTCTCCCTCCCTCCTTGCAATTAACTCTGTCTGAGTCCCATGAGCCAATCCTTGTGGAGTACGATTTATAACCTCATCAATGCTGTAAGGAGTAGGGGAGAAAATGCCTATAAAAGTCAGAGGAAGAAAATGGAAATTTGCATGAACTAGCCCAAGATACAACTGTGATTGTCCACCATTATGTCACAGATACTAGAGTAATGAATTTAGGTGGTGCAGCAGAGAATGAAGCCATAATACAGAGACTCACACACTTTGCTCACTGAGGGAAAGATGGATCTTGAGTTTAAGACAGCAACCAAGGAATCAGAAATGCAAAAGGAAGGGCCTTATAGACTGTGAAGTCTCCTGGTTCCCTATCCCTCCCTTCACCAGTTTCCTGTTGGCTTTCCCTAAGATCAGTCCAACTGGTGCTGGTGGGAACAGGAGGGAGGCCCCTGGACCAAAAGCAGAGACCATTATAGGAGACCACAAATGGTCAAAATGCAGAGAAGAACTTATAGGGTTCCCAGCCCCAGTGGACACATCTGCAACACAATGCCTGCAGCTATGGCGGAAAGGTTGTAAGAGCCAGAGGACCAGGAAATCTGCTGTGAGACTGTCTCCTAGAACTGACTAGAAGCTTTACTCATGGTATCTGAACAATAGGGCTACCTAAAGAAGACCTGAAGAAGGACATCAATAGACATGCTGATGTAGAAGGGAAAACTCACAGGGTCCCAGCCCTAGCCGAAGAACTACAAGCCACTAAGGGATGCTATGAAGGAGCCCCTGAGTTGGCCATCCAATACCAAGTGGTGAGCCCTGAAATTATTACATGCAACACTGAATAGAGTCAGCAGGAACACATGTATATATAAAAATACATACATATATAGTGTGTGTCTATAAATAATGAGGAGGAAGAAGCCAGGAGTTTAGGAGGGAGGGAGTTGAGGCAGAGACAGGACGGTTGAAGTTGAAAGAAGGAAAGGAATGAAGGGAAATGATATAGTTATATTTTAATGCGTGCTAATTTTATAAAGTTAATCAAAAATAAAACACATTAATTAATATTTAGGGAAGCAAGACAGACTCCCAGTCCCATGACAGAAATGCTGCTTTCTTTTGTTGTTGTTGTTTTTTGTTTTTCGAACAGGGTTTCTCTGTATTGCTTTGGAGCCTGTCCTGGAACTAGCCCTTGTAGACCAGGCTGGCCTCGAACTCACAGAGATCCGCCTGCCTCTGCCTCCCGAGTGCTGGGATTATAGGCGTGCACCACCAAAATGTTGTTTTCATTCTCTCATACTTTCTTTCTCCTCTGCCTAGAAGAGACAAGAACCAACCAGACATTTAGTGAAGCATGTTGTATGAGACTTCCAAAGGAAATAAGAATGAGCCCAGAAAAAGAAGAAAATCAAAGGAAACTCGTATATCCATGTTCTGCTAAATGTGTTGAGTAAAAACATAGCCTTTCTTCAATGGAGAGAAAGCTCCATTCATGATCTAGTTAGACAAGGAACCTGGGACTTTTGACATGCTGTAGAGCGGCGAGCTTCTTAGTGTCTCTCGGAATCCTAGCATGGTGTCTCTTAGCCAGAACCTTCTGACTCTGCTACATAGTCCATGCCTCATGTTATTACCCCAACCTCCTGGTAAAATAGGTGTGAACAAATCTTCCTTGAAAACCAGTCGCCTAGAGGGACTCTTGAAGAACCAGAATAGGCTTTATATTTCTCCCCCCAAAAAATGGATAAATGGTCACGTCTTAGTGAGCTGCTAACATATTCCTCCTGCCAACAAGGCTAGAGTGATCCAGTGTGAGCCACAGAAGGCACTGAATTCTTCCTGACATCAATGACTGTGTGTGAAAGCCCTGACTCGGTATCGATGGAAACAATTCCCACTAGGTTTCTTCTGTTGCCTAACATTTTGTACATGAATGCCCACATAACTAAAGGCTGTCACATGAATTTGGGGTGTATACCATCTGCAATATATAGCTGTGAATGTAATGCAGTGCTATACAGCAACTTCCTGCTCTGAAAAGGAAGTAAGTCTGCTCACAATGGAAGGATTTCCTTGCTTTCTCCCTTCTGCTCTGAAGAGAGGTACAGTAGTCTGAAATCAATGTTTATTCAATCATTTTTTTTTTTTTAGCCCCTCTCCATGGCATGGAAGACCAAAATTCCTTTTTTTGTTTGTTTGTTTGTTTTGTTTGTCTTTTGTTTTTTGAGACAGGGTTTCTCTGTGTAGCCCTGGATGTCCTGGAACTTGCTCTGCAGAGCAGGCTGCCTCAGACTCAGAGGTCAGCCTGCTTCTACCTCTTGAGTGCTGGGATTAAAAGTGTGTTCCAATGCCACCACCAGGTGAAGACAAAGATTCTTAAAGTTGAACTCACAAAAATGTCTACACAGCTTTGGGAACTTAATGTATATCTATATCTATGAATTTTACATAAAGACAAGCCATGCTTGAATTAGATTCTCTCTAAACTTTTTCTCACCCCACCCCAAAAAGATATGAAAGATACAGAAAGGATTTTAAAGGGAATGCTTACTTATCTTAAAATCTCTTCTCACCCACCCAAGTCTGGGGCTTGAATGGAAAGGACCCGCTTATCCCCGCACCCACCCAGTCATCCCGCTTTCCAAAAATGAACAGTGAATGAATGTTTGTAATGTAGGGGGCATGTATTCTCAATACTGTCTGAAGGTGATGGTCCAAGAAAAAGAAATAGTGACACTCTTTAAATAAACCATTTAAAACAAACCACAATGAGGAAAACCCAGAACAAAAACAGGTGTCTAGGCTGGAGAGACAGCCCAGGGGTGGAGTTCTCACTGCTCTTGCAGAGGACCCAGGTTTGTTCCCAGCATCCACATGGTGTTTACAACTACAGTAAGTCCAGTTCCAAGGCATCTGACGCCCTCTTCTGGCCTCCACTGGCAAATGCACGTAGTATACACAAACTCATGCAAATAACATACACATAATAAATAAATCTTTTTTCAAAGCGTATTTGCCTTGGTGCCCCTCCACTTCCCCTCTGCTCCCTCCCAGCCCCTCCCACCTCCTCCCTCTCTCGACTATTATTCAGTGTCAGTTAGTGTTCTTCACTGAGATTTTTTTTTTTTTTGTATGTGTGGTGGTGGCTGTAAATTACTAGATTTCTTTTAAATAGAAAAGCCAGCACAGCAAATTCATGTTCTATTCTAATCTAAGTGATGTGATGACATATGCTTAGTGGTTAGACTGACAAATAAAATAAATCAGATGTAATCACTGGAATAGAAGTTTGAGATATAAAATAAACCATCTTGGGGCTGAAACAAAAGACAGGCCCATAGAAGCAGCCATTTGCCAAAACACAAATAAGCTAATTCTACATAGAGTCAGCAAGAGAAAAATCATTTCAATTGGATAAGGGTTTTTTTTTAATGTCCTCAAAAAGAGCACCAGTATTAGACATAGAGCAAAGGATTACCAGCCTACAAATCATACCACCAGAAAAGCTAGGAAAGAAGGAGGACCCTAAGAGAGACATACATGGTCCCCCAGGAGAAGGGGAAAGGGACAAGAGCTCCTAAGCAAATTGGGAGCATTGGGGGGGAGGGAGTTAGGAAAAGAGAAGGAGGGAGGTGGGCATGAGGGAACAGGAAGATTGAGACAGGGAAAGAATAGAGGAGAACAAGAAAAGAGATAACCATAATAGAGGGAGCCATTGTAGATTTAAGGAGACATCTGGCACTAGGGAAATGCCCAGAGATCTACAAGGATGACCCCAACTAACAATCTAAGCAATGGTAAAGAGGCTACCTTTAATGCCCTTCCACGATAATGAGATTGATAACTACCTTATATGCCATCCTAGAGCCTTCATCCAATAGCTGATGGAAGCAGAAGCAGACACCCACAGCTAGACACTAGCCAAACTCCTGGAATCCAGTTACAGAGAGGGAGGAATGATGAGCAAAGAGGTCAAGACCATGCTGGAGAAGCCCACAGTTTCAGCTGACCTGAACAAGGGGGAGCTCATGCACTGATAGCTGGGAAACCAGCATAGGACTGACCCAGACCTGAATGTGGATGTCAGTTAGGAGGACTGGGCAGTCTATGGAGCCTCTAGAAATGGATCAGTATTTATCCCTAGTATACGAATGGATTTTGGGAGCCCATCCCACATAGAGGGATACTCTCTCAGCCTAGACACATGGAGAAGGGCCTAGGCCCTGCTCCAAATAATATGACAGACTTTGAAGACTCCCTGTGGAAGGCCTCACCCTCCCTGGGGAGCAGAAAGGGGATGGGCTGGGGTTTGGAGGGAGTGATAGGGTAGGAAGGGAGGGTGAGGGAACTGGGATTGTTTTAAATTTAAATTTAAAAAAAGGAAGAAGAAGAGGAGGAGGAGAAAAAAAAAGAACATCAGGGAGAGATGTGACTCAGGTGTGAAAACATGGAATTCAGAGCAGGGGCACTCACAGGTAAAGACTGGGGACCACAGTCCATCAAAACACAGAATGTCTGATCACCAAAACATGAGCCCTAATTCACAGGCTTACTTTCCACTCCTACTCACAGCAGCAGCAAGAACATTGCTATGCAATGCTGCTAAAGACTTCAGTTACCCCTCCTTGTGCAGTGTGCTTGTATGTGTGTATTCATGTCTGCATGTTTATAAGGGAACATGTGTGTGCTAGTGTGAAGAGCAGAGGTTGGTAATGGATGTCACCGTGATCACTATTTACTGAGGCAGGGTCTCTCACTGAACCCTGAGCCACCCCTAACCCCCAAGTTCAGCTCAGTCTGGCTAGCTGGCTTGCCCTGGCAGTTCCCAGTGTCTGCTGCCTCTCTGGCACTGAGCACTGAGACCGCAAGCATGCAGACATACTCACCCTGTTTTCACGCGGGTTCTGGGGGTACGAACTCCCTTTCTCATACTTTGTACGGCAAATGTTTACCTATGTTACATTTCCTTCTGTCTGAGCTATGGAAGAACCAGAAAGCTAATTAAAAAGGACCCCACAACTTAGTACACCAGCGGAAGCAGACTGTGTGAGGCTCCTGAGCTACTACTGATAAAAGTAGCATGGCTTCTGCAACCCTCAGTGCTTCTGTTTATCCTGCAGCAACCCAAGGACTGGAACTCCTGCACTGGAGCAGTCCTGGGCGTGGTCCATCCCACTGGCTTTCTGTTGCTCCCACTGGAGAGGAGTGTCCGGTGTCTCATCTCCCTCCAGACAGACCCTATCTCAAACACAAACAAATAAAACCCACTGGATGGACCCAAAGTAGCACACATAAGACTCATCTCTAGCTTGAGGGTGGGACTGGAGAGGGTAGAAGTCAAGGGAGTGGAGGGGGATTCTCGGTGGAGGCAGATACAATTGTTTTATTCACTTTTGTGTCTGAGCTGGATGATGACATGTTGCTATACAAATAGTTTGATTTTGAAAAGACTGAACACATGGTAGATTTAGTAAGAACAAAACATACAACCGCCTCAAAATGTTATTTTCAACATTTTAGACACCTTCTGTTCAGTTCTTGGGGATGCTGGAGCGTGGGAGGTAAACAAAACCGACATAACCTACCACCCTGCAAGCCAGAGACAATGAGGCCGTCTCCGATCTGGGGACAGCAGACTGAGCCCTGGAATACCTGTACCCTGCCTGGTGCCGGGCTGGCGCGGCTTTAAACCTTGTCTGTCTTGCACATACCCTAGCCAAGCTACTGAACTAGCTGCTCCTCTGCCTCGGCCATTTCATTTGGAAGGTGGGGATTGCGGCTGTAACTTCTTTACGGGGTTGTTTTGTTGAAGATGAAGAGAGTTAATAGACATGAAGCGCATAGTCACACACAGTAAACACTCAATAAAAAGCGTTATTAACTTAAATACATTTCTTCACAGTCCTTGTTAAACCCTTGCCACCTTTTTTGCCAGGAAGCATTTTCAAAAAGTCTTTAATACCATCCATCCAGAACACCCATCCTAGAGCTTTTCTGGAGGTTTCTGGGAGCAGTCTGAGTTGACGGGCATTAATGTGTACTGTGCATCCTGAAGTACAGGCAAAGGTTTTCCAGGTCTTTGGACATGAGAGCAGGAGCTGAAACAACAGAAAATAAAGGGGAAAAAGATAGAGCCAGGAAAGTCTGGGCTGTTTCCTCCTTCAGTGTGTATAAAAAGAAGATTGAGGTCAACTGAAAACTTGTGAAGTCCAGACCATATTTCAGGGCTGTCTTGATTTGCTGCATATAGGTTGAGTTCACAAATACTCATTCAGCAAGCATCTACCGATTAGTATGGGTCTGCCCTGGTGATTGATATCTATAGATATAGATATAGATATAGATATAGATAGAGATAGAGATAGAGATAGAGATAGAGATAGAGATAGAGATAGAGATAGAGATAGAGATAGATATATATCTGGTGGCCATCCACTCTGGATTTTCTGGGACAATCCTAACTTTAAGTATCTTTCATGAGTTTGTGTGGGAATACAAAGCAAGGAGAAGAAAGCCTTCCTCAGACCTGTGGCCAGAGCTTTGCTTTTACTGTCAGCTTGCCCTAAGGTTAGGAGCCACCCACTAAAACTAAGAAGCCAGGACAGAGAGATCACAAGCAGGTTGTGGTTGTTTCTATGAGGCCGGAAAATTGTTACATATTCTCACCTTGCAATGAGGTATACTACAGTGATGAAAGAAAATGAAAATGCTTTTCTTTATCATACCTTACTGCCACAAATAAAATAGACAGCCCCTCTTCAAGCAAGAGTCATAAAGAATGGGTGAGGGTGGCAGTCTCCTGCTGTTCTCCTCCTGGTTTCCAGAAGCACGCTGGAGAAAAATCTATCACAGGCCTGAACAAAGGCCTCTTTAATTTGTCCTCAAATACCTTTACTTTCCCAAATAGGAATATTGTAACTCATGTTAAACATGGCAAAAGGCAGCAGCTATGTATGTGTGTGTGTGTGTAACACCGGAATTTATGTAGAAACGATGATTCACTTGCTGAGGTATTCACCAGGTTCCCTTGCACAGCACATCTCTAGAGGTTTAAAGTAGGTTTGGTTTCTTGCATTTTCCTTATGAGATGGTAAAGTGCTCGGCCAGAGGGCCCAGGGTGTGAGTCCTGCCTCCCATGCTTCCTGTTAAAAGCTGTGTCTCAGTGATAACTGCAGTAAAACTAGAACAATCCATCTAATTACAGACACCCACTGAAGTGCCTGACACAGTGCCAGGAGCACAGATAGAAGCGTGAGCTGCTACTAGTGTTGTCTATCAGCTAGCATCTTTGGAAAACCTCGGGCATGAATTGATGCAGTTATAATGATAACCCCAAGTCCCGAAATGCACCACGCAGCTCAGCCCCAGTAAGTACAAAAAAGCAAGCTTTTCACGCTTCATCCCAGCCAAGGGATTTAAACGTTTAGACTCACATCAGTTCATGCTCAGAGTCCTGCGAGCACAGAGGCCTCCTTCACTTCCTTGTTTATATAACTCGAGTGGACATCCCGCCCTCCCCCAGCCTAGCCTTTGAGGTTCCGCCAAGAGTAGGGAAAGTCAAACTTGGGAGTAAAGACTGCTAAGCTTGGATGTTGGGCTTGCAACCTAGCCAGAAGAATCCCTGAAGGTTCAACCCCCCTCCCGCCGAAAATGATCTCAGACTTCAGTACAAACATCCTAGTGTGATAAATTGACCGAGGGTAAGAAGTGTCCTCCAGAGCTCTTTGAGGTGAGAGAGATCCTGAGGGGTGGATGGGCTAGAGGATCGACATAGCTGGATGTGCTTCCGACCATGTAAGCCGAAGCTACAGGAACAGTGGGGCATCAGAGCACAGCAAACAGCTGTTCCCATTCCATCGCTGGGATCTGCCTCCAAAAGGTCTAACTACGGGGAACCTGCCAAACTGTGGCTGCATGGAGTTTCTCTGAGCTTCCCTGTGGTCAGGGAGTACAGGAGCCTTGGCTGAAATTCTTGGCGAGTCAGTAAGCCAATATTCCATGGCTGACCTGCCCTCCTGGAGGCAGGAAGAGGTACCCAGGAACGGGACAATGGACATGGCCCATTGAACTGCTGAACCTGCTTCCATCCCAACAGCACGATGAGCGCTTGTCCTTGAATGTCTCTCACAAGTCCCCTCCCGAGGAATTCTGTAATTGGATTGTGTTTTTGGTTGTTTTGTTTTGTTTTTTTAAGAGTCAGAGGCAGGGTGGACTTCAAGCCTGAAGATCCTGTCTGGTAGGGTGGTGTGGTGCATGAATGTAATCTCAGTACTTTGGATGCAGAGGCAGGGGGATTACTGCAAGTTCAGGCCTGTCTGAGCTTTGCAGTGATCACTTGGACAGTCGGGAATACATAACAAGACCATGAAATGGGTCAGCCTCACCTATCAGTTGAAAATCTGAAAACAACTGAAGTCCTCCAAAGCCCGGGGCCACAGGGAATTCCAGAGGAAGCATTTTGTTTTGAATGCGGTGAGTTCTTCCTCGGTCCCTGAAACAGTTTTCTTGTGCTGGTTTTTCAGAAACCTTATTCCATTTACCTCTAATTCCTTCCTTGTGGGTGCTGGGAACAGAACCCTGGATTCCCCGGAAGAGCAAGCAGTGCTCTTAACCACTGAGCCATCTCTCCAGCCCTGGGTCTTAATAAGAAGTATTAGATTACTTGGGGGTCAGTCCCCATAATGGGCTGTGGTCATCATTGCAGAGCTTGGTGGTCAGTTCGGCCCCTCTTCAATTCCGTTGTCTCAGTTGTTATTATGAGGAGGCAAGACAACCTCATTCATCTCCCCCAAAGCCATGCAGGAAGACCTTCCCCAGATGTCAGTACCACACCCCCAACCTCCATGATTATGAGTAAATAAGTTCCTTTATTTTTTTTTTCCTTTTGTGATACTGAGGCTTGAGCCCTGAGCCTTGTACATTGTAGTATTCTACCTCTGAGCCACATACCCCTACTCCATTTTATCATTTTAAATACAATGGTCTCACTGAATTGCCCAGACTAGCCTTCAGTTTGTGATCCTCCTGCCTCAGCCTCCCGAGTAGTTGAGATGTTAGGTATGTGCCACTACACCCAACGGAGTTTGTTTTGTCTGTAAATTCCTTAGCCCGGGGTATTGTTATAGCAACCAATACAGACTAACGCCTCGAGTGGCTGCCTTCATGTCATCAAATCTTTCATAGACTTAAATTTTTGGCAAGGAAAACAAAGTAAACACAAAAAGTTAAATGATTACCGAAGTCGACGTGTTCTTGTGTGTAAAAACAAAACAGCAGGCTGTGTGGTCTAGCATGAGAGTGTTCTGAAAAAAGACCTCTGGATTGTTTTTTAGAGAGCACGTAGGGAAGTGTACGTGAGTGAGGCTATCAGCAAAAGTGGGGTTTCATTGGGAAGAGGGGAGGGGAGGCCACTTCAAGGTGGGTAAAGAAGAAGAAAGAGCAGGAAAACAGACAGTAACGTTTCTGGTTCAGTTAACAAACCAGCATGACCAGAGAGAACACTAGGGGGAAAAAATGGATTTCATTCTAATTGGATTAAAATACTCTGTAAATAACAGAAATCCTTAGAAGCTTTTCATCTGACAACAGAAAGGTTTGGAAGAATTCATAGCGGCGTGTTGCAGGGGTGGCTTAAAGGGGCACTGAGAGCAAGTGGCTAGGATCTTCAGGGCCTGCCATTCAGTCTGGTGGTTGATGTTGATTCGTTTAAAATTTTAAAGGTGGGAAGGAAACTCAACCTGCACTGGCTTAAGCAAAAAGACACTTGCTAGTCAATCGTGGTGGGGCATGTCTGTGAGTCTAGCACTCAGGAGGCTGAGACAGAAGCATCACCCACAGTGCAAGGCCATCGGGGCTACATAGCAAGTTGGAGGCCATCTTGAGTTACACAGACAGACCCTGCTTACGACTCCTTGCTTTGTGTGAGAGGAAATCTGGGGCTCATCCATTTTAGTCATGGCTGGATCCAGGAATATACCTCCACCCAGCCTGCAGCACAGTCTTGTAGGATGGGCTGGGCAATGTGACAAGGGCACACAGGCAGCCCCAGTGTCACAAGCCCATTAGCTTTCAAGCCCAGCAGGAGAAGACTGGCTTCCTAGACAATGCCCAAAGGGAAGTACTGGGCAGACGCCCATGGGCAGGGGTGTGTGTGTGTGTGTGTGTGTGTGTGTGTGTGTGTGTGTGTGTGTGCCTTGACCCTTGACGCAACACTATGTGTGGAGGATGGAGGGTGGGAAAGGGCATCTGCCATGTTAGAACGGGCCCACCATGAGGAAAAAAAAAAAAAAAGAAATCCTGGTAGTAGGCCAAGAAAAGGGCTCCTGTTATAACCATAAATCTTTTTTTCCAACTTGATTTTTCTTCTCTAAACGATTTGAAGTGCCCTGCCAGGTATTGGTAGCACACACCTGTCCCAGCATTTAGGAGGCTGGGACAGGAGGATTGTTCTGTGACAGGCTAGCCTTGGCTACATAGTGAGTTCCAAATAAGACAGGATTACAAGGAGGAAAAAAAAAAATCTTCTGTGTCAAAACAAGAAAAGGGAAAGAAAGAAATCCCTTGTGAGACAAATCTTGAGTTGCTTTGGTGCTGGGTGGTATCTCCCAGTTAACTTAGCACATCTCTCTGTACTGCCTAGACTGGTTCGAGACATGCAGTAAGCACACGGCTCTCTGAACTCAAGTGGCAATAAACCTCTCCCGGTCCCCATTTGTGTATATGAATGATATGTGTCCTTTGCCAAGCGATCTTACTGCTTCTCCGTTGTACCGTGGAGTCTATTTTTCTACATCCTTACGTTTGTGCTGATCTGGTAGTTTAACTTGACAAACAAATCCAAACTATGGCTGGGCGTGCAGTACAGTAGCTGCAGTGCTGGCTAGCATGAAGAGTCCTCATTTGCATCCTTGGTGTGTGTAACACACACATGGTGGCACAAAACTTTATCCCAGCGTTCAGAATGTAGAGGGTCAGGAGAACCAGAAGTTCAGGATCATCCTCAGCTCCATAGCAAATTTGAGGTTACCCTGGGATAAATCAATTTTATTAATTAAATACAACTGCATTGCAGCGGGTGTCACCTATGAGATCTGAAGCTGAGGTTAAACAAGCCTGGCCACTCCTGCCTTTAATGATTGGAAAGGTGCCCTGAGCATTCAATGTAAAGCAGCCAGTCTGGCCTACTGAAAGCTGAGCCACCGTATGGAGAACTGAGCTCT
This sequence comes from Phodopus roborovskii, assembly GCF_943737965.1. Lineage (NCBI taxonomy): Eukaryota > Metazoa > Chordata > Mammalia > Rodentia > Cricetidae > Phodopus > Phodopus roborovskii. The sequence goes on along the minus strand of NW_026126424.1, from coordinate 10,725,538 downwards.
ATGCTGACCCTGCATCAGTAGCCAGGCAGATGAGTGAAGCCATCTGGGCATCCCAGCCTCACTTAAGATTTGCTTGTTCAGGCACATGAATGAGCCCGGGAGAAACCAATAAACGAATGCTCAGTCAACTCACAGTATTGTAAGAAATGAGCTGTCAGGGCTGGTTCCTTTTCCAGCAACAGATAACTGCAACACACAGACCAACTGGATTTGTTGGCAAGTGAGAGAGAAGGCAGGCACAGTGCTGCAAACCTGTAATCCCAGGAGGATTGTGAGTTCAAACTAGACTGGGCTACACACATAGTGAGCTCCTGACCAACCTGGGCTGTGCAGGGAAACTGTCTAAACAAGAATAGGGGATGGGTGTGTGTGTGTGTGAAAGAGATGTGTAAAATGACTTCCATCCACCGAGGCTAACAGGAACTGATAAGTTCAGAGAAGAAGATACTAGACATCCTGGAGTCTTTGGGGACATTCCTGTAGAGATGCCCAGTGGGTATGTGCATTTGAGCCTGGCTAGATGGGGGTGATAAATTTGACCAATTGAGGATGGACTGACTTGTACAGGACCAGCCAGGGAGTAAGAGAATGCAAAAACCAAAGACCAGAAGACAAGATCCAGGGCAGCCTTAACATTTAAGGGTGGGTAAAGGAAGGAAACCAACAGAAGAGACTACATTTTGCAACACATACAAAAAAGGGATATGACTTGATACCTGGGATGGCAGGTATTATGGGGAAATTACAAGGACAAAGTTATTCATCCTCACCTCACACGATAGCCTAGAAACTCTGTAAGGCAGTGGTGAGATGTTAATACACACACTTCCAGGCCCTGGGCAAGCTCAGTTATGTGGAGAAAGCAGCCACCCCACACTGCTCCCACTCTCCTGTCCCCCTAGGGGAAGCACAAACAAATTCAGAGCAAAAGAACAAATAGCTTCTCTAATCAATGCCAGAAGACACAGCAATGAGGTCAGTTACAGGAAGGTATGAAGTAACACATGAAGAACCTAGACATCAATGAGAAAGACTTATGCAGATCCATGAGGAAGCATGTGTGGGACAGGGCCAGCCCTTTTCCAGGCTCCTCTCTCTCAGTTCCAACACTGTGTCATTCTAGAATATTCCTGTGTGGAGGAATCTTGATTGTTCCTTTTGCATTCCAGGACTGAAGTGAGCAATCACATATTTAAGCCAATCTGACACTCAGCATCCAGAAGCAATGGCAGCTTAAGTGAACACACCTGCTGGCGCTGTTTACACTAGTGTGTGTGTGTGTGTACATGCACACTACTGCACACTTGAACTACAAGTGTGAGCATGTGCTTGTGTTAATCCCAGTGTGTCCCACATCAAAGTTCAGCTATCTTGGATCTTCGTTTTATAGTTTTTTGGCTGTTTCTAACAATAAGCCTGCTGTACTGTTCATAACCCTGCCTAACTGAAGACTTGGTTTTATAGACACATGCTGAGCACCCACACCAGGCAAGGCTCTGCTGAGCACACACAGATGACCAACAGTGCTATGCTGGTAAATGACAGTAAAATATAAGACCTAATTTATAGCATTTATCCATTTCTGTGGTGCACATGCTTCCTCCATAGCTGGTTCCAAGCTGCTGGTGGTTTAACAACTGGCTAATAAAAATCTTTGGTAAGAACACTTACTATGCAGTCATGATGACCTGAGTTCAAATCCCTAGCACCCCCACAAACAGCTGATTGTGGATGCATGTGATACCCAGAGCTGGTAGAGTGGAACACTGGAAGATCGCGAGGACTTGCTGGTCACTTGCTTAGCTCCAGGTGCAGTGAGAGACCTGTTAGACAGTAATGTATCAAGACACTCAATTTCTTCCTCTGACCTCTGTGCAAGCATAAGCTTGTGTACACACACACACACACACACACACACACACACACACACACGAGTCTGGAGAGATGGTCCAGTGGTTAAGAGGGAATTCTGCTCTTCCAAAGAACCTGAGTTAGTTCCCAGGGCCCACGTTGGCTGTATCACAACTGTAAGGTTACTTCATCTCCAGGGGATTGTCTCCTCTGGCCTCCACAGGTGCCTTCACTCATGTGCACATACATATGATTGTGAAAAATGAAATAAATTGTTTAAAAAGAATGTGTACTGCTCTGAAGGGAACTGGATTTGGTTCCCAGAACATACATCAGGCAAATCACAATCACTCCAGACCCTGGAGGATCCAATACCCCTGGCCATCACACATACATACACAGAGAGACAGACAGACAGACAGATGCAAGTATACATATAGTAAAAAATGATAAAATCCTTGGGGAAAGTATTGAAGTATATCCGAAGTACTTCAGACTAAACAGCATGCCTTCTCAGTTCTGTGTGTGAGACCTCTGCTGATGAAAAAGGAAAAACAGCTGCAGAAAGACACTGGACAATAGAAAAAACTTCTGAATTAAATCAGCCGGTATACTTCAAGGATGTACTGACCTCAGAATGGAAAGCAGGATATGTGTTATGCTGGGGTAGGAGTTTCGCATTTCTATCTACAGAGGAAGGAAAACTATGGATACCATCTAAGTTAATCAAGAGCTGAGAGTTGAACAAGAAAAACATCTTAATGAAGAGAAATGACAAGTTATCCAACAAATTAGGTCCCATGAGATGTGCGGAGACCTCTCAAAGGTAGAAGTGTTCTGTTCTTGTTCTTACAGGAAAACAGAAAAAAAAAAAAAAAAAACCTATCTTCAAACAGCCAAAAGACACGAAACATGTATGTACCTACAGAATAGAAGACAGTCTCCAGAAACAATCACTTAATGAAGAGGAATCTGACATATGGTAAAAATATTTAATTCTAGTAAACTATTTCTATACAGAAATCTATTTCTCTTTACTATCTAGTATTCCTGTAGTCCCAATTCATGTAAACCAATGCTGGCTTTGGAGTTGGATTTGGCTTCCTTCTCTAAATTCATGTTGTTAAGATTAAATTCATTGTTTCTGCCTTAAATCAAAAAGCCAATTGGTATAAGGCAGAAGAAAACAAAATCTGAGGACTCATTTGCTTACATTCAATTTTCTTTCTGAAATCCTAATTTTCTCATATACATTTTAATGCTTACTGTTGCCTTTCCCTAATGCATACCTTAAAACTTGAAATCTTTACTTTAATATTGATGTTTAAATTTTCCAAGAGGAATAATAACAATTCCTAACAGCAATCTTTGAACTCTCTGGATAGAAGATGGGGCCCCACATCATCATTTCCACTTGACTCAACGTAATGCATCTGGACTACAAACATCACCCTAAAACCGATTTGAGACTGTTTTGCTCGAGACTACTCATGACTAGCTAGCTGTAATGGTGCACCTTCTTATTACACCCTGGCCAGAGTTTCAACTAGAACTACAGTCAAGCATTTCCTGCCACACAGTGACTAGCTACATATGTCACAGCCAGTTCTGTTGAGAAATTTGGTTGCTAAAAATTTTCTTCCTACAGGATCCCATGGAGCAATCATTGTCCCATTTCAGCAGGAAGTAATCTTGAGATAACGATGCCCCCTTTCCCTACTCTTGGAATTTCATCTTCTTTGTGTTGGTTTTAGTTACTTAGGGTTGGGTATGAAAGGTGATGCTTAGACTCGGGTTTATCGGGAAAGGTATGGTTTAGATGGGATATAGGTAGATTAGCCTATCTTTTTGTGAATTATTTAGTAAGAGTGAGATAATAGTATTATGTAGCTTACATTGTTATATATTCTTATTTGTGGTAAGCTATGTAAAATTAAGTTTATATTCCCTTCCCGGAAGAATGGTATGTTATATTTTGTCATATTGTGTGAAATCTTTCCATTTATGATGTTTTATGCACGTTATTCTTACCATATTCTATGTATGTATACTTTTGCTTGTGTTCCAGACATTTTGTATATTGATACAATTTGGGATATTTATCATTCTGCCCTTTATAGTTCTACCTCTTGTCTAGACATTTCTACTCTACCTCTATTTTAGGGATTTATATGTATGCATGTATGTATATGTACATAGTTATATTGTTTAGGTATTTGTCCCTGCTTTACTCAGGGAAGTTTCAATCAGTTTTTTAACTAAGTTCCTGAGTATTACAGATTATCTTCACTCATGTTTCCCTTACCTATGAGATTAGTCAGACATAGATGCTTAATCTTCAGTCACTTCATAGACTACAGAACATGACATTTAAATGTTTTAATATTAGTACTCCGTTGACATGAGACACTATTGCTCCTGACAGCACTGTGCACTTTCCCGAAAATATGTCGGACACTGTTGTTGCTCCTTCTGGAGTTCATCCTCGCTTCGGCTAATGGCCTCTTGGGCAAAGAACTGCCCCCACCTTGACCACTGATTTGGATATGCGGTCCTATGTGCTTGCAGGAGACAAATATAGAAGACTGCTTGACCTTGCCAAGTCAGGGTAAGACAGCCTTTCTACCTCCCTGCTGTTGTTGTGGTCTGTCAAGTACTCTTGGTCTTAGCCAAAACTGGGTGTACCAACGTCGCTGTGAGACCTAGGGTGACTGTTCAGGTGGCTTGCTGTTTCTGTCCTTGCTGCACCTTTTGGAAGTTGCCCATCCACACTTCCTGTCTACTCTAGTATTGTTATTTTCCTTCTCAGGTCTTGATGAGGTTGGAGATTAAACTATCACAACTATTATTCTCTCTTCCTAGTTAGATATATTAGGTACTAGACTTAAGTATTCCAGCTTAGGACATCTCTATTGTAAACTCCATTTTGCCTTCATCCTAGGACTAGATATGTAGGTCTTTTTGTTCTCGATTTTCCTTTTCTTAGAGCCCACTTGTTATTCACTGTTTTGTATATAGTTTTGTATTAAGCCTAAATCTTTTCTTTAGATTAAAAGGGGAATTGTAGTGGGATATTCACTTTGTCTGCTTCTGTGGCACTGACCACGCCCATTGGGGGGTGGAGCCAGGGGCAGAAGTGACCTGTGGAAGGAGGTCTGAGGAGGAGCTGGGGAATGCTGTCTTGCTAGCAGGACGCAGACAGGAGAGCATCTGGTGGAAGTTGCTGGTGTTCATCTGTCTAGGTTGTAAGTTATTTCTCCCTGAATAAACATCTATTCGGCCTATTTGTTTATCCTGATCCTTATTAAATCGAAATAGGCCTCCTTGATCCTTGCAGCCCGGCGGCTGATCTGCAGCCAATGTACTTGGTGGAAATCAACATAAGGATGTCCCAAACAAATCATGGAAGCAAGATTAACTTGTATGAAGCCACTAGGTTTGGGGCCGGTTTGATATGTAGCAATTTACTGACACACGCGTAGTAGCCAGGAGGCAAGAGCCCTTCAGCCTTCCCCTCTCCTCTGTTGTCCAGTTCTGTCCACTGCTATCTGGACACTTTCCGTATTTCTTTTGTCTATACCAGGCCTTCTAGATACCTGGTGCCAGAAATAAGCACCGATAGCTTGTGCACTTTTGTCCTTTGGGTAGGTCAGTGTCATATTTTTAATCAGACTGGGGGCTGCACAAAGTAGAGACTCGGTTTGGCAGGCAGGTATTAGGAAACATTTCATTGAAAACTAAAGACTGTGGAATTTATCACATAAAGGGATCCACTGTAAGCTAAGCCACACAAAAACAGGCAACGGGTTTGGGATGTAGCTTAGCTCTCACAGAGTCCTCTGTAATTAATAAGACAGGCTCAGTGGGTCAACATAGCCAGCACTCCGGAGGTGGAGGCAGAATTGGGAGTTTAACATCATCTTTGGTTACACAGCAAGTTGTGAGCCAGCCTGGGATGTATGAGACCGTGAGCAGGTAACATTTGGTAGTACCTTCCTCTTCTATTTTAGTGTGTCCTTTGGATACTGACCAACCTTCTTCCCTCTCTCCCTCCCTCCCTCCCTCCCTTCCTTTCTTCCATCTTCTCTAAAGTTTATGAATGTTTTGCTTGCATGTTTATCTGTGCAATGTGTGCATGCTGAGCCAGGAGAGGCCAGACAAGAGTGTTGTATCCCCTGGAACTTGTTAGAGATAGTGTGAACTACCATGGGGTGCTGGGAACCTAACCCAGGACCTTTGTGAAAGGAGCCAGAACTCTTAACTGCTAGGCCATCTTTCCAGCCCCTGGATTACAGACATTTCTTATGTGTCCACCATCAGTAACAGACTTTGGACAATTATACCTGGTTTGTTAACTACTGACAGTGAGGAGTAACTAGGATACCTCACTCTACAGTTAGTGCTTTGCAGGGCTGATACCCTCCTTTTCTAAGTATCACAGCTAAGCTCTGGCTGGACTTCACTAAGGTGTTATCTTCTTCCATGATTCAAAAGATAAGCTCCCTCCCTTTGGATGGTGTACCTTTACCATGAATGGAGTATCACCACAGTGCCAGGAGCAGGCAAAGAACAAGAGCAAAACCAGTTGAAAAACCAGTTTCCTAGAGCAAGAAAATACTTATCACAAATGTCAAGACTATTTTCTCCAGTGAGGAAGGAGTTAATGATTAAAGAGAACACAAAAGGGGAAGCATTTTAGCTCTTGCTTAGCTAATAGGATAACATGCTTTTTATCATGTTTTGTTTTGTTTTTGTTTTTAATAATTTTTATTTGCTTTTATTTTATGTGCATTGAAGTTTTGCCTGTATATATGTCTGTGTGAGGGCATACAGTCTCCAGGAACTGAAGTTACAGACAGTAGTGAGCTGCCATGTGGGTGCTGGGAATTGAACCTGGGTCCTTTGGAAGAGCAGCCAGTGCTCTTAACCACTGAGCCATCTCTCCAGCCCCTGTTTTTTGTTTTTCTAGACAGGGTTTCTCTGTATTACTTTGGAGCCTGTCCTGGGCCTAGCTCTGTAGACCAGGCTGGCCTCAAACTCACAGAGATCCGCCTGCCTCTGCCTCCCAAGTGCTGGGATTAAAGGCAAGCCCTTTGCCTATCAGGCAGGTGCTCTACTGCAGGGCTGTGGGAGGGATGTCCAGGTTGGATGCAGATTTTGTTTCACATTAAGAACACCTAGCTGATTTAAATGTAAATTGGCTGTTCAGCTTACAACGGGCTCTGCTCCAATGACCCATGATAAGTTACAAAATGAAAGTGCGTGTACTACATCTATGGTGCTTTGAATAAGAAGTGTCTCCCAAAGGCTCAGGTGTTTGAGCATTGACCCCAGTTGATGGTGCTGTTTCAGGAAGTTTAGGAAGTGTAGTCTTGCTGAAGGAAGTATGTCACTGAGTGTGGGCTTTGAGAGTGGCCAAGCCTCAGTTGCTTCCTGCTGTCTCTGCTCTTCTTCCTGCTAGTGGTTGGGATGTGAACTCTCAGCTTCCCGTTCCAGCCGCCATACCTGCCACCAGCTGCCACCCCTTCCAGTGCATCCCTGCCAGGATGAACTCTTTCCCCTCGGGACCTTAAGTCAAAATAAACTGTTCCTTCCATAAGCACTTTTGGTCATGGTGTTTTATCACAGCAACAGCAAAGTAACCAACACCTTATTTAACAAACATCAGAGCTTAGCCTCCCTGCCTTAAACATACTCGGAACAAACACCTAGATTAGCCAGTATGGAAACTCATCTATACAAACCTATTGTATAATACAGAGTATTCCATTTAACTTAGTATATGTTTCACCAAAAGTCAACAATACATAGCATAGTATGTGTGTTCATTTCCATATCATCATAGAGTCACAGAAGCAGGTCTAGCCCCTGGAAGACAGGAACTGCCCATAATGCATTCCGTATTCAGCTTTCCTATTGTGTTTCCCAGGAGCTTGTTAGAAACGAAGTCCAACTCCACTCCTGATCTACTGTTCCAGCTGCCCCTCAAGATGTTTGTCTGCACATTAGAGATTGTGAAGCATCAGCCACTGATCCTGAGAGAAGGAAGTCACCTTGCCTGGTGCCCCCACTTTCATCTACAAAGTAGCCACAATCACATAGATCTGTCTTCTCTCCCAGACTGTCTGTGAAGACAGTGTAAACTGATATAAACATGTGTGTGAGCGTGCGCGTGAAAACATCCAATGGATGAGTTATTATCATCATCCTAGGATAGACCCTACAGATAGACAGTCGGTTACAAAGAAGAAACCATTCTCCCCATCCACTTAACTTCCATACTTTCTGGAATAGCTTCAACTCCAATTTCCTGGAACCCTTTCTCTTCTTGATTCTTCTCTGTCAAAACTCTTTTCTTCTCTCCCTTCACAACCAGATGTGGGCTTATCCATGCCCACCACCAGGTCTCTGAGGCAGATTATGTTTTTTTTCAGATGGCACTGACATCTGCAGTCTGACTATCTGGCAGATCAAACCCATCTGTTTGGCTGTGCCTGCCTTATGACAACAATGTCTAGCTTGACTAAGGAAGAAGTTGAGCTTTCTGATGAGAGAAATCCAGGCAGGCCGATCTCAGACACACTGGATTACTTGTGGCTCTTTTGCTCTCTGTCTCTCTCTCTCTGTCTCTCTGCCTGTCTGTCTCTCTCTCTCTCTCTGTCTAATATCTTTTTTTAATGCAAAAAGCTAGTATGGATTCATTTGCTTTCTAGCTGATATGACGTTGGTCTCGACTGTTAACTTGGCTGCACCAAGAGATGCCTAGGACTCTAGGCAAAGCATATTTCTTGGCATTTTCAGAGAGGATTGGTTTTCAGGGGAGCAAGTGAAGGGGAGAGATATATCCTGAATGTGGGTAGCACCATTCAATGGGCTGGGAACCCAGATGGGATAAATTCGGAAGGAGAGGAAGCCAGCCAGTATAAACATGTTCCATTCTGAGCCAGTGACTCTATTATTGCTGCCACCGCCCCTGGACATTACACTCTAGCTTCTTCATCCTCTCAATGTAGACTCACACCAGGAAGCTTCTAGGCCTTCAGCCTTGAATTGGACCACATCATTGAGCCCCTGATTCTGAGGCTTCTAGCTTCTCAGACTGCACAGCCACCAGATTGTCTATCTACTCTGCCCAAGTACCAAATAAAAGAAAAACCCTTCGCGCCCACTACTGTTCCTCCCATGATTATCTCTGTTGGTGGTATTCATGCAGAAAGAAAAGTGGGCCTGAACTCCTCCACACTCCTCCACGTGACTGGCCTGCATGTAGGGTTGCTCTCGGCTAGTGCCTGGGAACTTGGATTTTGCCAGGGTTCCCTCCCACCATTGTCGATAAGAGGTTGGCCTTGCCTAAACTATGCAAACAATATGGTTTATGCTGAACACCTGCTTTCCTCATGGGAGTCTCAAATTGGCGCCTGTGCCAACCAGAGGCTGCCTGTGTGACTGGCCCCTTCCATAAAAACTTGGATGTTGAGTCTCTAATGAGTTCCCTGGGTGATAACATTTCAATCGGTTCCCACATGGAGAAGTCCTGGTTTCATGTGTGTCTGACTGTCTTGGAACGCACCCCCGGGACCCTGTGTGCCTGGGTCATCCTAGAGTGCACCCTCTTTTCTCTTCTTGCTGAGTGTGCAGACATTTGTTTCCTTGTAGTGAGTCCTCATCCTGCCTGGGGTTACATAGGTATCCAACTAGGGAGTTTCCAAACCTAGGAGTGCTTCAGGGGACCCTCTCAGTGCAGTGCTGAATCAGTTACCTCTGAAAGAAGGCTTCAAGGGAAAACACCACACTATCTAACTGAATGTAGATAAATGAACATGGTTTCACAGAAGACTCAAAACAAATCTTCTCCTCCTCCTCCTTCTGAAGCAGGTTTCTCTGTATTGCTTTGGAGCCTGTCCTGGAACTTGCTCTGTAGACCAGGCTGCCCTCAAGCACTCAGAGATCCGCCTGCCTCTGCCTGCCGAGTGCTGGGATTAAAGGCATGCACCACCATGCCATATAGGCAACAAATGTTCTTTTAGGTGGGGGTTGCTGGCAATCAGGGAATCAACAACCTCCCCCACTGCCCCCATCACCTTAAGCATGCTAGGTAAGCATCCTATCACCCTTCAACTCTTGGAAGGGCTAGTCCTAAATAAAAAAAGGATACAGATGTCATCGAGCACTGCTTTGTCATCAGTGGCATTCTCTAAAATGATAAGGACATAAAAAGCCTTAGGGCCTTACAGTTTAACCGCCTCACACACACTGAAACAGAAAGCAGAAGGGCTATCTTTTCTATCGTTTAGGTCATTATACACTAAAAGCTTTCTGGTTCTGCCCCACCCATGTGTGACTTTTTCCCCCTCTTCAACCAACTCTTTATGAGGCAGGGTCTCACAATGTAGTCCTGGCTGGCCTGGACCTCATATGTAGATCACACTGGCTACACATTCACACTTAACCTCCTGGGTTCTGGGTTTATGATTGTGCACCAGCACACTTGGTGGGAACAATGGATTGATTTGTGTACTTTGTTTCTTTTCTTTAGTTTTTGCTGTGTTAGGGATTGAACCTGGGGCATCAGGCATGCTAGCCCGGTGTTCTCACCAGTTACCCCCAGCCGCATCACTGATCACTTGACTGGCTTTTCTATTGAAGTGAAGGGAAATTGTACATTCAGTCACAAATCCTGTATGTTGTGGCAGTTGTGTGTCGACGTGTGGGTTTAGGAATGTTGTATCATTTCTTTGTCTGTTTGGAATATACTCAGTCAACAAGAATTACTTGAACATCACCTTCTGCTAAGCAGACTTGTGAACTTCTTTGGCTGAACATGAAGCCTGACGCTTAGAAATCCTTGTTAGGGAAGCCTCTGGAAAATCCCATTCTCCTCTGTGGAAGAGAATCAAACAAACTATGGGTTTGGGGGATATGCCGGGCTTGGCATTCAATGTGCTAGTTACAGGTGTTGCTTTCTGTCTCTTTGAAGGCATGCAGCTTTTCCATGGGGGAGTGGGGACACATAAACCTTCATTTCACAAGGGTTTAATTAAATGGTACATTTTTGAGAACTCACTATGGAGCTCAGGCTGACCTGCCCCAGTCTGGAGATTACAACCATGAGCTACTACACCCCAAATGGTACTTCTCTCCAGCTGGTTAAATTTAAAACACTGGAAAAAAATAAAATAAAAAGTTTCATGCAAGGCTCTTCGAATCCAGGCAGAGCATTTTTTTTTTTTTTTTTTTTTGAGGGTGAGCTGATGGCATTGGTATGTCACTCACACTCACAGGTCTGCAAGCTCTGGTCTACTCTGGAGGGAACTGAGCCCTCCAGCCCTCCGTAGCCCTTCTGGTTCTCATAACAGTGTGGTTTGCATTACTGCTCCTGCTGAAGGCTGCCTTCTCTTTGAGTGCTGACAGGTTTCACGGAAGGGCTGGGCCAAAACTGTTACTATTTTCCTCTTCAAGTTCTGAACTGAGACATTCCCTGACGTCCTCATGACTGTGTTCCTGAGGCGATTTGAAGCCTCTGTTATGCAATTGGCAGAAATGACAGAGACAGATTATAAGTGCATCCAGCTGCCACAGGAAGCGACACAGTAAGTCAAACCTGTGTTTACCTACTGAGCATGGGCGCTGCTGCCTAGCCGACACCCGAGTGGCTAGAGGAAAGTGCAGCCCCAGCTGCCAGGAGCAAGTGCTGCCTTCCTTCCCCAGTTCCTTGATGTCAAAGGACAGAAGGTCACTGGTTGATTATGCAGGGTTACTGTAAACTGGGGAGGAAAGCTGCTGGGTCTCCATGATGACCTGAACCCAAGAGCCTGGTGCCAGCAGGAGGCGGTGCGTGCGTGCGTGCGTGCGTGCGTGCGTGCTGTACTTGTCTGGAGGTCCCACTTCTGCTATTGCTTTTTCTCTACTTGATGATCACTCCCTGCTGACACACTGTCACTTGAGGCCAGTTGAGTCTGCTTGTTGTACCTGTGACATTACTTCCCGCTTCTCATGGGGGAGATTTTGCTGGACATATGACCACACAGCTAGTGGATACACTTCTGCTGAGGTTGTGACCAGGGTAATATGGGCAGACATATGGGTCATGCTCTTGCTCTTTCTTTCCGAGACTTGGGATGTTCTCACCTCCACTCCTGCTCATATTACTCTTCTAGATAGACACAGGGAAAGTCTTCCCTCTACCTCTCTCCCTGGTCTTCGTGCGGCTGAGATACAGCAGTTGAAGTCACTGTCCTTGACCTAGAAGGATGGGAACTGGAGGTTGAATATGGAACAATAGCACTGAAGCCCAGACCCTGACTGCAGTCAGTATGAAACTATTCTCAGAGTCATGGGGGTTCATGCCCTACCTATTAAAACCCCCGCTTAGACTGCCGAGCCTCGTTCACACTTTCCGGTAAGAGAACATTCTCTATCTGATTTGAGCTATTGTTTAAGAGAGTCTAGAGGCTGGTGTGGTGGCTCAGTGGGTAATGAACTTGTTCCACAAGCACAAGGACACAAGTTCAATCCTTGTTTCCCATGTAAAGGAGGACCCTGACCTTCACATACGTGTAGGGGCATGCCCCTTCCCTATATGGCATACACAAAATAATAAATTTAATAAAAAATAATGAACATTAGAAAAATCTAGACCCAAACTAATAGATCTGTTTTTCTGTTTTCTACACCTAATATGGAAAATCGTCGCCCTGTCACGTCTCAGTTTACCAGACCTCAGCTGAAGTAGCCATTTGAGAATTTTCAGTTCTTCCACCCAGGAAGCTGATTGGTCCATCTTCTGTCTTCTGGTTAGCTCAACTAAGAAGGGAGAATCTCCAGGCGTAAATGGTGCATGCCTTTAGTCCCAGCACTCGGGAGGCAGAGGCAGGCGGATCTCTGTGAGTTCGAGACCAGCCTGGTCTACAAGAGCTAGTTCCAGGACAGCCTCCAAAACCACTGAGAAACCCTGTCTCAAAAAGAAAAAAGAAAAGAAAGAAAAAGAGAATCAAGGAGTCCATGCCTAGTTACTGGCATCCCTAGGGAAGGACATTCCTAGAGGAAGGTCATCCACTTTACTCACCCAGGCTTATGCTCTGGGACCAAGCAGTCCTAGAGTCATGTCTATGTTACCTGAGAAAGAAATAATTTGCAGGGCCATGGTGGCGTATGCCTATAATCCCAGCCCTCAAGAGGCAGAGGCAGGTGGATCTCAGTGAGTTCCAGGCCAGCCTGGTTTACAGAGCGAGTTCCAGGATAGCCAAGGCTATTACACAGAGAAACCCTGTCTCAAAACACAAAAAAAAAAAAAAAAAAAAAAGGAAGAAAGACATAATTTATAGCATGTAAATACATTAGCAAGACATCTATGTCCCACAGGCTGCCAAGTCCTTGATTCATTCCAGTGGCAAATCCTCAAGTCCAAAGTCCCATTTAAACGTCATGTAAATCAGATAAGGATGAGACTCTAGGCACATCCCAAAGTGAGATCCCCCTCCATCATCAGTGAACTGCATGCTTTCAGAACAAACTGGCTAGCCACTCCCTTTCTGAAAGGGAGATAAAAGAAAAAAGACATGACAAATCCCAAGCAAATCCCAAACCTAACAGCATAGGCACCCCCATCCTCAAAGTCGAAGAATGACCTCTTCAGATGGCATTCTCTGCCCTTCCTCTTCTGCTGGGACAGTTGTACCGCCTCTGTGACCCACTGGGGTCCTATCCCAATCTTCTGAATGGAGTGCAATTGCAGTCTATCAATTGCAGCCTTCATGGCTAAGATTCTGTTCTTGGAGTTTTAATAGGTAGGGCACGAACCCCCATGATTCTGAGAATAGTGCAGTTTTGCCCTCCAATAGCTCTATAATCTCATCAATAATAATAGTAATTTTTTAAAAGGTCACAAAATTCACTTCTTTCTGCCACCCCCCCTTCATTCTCCTCCTTTGATTTGTTTTTTGTTTGTTTGTTTTTGGAGACAGGGTTTCTTTGTATTGCTTTGGAGCCTGTCCTGGAACTAGGGCTGTAGACCAGGGTGGCCTTGAACTCACTCACAGAGATCCTCCTGCCTCTGCCTCTCAAGTGCTGGGATTAAAGGCGTGCGCCACCAATACCAAGCTTGATTTGGTTTTTGAGACAAGGTCTTGCTATGTAGTCCTTGTTGGCCTAGAACTCACTAGGTAGACCAGGCCAGCCTCAAATGTGCAACAACTTTCTTGCCTCTGTCTCACAGGATCTGGAATCAGAAATGTGTACCACCTTACCTGTTTTGAGACAGGGTTTACTATGTCACCCAGGATGACTTTGAACTATCTTCTTACCTCAGCCTCCCAAGTACTAACTGCAGGAGTGAAAACTGGGCCCAGCATGGCAATCCTCCCTTGTTCTATCCCTCTCCCTGACCCTCCCTTCTCACAGGTGGCATCTGTTCAGCAAACACACTTGACACAACACAGACACCCTTATGGAACTTCAGCTGTGTCGGTTGGCCACACACTGAGAGACTGACCTATTCTGAGCTTGCTTTCTCGGTTTTCACAGGGTGGGTAGGGTGAGAATTTTCTAAATCTTTTACATTCTAGTTCCCTTTGCTTAATAATCCTGACTTCAAGGAATTTCTTCCTTCTCATGTTTTCCTATTAGGACCTGGGCTCCTTTTCAACACTTGGCTTAGGAATCTATCCAAGTAAATGGCCAATTCCCCCTCTTCTCCACCTCCCAAAAAACCACTCGGGAATAAACATGGGCTCTGTGCTCTACAAGGGCTGTCTTTTCCTTACTGTCCAATAACATGCTCCTTTCTTGGTGGAGTCCTGGTGGCGACGGGGTCACCACCCATATGATTATTAGCTATACTGGTTCTAACTCTCTAAGAAAACCCTTCGTAGCTTTCTCTTTCCTCTGAGTTCCCAGGAGACTTGATTTTACAGTCCATTCTTGACAATTGGGGCTGCTGAACCAGTCTTGCCTGGGCCACCCTTTACCCAGTTCCCGAGCTCCTTCAGCACCAGTAAGTAAGTGCACACACAGAACCCTGGTACATCTCAGTACCAAGCTCCATCTTCACACACACAGGCCACAATAGCAAAATACCCCACATGCTGGGATGTTCATGCAAAGGGGCAAAGTCACCAGCCCAGTGTCTGCTAAGGGTTCTTTTGTTTCAAGAATGCCAACTACATACATAGCACAGAGCGAGCAAGCTAATACAGTACCAGGGGTAGGTACCAGAAGGAATCAAAGTGAGCAAACAATAGAGATGGCTACACACCCATGTTTATTGCAGCACTATTCAAAACAGCCAAGATAGGAGTCAGCCCTCGGCACATGAACCGATAAAGAAAATGTGGTAACTACACACAATGTAGGTTTTTATTTTTATTCTACCATAAAGAAGAATGAAAGTATGCCATTTCCAGGAAAATGAATATACCGGAGAACATCATGTTAAGTAAAATAAGCCAGATTAAGAAAGAGAAAAATTGTGTTTTCTCTCATACGAGTAATCTAGATTTAGAAACAACAAAAAGACATGTAAATAGAAGGGAGGCTGTTGCAGAAGGAGAAGGCCAATTAGAGGGGCATGGGAAGGCAAACATAATCAAAGCATTATATGTGTATGAAACTGTCAAAATAAAACATGGTATTTTCTGAAATCAATATGTACACATGTTGGAACACAGCCTAGGAATGAAGTTGTGTGAGAATTCTGAGAGCTTCTGAGAAAACTCCAAGAAAACAAGACTGCACTGCATGCCTTTCACCCCAGGACTCGGGAGGCAGAGGCATGCAGAACTCTGTGAGTTCAAGGCCAGCTTGGTCTACAGAGAGAGTTTCGGGACAGCCCGGCTACACAGAAAAACCCTGCCTAGATAATCAAAACAATACAAACAAACAAAAACAAACAACAAGAGTCTTGTGACATCAGTTTCTTCAAAACAGAGTTGTTCTTAGAATGTGTTTGTGTTCCACCCCAGGTGTATCAGATAGGAGTGAGTTTACTTCAGCTGTTGCTACTCATATGCCTCTATGGAAAACCTGTTTTTGTTTTTTTTTTTTTTTTTTTTTTTTTTTTTTTGCCATGTGTGGCTTGTTCCTGGGATTGTATACCTTACTCAGGTGACTCTTAATCCTCAGAGTATAAATTGTCTGATGCACTGAATAAAGTTGGCTGTTGCGTAAGACTTTAGTGCGCTTCATTTTTAGGCTCTGGCTCTCCCAGGTTCAAGTGGCCAACTATATCGGTAAACTCCCATGCATATGTACACACACACACACACACACACACACACACACACACACACACACACACACACGGGGGTGGGGGGGCAGGGAGAAAGAACAAGAACAAACTTCTTCATACAGGGCACTAATCCTGTTCTAGAGCTGCCCCCATGACCAGTCACCTCCCAAAGATGCCACCTCCTAGCACTGCCACCTTTGGTTTAGATTTCAGCATGAATTTGGGGGGAATGCTAAGAGTCAGTCTGTAACAGACAGAATATAATAAACTCCAGATGGGCAGGCTTGGGAACCTCCAGACACAGTAGTAGCTGGAGAAAACAGTGGTTTTGTGAATGAGGGCAGGGGAGTCTTTGTGTTATCACTCCCATCTCTTGAAACCAGCTCCAAGCAGCCAAGCAGGATATGTAAATAAATAGACTCTGGATCCGCCTTCCCAATAGTGGCCCTGGTAGGTCACCCTTTCAGAGTCATAAATCTAAACAGTATAACCACAGGGTTATAGTAACCAATTCAGAAAAAAAAAAAAAATGCAGTCAGTGCTTTGTGCTAGCTTTCACTAAAATCAAGCCTCTAGGGTAGGGTATGGTAGCTCACACCTGTACTCCTAGCCCCTGGGTGGAGGCTGAGGTGGAAAGATAGTTGCAAATTTGAGGCCAGCCTGGGCTACAAAACAAAACTCTGTCTTTAAAAAGGAAACAAAAAATTAAAACTCTAACAATTATTCTTTCAAGGGCACGTGCTTATTAAGCCCTTGCTTACTGCCAGGAATAAGGGACACCCTGGGTTAAAGAATTTAGCAGTCCCACAACTAATCATTCTCCTAGGTACAGCTCTAAAAAAGCAGGTACTAGAGAGAACTGTTCTTTCTCCCTGGCCCCCAACCCTCTCTGTGTGCACATGTCCTGGCCGGTGCCCAGATATCAGTGTGCATATGTCCTGGATGGTGCATAGATATCAGTGTGCACATGTCCTGGCCGGTGCACAGATATCAGTGTGCATATGTCCTGGATGGTGCACAGATATCAGTGAACTACTTTTAGGAGTCATTTCTTGCCAGTGATCAAACCAGCTGTCAATCTTGGGGACATACATCTTTACCAGCTGAGCCATCTCCCTGGGGAGAACTCTTATCAAGAACACATCCTCTCTTCCTCCTTCTCCACCATCGCCTGCTCCTTCTTCTTTTTGTTTACTATGGTTACCACAAAAGAAAACACACTAGTCTCTAAATTTAAGAAGCACAGAGGTTCTAGGACGTGTTAAAAACAAAGTCACAGGTGTGGTGGCTTATTACTTGGGAGGCAGAGGAGTTCTAGGCCAGCCTGGTCTACATAGTGAGTTCTAGGACAGCCAGGGCTATGTAGAGAGATCCTGTCTCAAACAAAAAACTAAGTCATGGGAAGCTAGCAGCGGCTACTGAAACAGCATGGGCAGATGGAGACAGGAAAAGCTATGACAGAGGAGATGAGGCTGGTGAGTTAAAGTCACATAAAGAACAGGAGGACATGGAAAAGGCCTCCAGACACAGACATGTTGCTTGGTGACTGGAAGCAGGTCACAGAAACACAGGTTAGGAACATGGCAACTATAAAGCTCAGAGACCCTTTTATTCCAGGCTGTCACATGAGATGGGCCATGGGAAGAGCTCTCTGTAGAGTTGTCCATGATGGGGCACACCAGGAATGCCAGCACTTAGGTGAGAGGGTGGCTGTAAATTTGAGGCCAGTCATATCTTCATAATAAGATCCCTTCTAAAAAAAACAAAGAGGGTATTTTAAACTCTAAGAGGTTTGGAGCTGTCCTCCAAGCACTGTTGGGTTCCCCACTGGAGGGACAAGGTTGGTTATGAGCTGTCTTTGGGTATATGCAGGTTTGGTTAAATACAAGATGTGAAAATAGAGCTGGAGGTATAGCTCAGTTGGTGGAGTATTTGCCTAACATACACAAAACCTTAGGTTCAATCCTGGCACCGTGGAACAGGTAGAAAGTTGAGGCAGTGTGGTAAGTTCAGGTCTATCTTTGGCTACATAGCAAGGCAGAGACCAACCTCAGATACACAAAACCCTGTCTCAAAAAAAGAAAGAAACCTCATGAGTTTTCATAATAAGTTTGGATAATAAATCCCCAGTTATATAAGCCATGCTTTCCAAGGCATGGATTTTGGGTTGTGTATAGCTTACTTCTCAGAGTCCAGGACAGAGCCTGACACACAGAGGACACTCAGTGGTCATTTGTTGAATGAGTGAGTGAGCTAGCAGAAAAGACGTGTGTATTCTAAAAGTACTGTTTGCTGACCTTTGCTCATCCTTTTTGGGTTGGCCCTGATTGCAACAGCAATTTTGGCTCAAATCTGAAAGAGACAACAAGTTTTTTAAGTTGTATATTAACCAGACTATTGAATGGTTATATAAATAGAAAAGCAGTCTTCAAGAGGTAACATTGAAACTTCAATTGAAAAAGAGTATCTGCACATTATTAATAGTCTTCTTGTTAACTTTCCATCACTATGACAAAATAATGGATAGAGATCAATTTACATGACGGTAAGGTTTGTTTTGGTTCATTCTTTCAGAGATTTAAATCTGTCATGGTCAGTCAGTCAGTCTTTGGGCCTGTGGCAAGCAGACACTTTAGGGCAAGGAGCACATGGTGGAGCTGAGCCAAAACTGGTCACTTCTTCATGGCAGAAGCCAAGGAGAGAGAGAAAGAGGCTAAGGTCCCAAGGGCGCCAGTGACCTTACTTCCTTCATCTAGGTCATGGCTCCTCAAAGTTCTACTTTCCTGTAGCACCCCAGGCCTTGGGGACATATAACTGGAAATAATGGAGATGTCTGATTCTCTCACATCTGCCTCATTTTACAAACCAGGCAGACAAAGCTTACAAAGGTCAGATAAACCGTCTGTGTAACACCCCACAGCTACACATCTCCAAGCTCCAGGCTACTCTTAACATCTGCCCTGCAAGTCTCACTTTATTTTAAAATGCTTAATAGGGATTGTCTCCAAAAATACTTAACTGATGTCAAGGGAAAACAAATCATGAGTGTTTTTTTTTTTATTTTTTTTTTTTATCACATTTTCCAAAAAAAAAAAAAACAATAAAACCTAGCTCGGTCTTCTTTTCACAGGGGTCTTGCTATGTTGCCTATGCTGGTCTTGCTTGGATCCCTGAACTCAAGTGTTTGTCCGGCCTCAGCCTCCCGAGTAACTGAAACTAGGTGCTACCATGCCCAACATTTCTTGGACTTCCCGTTTGTGTTGGTTGCAGTCATGACAGTGATTTCTCACTGTTCTGGAGGCTGGGAAGCCTGTGGGCTCCATGACTACACAGGCCCGCTGTGTGTCCCGATGCTGTACCCTCACTCTGCATGAGACACTTTTATAAGAGCCATAATCCCCAGGGAGGGGCCCTAAAGACCCAGTGACTCCTGCAGGTCCACTCTCTTTGACACTATCATATCACAGAGTAAGTTAGGGGATACCGGCAGACCACTGCATCATTCCTGAGATAGCAAAACCGGGCAGGCAATTATAAGCACCTTTCAACAGCTGAAATGGAAGGGGGTGGGGAAGTTGGGGTGGAGGCTGGGGGGAAGGTATTTGGAATAATGCCTATAAATCACACCCATACACTATTCTAGATGAGAGATACAAGCGGGCGGCGGGGGGCGGGGGAAGCATTCAAATCCCTTTATAAAGCAATTTCCTTGAAAACATTTTTGGGGGGAGGAGGAAAAAATTTTAGGTGACGCTAAATTTTTTTTTTTTAATCTATGATCACAATCCAAACAATTTAAAATTGGAATTTGGAGAAAGAAATGGAAATGAATGTGGAGGCCAGTTCTGAGCGCACAAAAGGGAGTGGAAAAATTCTTTCCTATTATGTTGACCACATTCCTCTGCTAAAACATAAGCTCAGAGCTGAACCAGTGCTATAATATAATAGGCATGTTTTTATCCAGGATGGCTGGACAATGGGTCCACCTACTTCGTTTTCTCAGCGCTGGGGCTGAATGCAGGGCTTCCTGCCTGCTAGAGAATGCTCCCTGGGTGAGCTGCAAACAAGGCCAGCTTCACTTTCTAATTCAGATGTAATTCAATTGCTCAGGCTGCCCTTGAACTCACACTAGCCCAGGCAGGCTGTGAATTTAGGATTGAGCAGCAGCTGGAATTACAGGTTTGAATCACCTTCCTACATAATTTCAGTTTGGGATTGAGTTACCAGACACACTACTCAGGATTCCATTTTTAAAACACTTTAATGCCTAACTAATTTGGGCTTATTTTAATCCTTATTTAATTCAGAAACACACACAGAGGGTTGTTTCTTTTTCTTAACTTCCTGTCTTCATTGTTACTTGTAATAGTATGTTTTTTTTTTTTTTTGTTTAACTATATCTGATGCTGGTTTAAATAAAAGCTTGGGCTAGGTTATATCTCAATAAGTAGTGTGCTTACCAGCAAGCATAAGGTCCTACATTCTAGGCACAGCACTGCATAAAATTAGACTGTAATCCTATTGTTTGTGTGGGTTGAGGCTGAAAGACCAGAAGTTCAGGGTCACCCTCAACTAGATAGCAAGTTCCAGACTCTGTCTCACAACTCGATGTTTTGAAAATACAAAATCATGCAACTCCAGGTGGGGACCTTTGGAGTTGTTTTTACCAGTGGCAGATGGCACCATGGCAGGAACATGTGCACAGGGAAAGATCACACATTGACACTGGAAGCCAGAAGCAGAGATGGACCAGACTGGTCTTTCTCTTTCATAACAGCCCATTCTTGTAAGAATTAACTAAGGTCCCAGGAGAACTTCATTAATCCCTTCTGAGAGCCGTGAACGAATGACCTAACCACCTCCGACTTGGCCCTACTTTGTGCATGTCTCAGTTGCTGTGAAGAGACTTTTATAAGGAAAACATGAAACTGCGGCTGGCTCACAGTTTCAGAGGTGTAGTCCGTTATCATCTTGGTGGCATGCAGGCCGACACGGTGCTGGAGAAGGAGCTGAGAGCTCAGCATAGCGACCCACCGACAGCAGACGTGGACTGAGACACTGCGCAAGGCTTCATCATAAATGAGACCTCAAAGCCCGCCTCCACGCCTACTCCAACAAAGCCACACCTCCTAATAGTGCCACTCCCTATGGGGGCCCGTCTTCTTTCAAACCGCCTCAGTGCATATACGTGTTTATGTGTGAATATATGTGTGTGTGGTGCATGTGAGGCCAGGAGCCAAGCCTAGGTGTCACCTTTGTTGCTTCTGAGTATCTCACTTTAACGTGGAACTTTCTAGGCTTGAATCCTTCACCTCCCTGGTGCTGGATTCCATGTGTGCCACCACACCTGGGTTTAAAGTTGGTCCTGGAGATCAGACCCAAGTCCTTCTGCTCTTCCAGTAAACACTTTACCAACGGGGTCATTGGCCTACCTAAGCGTACACTTTAAAGACTCTACCAATACCACCTCTACACTAGAGACCAAGCCTCTGGCGCGTGGACTTTTGGAACATCACCTGCATCCATCCAAACCATAGCATTATCCTTTAAGACCCAACTCCTCAAAGGCCTCCAGCTCTGACCTCTGCCTGACTCTCCTACTTCACCATCTACCCCCACCAGCCTCCAGCGACTTCTGTCCTCTTTCTGGGTTTCAAGCCCATCCTCTCCCCTGAATGCATCTTATCAACATTCCCATCTCCACTGAACATCCATTCCTCTCCAGACCACTCTGCTGAAGCTCACACCCAGCCTCTAGGGCAAGGTTGTTTTCACCACGGTTAACCCTTGATGAGCACTAGTAGCACAAGTTCCCAGTCATACCAGCCTGACTGTACTCTGCACCGGGCTGCCTCCCAGATTGCAAGCCCAAAAGACCTTACCTGTCTCATTTCCCAAGAGTCTAGAAAAGTTTGGTACTCAACAAACAGTAACTGAGTTGAAGGTAATAGATTCAGCTGATGATGACATTCTGTAAACCACATTCTTTATCAGCTTTTCTCATGTTCATTTATTAAATATGAGAAACATTTAATATTTAGTCATTTAATACAATTCATTTAATGTAAATAATAAAAAGTTACTAGGGGCCCCAGATATTGCTAATGCCGAGCAGTGTCGAAAATAAAACAAAATTAAAAACAATATTTTTACCAGGGCATGAGGTAGTGGCAGGTCATTCTCAGCTACACAGTCCAATCTGGGCTGCCCCAGACAAAGACTCAGATAATGAAGCAGATATGACCCATGAAACAGGCAGAACTGGACCCTAACCAGTGCAGTTCCATACAGGCAGTAAAGGGAGACTTAGTGAGCTGTTGGCAGAAACAAGACAAAGGAAACCACTGATTGGTTAAATCAGAAAGTCCTAATAAGAAGTTAGCTGGTGGTTTCTGATTGACTAACCTGAAGTTTCCTTGCAATATGGACAAAGTTTCATTTTAACGGCCTCCAGATTTATTATTGTTATAATCATTGCCTTGCTGAGAGGCAACCCAGGGCCTCGCACATGTTAGGTAGTGTTCCTGCCAGAGATCAGCTCCTAGCCCACAACTAATATTCTAATAACCTTGTTAGACAGAGATAGATAGACACTGTTGGACAGAATGGTTCTTGCCTTCTTGAAGCTTGTCATCTAATGAAAAGGGGGGAAAATTGAGTTAGCAGGGTCTTTGGTTTCCTATATGAATACTTCAAATATCATCGAATAAATCTAAGCATCTTCATTACCAAAAGGTAAATATATGTGTGTGCATGTTGGAGATGCAACTAAACAGAATTATTTTAAGAAACAGGTGCCCAGCAACTTTGAACAGACCAGAGCTTCTTCCTTGCCAAGGTGCTAAAAGGACTTGTGTTTCAGAAAGGTGTCTGGCTTTCATATTTCAGTGTAAACAAGTTTACAAAGGAATTAAACTGCATTAGTGTTCTGATCCCTTCTTAAATCAAATTAACTAAGGTTTTTGGTAAGCAATAAAGAGAACTGGAATGTGGCACTGGAATGTGGGCCATTGTTTTACTTTAGAACATTTGCTTAGCAGAGATTCTTTGTGTTTGCCCTACCCTTTATCGGCAGGAGTCTTCAAGCTACATCAAACTCAAGGACTTAAATGAAATGGAGCAAGTGTGTGGGATGGGGGTGAGGGCCCGGAGGCCGTGGTCTTCATTGTCTGAGAATCAGTCAACACATCAGAATCTTTCTAAGCACACACTGGGCTGGGCATGGTGGTGCATGTCTTCAATCCCAGAGTTCCAAGGCAGAGGCAGGTGGTTTGGATCTATGAGTTCAAGGCCAGCCTGATCTACAGATGGAGTTCCAGTACAACCAGGGCTACACAAAGAAACCCTGTCTTGAAAACAAAACAAAACAACCATACTTTATGTGAGCACATCGTATACCAAACCATCATGGAATGTCTCCAGCAAGGTTTAAATTCCAGACCACATATCCCCTGTTCTCTTGCTCAATTCCAGGCTGCTAAACACAAAGGCGGCATCATCGGCCCTGGGTCACACCTGGTCCACACCTAACCTAGCTACCTTTGACCTTGAATGACAATCAGTGAAATTAATGGAGTATTAAGATAAAACTAAAAAGGGACCAGAGGAAAGGATGGGGAAGGAACGTGGGAGGAGACCAAGTTCTCCCTTTAGGTTTCTCACAGTCAATACTGCCCCACCCGCCATCACCCCTGCCTCCCGGGGCTTACCTCCAGCCCTCCTGGCTCCTCCCCTTTCCTCACTCCCCCTCCCCAGTGCCTTCCTTAGGACCTGGCCTTTCCTGCTGCCCTCCACACTGATGCGTTTTCTAGAGCTTCCACCTCCAACTTTCCCTTCCTGCTTTAACCAAGAATTTGATTTCAGTTTTAGTCCTGTTGGTTTTGGTTGAGACAAGGTTTGCTGTAGCTGGATAGCCGAATAGATGATGACGTTGACCTCTGACCCTCATGTCTCCGCCTCCCAAGTGCTAGAGGTAGATTTGTGCACTCATCACCAAGTCTAGCTTGCTCTCCACCCCAAGTCTCCTACCGTAGTCAGACTAGCCATGACCTCTCATAATCCTCCTGCTCCAGTTGGGAGTACAGGTGTGTGTCACTACGCCAACCAAAAGCTTCATTTAAATCTACCGGACTCATGGCCCTGTGGCTTCTCAATGAAAAGAATTGCAATGAAAATAACATGGCCTTTTGTTCTGGCATGAACCCTGTCTGGTTACTTAATCCCTTTGTTCCTTCTGATTTCACAAGTTTTCAGTTCTAGATGCTTTCATTATCTTTCTCCAAATCTGAGTACTCCCAGAATTTAGCTTTCACTTTTTTTTTTTTATACAACCTGCCTGAGGGAGCTATCGATTATGGTGATGTACTATAGCATGACCCAAAACATTAAAATAAAATAAATTTAAATTAATTACACGTACAGGTAAAAATTCAGTTTTCAGCCAGGTGGTGGTGGCGGCACACACCTTTAATCCCAACACTTGGGAGGCATAGGCAGGTGGGTCTCTGTGGGTTTGACGAGGTCAGCCTGGTCTACAGAGTGAGTTCCCGGACAGCCAGGGCTGCACAGATAAACCCTGTTTTGAAAAAGAGGAGAGAGAGAGAGAGAGAGAGAGAGAGAGAGAGAGAGAGAAAGGATGAGTTCTAAGAAGCAGAGGGCAGGGACACACACACACACATACACACACACAATTTAAAACAGCAGCAATACATTTTTAAAGGAAGCACTTTCCACCTTCTCTTCGGCATAGTGACTGCCACCACTTGAACACAGCCATTGTGCTATTGTATTTGATCTGATAACCAGGCTCAATAGTGAGTGATGGGCAGGCAGTGTCCTAGTTTGCCCATTACTGTCATAAGAAGAAAAACATCTTGAGGAGGGAAGGGTTTATTTCAGCCTATTTGTCCCATTTGTAATTGTTCATCACTGAAGGGGGTCCGGGCAGGAAATCTAGGAAAGAACCTGGAGGTGGGGACTGTACTAAAGGGTCACAGCAGTAGGAAGGCTGAGAGCCACTGCTGCAGGGGTTCCTAGAGGATGGGGATAGACCATGGCTGGAGACCTTGTGTCCCTCTTCCATGTCTCACCCTGTGCTTGCTGTTTGCTTGGATGTCCATCCTTCAGGAAAATCAATTGTACATGAAGTTGGGCCCTGCACAACGTGGATATTTTAAGTCCTCAACACTAGGGAGGTTGAGGCAGGAGGATGTCTGTGAGTTAGAGGCCAGCCTGGGCAACAAAGACTTGGGGCCAAAGAGTAAATAAAAAATTCTTAAATTAAAATGGGATATTTTAATAACACATTCCATAAAATATCACCTATAACATTATTTAAGTTCTTCAGCGATTTGAGTAATTTTTAGAAAATTACCCTACACCAGGCCTGGTTTTAAGGCGTGTCCTCGTGGACATCAGAGTACAACCTCAGCTGTTTGTCTTGGTCTCTCACTGACCTGACGCTCAACAATCTGGCCAGTGACCTCCAGAGATTTATTTCTGCCTTCCTTCCCTGGGGAGAAGGGCTACAGCTCACCTACCTTTTACCTCTCTTAAAAAGTGAGATCTGAGATTCGAACTCAGATCCTTGTGTTTCAAGCACTTTACCAACCAAGCGATCATCCCAGCCTGAAAGAATTACTTTCTAAAACAAAAGACAGATCTCCTTTACAGTTTTCCAATACCTGCTTTCCATTAGTGGGTTCTGGAGATATAGAGTCACACTGTTTAAGAGTGCTCACTTCAAATCAATGTCTTCTTCACATTTACAAAACTTTCAGGGAAAATGCTTAAGACAGACACACACTTTGTTAGAACTTGGTCAGGGTTGTCTGAGTTTATCTTGACAATAAGTGAAAGACACACTGGAAAAAGAAAACAGATGGCTGGGCTTGGTGACTCATGTCTACAGTGCCAATAATCTGAGTGGCTGAGGCAGGAGAATTGCCATGAGTTTGAGGCCAGTGTGGGCCACACAGTAAAACACGGTCTCTTAAAAACAAACAAACAAACAAATATTCAGGAATGCTAGGGCATGCTTTTAACCTCAGGCAAAATTTCCACAAGTTCAAGGCCAGTCTGGTTGACATATTGCAGTGGTTCTCAACCTAATACAGTTTCTCATGTTGTGACCCCCCAACCATAAAATTATACTTCATACTGTACTTCATAACTGTAATTTTGCTACTGTTATGAACCATAATTTAAATATCTCATATGCAGGATATCTGATACATGACCCCAAAGGGGTTGAGACCCACAGGTTAAGAACCCCTGAAATACTGCATTCTAATCAGCCAGGGTAATGTGAGAAGACCCTATCTTAAAGGGTGAAACAACTTGAAAGAGAATTTTTTAAAAATATATGAGAAGATGCTCAATGTACTTATAGAAAAACTGAAATTAAAACAATGAGCTACTGCCCCATACAAACATACTGATTGTTGACAGAGGCACAAAGGACATGAAATTCCCATGCTTGCAGTGGCAACACAAAATATCACAACCATTTTGGGAAAATATAGATTTTAATTATGTGTGTGCACATGTGTGCTCACATGCATGTGGGAGCGTGTGCACACGTGAGCTCAAATGTCATCCTTGCTTGTGGAGGTCAGAGGATGAGTTTTGGGAGTTGGTCCTCTCCTTCCACACGTGGATTCTAAGGGGTCATACACAGGTCATCAGTCTTGGAAGCGAGTGTCTTTAATTTTTGAGGCATCTCACTCACTCAGTTGTTTCTTACAATGTGAAACACAAACCTTTCACCTGCCAGTCATTGGATTTGGAGGTATGTATCTAAGAGAAATGAAAGCATGTCTATGTTAATGGCATGTTCAGGGACCACTGTAGCAGCTTTCAAAGTGGTCCCTGACAGTGGTTTAGGATTTCTCAATCTACAGTATTGTGAAAGTGACATGCATCCAGAAGGAACTACACTTCAAATTATACATTCCTTTCTGCACTTTTGGTTTATGTTTTGTTTTTTGAAATGGTTTCCTCTGTGTAGTTTTGGAGCCTGTCCTGGAACTCGATTTGTAGTTCAAGGCTGGCCTTGAACTCACAGAGATCCCCTTGCCTCTGCCTCCCAAGTACGGGATTAAAGGCCTGAACCATGACCTGGCGGCTTACACTCAATTTTTAATTTTTTCCAGTTTCATTTTATTTGTTCTGTATGTGAGTGTGTGTATGTGTGCCACATTTTTTAGTGGAGGGCAGCTGGCTCTCTTCTTCCTCCATGTGGGTCCTGGAAACCAAACTCAGCTCTTCATGCTATGCAGCAGGCACCTTTGCCCACTGAGGCATCTCTTTGGTTATCCCCAACACTAAACATTCTCCTCTCTTTCCTTCTTTAGGAAGCAGGGTCCCACTATGTAGCTCTGGCTGGCCTTGAACTGGAAGAGACCTCTTCCTCCTGAGCCCTGGGACTAAAGTGGTGCTTTGGCATGACTGCTTCCATATTTCATTCCTGACACAGCTTTACTTATTCCCAGTGGTGAGTTTATGAGAAGAGCCCAGCTGTGCTAACAGAATGCACTAGGACCAACAGTACTCAGTAAGTGTTAGTGGCAGAGCCGAGGACAAATCTACTTCGGGAAGGATAACAGTTGATTACTGCCATGGAGCACATGTTAATGTTCATTTTTGAAGCCACACAGAGGGACAGGAGAGTTAAATTCCCACAGATGTCACTGCTGCCACTGTCAGCAGTGACATCTCACATCACAAACCTTTGAAACTCCATAGTCCTCAACAATAACTTGTCAAACACTAGAATCCACTCCTTTGGTGACAAATGAATAAAATTCCCAAGCATTCTACCTAGTCTGGTTTAGGATGATTAAAATGGCATTGATCACAGTTTCCTTACCCACTGTGGCCAAACAGAAGCTCTGAGGCGTGGGGTTCTGCAGGAGAGCTGGGGCCGAGGCGGTAATTTCTATTTCAAATCTGGCTGCCAGGTTTCAAGTATTAGCTCTAAAAAATGGGTTTGGTCTGGTGGATGACACAGGGCCACTATCACAGGACTGGAAAAACAGCCCCAACCACTTATTCCAACATATTGGGTCAGTTGCATCATCTTTCTGTGGAAAGATCGCCCTAATTAGCCTTAGTACCTTCAGAATCAATCGGTAAATCATAGGTCATTTCACATTTCTGCCTATTCTACTCATCCTTGCTCTATTACCCTGTATCTTCCAGATTCAATGAAAAAATATTTTGGCTAACAGAAATTTTGTGCCTTTTTCTTTTCTATATAGCTCAGGCTGACATCCATTTCAAACTCACAGCAATCCTCTTTGTGCTGGGATTGCAAGCTTGGGACACCTAGCCACACTTCCTACTTTCCATCCCGGAAAGGTTCGACTTGGGCTATTTGGGCTCTTTGCGTGCAGGCAGCTGTTCCTTGTTCTGTGCTCTCATCTGAAGCACCAGCTTGTATTTGGGGAATGAAACGCTCCCATTAGCACTGAAACCTGTCCTAGGTTTGCTCCAGAACGCCAAGGTGACACTATGGAGGTGGTGACCTTGGTCATATTAGGACTATGAGTTGCAGCCTTCAAGGCACTAAAACAGGTATGAATTCTACCTAGTAGTTCAGGCAAAGTGAATGGGTTAACCTGTAGGAGTCCTACAGTCCATTGTGGTCCCATGCACACAGGCAAGGGCAATGTTCTGTTGCCACCTTCCTCTATCAATTTGCCTTTGAGATCAGAAGAAAGGAAGGGGCAACAAAAGCAGGTAGCCTCCTTATTCAAGGCAGTCCTCTAATTAAAAATAAAGGAACAAACAAAAACGAGGCAGGGCAACAGACACTTAAGATTTTCGACTGGCTGAACTCCCTGCCTGTAAAGATGCTAGCTGAGGGAAACTGATGAGAATCCAGGAAAGGACCTGAAAAGCCCCCAAGGCTTTGCCACAACACTTTCCCAATTTCTTTCGTACTGCTTTTAAAGTTTAGACAGAGCGAGCAGGAATTTGGCAAAGAATCCTGACCGAGGCAGAGGTCAGACCCACAGGTGCGGCAGCTGCGAGGGGAGGGAGGGAGGATCTGGCAGGTGTTGATCAGCAGGCCTCACGGTGCCAGACATGTGGGCTGGGAGGCTGCTCCCCGGGTTTCCAGCGCAGCATCAGGGCGCGCTATGGTCCGGGAGGAGGCGGATGGAGTGTCCCGTCAGCGACGGGCCAGCTCGGGGAGCTTCCTGTCCTCTCCACTGTCGGGGCGTCACGGATGCCTGGGAGTTGATGAGAACCGCGGCGGCTGGGAAGCCCCCAGGCGCCGGGGCGGGGCAGCCGCAGCCCTCTGGCCAGCCGGGAGGAGGGGCTCTGAGGTCCCCTGGTGGCGTGAGGGCGGGGCCGGGGGGCTGGGACCCGCGGGAGGGAGCGCCGCGCCCGCCGAGCTGCCATTGGCCACGACGCCCCGAAGCAGGAGAGAGGGAGGAGGCGGCGCTCCATTGGTCGGGCTCGCCGGCCAATCCCGGGAGGCCTGAGGGGACCAGGCTGGGGGCAGAGCGTGCAGGGCTGCGGAGCAGGCAGCGAGCCGGGTAGCCAGCCCCACTCCAGAGTGACCCTGAGCCTCCGCGGGACCCGAGTCCGACCGAACCCTCGAAGCATCGTCCGCGTCCTCCAGCCACGCTCCGGAGTCTCTCCCGCGGCGCAGAGGAGCGAGCTCGAGCATCTCCGGCGCGGCCGCCGCTGGGGCTTGGAGTAGGGACACCGAGGGCGACAGATCCCCCGAGCCCGAGCGCAGCCCCTTCCCGTCGTCGGAACCGCCATGACCCATTTCAACAAGGGCCCTTCCTACGGGCTTTCCGCCGAGGTCAAAAACAAGGTACGCGCGCGAGCGGGCCGGAGTCTGCGGCGGGGGTTAGGGGGCTGCGAGCCGCTGCGGAGACGTCGAGGCAGCCGGAGAGGTGCGCGCTCCCCAGCTCACCGAGCCGGCTGGCACGCGCTGGCCCCGGCTTTGTTCCCGCGCCGCGGGCCGGGGCGGGCGGTGGGTTCCCGGACGCCTGGAGTCCCGCGGCGCCGCGGGGCCCGCTGGAAGGTTGTAGGATGCGCCCCTCCGGGAAGAGGGCGCTCCTGAGTGGCCTTTGGCCCTTAGGCGGGGCCTGGCCTCGCGGCTGGGACTCCGGGAGTTGCCGCCCCCGCCATCCGCCTGGGTCGGGGCTGCAGTGGGACCCTGCTTCTCCTCCCATCCTGGTCCCCTCCTCCCACAAATGAAGTTGGGCGGTTACGTGGCCAAACCGGGCCCCTCATTGTTCCTCTCCTTCTCCATGGGAGGGGACGCCGAGTGTCCCGCCGACCCTTGGGACCCGCGGGCGTTAAGGGAGCCCGTCGGTGGTGCCTTGGTGCAGTTGCCGCCGGTGCGGGAAACGCAGACAAAAGCCAGAGCGCTCACCCTTTGAGCCGGCTCAGCTGTAGATGGGAGACTTAGAAATGCAATGCTGAGAAGTTTTGCAGCACATTGAATTGTCAGGATATCTCGGCAGGGTCGCTTTTGTTCGGGGTTTGTTTGCTGTGGTGGGTTGTATTTTTGGGGTGATTGGAATCTGGCGACGCTGCTTTACCGAGGATTCCTCTCAAGAATGGATCGGGGTTTATCTTTCGGACTTTTGGGTTGGGAAAGAGATGAGAGGCGTCCCCCTCCCCAAATCCTCTCCTTCCTTCCTCCCTGCCTGCATTCCAAGTCCATGACATCAGGGGTTTCGGGGAGGGGGGGGCGACCAGCCAATCCGCGTGGAACTGCTCACAGACCGCTCATTGTCTCTTTTGCTGTTCCGGCCAAAGCGCCACAAAGGAGGGCTGCTGTGGTTTAATTCCCATTAGCCTCCCGGGAGCCGAAGCATGTCAGGATTGTCACCGCGCTGTCCCACCTTAGCTAGAATATATTGGCATTATCAGAGCTGCTAACACCCCGGAACTGAGGGTGTCCGCGGTGCCAAGGGAATCGCGTAGAAGTAACGAAGCGCACCGTTGTCAGACGCGAGCGAGAGTGTGGCTTATTCCCTCCCGCTGTTGTAGCTCGCGCACCTCTTTGTAATTCGTCTAGAAGATTCTAAACAGTCTTTGAAGCGAGGGGTTAATTTTCGTCTGTGTTCTAAAATTGAAGTCTTCAGGGTTTTAACTTTTTCAAATGTTTTGTCTGTATTAAAAGCCTTCCTAAAGAGGCAGAAAAGTTTGGAGTGCACCACACACCAACTGAAAAGTTCGTTGCAAAATAGCGGTTCTTCCAAGTTTATAGCCCTAGCTTAGGAAGCCGAGGGCGTTGGCGGGTGAAAACTGGGTTGGCTTCTGCCCTGGTGCGGCTTGGCCGCGCACGAATTGTAATTCCCTCAGGGATTCTGGCGTCCTCTGAGTCTCTTTACCTTTGCATTGTTAATGAGGTACTGGTGACGTTGGCAGTCCTTCAAGTGAACTGACTTTTCCTGGTTCTTAGTATCCAAGCTGGTTTTCTTTTTTGCTGACTGGCGTAATAGCTTCTCCCCTTGTAGTTATAATTGAGCCAATAACCCCAGGAAATGCAGAGACTCAGGCTGGGTCGCTATGACTGTGTTTGTTGGAAACAGTAAATCTTTTTTTTTTTTTTAAAGAACTTTTGGAAAATTATAAAGGCAGTGGGGATTAAACACCAAGCACAAAAAAAAAAAAACCACACACACACACACACAAAACAAAAAAACCCTTTATTTAGGCGGGGCTGTCATACAGGGCCCTTTCATAAGAAATCCTTTTGATCTCAGCAGAAGAGGTGTCCTGTAAGGTGAGGATGACCACTGGGATTCCAGCACCATTTTCTGATTAGGATGCTTGAGCTCAGGAAGGGTGTGATTGGTCAAAGGTCACAGAAGAAACTTGGAGTATTCTAAGAATTTCAACAGTTGGTGTCTTAGTTTAGTTAAGTGCTTAGATCTGTTCCCACAGGATACTGTGGCACTGCCCACCCCTATTTTTGTCATCCACCTGCTACTACTTGCCATTGTTATTATTCCTGTCATGGTATTCATCATCTGTTCTGGGCTTAGAAACCAAAGCTGCATGCCTGAATGAGGTGTTGATTTTTGACAGAGTGTAGGACTGTTGGATAAAGAGTGGATTTATGGAAACATTTGAACTTCACATTACATCTTTTCATTCACTGCTGCTTTTTTTTTTTTCATGTATTGTATAATTTACGTGTTGACTACATACCAGAATTTTGTTGTTTTGTGTGTGGGTGGTTTATCTGCCTGTGTGCCTGTGCATCTTGTACCTACAGTGTCCCTGGGGGCCAGAGGAGGGCTCTGGACTTGCTAGAACTGGAGTTACAGGTGATTGTGAGCTACTAGCTAGGTCCTGGGGGGGGGGGTCAAACCCAGGTTCTCTGCAAAGACCAACCCGTACTCTTAAGCATTTAGCTATAGCTCCAGTTCCCCAGAATTTCTTTCTTAAACTATTGTTTAGGGAGCTAGTGTGGAGTGGAGTTTGAGTCCAGCAGATGTAACTTCTAGGTCTCCCCCTGCCCCCCAGTTCCTGCTTTGGATGATGTAGGCAGGTCCTTTGACATCTGTCTGTTGGAGTCCTGATTTATGAATGGAAGAAGGCTCAGCTATTTTATATCTTGCAGTTGGCTGCCCTGCTCTTAGGAGTGTTCACTTTGTAATGAAGAACATTGAGCTTATACTTTAGTGGTGAAAGTAGTCTACCAATGAATCAGAGGCATCATTGATCTTAAATACTTTGAATCAGTAAAATTCCAGGGCAACATCTTTGAAATCAAATATTTATTGGGTGAGATGCCAATACATAGCAGAAAATACAAACTTATTTAGGAAAAAATAGGGCAAAAAAATTGTGGAAACCTGGATTTAAAAAAAAGATTCCTTCAGTCTGCATTGTAGATAAAGTGTTTCTGCCTTTTTGAGGCAGGACCTCATGGAGTTGAGGCTGATTTGGAATTCACAGTGTAGCCAAGAATGATCTGGAACTTCTGTTTCTGCCTCCACCTCACAGTTGAGTGCTGGGATTGGATTACAGACATGCACCCACCGCCTCTGACCTGTCTTTACATAACAATTAAGAAAGACACAACAAAAGGACCAGTAACTGTGAGCCACATAGACTCCTAGCTGGCCCTGGAAGAAGTAGAAGTGGATTTAGACCCTGAGGGGAAATGGAACTTATCATAAGTGATACAGCCCTGTGGGTTGCACAGGTTGAACGGGCTCTGTGGGGACTAAAAGGAAAAAAGGAAGGCGAAAACATCATAAAACCAGCAGATCCTCTAAGGAAGGGCAGCATTTCCTGACAGTTGGATCTAAACAAAATGTTGGAGCTTGGGGCAGATGTTGCAGGGACCTTACAGCTCTCAGGGTAGTGGGGGAAATAAGCAGGAGTGGAAAGGGTTGCTGCTCCACCCCCAATGGTTTTACAACAGTGTGTTTTCTTGGGAGGCTGAGGTTGGAGCCTGTGATTGGGATGTGAGTTCTCACACATTGGAAAGCCTGGCTTGTTCCCACCAGCTACTTGGAGAGTCTTTTTGGGCACCCAGTAGTATTCCCAAAGAGCTAAAAGCCACATTACTAAAACTTTAAGTCACTTAAAAGTAAACAAAACAGTCCTATAATAAAATGGGGACCAGACCCATGGCATCCTTGCTTGCAGCTGTCCCACGCCTTTTGAACAGCTGCTTTTCAGAGTGGCCTGGATCAGGATCCTGCCCAGGTGACTCTAGCACAAATTATCACTGAAGTCAGGCTTGATGATAGTGCACTCTTTCGTCCCAGCACTTGGGAGGTGAAGGCAGATGGATTTCTGTGAGTTTGTGGCCAGCAGTGGCTGTGTCTTGAGACCCTATCTCCAAAATAAATAAATAGATAGATAAATGAATAGATCAATAATAAAACCACTTAAGGCAGCACACCGGAATCACCGTAAAAACTCGTAGCAGGATTTATCTTTCTTTGTTGTTTTTAAAGTGCTGAAGTTAAACAGTTTCTCATTAAGAACTTGTTATTATCTGTCTGTGCTCATTAGCGATAAAGATCCAGGTCTTATTCAGGGATGTATCTCAAGGTCTGTATTAGGTTGTAATTTGGAGCATAAGGTAGGGGATGCAGTGTAACTAAATACAATCATCATGATAAGAAATGGAAAAATATCTTACAAATTGTAGTAAATATTTATCGATTTAATTTTTCCATCAGCAACAGATTTAGCTGTCTCTAACAGCTGGAAATCAATCTGCTACATAGGTTCCCCCCCCCCAGGAGAATTTTGTTGGGCAGGTCTGATGTTTTTGAGGGGCTTAGATGGTTTTGTTTAGTTGGGGTTGAGACAGGGTCTGACAGGGTAGCCTGGTACTAGCTATGTAGACAAGGATGGCCTCAACTCTCAAAGATCCATCTCACTTGTTTCTGCTTCTGGGTCTTTATAAAGAAGTGTGCCCTAACACGGGCAGCATGTTGTTTTTGTTTATTTTAAACTAACTTGTTCTGTGTATTAATGTCACCTTGAAAACTTAACCATTCCATCTTGTTGCCAATTTGGGAACACCCTTCTTGGACGCCCAGTTAGAGAGAAATGGTAGAGGTTCCCTTTGAAAAGCCTATTCTGATCCTCACCTCCCCGAAGTGGGACAGGGTGGCTGTCCAGCCAGGTCACACTCTGTGCTGCTGGAAGAGGTTAATTGCTGAGGTTCATCTGTTAGCTCAATTTTCTTTACCCCATCCCCTCATCTTGAGCAAAACATAAAGATGCACTTAAAGGATGAGGAGAGGTACCACGCCTAACCTGAAACACTTTCTCATGGTGCTTACTGTCCAATGGCCTGTGACCTTTCACAGTCTGAGAACTTTATATTGTTAGCTTACAGTTTTAGATGAGACAGGCTGGGTAGTGAAAATGTTGTCAGTATATCCAGTAACTAGAGGTTGTGTGAGTGAGTGTGTGTGTCTGTGTCTGTGTCTTTATGACAGATTAGGACGGGATTAATGAATTTTTTTCTTTATGTGTATGGGTATTTTGACTGCATGTGGTTTAATGAGTTTTTTTTTTCCTTCTGCACTCCGCTTTATCTAAGATGGCTAATATTATTTGTGACTTATATTTTTCTCTTTTAAACCATGGGAGGATGGTTTTGTTTGGGCTTGTTTCACGGTCATTGAAACCATCTTAACTTCCTCCTCATGATGAGATGGTAGGTGTGGGACACTTGTCCTTAGTGTGGTGGCAGGCCCTCTTGGCATTCACCATGTACTGTGATATACTGTGTGCATTGGTTTTCTGGCTCTAGATTCTGCCATAACCTGGAATTAACTGTTAATGCCTGTCTTACATCCTCCATTCTTTTGGTAAGCATTTCTGGAAAGGAGGTGTGCATTGGGTTGTTTGTGGGCATTTGCACCTAGTCCTTATGGCAACTAATATGAACGTATTTTGCAAGTTTTATAAACACGTTTCTGAGCTCTGGAAGGCCTTCTGGTGTGTCATCCTTGGTTTGTGTTGGTGATTGAATGATGCTGTCTGTGAAGAATGGGCACCTGGATTGAATCCATTTTCTTTGAGATTCACTGTGGGCTCTGGGCAAGTGACTTGACCTGTTTATATCTTACCTGTGCAGTGAAGAGGCAACACTCAGCTTTACCGGGCAGTTGGGACAAACCTGACTTAGATCATTCAAGTCAGGTGTTCACAACTAGCCCAAAGCACACACAATACAGGTGGTGTAAGCGCTTCGCTGGCTGGTTAGGTTCAGTTCTGACTTCTGAGCTGTATTTTTGTCTTGTAGACGTGGATACTGTCTCCAGAAGCTGAGCTTTCATTTGTATGTGGCAGGAAGGGGACCGGGACACCAAGCATCCCTACTTTGTTTCAGTTTCCTCAGGAATGTGTTGTGTCTGGATCCTTGTCCAGAACTCCTATTGCATCCTGGGTGATGCGATGCCTCTTTCCTCCCCGCCAAAGCCTGGGCCCTCTGCTCCTTTCTGGCCCTGTTTCTCCTATGAGGTAAGGGGAGAACTTCTCCGTGTGTCTGCCTTCTGAGCAGGAACTGGGAAGCTGTAGGGAGTGGGAGCGCCTCATGGGCGGGGCATCTGCAGTGGCAGAGCCAGAGACTCTGGAACAAGAATGCAGCAGTAGAGGCCACTTTCTTTTCCTCTTCCCCTCAGGTCTGTCTTCCCTTTTCAATCCCAGCTTCCCAGTCCTCCTTGCTACTTACAGGCTCAGCCAGTGGGCAGGGCATGGGCTTCATTCTTGAGCTTTTCTCCCTCTCTTTTTGCTTCATGTGGGAGGAAATCTGAGAGCAAATAATTAGTACCATGTGTAGCAAGCCTCTGTCTCCCTCTCTTACTGTTGGCTAGTTCAGACATCTGATTCTGTTTAAAGAGCAGCAGCGAGCCAGGGGCTGTAGCTCAGCTGGTAGGCTGCTTGCCTAGCGTACACAAAGCCCTGGGTTCAATCACAGCACTGTATAAACCATGCTGTATAAACCCAGCATGGCCACAGGAGCCTGTAATCCTAGCACTTGGGAGGTGCAGGCAGGAAGATCAAGAGGTCAAAGCTATCCTTGGCTAGATGGTTAGTTTAAAGACAGCTTGAGGCAAATGAGAGAACTTGTCTTAAAAGGGGGGGGGTGGGGAAATAATCCCATTGGTACAAAGTGCTTGCCTTGTGGACCCGAGTTTGATTCCCAAGAAGCGGGGGGGGGGGGGGGGGCAGCTGGGTATGGTGGCATGTGCTTGTCATCCTACCTAGCACTGAGGAGGCTAAGACAAGCAGATAGCCTAGTCTACTCAGCAAATCCCAGGGCAGTAAGAGACCTGTCTTGGGAGGAGAGGAGTTAGATGGTGTTTGAGGAATGGCACCCCAAGTTGTTCCCTGTCTTCTACACACAAATACACATCCCCCTAAAAGAAAGGAACAGCAGTCATGTTATACTTTTCATCGTGCGTAGAAACTGTACATGAACCTCATCCTTGGGAACTTGTTGGGGGTCCATGGCCATTAGCAGCAAAACTGCGTGTCCCCCCCCTCCCCATTTGCTTCAGGGGTTTCTGCAGAGAGCCTGGATGCTGTGTGTTAGGAGTCCTCATGCCCCTCACCCCGGCCAGATACACATGGACATTTATCTTCCGGTGATTTTTCATCTCTAGTTTTTGTCTTCATCTGGCTTGATCTCTTTACCTTTTCTTTTTCTTGTTAGTGGCCAGTGATTCGATTTTAGATACTTTCTTGTAGTTGATTTTCTAGTACCTTCCAAAACACCTGTGGCAAGAGGCTACTTTCCAGAGAGGCCAGTAGAGCCGTTTTCAGTCTGAGATGTCTTTGCCGGATATCTTCCTGTTAACTGACACTGCCCCCTCCCCCCCCCAGACTGCAGATTCCCCTGGCTATGGAAGCAGAGCTCTTAGCTGGCAGCAGGCTCTAGAGTATCAGTGTGACACAGTGACACTGGGGGACAGGGATAGTGGCTGCCTTCATTTTGTTTTGTTTTTTGAGATGGAGGGTCTTACAATGTTGTCCATATTAATCTCGTAACCCCTGGGCCCAAGCGGTCCTCTCTCCTCAGTGGCTTGGGAGTCTAGGCACACTCCACTCTCCTCTTGCTACTTTGAGATGAGCTAACTATAAACTGGATAGAGTAGAGAGGATGGAAGTTGAAGAGGCTTAGACTCCAGGCAGACCTGGGTCCAGATTCCTGGCTTGGCACTCAGTCTTTGGATAGGGCATCTCTGCTTTCTTCCTTGCTTGTGAGAACCTCTCCAACTCTTTAATCTTTGTTTGGTGAATGGATAATTGTGAGGAGTGGGAATGGGGCCAACATGTAAGAGCAGAACACTGAAAGAGTCCTGTATCCTTTACCCTCATCTCCGTGGCTCCAATCACCCAAGTGCCACTCAGATATTCCACAAACTGAACTGTCGTCTGTTGTGTGCAGTTCCATGATTTGCTCCCTACTTCCTTAGGGAAATTTCCCCTGAAGATGCTTGTGTGGGAAAGTGCTCTGGACCCAGTATTTAAGTGTGCTTTCCGTGTCCAGCGGGTACTCATTTTTAAAAATCAGTCTATACTCCTATCCAGTAGTATGAAGCAGGAAGAAGATCACAATTTTTTTCCCCCCCATCAGCTGAAAGCCAGGACTTGGAAGCTAGAGAAAGAAGGATCAGGAATTCATGGCTATCTATAGCTACATAGTAAGTTCCAGGGCCAACCTGGGACTCTGGGCTCCATGAGACCCTACGTCAGAAAAACCAGACAACAGGGCCTGGAGAGATGGCTCATTAGTTGTGAGTACCTGCTATACAATCATAGGAATTAGAGTTTAGATCTTAGTTTCCATTTGACAATCCATGCTTGTAACCCTAGCTTGGAAGGTAGAAACAGGGGCTTCTCTGGGGCTTGCTGGCTTCCAGCCTGTATTAGAAAACACGAGCCCCGGGTTCAGGGAGAGACCCAGTCTCAAACGAATAGGTGGGGAGTGATGGAACAAGACACACAATGTCCTTTTTTCTGGTCTCTGTATCTATACAGGTGCACACGTGCACACATACACTCACACTTAGACCATCCATATCTAAAATAAATTTCAAAAGATATACAGCCGACAAGCAAAAAACAAACAGAACTATGTAAGCGGCCTTGCTGAGGCTCAAGTCACATGCCTTAGCTCTGTGTTCTTGTATGGTCCCCAACATCTGTAACCTTGTTTCACTATCCCCCCCTTTCATACATGTGAATGGGGCAGTGGGGAGGAGGGGGTGAGGACTTCCATTAGAAATTCTTGGTAAATAAAAAGCTTAGGCGGCACCAGAATAATCCCATATTAAATGGCCATCGGATGGTTGTAATGATATGCAGTCAGCCTTCTGTGGTTGGAAGCTTCACATTTGTGGAGGCAGCCAACCAGGGCCTGGAAATATCCCCCAGAATGTTCATGTCTGTATTGAATATGTACATCGACTTTCCCACCTGTTCCCTGAACAGTACAGTGTAGCAACTACTTAGAAAATATTTGCATTTCTGTTAGGCAGTATAAGTAATCTAAAGATGTTTTTAAGTATGGGGGCAGTGCTGGAGTTGTAACTTGCTGGTAGACAGCCTGCTTAGCAGGTGGGAAGGTCTGGGTACCATCTCCAGTCCTATACATAAAACTAAAACGTCATGGAAGGATGTG
The DNA here is from genome assembly GCF_943737965.1 of Phodopus roborovskii. Classification (NCBI taxonomy): domain Eukaryota; kingdom Metazoa; phylum Chordata; class Mammalia; order Rodentia; family Cricetidae; genus Phodopus; species Phodopus roborovskii. The sequence goes on along the minus strand of NW_026126424.1, from coordinate 10,686,314 downwards.
CACAGGTTACTTGCATGTACTGCTTAAAATACCATTGTATGCAAGGGGCCTGGATTGGGTTTTGGTATTTGTGGTAGCGGGGGAATGCCTGGAACCAGTCCCTGTGGATACAAAAGGACAGCTGCTGAATGTGTGCAGTCTTCCAGTGTGAGTGGGACCAGCCAATAAAGCATAGGAGAAGAAGGGGGATGTTCAGGGAGGTCTGCTGTGTTCATGAATGGACTTGGGGTGATTCTCAGCAGGGGTGTGACCTGAGAGCCACAGAGGATCTCAGGTTTGCGGCAGAGGGAGCATGGTAGGAGCGGAGGTGCCCAGCAGTTTCCAGACCTCCTCCACTTTAGTCCTAGGCCTGAGTTCAGAGACAACCAACATCTTTCAAGGGGCCAAGAAGAATGATGCTGAGTCCAGGAGGGCAGGCCAGAGTGAGGAGCCCGAAGACTGGGGCCTTTCACAAGATGCAGGGAAGGAGAGTCAGAGGCCCGGGAAGGCTGGCCTCATGCAGGAGGAGGGCTGGAAACAGACCCTGAATTGAGCCTCTGAGCCTTTACTGCTAACCTTTTGAGAGCTTGTCTTCAGTGGTGTTTTTCCCAGGAGGTGACAGAGCTAAGAGGGAATGGCCAGACATAACGAGAAACGGGTCAGTGCTGGAGACTTTCTGGCCTCAGAGTCCCTCAGAGGCTTGCTTGTCTCAGTTGAGACGGGAGCCTGTGCCATTGAAGGACAGTGGGGTTGAGGGTTAGCCGAGGTGGGAAGAAAGCGAAGGACCCTAAAACATACAAGTGGTGTGGACGTCTCTTGGGCCAGTAGCCTTGCTCTTATGTGGAATGTGGTGTCTCTTTGGCCCAGGCCAGGCCTGGCGCTCTTGAGCTGGTAGCATAGGCCACAGGGAGTGAAGGTGGTTTGGCCAATGTGTGGGATACCCTGCATTCTGCAGCTTGTGTCAGCTGAGACCTGTGGGCCCATTTGCTGCCTGGGCCCCCACCCATTCCCTTAGCCCTGACCTGGAGGGGATGGGAAGTAGGGTTTCCGTTCTGGGTTCTGGGCCTGTGGGCCTGTCACATCACCTCTGGGAGACCTTTGTGTTGGGCCAGAACATTGACCAACACTATAGTTCATGAGGGCCGACTTTGTTCCTCTTGGGTGTATTCAAGCTCGGTCCGGCGCATACAGTGTGAATTGTCTTTAGTGTTGTTAATCGGGATCTCCTGGGGCCCATAACCAGGTCCTGGCTGAAAAAAAAAAGGAAGCCATGTTTAAGTTTTATTTATTTGTGTGTATGTGTGTGTTTGTGAAGAAATTGGGTTTTCTAACTACTTGTTGCCTTCTTTGTTGTGGTGAGTGAGAAGCTTGAAGTCTTCAGTGGCATTTGTGTAGGTAGGTCATGGTGCCACGCAGGTGTGTGACCCTAACCCCCAAGTTTATGATCTTTCTTTTTTTTTCCGCTTTCAGTTTTTCAAGTCAGGGTTTCTCTGTATAACAGTCCTGGCTGTCCTGGAACTCACTGAGATCCTCCTGCCTCTGCCTCTGCCTCTGCCTCTGCCTCCCAAGTGCTGGGATTAAAGGTTTGCACCACCACTGCCCAGCCCGAATTGATTACTTTTTACATTATCACATTAAAAGAACAATGAACCCCAGCTTTTAACTCACGGTCTCTACCGAGTCTGCTTGGGTCTGGGGACTAGGGCCCAGACACATGTACAGGAAAGCTGGGCTCTCTGATGGAGAAACCACAGCGTGTCGGAAGCTCAGTGTGTTTATTATATATATGCAGTCGAATAGAGAGGTGGGGTTATTGCATCAGCTGAATGAGAAAGCGGGATTGTTATATGAAGATGAAAAAGGAGGCATAGTTATGAAATACAGCTGAGCAAGGAGACAGATTTAGCTGATCTTGCTTGGTAGGAGCAGTCTGTAGGGGGGCTGGCGCAGGGAAACCATGGTGGGTATGGATACTTTCTGTAAACACTGTCAGCATTTGCACTAGGACCAGAAGAGGGTTTTGTCTCTGAGCTTCACCTGGCCACGCCCATGTCAACAGCAGTGCTCACTCAGGGCTTCACTCCCTAAAGGTTACTTCCCATGCCATTTTGTGAGGCACAGGGGAGCTTTTTGTTAAGGGGGAAATGGGAAATTCCATCTTGTTGGTTCATGGAAACTTCACATCCTCTAATTTTCATGGTGGGAGAAGGCTACGTTTCTTGCACATTGTAATACATTTGTGGGGTTCCCTAGCCAGCCTGTAACCTGCCTTTAAAGTTTAGTATTCCAGATCTGTAGCTGTTTGTGTTTTTAGGCCAGCACTGTCAATTGGACAGGAGGCCATTGTAATAAAGGCATTTGTAGTCTTGAGATAACAGATCTGGGCGCCCAAGCAGTTCCACAGTTAGGGCTTATTAAAGTGCTGACAGTTGACTCCTACCTGTCCTGACCATCCAGCTCAGTAGTGGATAGAGAGCCGCATGGCTCATGGCAACTCAGGGACTGATGGGATGCTCACCTGGGAGGAGGGCTTCCCCGGTCAGTAACAAGGAGCTTCTGGTGCTCTCCTTTGGGGACTATGATGGTGAATTCCTCAAATCACAGTAGATCTTGAGTTGCATCCTCAGAGGCAAACTTGAAGTTGTCCAGTGAGGACTGAATACACACCCCAAAGCTGTAGAAGGTACTGCAGCCAACACAGCCCACATAGACATAGCCCGTGTGTGGGCTCAAAGGTTTTGGATACAGCCATTCCTGAATCTGGGTAGCAGCAAAGAGCTGACCCTTGGAGATGCATGTGTGCTTCAGCCATGGGGACAGAAAATGGAAACTTGAGTGGTAGCCTTGTCTTCACCCATTGCAGCTTCAGCTAGGATCCCCTTTCGGCACAATCTCTATTGATCACTCAGATTGATGTGGAAGCCTTTTATCAGAATCTTCTCCAGCTGGCTTTTTTACAAGTGGGCTTCCTGCTCAAACTTCATGGGTACTAACAAGGTGTTTTCCCATTTGGCTTCTAGTCCATTTCCTTGGGGTTTCTATTTATTTTTCCTGGGTCTGACCTTCATGTGCCTCAGAATAAATTGGCTTTCGCTTCTGTAAAACTCTCAGTTAATATTCAGATCATGGCTACCATCGCTCATAAACTTCCAGGCTAAGATGTGTGTAGTCACTGCTGGCTGCCCAGTTTTTCAGAATAGGCTATGTATGATTGATTGGACATTTATTCATTGAGACAGACTAGCTTCCAACTTGTAATGCTGCCTCTGTCTTCTAAATGCTGGGATTAAAAACATGGGCCACTATGCTTGGCTCTATCTGAATTTAATTTTTCACCACCCAGTTAGATCTTTCTAGAGTAGTGGTTCTCAACCTTCCTAATACTGTGACCCTTTAATACAGTTAGTTCTTCATGTTGTGACCCTACCCATAAAATTATTTTCTTTGCTACAACATGACTGTATTTGCTACTGTCATGATTCAGTCCTCCACAGGGTTGGCGACCCACAGGTTGAGAACCACTATTCTAGAGCCTGATGATCAGCTTGTGTCCTCTTGTAGAATGCATCTGGATCATAGTATTGACACGATGTGGTTTGACCAGGGTACACTTACCCAGCATTCTGTGTATTTGATTCTAAATTACCTCCTGTTTCAGTCAAGATGATAACCCAGTGATATGGAAAAGGCACGTCTCTGTAACAAGAGTCTAGACCATACTTTGGCAAGTGGATTTTCCATCTCTGAAGTTAGGCCATAAGAACTGCAGATGCTTTATAGTAGTCCACACACCTCTCTCACACTTCATTCTTGTAGCTAATGTTTTCCTCGTGTATCTCCTCAGGCCATTGTGATTCAAACAGACAATAATTAGATCTCTACACAAAGAGAACATTAGCTTAACTCAGTCTGCTCTCTGAGGAAGCACTGTTCTAGACCTTTGGGGCAAGGTTTTAGATGTATCTTGGATAATTTGTTTATTGTACAAAATATGACTTTCCGGTTCCCAGTTTACGTTTCTAAGACCCTCTGTGGCTTCTAGATCGCTCATTACCAGAGCAGAAGGGACCTGGGCGTAAGCCTCCAGAAATGTGTCTGTGAGCTCCTCCTGCTTCACCTTGGATGGTCACAGAGTGCCTGGTGACTGCTCCTGGCTGACCTTCCAGGACCACCTCAGACAGCATCTGTGTCCCTAGCAATCCATCTAAGATTGCTAGATTGGCTGAGAAGTGACACCTGTGATGACCACAGCAGCATTCAGATGCAGATATCTTCCGAAACAAGACAGACCTTTGAATCTGAGGCCTTTGGCTGCTGACATGGTCCATAGATGAATGTCACTTTCTAAGTACCATTTTGTGCCATGCATGAAATCGAGACACACAGAGATGAAGTGCCCGTTTTACCTCATGGAAGGAGGACCGGGGCAGCTGCTATGGATGTGACTTTGAAACTTACTGGGTGTTAGATTTCCTCCCACCTGTCAGGTTCTTACACACACTGACCAGGCGTTCCAAGTCCCGTCCCCTCTCCTACCAGTAATAGAGACCCTTGTTTTGGAGGGTGGAAGTAGGAAGCGGACTGACATGCCTCCAGAATTTTATTCACAATTGCTCACTAAGTGAGTTGTTTCCACCCTTATTAACTGAGGTTTTTGAGTTTAACTGTGTTTGGGGAAGCCAGCCTCCATACTTGCATACCCCCCCGGACCCTGTTTATGGTTGCATTTTCAAAGTCTACTTTTAACTATGTGGGGTCCACATCTGAGAATCAAAAGGTTGTTTATCTAGTTGACTTTGTTCTTTGCCTTTCCTTCTGTCTGTCGTACTGTTTGGATGGCACGGTAGTCCTGTTTCTCTTGGTATTTTTAAAGCTCTAGCTACTTGTCAGTTTCCTCGTATTCGCATCAGCAAGTCTTAGGGTCTTCGTGTTTATCTGGCTGGTAGAATTGGAATCTGGCAAGTCTTGTGTGTGGAAAGCTTGGTTGTCTACCTGCAGCTGGTGCAATGTGGAGGAAACATTAGGAGGTGAGGCTTAGTGAAAGGAAGTGATGTCATTGGGAAGTTTCCCCTTAAAGGTGTCTTGGATCACGGCCTCTCCCTTTGTCTCCCTTTACAGACATCATCAGCTGAGTAGTTTTCCTCTGTCTCACATTTCCTACCATAATGGTCTGCTTCACCACAGACCCAAAGACAACAGGGCCCACTGGCTATGGACTGAACTGAGCCAAAAGTTTAATACTGTTTGAACAGTAGTACACTAACATGGTCTATGTGGGGGGCAGTGGGGCGGAGCTAGGTCTGGCTGTACCTTTGAGAGGAAGGCCTACTTTTGAGATGCTAACTTTCTACAGACGTGATTGTCCTTTCAGATTTCCCTAGCAAGTTTATGCCACAGAATGACTTTGAATTCTGTACTACTAAAATAAGATCTCTTGGGGCAGGGTCTGCCTCTGAACTGTACTTCCTAGCCATTTGAGCAGAGCACAGAGGAGAGGACTAGAAGAAGCTGAAAGAATCCAGAAAACACGTGACAGATGCTGTTTTAGTTACTGATCTATCACTGTGAAGAGACACCATGACCAAGGCAATTCCTGAAAGAAAGCAGTTAACTGGGGGGCTTGCTTACAGTTTTAGAGGTTTAGTCCGTGACCATCAGTGGTAGGAAACAGATGGGCATGGTGCTGGAGCAGTAGCTGAGAGCTTTACATCCCAATCCACAGGCAGCAGGCAGAGACGGCAGACAGGGCCTGGCTTGAGCTTTTGGAACCTTGAAGCCCACTCCCAGTGTCCATTCCCATCACAAGGCCACACTTCCTAATCTTTCTCAGTCTCCTAATTGGGGACTAAGCATTCAAACACAAGTCTTTGTGGGGCATTCAAGTTTAAACCGCCACAGGCACTAACATGAGTATAGTTTTTAGGTAGATCGATTAGGGTCATGCTGAATCATCTGAGTGGCTCAAAAGCAGCCCCAGGAGAATTTAGGCCTGGCTGAAAATTGGGAGACCTTTGTTAGCACCAGAAACTGAAATATTGTTTTAACCGCCTCTGTGATGTGATGATTTATTTCAGGGAGAAAAATCGATTGGTTGTATGCATGGGCCAGGCACCTGCAGATTCAGTCAACCACATCAAAAGTACTAGGAGAAAAGTTGTGTGTTTGCCAAGCATGTATTTTCATTGTCATTATTCCCTGAATTCTATATGCCTGCTGTATGTATGTATGTATGTATGTATGTATATGTATATATGTATATACACACACATAGTATTGTATAACATTGTATTGGCTATTGTAAGTCTGCAGTTGATTTAAAGTATACGTGGATATGCATGGGCTATGTGCACATACTATGCTATTTTATGTAAAGGACTATAGTAGCTAGGGATTTTGGTGTCCATAGGAATTCTGAATCAGAGTCCTGTTGTCGATAAAGAAATAAAAGTCAAGTACTGTTCACTCTTCAGGGGACTCTGCAGTGTGCCTGGCAAAGTGTGGCTATCAGGCAGTTCTTTTCCATAAGAGGGTGAGCCCTCTGCCTCTAGGGGCCCTGGCAGCTTCTTGTTGAATGTTTGCTGCTTACACCAAAAACACTACAGAATAACACTGCTTTTGTTCCTAGTCCATTGCTGAGATGCCTTAGAAACCTTTTGTCTCCCTAGTTGCTTTGTCTTCCTATTGAAGATTTGAACTGAAACTCTACACAGTGCCAGGTCTTGGCTGCCTCTTAGCAACTGGAAGTTTTTTATCTGATGTAGTGTCTCCTACGATTGGGAAGTGCAGGCCCTTGGGGCTTGTGGTTTTGAAGAGAATCCTTCCTGTGTTGTTCTGTGTTTTATTTGACAGAGGATGACACTTTGAAGAGGGGGGTGAGATTGGGAATAGCGATGAAAAGAGATTTATATACCCTAGTTCATCTGGCATTTCTTTCCCTTGTCGTCTGTCATCATTGCTTTATCCTAATGGCCTCTTCCCTAACATATCCCATCTCTGCCAGATTTAGTTCAAAGGAATGAAACTGTTGAGTGGGCTGAGCTTTGGAGGGTCTTAAGTTTGTATAAGATTTTGTTCACTGTCGCCTACAAAGACCCTCTGTGTGCAATGTACATAGTTCCATAATTTAATTTTTGTGAACAAATGCTGCTCTGTAAAAATCTAAAGTGAGGGCTGAAGACTAGCCATGCAGGATTGGCCTGCACTTGAGTGAAGAGCAACTCCCAGTGGATTCTCTAAGCTGCCTAGACCGGAGAGCCAAGGTTAAGCAGATGGCCGAGGCTCCACAGAGAGGAGAAACACAGGTTGGGAAGCTCAACCTTGTGGGTGCTCTTAGTTGCGTTGTTAGCACACCCTGAGGGAGGGAGTGTTGGCTGGCAGTAGAGGATGGCCCACCCATTTGTGGAAGTTCAAAGAAAGATGGCTCCCATAGACCTATAGGGAGTGGCGCTGTTAAGAAGTGTGGCCTTGCTGGAGTAGGCGTGGTGTGTTGTTGGAGGAAATGTGTTGCTGGAGGCAGTGGGGTCTGAGGTCTCGGATGCTCAAGCCAGGCCCAGCTTGGCACTCTCTTCCTGCTGCTTGCAGATAGATGCAGATGTAGAACTCTTAGACCTCTCCAGCACCATGTCTCCTCAACATTCCACCATGCTTCCTACCATGATGATAATGGACTAAACCTCTGAACGGTGAGCCAGCCCCAATGAAACGTTTTCCTTTATAAGTATTGCTGTGGTCATGGTGTCTCTTCCCGGCAATAGAAACCCTAATCATCTAACACCTTGGAAGGCTTTTCTCTTGGTCTTCATCCTTAATGGTGTTTGCAGGAAGATGCTGGCAAGCTTCAGAGGGGAGAGACTTCAGCTATGCCCAGGCACAGTTCTCAGCTCCGTGGTCTTCACTTGAATTTGAGATGGAGTAGATGGGGAGGAGGAGCTCTGCAGAGAAGATGGTTTCTTGAGTACTTTAACAGCCAGACAGGAAGTCTGAGAAAATAGCTTGGGAAGGTCAAGAAAGATAAAATTTGAAGAAGGAGAATGATGTTTATAAGCAGCTTCAGAAACTGAGTTTTCTCCCAACAAATTATAGAACAACATTTTCTTGAGCTATTAATGAGCAGTGTAACATCAGCCTCCCTTCCTTGCATCTGTCCTTCCTTCCTTTTACTTACTTACTTAGACAGGGTTTCTTTGTGTAGCCTCTAGCTGTCCTGGAACTTGTTCAGTAGACTAGGCTGGCCTCAAGTTTACAGTGATCCGTCTGCCTCTGCCTCCTGAGTGCTGGATTAAAGGCATGCATCACCGGCCACCTGGTCAGTGGTTTCTTGATGACTACTACTCTAATGGAGTGATGTATTTCAAAGCACTTTTAATTTGCATTTCCCTGATGGCCTAAAGTTGTTGAGCCATTTAATAAAAAAGTATTGAGCATTTGTATTTCTCTTGAGAACTGTCTGTTTCATAGCCTATTTATTTATGGATTGGATGATTCTTGTTTGTTGTTTCATTATTTGAAATTCTTTATATATTCTAGATATAAACACCTTTATGTGTGGTTGGTGATTTGTTGTTGGTGGTTGGTTTTTGAGATAATGTTTCACTAGGTAGTCCTGACTTGGAGTTAGTTCCTGGCCTAGAACTCACCAGGCTTCCTTGAACTCAAAAGATCTAGTATCTCTGCTTCTCAAGGGCGGGACTAAAGGCATGTGCCACCACGCTTGATGTAGCACAGTGTTTTCCTCCCTTTCTGTAGGCTGCATCTTCATCCTAACATTAGGGTTATTGGTTTTTTGGTTTGGTTTGGTTTTTGCGCTGTTACAAGGAAGAATGCTGATTTATCCTTAAGTTCAGAAATTAAAGCTTTGAAGGTGAACATAGTGAGTTGTATTGGCAAAAGGGTATTTACTTTTTAATTTTAGTTTTGAGAATTCCATAATGCATGTGATAAGCTTTGATCAAGTTCACCACCCATTCTGTCTCCCACTTCCCTTCCCAACTTCATGTGCTCAGTTAAACCCCTCCTGAGTGCACCTAGTGCTGCCTCTATGGACATGGTTGTAGGATCACCTGCTGGGTAGAGCATATGTACCCTATCCAGGATCACATCCCTGAAGAAAACTCATTGCCAACAACTCCTCAGCTAGGAGTGGGCTGTTATGAACCCTTCCATCCTGGAATTTTGGCTGGCTTGATCTTGTGCGGTTCTTGAGCTGTGGTCACAGCTGTGAGTTAATGTGTGCTACAGCCTTGTCGTGCCAGGCAACTGTTTGGCTGCAGATGTCTACCTCTGCCTCTACAGCTTTGCCGATGCCTCTTTTATCAGTGACCACTGAACCTTATGGGCAGGGCCTGGGATATAGATGTCGTTCCATTTAGAGTTGAGCAGTCCACAGACCCTTATTCTGTGCATGTTGACCGGTTGTGGGTCTCGGTATTAAACGCCAGCATTGCAAAAAGAAGCATCCCTGATAGGCTTGAACCATGGGTAAGAACCATTAGGTAAGAATTTAGGACGAAGTTTATTACTATGTCCATTTAGCAAAATAAAAGTAGTAGATTCTTACCTATGACTTATAAGAACCCAAATGACTATGGGTTTCTGGTCTGGTTAACAATGCCAAGTCATGTGGAGTAAGCCTTAAGTCCAATTGGGAAGTGTTTGGTTATTCTTATCATCACTCTGTCTCTCTGTTTCACTGGTGGCCACATCTTGCCAGGACAGTTGTAGCTTTCAAGGTTCCTGGCTACTGTTTATTTTTCTCTCTCAGTAGGGAGACTGACGTCTAGGTTAGTACTGGTTTGATTTCTGTATGTCCTGTGACTCAAGTATATGGATGCGGTGTCTTTAGGGCCTTACTGTTCAATTCTGGGGGATAACAAAGAAGACTGGCAGTAGCATATAATGTTTGAGAGGTTCTATGCCACTCACTCATAAAAGCTCTCTGATATCTGGTACAGAGCTTTTTAAATAGCTTGTGTCTATCTAGGAGAGGTGTTGTCCCTCTATTATAGAGCAGCTCCATTTGAACTGTATATTATCCATAGAAACAAGAGACCCTGCCTCAGACAAGGTGGAAAGAGAAAGCCAGCTCCTGAAAGCTGTCTGTCCTCTGACTCCCCCACACTTTCATCTCCCACACACACTCATGACCATTTTTACAAATTCATCACCACTGTTCTTCGAAGAAAAATACTATAGAGTATTTTTTTTTGCCCCACCCCCAAATATGGTCTCACTGGGTCTGCCATACTGGCTTTACACCCCACCTGCCTCTGTCTTCTTGTATTGGAATTACAAGTATGCAGCACCTCTTTACTCTTCTGTGTGTGTGTGTGTGTGTGTGTGTGTGTGTGTGTGTGTGTTTGGGTGTATGGGTGTTTTGCCTTCATGTATGTCTGTACCATGTGCCTACAGTTCTTGCTTGACCAAGTTTGTAGACAATTAGAAGGAACTTAGGGAACTCATTGAAGTCAGTCTTGGCTGCAGTGGAGACAGGAACTGGATTGGGAGGTAGATGAATTAACTATGGGCTCCTGGGGAGGACAGAAGGACAGGTAGAGTGAGGACAGAAGGCTTTTTGCAGCAGTTGAGTGTGTCACTCACTCATCAGGACCTGCTGAAATGCATTGCACAGTTGAGTGTCCATCACTTAAGACAAGCTCGGTTCTGATTTGCTGTGCCTGCTGAGGCCTGGCTTGTGTTTTTGCCCTTTTCCTTCCCTCCATCCCACCCTCTGGTGTTCGTATCCCATTCTTCTAGCTATCTAGAACAAGGCTTAAACCCTTCTAGCAATTTCATATTTATTCCACTCAGTATAGGTGTCACGCATGAACGGACCCGGTTGCGATGTTGGAGGAGATGAATCGTCCACAGATGTTTATCTGGGGTAAGGGAAGTGAGTGGTCACTGCTTTCTGCTTGTCCTTCACTGACAAGGCGAATCCTAGACAGAATGGACTGTCCGTACCTCCTGCCCGCTCCCCCAGCTAGCCCCCAGTGTCACCCAAGGCGACAGCTAGTAAAGTAGACCTTTGCAAAGAATGAGGGCACAAGGGAGAGAGCCTTGCTACACACTAGGCACACTACACTGTAGAGCTGTGGGTGGGGTTGCTGGCTTAACATGCCCATAAAAACTCGAAGGATTTCCTTTTGTAATCTCGGTTAAGCAAACACACAGTTGAAGTAAATTATCCATTATCTAATTACGGGTAATGGAGTGTGAAGGGGACACAGCAATCCCTGAATCATCTGTTCACTTCGATGGTGGTGGGGGAGGGGTGCACCTGCCAACATGGGCCGCACCACCCAGGCTGTTCCAAAGCGATCTGAAAGCTCTAAGGAGCCTGCAACGGAAGGGTGTGACCTCCCCCCCCCCCTCGGGGGGGGAAAAAGATGCAAAGCCATCATTGTCACCTGAAGAGGAACTGCAGTCAGGTGTGGTCAGGTGTGGATGTGCTGACTTTCATTGCTGGGTGTCACCTGACCCTGCTGACCCATGACTCTCCTAGAACAGGGACACAGGCAGCCTGGAGCTCTTCATAGCTCTGCTTCGCTCCTGCAGGGCTAGCTGGGCCTGAGCTCGGAGGCCTTCCTCCTGAGCAAGGCAGTGATCTGCATGTCTCAGTCCTTAAGCCTCGTGACGTTTTATGGCCAGCAGACATCCCTGCTGTTCATTTTCATTTCTGACAGTGCTGTAAGGGATGCCCGAGCTCCTACCCTGGGCTCTGCCTAAGTGTGTTTAGTTGACATATTTACCTGTGCTGAGTGTAAAGACAGAGAACTCTCTTCCCGTGTAGCCAGCTACAGCCGCCTGTGCTACCACTGCCGCAGACCCCTCTCTTTTGTTCTTTTGATTTTGTTTTTGGTTCTTGAGACAGAGCTTCTCTGTGTAGCCCTGACCGTCCTGGAACTTGCTCTGTAGATCTGAACTCAGAGATCCGCCTGCCTCTGCCTCCTGAGTGCTGGGATTAAAGGTGTGCACTGCCACTGTATGGTCTTCATTGACCAGCCTCTTTAAGGAACTTTTAGGGGGAGGGAACTTGAACATCCTCCCTCCTTCCCTCCCTCCTTCTTTCCCTCCCTCCCTCCCTGAGACAGGGTCTCACTTTTTAGACCTGAAACTTAAGAGATCTTCCTGCCTTTACCTCCTGGGGGCTGGGGTTAAAGGGGCAGTACATGTGATTTTTAATATTTAAGTTTCATTTTTAAATAAGTTTAGGGAGCTGGAGTGATCGTTCAGCAGTTAAGTACTGGTTGCTCTCCCAGAGGACCTGGGTTACATTCACAGCACCCACTTGGTGGCTAACTTCCTTCTATAACTCCAGTCCCAGGGGATCCGATTGATACCTTCCAGTCTTTGTGTCCTTGTGCGCCTGCGTGCCCGCACATGTGGGTGTAGGGTAGTTTGTATTTGATGTAATAGAAGGCAGAACTCAGAACTATCTGGACAAACTCCTGGAATGGTATGTCCTAGATGGTTGAGATACTGTGTAACATAGTCCCATGTGTTGGAATCTCTCTGCGTCTTTCTTTGGAATGTGGTGATTAACAACTTAATCTTTAAAGTTAAGGTCCAGCTATGCCGTATTACAACACTCTGCTAAACGTGTCCCTTGTGTCGTGGCTCAGATTGTGTCTTGTCTTGTTGGATTTTCTTCTTGGTCCCAGCTTCTCTCTCCGTGCTCCTTAGTGGACACTGTCTTCATCAACACTTGGTGTAGGTAGTTACTGAAGCTGTAACAGCCGCCTGTGACCTCTCCTGCCTGTCACAGCTGGGCTTCGTGGGTAAGGAACACAAGCTGAGGACTCTGAGTCAGCAGGGGGCTGCACCCTGTTACTGAGCCCCTCTAAAGGCAGGGAACTTGTATTTCAGATTGCATCCAAGTATGATCAACAAGCGGAGGAAGATCTACGCAACTGGATAGAAGAGGTGACAGGCATGGGCATTGGCACCAACTTCCAGCTGGGCTTGAAGGATGGCATCATCCTCTGCGAGTAAGTGGCCTTCCCGGGTTGTCCCCACTCTCCTGTTCCTATCCATGTGCCTTTGCCTTAATCCTGGTTCCGAATCTAGGATGTCAACCTTGTAATACTGCTTTCATTGACTCCAGGGGATCAGCTTAACATTCTAGTTTTGGTTTTGACCCATAAAGTGTCCTTGTGATTTTTGTTTTTAGACTCATCAACAAGCTACAGCCAGGCTCTGTGAAGAAAGTGAATGAGTCCTCACTAAACTGGCCTCAGGTAATTGCTAAGTGAGCAACCTCCAATCTATCCCCCCCCTTCCCTCCCTATTCTCCCTCCTTCCCTCCCCTCCCTCTGCTCTTTCTTTTCTCTTCTCCCCCTCCCTCTGTTCTCTCTTGTTCCCCTTCCCCCCTTTCCTTCTCTTGTTTGAGACAAGGGTTTTACTTTGTAGCCCAGGCTGGCCTCATTCATTATATACTTCACAATGGACAGAACTCAGAATATTTCTGCCTTCCTAGGCCTAGATTTACAAGTAAGATGCACATCTCAACTGTTTTTTTTTTTTTTTTTTTTTTTTTTTTTTTTTTATGAAAAGGTCAAATTTTTTTGGTATTAATTTTGTGTGTGTGTGTGTAAACAGTTGCACACATGGCTATATTTGTTTTTACCATTAAAATTGTTGGCATGATTGATTATTGAACTGGTCTCTTCTCATGTTTAGTTTTAGAAATTTTCTGCATTTAGTTAGTCTGCTTTGAAGGATTTGATAACATTGTTATGCAAATACCATCTGGTGCATAAGAAAAAAGGGAGAGCAAGGTGTTAATGCAGTGACTCCTGGTTTATGATAGAACATGGCATCACAAGCCGGGCCTTGGTGGCACACACCTTTAGTCCTAGCACTCGGGAGGCAGAGGCAGGTGGATCTCTGTGAGTTCGAGGCCAGCCTGATCTACAGAGTGAGTGCCAGGACAGGCTCAAAAACAATACAGAGAAACCCTGTCTCGAAAAACAAAAACCAACCAACCAAACAAACAAACAAAAAGAACATGGCATCACAGCATCATATCTTTAGTGAAGTGGCATTGGCTATTTATTAAGTTTTAAGTAGGTAACCAGCTTACTTTGAAACTAAAATTAAAACACAGTGAACTATTGATGTATGTGTGTAATGTTTGACAAAACTCTACTATTGGGCAGGAATTAATATTCACTGGACTCAGTACAGGTTAAGTGAAGTTTATTTGGGGAGAATGCACTTACACATGAAACAGATGATTGCTGCTGTTCCTGTCCCAAGGATGCCGACCCCAAGAGAGCTCTGGACCCCAAACCTAAATCTTTATATCCCCAGTTACATCTGTACCTATGATCATGCCCACGGGTGTGGTCAGTGGTACAGGTGTGGAGGTGGATATCACTACAGTTCCCCTTTTAGTCTAAAGAAGATTTAGACTTCATATAAAACTATATAGAAGGATAGCAAACATCAAGTGTGCTTTAGGAGAAGGAAAGGTAAAAACATACACAATTTGAGACCTACTACCAGTGAGCAATTGGCAAGAACCACACTCCAGGCCTGGATAACTGTGGCACAGAATTCTTAATCACGTGTAAGGATGACGGTCCTAGGAAGCAGTGAACAAAGTGGTCATCACCTAAACCCAAGGACTTAGTTGAGATCCCTGTAAAAGCAGGGCGAACCTGTAATCCCAGCTGCATAGGAGGCAAAGGCAGAGACGGAATTGCCAGGGCAAGCTGGCTAGCTAGACTGGTTAAGTAGGTAGGTACACCCTGGTGAACAGAGACCCTCCTTGCCTCAGTCAGTAAAGTGGAGAGTGATGGGAGAAAATATCTGATGTAGGCCCCTAGCCTGCACATGTGCATGTATGCACATACACCTAAATGCCCACAGAGGGCATATATGCATACCATACCACACATGGTTGATTTTGCCCTAACTGAGCTTTAAAAGGCAGGGAGTGTGGGGGCATGAATGTGGCCCAGTCTGTAGAGTGCTTGTCTAACATTTGGGAAGTCCTGGATTTGATCCGCAGCACAACATAAATAGGGTGATAATGCTCACCTCTAATTCCAACACCAGGGCTGGGGGTGGGGGGTGGGGATTTAGGCAGGAGGATCAGAAATTAAAGATCTTTGTTGCTCTTTAATCAATTTGTGGCCGGTTAGAGTTTTTTTTTTTTCCCCCCTCTTATTTGTTTATTATCTTAGAACAACAACAAAAAAAAGGTGTGTGGTTTTATTTATTGTGGTGGGTTGGTAGGTTTTATTTTTGAGGGGTTTTTGTTTGTTTTCTTAGATATACTTTAAAAGATTGTTCTGTAGGCTGAGCTGTGTACTTCCTTTGTATCTGATAGGGACTCTTCTGTCTGGAGTATTGTATTGTTAAGCAGTCATCAAGACTGAAGAGTCTTGGTGTGTCTCTATAGTTGAGCTCCAAACCTTATATGATGACTCTTTCTGTTTATAGCTGGAGAATATCGGCAACTTTATTAAAGCTATTCAGGCCTATGGTATGAAGCCCCATGACATATTTGAAGCAAATGATCTGTTTGAGAATGGCAACATGACCCAGGTTCAGACTACGCTGGTGGCTCTAGCAGGCCTGGTACGTACCTGCTTTTCACTGGTTAAAAAACTTCTTGCACTTAGGTGGTGAATTGCATCATTGTTCTCTCAGGGATGCACAAACCCGGTAGGGAGGGGCCTTGTGTCTTCTGTAATTGCTGGCTTTGTGCAAAGACTGCTAACATCAGCTTGTGCCAGAGAGGTTAATTAGAACCCTCACATTTCAAAGGGTACAGAGTTATCATTGAGTAGCACTAAGTATGTTTTCTTCCTCTGGAATGATGTGATCTCACTCATGAAACCTGTCTGTGGACATCATCTCTTTGTTGTTTCCTCATCAAAACGCTGGTGGCAGAGTATCTGTGTTCCAACTCAGTTGGTGAATGTGTTTATGTCTAGGCGAAAACAAAAGGCTTCCATACAACCATCGACATTGGAGTTAAGTACGCAGAAAAACAAACAAGACGCTTCGATGAAGGCAAATTAAAGGCTGGCCAAAGTGTAATTGGTTTACAGGTAAGTGGTGTGATACTATTTTTTCATTCATTAACATAGTGTCATTAGTTATTGCCACATAAAATGTTATGCCTCTCATGAGTAAAGTGTTTATGAAAGTTCTATAATGTAGATTGCTTGGATATATACATGGCTTATATATAGTTTTGATCTATTTAAAACTGATGGTGGGGTGTGGTGGTTTGCACCTGTAATCCCAGCACTTAGCAGGCTGAAGCAGGAGGATTGCTCTGAGTTTGAAGTCCTCCTTGGCTACATACAAGTTCAAGAGCAGCCTGATCTACAGAATGAGATCTTGAAATGAAAATGAAATTAGCTAGGCAGTGATGGCACAGGCCTTTAATCCCAGCACTCAGGAGGCAAAGGCAAACAACTCTTGAGTTTGAGTCCACTTTGGTCTATAGAGCAAGTTCCAGGATGGCCAGGACCACACAGAGAAACCCTGTCTTAAGAGATTAAAAAAAAAAAAAAAAGACAAGAAGGAAGAAAAATTAAACAAGAACTTAAAAAATGATGGTGGTATTTTTATTATTTTATTTTATTTTTTCCCTGACACAGAGTTTCTCTAACAGTCCTGGCCATCCTGGAACTCACTCTGTAGACCAGGCTGGCCTTGAACTCACAGATCTGCCTGCCTCTGCCTCCTGAGTACTAGGATTAAAGGGAATGTGACACCATGCCTGGTTAAAATGTTGGTATTTTTAATAGAATCTTCGGGTGTGTGTCACCGAACTTGACCATTGTTTTTCTAGGAAATAAAGTTGTAGTTTCTAACCATGCTGTCTTTTAAAAAGACGGGGAATGCACTTTATAGATTTGATGCCAGAATCATTATACACTAGCAGTTTGTGGTACTGTGACTGAGCCTAGCTGATTGGGTCAGGTTAGTACCCAGGAAGTCCTTGGTTAAGGTAATGCTCACAGTCTTCCTGGAGAGTGTCACAAAACCACAGCCAAGTGGTGTGAATGCCAAGGCCCTCCTTGGTGAACTGACCTCTTGACTGAGTCTGTGTCAGGTGGAATCCAATGTATCTTTCCTCTTTGAAAATGTTGATGACTTCCATGAACCGGCCTCCGCTTTGCTGTTACGACTCTGAGCACACGGACTGCGCATGCAGCAAAGATAGTTGTGGATTTTAGCCCAGCACAAAATTACAAACTTACTGGAACATTATAAGATGTTTTGGTATTGCTTTCTTTCCTTCTTTTTTAAAAGTTCCTTGTGATTTGATTATGTGGTTCTGGAGGGTGGACTTTGCCGATGACAACAGGAAGGTTGGAAACGCCTGGAGCTGGAGTCAGAGGGCTTGTGGTGTGATCCACGCTTGCTGTTGGGTCCCCTGACTGAACTGGGCACACTTTAATCTGGTACCTGTGCTACAGAGCGTATAGGAACGAGCGCTGGGCAATTTATCCATAGTTCTGCCCAACACAGTCACTCCCTATTTAACAATATACCTCTTTCTATGTGTTTATATAAACCTTAGTGTTTCATGAGGGTCTGTGTGTTTAGAGTGTTTGGAATTCTTCTTTTAAAGTTAGCCTTCACAGTTTTCATTCAAAAGCCCAGAGAGACATCTTAGCTCAGGAACTTGTTAGTCCTGTTTCCCCCCCCCCCCTTTGGGGGGTGCTTGGGAATTGAACCCAGACCTTTGTACATACATAGCAGTCAAGGACTCTAAAACTGAGTCCACCAGATCTACTTTACTTCCTCGGTAACAGGGAACATTTTATTGTGTTTATGTTATTGACTTCTGGGAATTAATGCCTATCTTTTAACTTAAAAGATGGGAACCAACAAGTGTGCCAGCCAGGCGGGGATGACGGCCTATGGGACCAGGAGGCATCTTTATGATCCCAAAATGCAGACTGACAAGCCTTTTGACCAGACCACGATTAGTCTGCAGATGGGCACCAACAAGGGAGCCAGCCAGGTAAGCAAGGGACACGGAGGCCTGCTGAGTGAGCTAATAACCCTAAGCATAGCTAGACTCTCAGATGGGGTTTTTCTATAGTATTTTTAGTCTTCAGGAAAGTAGGTTTTGCTGGGAGAGCAAAAGAATCAAAGGACCCTTTCTCCAGCCTGAAAAGTGTAGCGTGACTAATGGTTTTGGTTGGCAGTAAGAACACTTGGCCTTTCTGCCTAAACTAGGAGGGAAAAAAAAGTGATGTTTATATGTGTTCCTGCTCCAAAGTCCAAGTAAAAGGTGGGTGGTTCTTCCTTACTGCTTTTTGGTTTTTGCTTTTCAAGGGGCCAGTTTAAATGGGTCCATAAGATTGTCTGTGTAGTCAGCATTCTTAGGAAATATTAAGTGAATGAAAGGAAAGGAAAGGACGTGGCTGCTCCTAGGTAAGGCGGAGGAGAAAGTTTATTGTGTATCAAAGGGAGAGTTTAACCAGAGGCAGACGTAGGGAGAGTCCAAAATGCATGTGACCAGACCTAGGCCATGTGGGGAGGGAGGAAAGGGGAAAGGGGAACCAGCAGCCAGGAGGCCAAAGGTACAAAGGGCGGGTAACCAGAATGTCTGGATTCTGGGGACTAGGTATGCTAGCCATACCCTGTAACAGGGACTGGGGGATTCTGGGAGAACCTGGAGGCCAGGTGAAAATGGCACCTCAGGCATTTGCCCTGGTTTGAAACTTAACACTTAAGTTACCAGAGAAATGAATTTGTATGAAATGCTAGTGCTGTAATTCTGTAACTTAGTACTCTCTTTCTGTTGCTGCAATAAAACATCCTGACTAAAAGTAACTTGGGTTTATTTGGATTACATGTCCATGTCACAGTCCATCCTCCAGGGAAGCCAGTGCAGGAACCTGGAGGCAGGAGCTGAAGCAGAGACCATCAGGGAATGTCACCTACTGGCTTGCTAGGCCAGCTTTCTTAGGCAGCTAGGCCTCCCTGCCCAGGGGGCCCTCCTGTATTCATTAGCAATCAAGAAAATGCCTCATACATGCACACAGGCCAATCTGATAGAGATAATTCCTTCATTAGTTCAAGAGTTTTTAATGGATGAGGGTGTGGACAAGATGGCCCAGGGGTAAGGCGCTTTGTCTGGTGACCTGAGTTTGCCCCTGGAACTTTCACGAAAATGGAAGGAAAGAACTGACTACGGAGTTGTCCTCCAGCCTTCTTGTATGCACCCTGGCCGGCCCCATGTCTATCTAGAGCTCCCCTCCTCCCTGCCTCTTCCTGTCCCCACCACGGCCACCACCACAGAGCCGTATTTCCAGCCCTGGGCATTGTTTTTTTGTTTGTTTTTTGGTATTTTTTGTTTCTAATTTTTTAACTTGGTTGTAGATAGTATTGCTTCTTATTACATATAGGATGGAAAAGCTCACTGTAAGTTTTCAGAGGCCATATAGTGATTTTACAATGGGCAGAAATGTGAAAGATGGCCTGGCTGAGCTCAAGACTCAGTGACTCCCGTCATAAAAACAGGTAGTTTAAGAACATTTTGGAGAGTTAGTTTCATATCAAACCAATTGGAAGTTACGGTGTCAGTGCTTGCATTATTCGTGTGGCTTTCATAACTTAGACAGTATTAACAAGTGTAGATCTTAGCTGTTGTCTTACCTTGTGTACCGTTATGTTCTAATACCAGGCTGGTATGTTGGCACCGGGCACCAGAAGAGACATCTACGACCAGAAGCTGACATTACAGCCAGTGGACAACTCCACCATTTCTCTACAGATGGGTACCAACAAAGTTGCTTCCCAGAAAGGAATGAGCGTGTACGGGCTTGGGCGGCAAGTGTATGACCCCAAGTACTGTGCCGCCCCCACAGAACCTATCATTCACAACGGAAGCCAGGGCACAGGAACAAATGGGTCGGAAATCAGTGATAGTGATTATCAGGCAGAATACCCAGATGAGTACCATGGCGAGTACCCAGATGACTACCCCCGAGAATACCAATATGGCGACGACCAGGGCATTGATTATTAGTCACACACAGGAGTGCAGTATTTAGTCCATTGTTTTTATCCAGTGAGACCCAAGCTAGCCTTGAGTAACTCTCGTCTTCCTAAAACACTATTATGCTTATTGTACCTTTAAAATAAAATGCCTTACATACATTCCTTTTTCTTTTTTCTGCCTTCTCCCTAAATAGTTGCCTTCTAGTGCTGTAATAATTCAATCCTACAGCATAACCAATACCTTTCGTATGAAGTAAAAAGGAATGCTGTGAAAGAGCAGCCGATTCTTGTATGGAAGATCTATGCTTTTTTTTTTTTTTAAACAACCTTACACTTTAAACTGGTATTTTCAAACAATAGGAAACTATTTTTTTCTTTTTTACACTTTGGTGTGTTATCTTGCTTGTACATGGAAGACTAAAATGATGTTGGATTTGCTAAATGTGGTCTTTGCCAACTAAATCTAAGATGCAGCATTTAGAGCCTGACACGTGGATGTTTTTCTGCAGTTCTGCTTGCTGAGTTCTAAATAAAGTCATGACCAGTGTGCGTTTATGATTACATGCGTACTCGATCTCTTCTTTAAGCTGACAAGGTCTGGTCCGAGTGGCGCTTCTAAGAGCGTGTGTACAAAAATGGCTGCAGACATATGGGTTTCGGAGGCGTGCCTGCAGACCTCATTTGTGCCAATGTATCACTGTAGAGTCGCTCTGTTTCCCTCGACTGTATTTATTGCTGCATTTCTCAGCATAAACTTATCCCATTGTATTTTTTATAAATAAAAACTTTTTTTTTTGGAACATTCATATGAACCACAGGCTGGTTATTTTCTGGCTAGCTTCTGTGCAGGCGGAGTTGGGTCAGAAACTGGAGGCCTCATCCCTTGGACACTAAGAGCAGGTGTTCTGGCATTATTTAATTTGAATGGCATGGCACTCGTGGAGACCAGGTCTAAACTGGGTGTGGTGACTTTAACACCTGTAACCCCTGTTGTTCTTTTGTTACAATTATAGGATAAAGCTGGAGAAGGGGCGGGGTGTCCCTCGTGGGGGTCCCAAGTTAAGGGACCACAAGGGAAAGTGTAGCAGGTTCCACAGCAGGTGAGGGTGATGGAGGGACAAACCAGGAACAGAAGAGGAGAGAGAGAAGAGCCTGAAAGAGCAAAGAGAGCGTAAGTGGGCGGGGTCTGACTTTTAAAGGGGTCCTTTGCACCTGCCTGCAGACTAGTATTCATGCAACCCTGGGCTGACTGGAGTACTGCCTGAGTGATTTGTGCCAGGTGACAGGGGCAGGCAGGCTTAATGCTTGAATCCTTCATTCCCAGCACTAGGGAGGCTGAAGAAGGATTTCTATGAGTTGGAGGTCAGCTTGAGCTACAGAGACCGTGTTTTAAAGGTGTGTTTAAAAAAAAAAAAGAGAGAGAGAGAGAGACCAAAAGAGAAAAAAAAAAAAAAAATCCCCATTGCATATAGAATTACCTGGTCCTTGTTTTATTATGACTCGACTGCCTGCCCTGGGTTCATGTTAAATTCAATTTGGAATACCCTTAAAGCATTTCTCGCTGCAAGGGAAAATTATTATGTATGCATTGTGAAATGAATGATGTGGGAAGCTGCCACGGGTGTGCTGTCAGTGATAAACTGGGAAAACTCTAAGCCTTCATTGTCACCTTAGAGAAGGCCAAACAACAGCTAAGTGTGGGAAACTACAGTGCTGGCACCAAGGGGCATTGGTGGCTCATGCCTTCTGACCTTGTCTTAGCCAAGTGATTTCTTCTGATAGGGCTGGCTGTTAGGCTTGGGTGGTTTTTTTTGCCAAGACAGATAAAGAGATGCTTGAACCCACAGAAATAATGTCTACTTGCTTAACTTTCTGTGATGACTCATTTGATGCTTCTGGGAGTGCCCTGTAAATCATCATAGGACACTTCAGAGCTAAATGATCCTGTTAAAGAAAGAAAAAATTTGCATTCAAAGTGGACCTGAGCTGTCAGGCTGTTTCTTGTCAAGTGCAGAGGCAGCCGGGACCGGGAAGGGAGCCTTGTATTACATCACATGGCTGGCCTGCCAAGTAAGTCAGATTTCCTCTCAGGTTAGGATGGGAATTCCACACAGCATCCCATCTGATGAGGTGCCTGTCCTCATGTTCCAAGTTCGTTTTGTTTAGGGCTTTGAAAAGGAAAAGCCCTTGTTCATGGCATCTGTATTTCAGCTGCTGTTCAGGTGCAATTTTATTTTTATTTATGTATTTATTTATTTGTAGTAACTTTTTTAAAAAGCTCCCAGGCACGTCTCTTTTAGGGCAGAAGTTGAGCATCACATCACCTCTCTGTAGTGTTTGCTGATGTGTGAAGGAACCACCTGCTCACAACCAGAGGAGTCGAATCTTGCTTAGTCAACTCTTGCTTAGCTGCCTCTCCTGTGTGTGCCTGCTCCGGTCCAGTTCAGGCCTTTCTTAGGTCACTGAGTGTAAGAGCTGTAACTTGAGATGCTAAGATGCTTTCTTAGTATGTGTCCAGGGTTAGAAAAAAATCAGAGAAAGCCCTGCCCTATGTAAGAACAGTATCGTAGAGTTTCTGCTAACAAAATCCTCCTTGAGAAAAAGATAAACTGGTTGTAACCTCACAAACTCAGGTGAATTTTTACATAATGTGTTATTTTTTACATTTTAAATGTGTGTTAGTGCGCACGTGCGTGTGTGTGTGTGTGTGTGTGTGTGTGTGTGTGTGTGACAGAGAGAGAGAGAGAGAGAGAGAGAGAGAGAGAGAGAGAGAGAGAGAGAACGTGTCACAGCATGTGTGGAGGTCTGAGGACAACTTGTGGGAATCGGAATCGGTTCTCTCCTCTCACTGTGTGGGTCCGGGGCCATCAGTTCAGGTCCGAAAGCTTAGCAGCAGTTACCTTTATCCAGTGAGCCAGTCTTATTTTTTATTTTTATTTATTTATGTTGAGATAAGGTCTCTACATAACATTCAGGTTGGCTTTAAACTCACCCTGGCTTTATACTGGTGGTCTTTCTACTTCAGCCTCCTAATTGTGATTATAGATGTATGTCACTGTGCCCATACATACTGTGCCTTCTAAAGTGATGCATAGAAACATAGTTTTAACGTGATTTTTCTTGCTCCAGTTCATGTGAAAATAGCTATAGGCATTTCAGTATCACAGTGTAGTCAAAGTGAACTCAGGTTCTCCAGGTACAAAGGGCTCCGGGCTCCTATCTCGCAATGGGCCGGAGTTCTGTCCCCTCTTCATTTGGTAATGACTCCTTGCATCCTTGAGACCTTCCATTGTTAAAGTTGCTGGTCCGTTTCATAAAACTCTGAGAAACAAAAAGAATGAGCAACAGAGTGGTGTCATAGCAGCCTGTACTCATGGTCCTAGAGTTTTAAGAAACTGAATCTTGGAAGCTTCCCAAGTGCATTGAAAACATTTGTGTGCAGAGTGAGATAGATGTCAAAGTAGACTTTACAAGGCATGAAGAGTAGACTAGCTTTACTGCAGCCACCAGAGTACGGGAAGACAGGTAAAAATTGGATCGTTATGTGTCTGTGAATGGAACATCCATTCATAGAAGTGCTAGAATCCAGTGTCTGCTGAACTGACAGGGCCTTGAATGTTGTTTAAGACCAAAGGAACTCCACCCTTAATTCTTTGGTTGTGAGCCTAGCCATCTCTCCAGCCCTCAACCCTTAATTTTTATGGCAACAGAAAAACGAAAGAAAATTACTAAAATATCATTTGACCTCCGGCCGCCAAAGCGACACAGCTCGTTGAAATGTCTCCTGTCCAAAGAGGATAAGACAAATGATGAGCAATGCATTGTGTTGCAAAAAGCTGTTGCAAACCACTGCCTGCTAGTTCCAGATACAAGCAGCATGGGCTTCGAGGAGGGTGTGCCCTGTTAGCAGGGGGGGCGAGACCTTCAGATCTGTTGGTTTTGGCATAAAAGGTTAACAGTCTGCAGAGCAATGGGCACTACCCAAAGCGCTGTGGGTCTGAATGGTGCTTGGAAATGCATCATGCTTTCCATAAACATCAGTTGTTTAAACTCCCAGGCCATCCAAGAGGCAGGAAAGATCACGCTTTAGTGCTGAAGATACTACTGTCTCCACCAGAGTCCCATGGAAAAGTCCACACGCCCCATTTTACTCTCACTTCTCTTTGCTGTGTGTGTGTGTCTGTCTGTCTGTAAGGAAGTGGTTCAGCCTCAGAAAGCCGAGCTCCCATCGTCCTCTGGACCAGAAATGAGACTGGGTATGTGGCCTCTGCCATGTGTGCATCTTCGATGCTTTGGGAGGTCATGAGGATGGAGAGTACAACGGGAGGTGAAAAGTTCGCTTACCAAAAACTCTGGGTGCATGAAGTACGGTTTCTCTGACGATCCATCATTCGTTTCCAGATCCACAGCGAAGCACAGGAAAAGTATATCCAGCACAGTTTCAAACACAGACAAGAAACTGTGAGCCACTAGGTAGGCAAAAAAGGCAACTAGCAGCAGAGGGATGGCCCACACTTGGAGAGCACGGTTGTAGTTAAACGCCATCAGCCCTCCAAAAACAGTGAAGCTCACCACCAGTACCTGTGGGGGCGGTAGAGGGGACCCCTTGAAAACCTTTATGAATAGGCTCAGTGACCTGTTTTTACCGAAGGTTTTATTTCCCTCCCACAACTACAAGTAATACTACTGTGTGTGTCCTGAAGAGAACTTGACAGGATGAAATAGAAAAAAAACGGAAAAACTGGTAGAAAAAAGCCTAGTGGGTGGGAAGGTAGACATGAACTTTCACTTTATCTGTGTTAGCCTTTGCCTTCTTGTTAAATGAAATGCACAAAAGTTACTCTGCTTTCTGACCACAGTATGGCAGAATCATCAGGATCCACATTTTAGGATATGTGTGTGTGGTGTGTGTGATTGTGAAGGTGTGTGTGTGTGAGAGAGAGAGAGATGTCCATGTTGGATATCTTCCTCTATTGCTCTCCACTTGAACCTGGAGCTCTTCCATTTGGCTCCCAGAGATTCTCCCATTTCTACCCCCCCCCCCCCACTGGAGTTCAGACATGGAACATCACACCCATCTTTTCTGGGTGGTTGTCCTCATGCTTGCTTATACAGACACTTCACCTGAACCAACCGACTCAGCCTTTTCCTTCCTTCCTTCCTTCTGCACTTCACCTGAACCAACCGACTCTCAGCCTTTTTCTTTCTTTCCTTTTCTTTTTTTTCCAAGCGAGTTTCTCTGCAGCTTTGGAGCCTGTGCTGGAACTCGCTCTGTCGTCTCAGATGACCTCAAACTCTGCTTCCGAGTGCCACCACCTCCAAGCTTTATCCCCATTTTTATACCGCAAGCAATTGAGTAAGTGAATTATTAATTTCCTAAGTGATTGGTTTTACCCTCCAGGCACTAAAGTAGAAAGGTGTTAGTGTGCAAGATAATTGGATTGTCCCAGGCGTTTGTGACATGTAATTATATTTCCAGGAACACATGTACAGGCCATGGTATACCCAGTTTCTTAATATATGTGACAGAGTCCACCTGGGGCCCCCATTACTCCCCAGATGCCTGCAAAGATGAATGTAGAATTCAAAATGCTAAATGCTATTTAGTTCAGAGGCCTATAGTCATTAATTATCCCATACTTTTTGATAGCCCATTAGGCATGGTATGCTTCCTATAGAAATCCTTTTTCTTTTTGTTTTTTCAGGGTTTCTCTATGGCTTTGGAAACTGTTCTAGAACTGGTTCTGTAGATCAGGCTGGCCTCGAACCTTCGAACTCACAGAGATCTTCCTGCCTTTGCCTCCAAGTGCTGGTACTAAAGGTGTGTGCCACTACCATCTGGCCCTATAGGAAATCTTAAAATTAGTATATTTAAAGTGAAACAATATAAATGTGGTAGGGATTATGAAAACTGCACCCACAAATATGTTTGGAATTAGAAAATGTGTCACCTGCAATCTAAGGTGATAGTATTACCAATTTCGTGCAGCTGTACCTTACATGGCTGTTTTGAAAGGCATAATTGTGTTTCTGTCACTATTTGTGGCATGAAACATCTCCGGGCCCAGGTGAGCCCTAAATGTATTAGCACACACCTGTGAGATGCAAGCATGTCTTAACATGCTGGAAGCTAACTATGACAGTCATGCACCAAATATCACACCGGAAGCATAGAATCCTAGATGGAGCAATCCCCATGTTTGGCATCACCCAGGTCACAGTTGGTGACTAAGGTCATGTTCACTTTCGAGCATTGCTGAAAACTGGTATTCATACCAGAGACGGGCAGTGGTTTCCAGCCTGAGGGGGTTTAGCTTTGAACACAGAGTACACAGTGGGAAGAGTCAGAGTCAAGAATCTGAACAGCACCTAAGAGGAAGTAGGAGAGCTAGAGAGATGGCTCAGCAGTTTAGAGTGCTTGCTGCTTGTGCAAAGGACATAGGTCCTCGTTCCAGTCCCAAGTCAAGCTACTCACAACTGCCTGTAACTCTAGTTCCAGGGGCTCTGATACCTCTGTCTTCAACTGTGCATATGACACACATAAACACAGACATAATCATTGGGTAGATGGTAGGCAGATGACGGACGGATGGATAGATAGAGATAGGTATAGGTGGATGGATGGATAGATACAGATAGATGGATAGACAGACAGATCCTTAAGTGGAAGTGGGATCAGACAAACTATGCTATGCAGAATTAGGCCAAGGAGATGAGAATTACATGGAAAGAGATGTTCATCAACATTTCAGTTATCCTTACAACCCAGGAGAGGCAAAGGTTATCATTTGTTTGGTTTTGATTGTTGTACCCCAAGGGCCTTACACATTTGACACCAGTGTTCTTCCACTGACCTCCATCATACCCAGCCCATTTTTAACTTTTGTCCAGGCTAGCCTTGAACTCATTCTATAGCACAGGCTAGCCTTGGCCTTGAGAGTTTCCTGGCTCATCCTCCTGAGTAGCTGGAGGGTTACAGCTGTGTCACAGGACCCTGAGATTTGAAGTTTCCAAGAGCTTTATTGAACAAGACATTTCAAAAAGATAGTCAAGTGACATCGGAGTACAACTGAACTGGCTCCCTCAGATGCTCAGATTCCTTTTCTTTAGCAAGCTCTTGCTCTGTGGCCCTGGCTGCCCAGGATCACACTGTGTAGACCAGGCTGGCCTCAAACTCTGAGACCTGCCTGCCTCCCAAGTGCTGGCTTTCAGATTCCATTTTATAGACCTACTGCTCTTAAATAATGTACAAATTAATCAGATCAATGTTACCTCTACACTTTAGGACCAAAAACCAATCCACAAAGGTTACTCATTTTCTGACATTTTCAACAAACAAAACAAACCAGGGATCAAAATGGTGGACTTGGTCAGAGGCAAGAAAGATAGACTAAGATTAAAATAGTGACTACATGCTGTGGGACCATGGAAACGTGCAACAGTTTCCTTGGCAGAACAGGAAGCCTCGTGGGATTGAGGGATGAAGCAGGGAAGCTACCCCAGAGCCACAAACACGAATCCCCTTTCAAGTCAGCCTTCATATTGTCTAATTTGATGAATTCCAGGCTCGGTTATTTAGTCAAGACATCTCACCTTTCCCAGGAAAATGACAAAGTTTCCAAAGCAGTTAACAGACATGAGATGACTTGAATTCTTGGACATGATTTTGTGTGCGTCTTTTGCTGATGCACAAAAATCCGTCCCATTAATGGCTGCAGCGGTGTACGAGTTCTAGAACAAAAGACAACAGTTACAAATACGGTTCCTGTCATTTGAAGACAACAGAACGACAGTACGGAATCTCCACCCAAAACAAGTTCAAAGTCTCAGTTTCTGGCCATATTCAAATACATTTTCATACTGTTGTGGTAAGTGGAAAAGAATCTCTCATCCGTCCATACGGCGGGTTAAAGGTCCCACCACGAACATGGAAACGATGAGTAAGCCTAAGTTATTTTTTAATACACAGCAGAGTTGGAGGGCAGGAAAGGGAGCCTGGGTACCAGGAAGAGCAGACCCTAGTGACCTGTGAGCCAAACCCACGGCTGCAGCTGCCATGGAATTAGTGAGGGTTCAATGATTAGGGTCCCTAAGGCCTGAGAGATGCTGTTGATTCTTGCTAGAGAACTGAGTTTCCTGTACAAATTAGGATTCAAAGTTAAAAATCAAGCAGCCACTCAGAAAAGTGCTTGAAAGATAACCTACTGTGTGTGCCAGATAGTTGATATCTGGAGTCTAGCTAAGAGCAGAGCAAAACCATTCCCGCAGGGGATGGTGGGCCCCCACAAACAGTTACACTAACAGAAGGGGGTCTCAGGAACAAGACAGACCCTTTACCCTGAGGACCAGGGAGGTGGGAGGGTGGAGGAGGGGTGCTCGGAGCAAATGGAGCACAGTCAGAGGGAATAGCAGGATGGTAGGCAAAACAAGGTAGAGTAGAAAAACTGAGTAAAAATAAAAAAACACATTGTGAAAGATTATGTCTTTGATTTTCGCCTTTGTGTAAGCATATTCTGCTGATGCATGGCATCTAAAATTTTAGTTTTTGGCAACTGCCAGTTCTAAGGGGATGTATACGTGTAACAAAAAATGCCAAGAAGTGAGAGGTGGGACTACTGGCTACTTAAAATATTTTGCTATTATGAGTACATAGTAAACATCTTAATTTCCTGACTTTAGATTTCTTAAGGTTAAACTTGCAAAAATAAGATTACTAAGTCAAAGTGTGTGTGTGTGTGTGTGTGTGTGTGTGTGTGAGAGAGAGAGAGAGGGGGGAGAGGGAGAGAGAGGGGGGAGGGAGGAAAAGAGGAAGGGAGGGAGAGAGAGAGTAGATTTGTTTTTGTTTGTTTGACAGAGGGGCTCACATAGCACAGGCTGGCCTCAAAGATGACCTGGAACTTCTGGGCCTCTTGCATTTTCCTCTCAAGTGCTGAGGTTTTAGGCTTGGGCAATCTACCCCGTTTGTGTGGTGTTGGGAACTGACTTCAGGCCTTCTTGTATGTGGGACCAGCATGCTACCAGCTGAACTCTACCCCTAGCCCAGACTCATTCTTTCATAGAGTGGAAACCAAGATTAAGGGCATTTTCCCAAAGCCCCCTGATGAGTCAGTAAGACAAAGAATCTTTTCTTTAAATTCTAGCTGTCTGGATATTATGTTCACCAGTTTTCATTAGGTCAAAACTCAATTTAAAAGCATGGTGGTTACGGGAAGCGCAAACCCTGTAGTCCAACTGTCTCTGGGCTCAGATCCCACTCTCCAGCTCTTGGGTGAGGAGAGTAGATACAGGGCAGGGGCCAGTGACCAGTCTCGATGAGCTGCTTTTTCTTATCAATAAAGGGGGACATACCTACTGATGGGAAGATTAAAGACACATTCCTGTAGAGCCCAGCATGTAGCAGTGACAAATGTATGAAGGCTAGTCACTCTCATGTAGCTAGAGTGCTCCAAAGATGGCATCCTTTACCATTGGGAGCATGGAGCAGCTCCTCAAGCCTCTCTGAGGCATAGGAAGGACCTGTGTTGTCTTCATCCTCAGGCTTTCCATCTCAAGGATCAGAGAGCGGCCAACCATGTGTCTCAGACCATGTCCCAGTGATCAGTGTGGTGACCACGTCTCTCTCCATCTATGTTTCCTCTCTTCATTCAGGTGCTAGCTCATTCCCTTTCCAAACTGATTCCTAGTGGACATCCTGAGTCATATGGGGAAGGGTAGCTTCATTTTCTTTTGTTTTGATTTTTTGAGGGAGGGTCCCCCACCCCCTCCAAAAAAAACCCACTCCCTCACAACCAATTTAGTACTATCCATCCCTCACATGCAACAAAAATAGACTTTATTCCTCCTCTGAGTTGATTAAAGGTTAAATGATACATTTTCATACATGTGTCAACTCTGCAAATTTCAAGGGGGCTCAGAACCATTTATCTTTAACATCTCATAGCCCACTGAAAGAGAGCATTAAAACCACATTGACAGGGAAATTATATATGCCTTCCTAAAGTGACTACAGCACTAGCATTTTACTGCAAGAGTCATCCCTGAGTGTCAGCCACATCAAAACCTAGATTGATGACTGGCTGAGTGAGTGGAGGAGGACAGCATCGCCCTTGACACAGGGTGCAGACTTTGAGCATTCTGGTCTTTCAGCATTAGTGGTCCGGCCTGCACTGATGCAGAAAAGAGGCTGCTTAGTTAGTAGGCATCATCAGCAGGATAGACTACACAAGGCTGTCCAAGTGTGTGCGTGCGCCTGAGCTCACAGCTTCAGGGCCATGTGCTAAGTTAGCTACAGGGCTTGACTGTGTGTGGAAAGGATGGCTTGTGATGAGGACTAGGAAACAAGGACACCATGTCAATCATGAAGGATCAGGGATGACACCCCAACCCCCCTGTGAGAGGATAATGCTTAAATCACTTAAGGTTGGTGACCACAATTAACAGGATGAGCAGCGTGGAGGTGGCTCATGTCTTTAATCCCAGCACTTGGAAGGCAGAGGCAGGAGGATCTCTGAGTTGGAGGCCAGCCTGGTCTACAAAGCTACACAGAGAAACCCTGCCTCGAGAAATCTAAATAAATAAAGTTCACAGGACGAGCTGCTTTATCCTCTTTGTGAAATAGGGTGTCATGGACCTGTTCTCAACTTTACAACTAGGATGACTTTGAATTTGCCGTCTCCCGTCTCTAACTCCCGAGTGCTGGGATTACAGCATTTGTTGTTCAGGCAAGCGCTCTAGCAACTGAGTGAGCTCCATCTCCAGCCCAGGTCAAAAGGTTTTTCAGATCTGACGTCGTAAGACACACCTTAGAAAGAGAAAGGAGGAGCGGGTGAAATGAGGACCGAAGGTCCGAGAGAGGATGTATTGTGAGTTTCCTAAGTCACTTAGGCAATAACAAAGGCTACGGGAGGAGTAAGCCACAAGTTATGGCTCAAAACCACCATATCAGAGTTTCGCCAGACATTCCCACACAAGCCATAATGCCCAAGGGCCCTGCTGCACTTAGGGTCAATGTGGCGTGACCACACAACCCCCAAGCACACTGGCCCGCTGGCAGTGACAAACCAGAGTGTGGCCCAAAGTCAAGAAACTCCCCTGGGCACAAATGACAGGACTAGGAACTACACTTCTACCCAGATGCTCTGACTCCTGAACACCCTGATGCCAGCAGAGGTCCTAGTGGCATGTCCCCAACCAGCTTGGCACTAACCTGAAGAGGGCTTCTTATCTCATATCTGTGGCCTTTACTGTTGTCTTCTCTAGGTACTTCTATGTGAAAGTAAATACTGTCACAAATGTTCATGCAAGTATATAGTGTACCACATTCTAGGCTCTCTTCCTGAACATTCTGACTCATTTAATCCCTTTAGCCCCAAGACAGTAAGGTAGCAGAGAGTACCCAAGCACAGAAAGGCTAGATGGCATGCCAAGCCACCCACATGAGACCGATGTTATGTGGCTCCTGGATGGAGAGGACCTCTGACTCGACAGACCGGTCTGCAGGAAAACATTTACTTTGAGGTGTGCATTGTGCATTGCCTTCAAAACAGCAGTGTGGTGTTCGTGTGAGATCTGCCATTATGACATGGCAGGACAGTTTTGCAGAAGGAGGCTGGGTTCTAAAAATGGTTGCCTCCTAAAGCCTGCAGAATGATTGCTGCAAGACCCTGCTTCTTCTCAGAGGCCTGGTTTTGGGCTTTGTGAAAAGACATCTGCTGACTTTAGAGTTTTGTATTAAAGATGATCATGTTTGGAGAGATGCTCAGCAGGAAGGAGTGCTTGCTGTGCCAGTATGAAGACCTCTGTTGAAATTCCCAGAGCCCACATTAAAAGCTGAGTGGAAGGGCTGGGAAGATGGCTCTGTGGTTAAGAGTATTTGCTGCTCTTCCAGAGGACCTGGGTTTGGTTCCTGGCATACACATGGCAGCCCACAACCCTCTGGAACCCCTGTTTCGGGGATCTGACACTCCCTTCTAGCCCCTGCAGGCACTGGACATCATGTGGCACATATATGGCACATACATATATGGAGATAAACATTGTTACACATAAACAAAATAAATAAATGTTTTGAAAAAGAAAAGCTGAGGGCGGTCACGCACTAGTATGTGGGAGAGAGACAGAGACAGGAGGGTCATTGGCGCTTGCTAGCTACCAGAAAGCTCCAGAGTCAGTAAGAGATCCTGTCCTACAGGAACATGGTGGAGAGTGATAAAGCAGGACACCCAAAGCCTTCTCAGGCCCCATGAGTGAACATGTATGCTTGCATCCACACATACACATGACACACAGAGAGGCACATATGCACACACACACACACACAGAGGCACATGTGCATGCACACACAGACATACACAGAGGCACACGTGCACACACATACACAGAGGCACATGTGCACACACACAGAGGCACATGTGTATACATACACAGAGGCACATGTGCATACACACACATACATACACAGAGGCACATGTGAACATATACACACACACATAGAGGCACATGTGCGCACACACACATACACAGAGGCACATGTGAACATATACACACACACACAGAGGCACATGAGCACACACACATACACAGGCACATGTGTACACACACACAGAGGCACATGTGTGCGCACACACACACACACAGACACACACACACTTTCAAAGTGCCTGCAGTGGACCAGGAACCTGATCAGTTACTTCACCTTAACTCAGTAAAGTAATCTCTGCAGGCACTGTTATCCCACTTAGTAGAAAATTCTAATAGTCGTGCTTTTAGGTAACAAAAAAGGCTCAATCAGCTCTTTATTTTGAAATTTCCCCGAGGATATTAACAACACATAGAAAGGGTCCCCTCCACTCCCCAAATCAAAACTGGAGATTTCACAAGCTGGCTGAGTCCTCTGTCACCTGAGAGCACCGGACTGTCCCCTCCCAAGATGAAATTGCTGCTTCTTTTGGTGTTGGGACTGTGAACTTGAGCTGCTGTTGGCTCTTCAGAAAGTAAATAGAACTTTCCTCCGTAGAGAAGGGAAGGGATTTGCCCCAAAGCCCTGCCATGAATAGCTGACTTTATTTCTGGAATGGCTTTTCTAGCTGAGTTCTGATTTTATTCACTCAAAATAAAGCAAGAACTCCTAAAACAAACTTGAGTACCTCAGACACCACCATTTCCCTCAGCACAGGGGTAGCTGAGTCCACAGACATTCAGTCGACCTTCTGAGGCCCCTAGGAAAACTTGCAGGAACTAACCCAAGCCAGTCTCATCTGATTTTATCACAAACACATGGGAAGGAAGTCAAGTCACCCGGCAAACACACGCCAGCCTTCCAGGGCCTGGCTTTTACTGGCCCCTTCAAGAATGCACTGTTTACCAGGCTGCAAACCACTACCAAAGAGACTGTGAATGGAGAAGCCTGCCAGCCCAGTCCCCTTCAGGGGTCCTGCTAGGAGGGAGGAGCTCACTGGCTCCCTTACTTGCTCACTCAGGGTTGGTGGTGGGGAGTGGTGGCTGAGAGTTACCCCTGCCAAGAAAGCCAGAAGCAGGACAATACAGTCTCATTTGCTTTTCTGAAATTTGTTTGCTTTTAAGCTTAATTTTTAGGATAGCCTTATTCGATCCAAGTTCATCATTAAAAAAAAAATTAAGCAATACGGAGGCAAGGAGAAAGGAAACCACTGATCATTCTCAAGTAGCCCCTTTGCCTCCCAACAGTCCTTGGCAAGTATGCATAGTTGAAAGAACAGACAGGCAGACAGACCAGCCCAAGGATAAGAGAACTGTGTTCTACAAGGTTTTTTTTTCCATGAACATACACATGTTGTCAAGTAAAGAAAGTGATATGCAACCCACACTGAAGGAATATTTGAATTTCTCACAAATCATACTTTCACATACAAGTATTAGCTTTCACCAGGTGTCGCTGCCTCATACTGTTAATCCCAGCATTTGGGAGGCAGAGGCAGGCAGATCTCTGTGAGTTCGAGGCCAGCCTGGTCCACAGAGCGAGTTCCAGGACAGGCTCCAAAACAATACAGAGAAACCCTGTCTCAACAAAACAAAACAAAACAAAAAAACAAAACAAAACAAAACAACAAAAAAATCAAAACAAAACAAAAAAGGGCTTTCTAAATGCCCTTTCCACTTATTTTAACATTTATTTTTATTTATTACTATTTGTGTGTGTGTACAAGTCCTGTGGTGCATGTGTGGAGGTTCAAGCACAACAGCCTGTGGGAGTCAGTTCTCCCCTCTGAGTTCTGGGAATAGAATGTGGGTGGCCAGGCTTCTGTAGCAAGCAGTCTTACCCACTAAGCCATCTCACTGGTCCTAAAGCCCTTTTAAAATCATGGAAAAGTGGGTCTAGAAACACAGCTCAGCTGGTCAAGTGTTTGTCCTGGAGGCATGCAGAAAGTCCTAAATCAGATCCAAAGAATCCATGTTAGAAATCAAAACAAACACAAGGGACCAGACCTACCCAGCAGCTCACGCCTTTAATCCCAGAGGCAGAGGCAGGCAGATCTGTGAGTTCAAAGCATGCTTGGTCTACATGGTGAGTTCAGGACCAGCCAGGAGTACATAGTGAGACCGTGTCTCAAAAAAAGAAAACAAACCAACAAACATAAAAGTTCAATGGCATTTGCTTGTAGTCTCAGTACTGGGAAGGCAGAGACAGGAAGATCCCCGGGGCTCCCTGGCCAGCTAGCCTTGCCAACCTGATGAGTTCTAAACCAGCCAACCAGCCACCCCGTCTCAAACAAAGGTGGACAATGACCGAGGGGTGACACAGAACATTGTCCTCTGACCTCACATGATGTGCACACATGTGTACACACACCTTCAACACACATGAATTAAACCAGAATGAAAGGATATTGATGGGTTTATTAATTTTAGGAGTTCAGAACAGGGCATTATATTCCCTGGAACTGGACTCACAGACCGTGTGAGTCACCCCTGCCCCCTGTCCTGCACCCCCCTGGTGCACTGTCCTGTAGAGCCCCACAGCCCCTCTGTTGAGATGGCTTCCTTTGAACCCTATCCTGTCTGCAGAGCTGTTGGCTGAATGGATGAATGAAGACGTTTTAGGCAAAGATTGTCTTCCAAATAATAGTCACACTAAACCCGAATTTGAATGATTGGCATGTTTACTAGCATGCCGGGCTTAAAAGGCCCAGGGCTGGTGGGATGGCTCAGTGGGTAAAAAACACTTCCCACCAGGCTTGACAACCCAAGTTTCATTCCCAGGAGCCACAAACGGAGAGAAGCAACTCTCACAGGTGAGACCTCTACAATTGAGCTGTGGCATGTACACACCTCCCCACGTAAATAATAAATAAGGAAATAAGTAAGCGAGCTAAAATAAATTTAAAGGCACCTTCAGATGACCCCCCCCCCCCAGGAAAAATCTTCAAATCCTACTGAGAATAAAGCATTCTCTCTGGCTGGGGCATAATCAGGGAGCAGACAGCACATTCTCTATGAAAGAGTACTCATCTTTCCTCAGATCCAGGAAAAGCCCAAGCAGACACACACATCTTGCTGAACTTGACCCTTGGCTGATGCTGGGTGCCCTGCAATGCAACTATGTGGCTCTGAGTGACCATGCAAGTCCGTGTAGACTGTTACCTTCACTCAGCATCCTTCCCCTACAGAATGGTGGCTGCCACCAATCTCTTTTGACTTGTGTGCACAGTCAGGGGAGGAAACGAGCAAGTCAGAAAGGAGGCCTGCTCTTTTGTAAGGGCAAACTAAACTGTGGGGTGTGAGGCAGGGAGGGCTGGCGTGGCTGCTGACTTTAGACAGTCAGAAACACAGAATAGATGGGTTTGCTCCCGGTTACTGGAACCTCCACTTCCTCCTCCTCACCCTCATCCCTGACAAGGAACTCAGCCAGTGACATCAAGCCAGTATTGCTGTGGCTTGTGGCAGTCTTACAGATTAACATAGAACCGCTGTCAGTGTCACCCTGGTGAAGCTCCTTAGCCTCTGGGCCTCAGTTTCCTCTTTTGTACCGTGTGGCTGACAGCAACCTGACACTCAGAATCCTTACGAGGTCAAACCTAGATGGTGTGCGCAAAATGTTTAGCCTGATGTAAATACAGTACTCATGTACGAAACTCTCAAAAACTAAATATGAAAAAAGCAAAGTTTACCCTGGGGCCTGTTACACTAGAAAACCTCTACAAACTCCACGTGTTCATGATGTTACTTTTGTTTATGCTGTGGAACATTTAATGATGTAAAGATGTGTTGTTTTTGTTTATGCTGTATTTGTTTAACTCTGTAAAGCTGTGGTTCTTTACCTGTCTAAAACACCTGCTTGGTCTAATAAAGAGCTGAACGGCCAATGGCGATGCAGGAGAAGGGATAGGCTGAGTTGGCAGGCAGAGGGAATATATAGAACAAGAAATCTTGGAGGAGAAGGATCTGTGAACGAAAGAGGAAAGAGAAGGACTTCAAGGGCCAGCCATCCAGCCACCCAGCCACCCAGCCACCCAGCCACCCAGCCACCCAGCCACCCAGCCACCCGTTACACAACCACACATGGAGTAAGAAGGAAAGAAAAGGTTTACAGGAATAGAGAAGTTAAAAGCCCTGAGGCCAAAGATAGATGTGATAATTTAAGTTAAGAAAAGCTGGCAAGAAGCAAGCCAAGCTAAGGTGGGCATTCCTAACTAAGAATAAGCCTAAATGTGTGATTTATTTGGGAGCTGGGTGGTAGGGCCCTTAAAGAGTCCAAAAAGCCAAAGAGTAAAACATCACACAGCAACCCTGGTTCTGTTCTGTACCATGGCTTGGTGAACCTTGCAGAAAAATGGATTGGCTAAAAACATATAATAGCATATCTTTCCTCTTCTTTTTATTTAATAAAAACATGATGGCAGGTGGTGGTGGTGCTCCCCTTTAATCCCAACACAGGGGAGGCAGAGGCAGGAGGATCTCTCTAAGTTTGAGGCCAGCCTGGTCTATAGAGTGTGTTCCAGGACAGGCTCCAAAGCTACTCAGAGAAACCCTGATTTGAAACAATCAAAAATCAACATAACATGACACTAAGTTTATCATCTTGAACAGTTTGGGGGCATCAGGTTAACAGTACATATAAATGGTCGTGCACAGATCTCTAGAACAATTTCACGTTACAGATCTCTAGAACAATTTCACTTTACAGCTCAGATACTCAGTATCAACAAAACATGGATTCTCCCAGTCCTGGGTCATCACTTTCCTACCTTGCATTTCTGCAAAATTTTAACTTCTTTAGACATTTCACATGGCAGTGTTATGATTTGGATATCACATGTCCTCTCCACCCCCACACCAAAGACTTGTGTATTGAAGGCTTGTATGAGGATATAACCTCATCAGTGGATTACTCCATGTATGATTCCATGGTTAAACGTTCTACTAGGAGGTGGGCTTGTGTCTTTCAAGTGCCTATCTTGTCCCTTGACTTACTCCTCTATTTTTTCTCTCTGCCTTCTGTCTGCCATAAAGTGAGCCACTTTTATATACTCTACCCATGAAGTCCTACCTCACCATGCTTGAACCCCGAAGGAACACAGCCAATGTTGTGGAATTATCTTTTTTGTACACTGTAAAGATGTATCTTTTCCAAGGCACCTTCTGATTGGCCAATAGCTAGTCAGGAAGAGGTTAGGTGGGACTCCAGGCAGAGAGAGAACAAGAGGAGATGAATCTAGGTGGGGGAGACACCAGAGGACACAGAGAGGAAACAGGACATACTGAATGAGAGGTAAAAGCCATGAGCACGTAGATTAATGTACATGGGTCAATTTAAGTTATAAGAGCTAGTTAGAAGCAAACCAAGCTAAGGCCATGCTTTTGTAAATAATAGTCTCAGTGTTGTTATTTGGGAGCTGGTGGTACAGACCAAGAGTTGCTACAATTTAACTTAGTATAATCTTCATCCTTGTGTAACATGTGACCGAGTTTCTTTCCTTTAAAGGCTTTATAATATCCCTCTGTAGATATATAATCATTCTCTTTATTTATTCATTCGTGTACAAATACATTGGTTTCTTCCACCATTGGCTGTTATAAATAATGCTAGGACAAGCATGGCTGTGCACACAGCTCTTTCAGATTCTGCTTTGAACTCCTTTGAATGGATACCAGGCGTGGGGTGCTGGACTCCAACTCCTTGGCTACACTCTTAATGTCTGATCTATTGAGAGGCATGAGGTGACATCTCACGGCTTTGATTTACATTTCCCTAATGGTTTGTGATGTTGAGTATATGTCATGCATTTACTGGCCTTTCATGTAGATTCTTTGTACATATGTCTTTTCAAATCCTTTGTCCATTTAAAAATTAAGTTCTTTGATCTGTTGTAGTTGAACTAATTTGTTATACATTGGTGATATTAATCCTTTATCACACATGACTTGTGGTCATTTTGTCCTTTTCCAAAGATGGGCCTTATACTCTGAGGACCACTTTGCAGATTGTTGCCTACAGTGTGCAGTCAGTTCTTGCGTTTAAGACAGATCTTTCTATTTATTTACTTTATTTTTCCCCTGTGTTTTTTGTGTCACATATGAACAATTGGTGCCAAATCCAATGTCTTCCACTTCCTTCCTATGATTTCTTCCAGGAAGAAGAAAATTTTATAGATTTAAAAAAATGTTTGGTGTACTTTAATGCATATGGGTATTTGGCCTTCATGTAAGTGTGCACTGCCTGAAGAGCCAGAAAAGGATCTATGTTTGGAGTTACAAGTGATGATGAGCTGTGTTATAATTATAATTACAGTTGTAGTTATGAGCTGTGATGTGGATACTGGGAACCAAATCCAGATCCTCAAGAAGAGCAGTCAGTGCTCCTAATTGCTGAGCTATCTCTGTAGCCCAGGGATTTATAGTTTTGGGTCTTTCAGGTTAAAATCCATAATGAGTTGGTTTTTGAATGTTACACAATGACAGTCTTCTGTTTTCTCAAGAACATTTGTTGGAAAGATGGTCCTCTCTCTATGATATACTTTGGTGCCTCCAGCCATATATGAGGCAATATTTCTAGTCTCTATATTCTGTTGCAGAATGTTTGTTTATGTAGTACTGTAGCATCTTTGTTATGATGGCTTTTTGTATGACAGATGTCTTCTTTCGGAGCTTCCGAAGCCTGGCCACTAGCCTTTTCATTCCAACCTCCCCAGTCCACTGGTACACCTACTCAGAGAGCCGTTCTCCTGACAGTCAGTCCCAGACAAGGGCAGCTCTTTTAAACTAGTACTTTTTTCCCCTTTCAGATTCCCAGCCACTCTTTGCAAATGAAAGAGTTATATGAATTCAGCATGGACCCAGGAATGGTGTTAAGACCACATGGGCCTCATGGTCATTCTTTAGACCATAGACATGTGTGGAAAGTCTGCTCCCAGACATAGAGTAGAATAGGGCCTTCATGAGAGCAGCAGTCTAGTGTTCCTTGGACCTCCCCAACTTTCTTTGTTGTCCCTTTTATGGTAAGAAACACGGCGTGGCAAACACCCTGAGACAACTTGTCACTCACACTGGGATGCTCCAGATGAAGTCATTTAGCACAGCTGTCTCATTCCTCAGACAATGCAATCTCACTAATGCTCACTTTCCTCCGCCCCTGTGCCAACTGAAGCATCCTACGAAAGGCAAAAGGAGTGGGCAGATGAGACCACAACTGTTGTCAAAGACCGGATCCAACTGCCAAGGCTTTTAGAAGCTTCCCAGCCCCACCTACTTAAGAAATCTAATGCAACTAAATTTATCGACACCATTTCCTCGCCTACTTTTCAGGGTACTTGTTTCTTTCTAATGTCTAGAGTCTCTGAGCAGAAGGGCTGCCCACTGTCTCTGCCAGGCACATGTGTGTTACCTGCTTTTTCCTGTGATCTCCTCCTTTTTTTCCTCCCTGAAAGACTCGGGCTTTACTCAGCCTTCCAAGGTGCTAAGTTCAGAGTGAGGGCAAAAAGATAATCCATCTACCACTTTTACTAGCTTTTCCACGCTTTCCCTAGCATTTAACCTTTTGAGCCCTGCCCTGCAATGAGGAAAGCAAAGGGAAAAGCTTCCCAGTATGATGTGAATGCCTTGCAGCAGCTGGTGTGTGCTCTGATCTTACTCCACCCACTGAAAGAACCCTGGATGGGTTGGGGGACATGGTTCAGACCAGACGTTTAGGTCCTTTTTGTCTTAGCAGAGCAAGCAAATGTTAAGGGTCTTCCATGCCATGCCTACCTATAAGGCCTCTATTTGCCTAAGAAAGGGAAAGTTGCAGATCTGTGTTCTTTGGGTGACCAGGACAGATGGTAACCTCCTGCTCGCATATCTGGGCACATAAGATCATATGTCGTGGCTTTTTAAAAGAATCCTATTTCCTAGAGAGGGCCCAAAGAGCCATGAAGACAAGAAGATGGTTTTCCCAAGAGCCAGCCTGTGCCAACTGATGCCTGGGAACTCCTGAATCCTTGCATAAAAGGCCAAGAATAGCAATTCACTTTTCTGCCCATCAATGAAATGGGTGCTCAATGTAAGAACTTGGGTTATGGGACATGAGATTGTTTCTCACACATCTGGGTTTTGGTCTTTGATTCACAATCATGTGAGAATCATTTGAATATGAAGCTCAGGTAGTGAGGACTTCATGGGATTGTAGCATGAATTAGTGACTGCCAAATCAAAACGTCTTTACTCCCAATCACTCTGACTCATACCTCCTCTCATTTGTTTTCCTAATGAGCGCATCCTCTAGACTCTGACCAACCACATCCTTGTCAATGTCTAGGACAGAGATAACTGAGGAAGGGCAGCTGAGGAATACACCCACAGCTGATGCCTTGCTGAGAAGGCAGGAAAGGGAGGGGCAAGTAGAGGGCTTTGGAGGAGTCTCAAGCAATCTTGGACAGTAGCTTTTGTCTAGAAGACCCAGAAGGAGATGGCAAGAAGAAGCCTGCTCCCTATCACAAGGAAGATTAGATTTGTGGTAGGAGTTACTTACTTGTTTAATTCTATTTCCCATGCTAAACAAATTTGGGAAACGTCAACAATAATCTATAGTCTTTACGTCTCCTTAGCACTTGGGGTAGTGTTCGACTGCCAAACATTCTTCTTGCATTCTGAGCACCCTCCTTCCTCCCTACCTATGAACACAGAGGATGCTCTATCTTCGGATGCAGACAATTAGGGTACCTGCCACAAACACAAGGCTGCTAAGGGAAAGATGGTAGAAGATGTGCTTCTTTGGCTGCCATATCCTCCAATACTGTCACAACATGTTCTTATTTAAGCTTTGCTGACTTCAGTGGTAGTTTTCACAGATCAAAGTTAAAAACCCAAGTGGACCATCTGCTATTTCTGGCATATCTAAAGCACGTTTTGATGGGAAGGTAAAAACATAAATTGGTGGCCTTGTGTTTTACGTGAAGCTCAGAATTATGCAGGATGTCTCATCATTAAGGAATGATGGTCTCTTGGGTAGGGTGACTTTTTAGGCTTGTGTTTCTGGAAACAGTCCTAGTTACCCTTGCTAGGCCATGTCATGTCTCCAATCTTCTGATGAAAAATGGGAATGGTAGCCAGGCATGGTGGTACATGCCTTTAACTCTGTGAGTTCAAGGCCACCCTGGTCTACATAGCAAGTTATAGGGCAATCAGAGTTACATAATGAGACCCTCTTTTGAAAAAAAGAAAGAAATGAAGGAAGGGAGGGAGGGAGGGAGGAAATGACAAGAAATTGATGCAGTGACAAAGCCTCGAGGTAGAAGACACAGGGTCAGACAAGCCTGCCTCCTAGAAGTGATGGGCAGGGTGGTTGGGCTGATTTTCTCAATCTCCATCCACAGTCACACTCTGTATCCTGATCTCAGGTTTGGATGTTAAGTGCTGAATCCTGGAGTTGGGGGGGGGGATTTCAGGCTGCTTTCAAATGTAAGGAGGGAAAGTGGTACTCTGAGCAGCTCTGCTTCCTCAATGAGTGATGAATACTGTGGTGGTGACTGGGGTTAGGGAAGAGAAAACCATTGCAGGAGAAGCCCTCCAAGGATACTGATACCCCCCTACACACACACAACAAAGAGGATCCTATGGATAACCTCATGAACTCAGCAGTCTTTGAGTGCCACAGGATAGATACACTAGGCGCTCCGACCATCAGCGATGGTTTGGTGATGGTAATGTTAATGTCTTCTGTCTTATCTACACATGCCAGCCTAGAACTAAGAGCTTTGCAAACATGCTTTAATTATCTGTCAAACTCCTGGGAAACAGGCACTTTAACCTTCAACTTCTCTAGCACACAGGCTTCCAATATTTGGTGAATTGGTAAGTGACAATAACTAAATCCTCCCTTTCCGCCACTGAACAACAAAACCAGAAGAATCCCGGTGACCCTGGCTCCAGGAATCAAACTTAGATTTTCACTAGTCTTCTGGGGGCATTCCTTCCACAGACTAGGTCCTACTGTCTGTCACAGAAACTGCACTCTTTCAGCTCCAGC
Organism: Phodopus roborovskii; assembly: GCF_943737965.1. Taxonomy (NCBI): domain Eukaryota; kingdom Metazoa; phylum Chordata; class Mammalia; order Rodentia; family Cricetidae; genus Phodopus; species Phodopus roborovskii. The sequence goes on along the minus strand of NW_026126424.1, from coordinate 10,643,875 downwards.
TCCCACTCTGCAGGTAAGGTCCTTCTGACTTAGGGTGAACCATTAACAAGCTGTTGAGGGGATGCATTTTCCAGCCAGCTGATTTGGTGATCAAGGTGGTATTTTCAGGCTTGACTCTGGTGACTCTCAACTGTTTTGCATTTGGTAAGGAAGAAGAAAGGCCTATTATGTCTTCCCATTTTTAAGAGGCAACTCTCACTTTCCCTGTCTAACGTCTTAGAGTCTAAGTATTCTCGCCTCATCTGTTTGGAAGAGAATAACAACAGTGCACCTCTCAAGCGCTGATGGGGTGAGGCGACTCTAGTTAATGCAGGTGAAGCAAGAGTGCCCAGCACAGCATCTTAAGTACCCAACACACAGCAGTGGTCCTTGTCTCTGGTATCTGCACCCTGGGGGGTGAGGTGGGGGGAGTCAAAGCCATTTGTGCTGAGTATAGTCACTTCCCAGCGGAGGTGCCTGCTTGCCCCTATATCACTGCCCCCTTTCCTGAGAGTGATGCAATCCTTCATTTAATACATCTCTATTTTTTCCCCCTTAAAATAGAATCTCAAATTGAGAAGGACGTCAGAGTCTTGTCTAAGGTGGCAGCTGCTTCCTGAGGGTGTACTAATGCCCACTTAGAGAAGAACATCCTATGGCCTCGCCCTCTGAAGTCCTGACACTTGCAGCATGCTCACAGCAGGTGTGAGCCAGGCCTGGGGCAGGCACACAAAGCAGCTCCTGAGCCACACACCAGGAAGCACGGGGATCCAACTCATTTTCTTCCAGACAGTCTGGGGCCTCTGACAAAGAGGAGCCTCAATTCCTTTCTATCTAAAGCAGGGGTAATAGCATTTGCTGTGAGACAGCTGCGAGCAGGGGATTATCACTGTCCATATATGAGCCTTCATGGAAACTGATCGATATGGTCCCACATGTGCGCTTCCCTCTGAAACTCGAAAGCAGGCGACACCTCTCTAGAGCTCCTGCAACAGCTGGCTGCCCCGGGGATGTCTCTGAGCCAGCTGGCTCGGGAATCAGGAGGCAGAGCCACCTCTGCCACAGAAAGAGGCTACCTGGGTGCTTTACAACCAGGGTTACTATTGGAGCCACATTGGTGACTAAAAGAACATTCTCTTAGGCTTCTTTCCATCAGTCTCAGAATCTGGCTAGAGCAATTTCCCACAGTTCATTGCATCCTTCCCCTGAAATGCACACGCTACTCTGGGGAAGGAAAAGAAGGGTCAGTGGTGATCTGACACTCCTGGCTCATGATGAACCAAAACCTGGTATGGAAACGTCACAGAGCACTGATGCTATTCATGGATAGAGAGAAAGACAGGCGTTGAGGCAAGGGCCTGGGGACAGAAGGCTTTGAGATTTTACAAAGTCAAGTTGACTACACAGCCTCAGAAGATTGACTGACTTTATGTTTGCTAATAAAAATGACTGGCAGGCAGGTGGGTGGAGGTGGTGGCTAGGAGGAGGGAGGGGAGAGGAGCCTGTTTCTCAGGAAGCAGCAAGCGCTTTCTTCACTCAAATGAATGAGACTGTCTGAACCTTTGTGACAAGTGTATTTGTTGCTCAGAAAGACAGAGTTGCCCGTATTTCCATGCAAATGCCAGGAGGCAACAATCCCTGTACTGGCTTAGCCTGCATCCAGAGAGATGACAAAGTAAAGGAGGCTGCATGCATGATGGTCTACTTTGAGGTACTTTAGTGCACCCTGCCCCTCTTCAGGGAGACACCTGTCTTCCTGTGTGATCACCTATAGAGAAATGGAACCAGAATGGTGCTGGGCATTGAAAAGTTTCTGCACCTCGATAAGCCTCTCTGCTGATGCATCAATCCAGATCAGACCAAATCATTAGAAAAAGCCCACCTTTAATGGATACAACGCTCCTGGATGGCCTTCCAGATTTCCCCCTCCCCCAGAGAGGAGGCAGGAAAGGGAGACCATGAATCTATTTTCTGGGAGGCAGTTTAAATACCTTGTGGGAGTGTCTTGAGTATCTCTGGGGGAGGGGTCATAGATGCAGCAGGGTTTGGGGAGATGGAGGAGGAGGCTTGGGTGGAACTTCCACCATAACATCCTAGACTCTTTGGGTATGGATGACAGGGACTGGGGTGAAGCATCCTTCATAATAGGCACCATAATATACTCGCCCATTTCTAAGGCTGCCCAGGATGACCAATGTCTGTCCCGAGTTCCACTGTCAGTCATGTATGCTGTTTCCTACAGTCCACCAGCATTTCTGGCAGAATCCCTCTAAGTAGAGCCAGAGAGATGGCTCTACTTTCCTCTCCAATATGCTTGGCAGCCATTCCCCATGATTCTAAATGGCCAACACAATGATCTTTGTGATTCCAGGGTCAGGCCTTGCCATAGATTAAGAAGCATTTGATGACATACGCTTTTAATCCCAGTACTCAGGAGGCAGAGGCAGGTAGATCTCTGTGAGTTCGAAGTCAGCCGGTTCTACAAGTGAGTTCCAGGACAGCCAGGGCTGTTACACAGAGAAACCCTGTCTTGAAAAACCAAACCAAACCAAAACAAAGAGCATTTGGAGGTGGGGTGTGGGAGAAGAGCATGTCAATTTAGAACATAGGAAAACAATCAGACCCTAAGCCCAATTCACAGGCATGTGATGCAGGGGGCTGGCATCTGCATGCCTCTGCTCTGAACTCGATAGTTTGCCAAGGCTCAGAAGCCTCTATAGGGATGTGGCAGTTATTTAACCCAACACTTTCAACCTGCAAAGCTCCTGAGGCTGAGTGGCCAGCTTGAGTTACACAAATATGGAAGGGGCAGAGGCAAACAGCTGTGACACCCAGCTAAGGAGCTGGGAGATTCTGCCAGAAGACTGGTAGTTTTCAAATGGTATTGTGTCACCCTATTTTTCAGTTTCTATACCTATTTCCACTTCGCTGGCAGGAAAAACAATAGAAAAGGAATCCAATCCTTAAAATGACGACAACAACAACAAAAAATAAATAAATAAAAATAAGTTAGGACCAAATACCCGACAAAGTGTGTTAGTTCACATGAACAACTGTAACTGAACAATACTGTTTATATTTTTCCCAATGTGAACCATCCCAACTCTCTGCCAACCCAGGGCCTAGTGGTGGATTGAATGCAATGGGTCCTCTGTGCCACTATTAGGAGGCGTGGCTTTGTTGGAGTAGGTATGGCCTTGTTGGAGGAAGTGTGTCACGCTCGTGTGTGTGTGGGGGGGTGGGCTTTGAGGGTTCCTAGGCTTAGGATACTGCCTGATGTGACCGTTGGCTTCCTGTCGCCTGCAAGACGTAATACTCTCGGCTCCAGCACCGCGTCTGTCTGACACAGCCACGCTCCCGGTTATGATAATGGACGGAACCTCTAAAACTGTAAGTTTTCTTTATAAGCGTTTCTGTGGCCATGGCGTCTCTTCGTAGCAATAAAAACTTAAACTAAGACAGGTTCCAAACTCAGACAGTTGCCAGGCACCACATGGACAGTTAGATGTCATATCAGACTAGAGAGTATGGCGTCTGAGGAAACAGAGTTATCGGGGTTCATAAAAGACACACTTTAATAACCACAGGTTCTACTTTACTGATTGGTAAAAAGCCTTGCCTTGTGTGAAAAACCTATAGGCTTTTGTGATTTTCCTCTAAGATTTGAAAAAGAAGAATCCTAGCGTGTTTTCAGATCAATGCAGAAGCATCTATGAGAGTGTTGGAGGCCCACCAATGAATTTTGTTCTTGAAGGGGTGCTGATCTAAAGCCACCATCAGAGCCAGGGCAGATGCCCTGCACGTGTAAGTGGGAGGCATTATCATGAGAAACTGGGTGAGGACAATAGCAAACACAGAAGGCAGGCTTTCTGGTGGCTTGGTTAGCATGTGGTCCCTTGGGAAGATTTCAACTGGGCCCTGTAAGGCCCTGCATGGACCCCTGAGGCACCTTGAGTAAACCTGAAGCTGTTAGCCAGAACTCCTTGCCCCAGACCTGTTATTGGTACTCTTCCTGTTTTGCTAACACACACCAAGTGGGGAGGAGCTAAGCCTGAAAATCCTGTTATTTCCACTGTGCTGTAAATCAGTATTTAAGCCCACTCCATCCCCTCAGCAAATGGCATTCAGCATTCTGACAATACCATTGAAGGAATGACCTGATATCTTGTCTCTTATTTCAACTCTAGGCCTTCTCATGGAACAGATCTTCGTGCAGGGCCCCTCAAATGTGTTGGTTGAGGGCAGGGAGGCTCCAGACCTCCTTGCCAGCCATACTGATATGAATCAGCCGCCAAGACCGGAGGCCTGGACCACTGACTTGCCTGGGGAGAGGAGGGGAGTCTCTGGCCTGAAATCGCAGGGTTCAGTCTCGGCTTCTGGTGGCCCTACACACTTCTCTCCAAGTCTGCCATTAGCAAGCCTTCCCCAGTCAGTAAGCTAGCCTGTTTGGATCAAAAAGCTGTTAGAAACAGTCCTGGGAGCGGTTCTGAGTCTGTGGCTAGAAAAGTTGCATAGCAGTAAGGCTTGGTTGGGGAGGGTTGTGGACTTAGATTGACTCCTGGTTCTGACACTGACTATGAGCCCTCTTCCCAGGCCTCAGTCTCCTGGCCTGGAAGCTGGAGATACTACTCCACCATGCAGGGCGGATTGACAGTTGGTGCCGATAGTCTACAGCCAGCAAAGTCACTGTTTCATTAGCTAGTGATATCAATGACCAAGATTGTTCTTCTCTGAGTGTCTGTATTTTCTGGATTTCTTACTGGTGTATACGTGCTTCATGCATGTGTTTCCTACTGCTACATACACACTTCAGATTCCTTTGGTTCCCTTCCCCTATTATGCCCAGGCTCAAATGGTTGCACTCAGCATCAATGAATACATGATTTTTGTGTTAATGAATATGTGAGGGAAAACATTTATTTCACAGCTGTACACTCATTTGGATTTCTGAAGCAGAGAGAAGCAAATGAGAAATGGTGAGATTTGGTGTTTTATTACCCCACTCTGCAAATGCAGCTACTGTGCAGCCTTAGGCTGGGTGTCTACAAAAGGCAGAAATGTCTGCCTGCCTCTGTCCTGGGTCTTAGTGGAGATGGATAAGGCTTTTAGGAAGCAGTTATAAACACCAGTGGCCTCCAAGCTGCAGGCGGCTAATCTGGGTTCTGAGCAGGAGAAACACATTTGATACTCTTCCAGCTTCCCTGGCCTCCTTCCCATCAAACAGAGTAAAGAAAAGCATGCTTTGGTCCTTCTGTATCTGATTTCCAGGCATAGAGATGCCCAAACTTTCCCCACCCCCGTAGTAACCTAGTCCAACGGGAGGCTTTTTCCAGTCTAATCTAAATCCATGCCTTCACTTTGAGCCCCCTTTCCTTTGTTTATCCACAGATGAGATTGACAGCTGAGCTGACTACCATTTCACCAACATTAGCCTCCTTCCTCTCTTCTCACTCTTGTGCAACTCAGACTAGCCTTGACCTTTCTATGTAGGTGAGTCTAGCCTTGAACTCCCGATCCTCCCACATCCATCTTCCCAGTACTGGGATTACAGGTGTATACCATGCCTGGTGTGTGCATTGCTGAGGGATGGACATGCATGCTAGGTCAAGCCCCCTACCAGCATGGCCCCGTCTGTGCCCTGTTCCTCCTTTGGATAGTTCATGATTTCTGTGTCATATTTAAGAACTCCTCTGCTCAAATCCATGGTTATTAAGGACTTCTCTCCTGGAAGCTTGGATTTACGGTGGGTCTCTGCCCGTTTTCAATTATCATCATCATTATTATTTTGCTTTTTGAGACAGGTTTCTCTGAATTAATTTTAAAAATTATGGTGGAATTGCTTTTTCATATAGAGCTTCTTTTTTTCTTTGTTGATTTGGCACCATGTGTAAGAGGCTGGCCTTTCCCTGCTAACTACAGCAGTACCTGTGCTGCCCCTCCGGTGTGTGGACATTCTGTTTTCCCCTCCGTCTCCTCCCCCACCCCAATGACGCTTGCCTGCCCCTCACTGCCTCTTTTCTTTCTTCAGCGTCTCTCTCACTTTCAGGGTGTCATTTAGACCAGCCCTCTCCAGTCCCTTCCCTTCCCATCAGCCTTTTCTTTCTTTTCCATTCCCATCCCCCCCCCCCCCCAGCTCTTCTTTCCCAGCCTCCTACCCTCTGAGTTCTCATGCCCGATGGCATTGCCCACTCCTGTAGGAGTCACCCTAGTGTAATGAGGCAAAGGCAGCTCCTGCAGGCCATGGCTTACAGCACGGACCCAAGGTCAGAATCTCAGAGAGCCGCCCCTGCTTGTCCCACTGACGCATTCTCAGAGCTGGAGCAAGGCCAGCTTACTCTCACCGCCCAGGACAATCACTTCCCCTGCATATCTGTCACATACCTTCATACAGGACACACCACCTGTGTTACGGTAATTACAGCATGGTTAAAATGAGCACCTGACCTAGCAAATACTCTCAATTCCCAAGAGAAAAGGTCTTAGTCAATATTAGCAGGTGAAATTTTAGAAGGTGGAGACTATGTCCCTGGGGTAACGGAGCAGAGAAAACAAATGTAAGAAAATTAGACAGTGGTTTTCAAATGTGCTGAGTGGCAGAGTCCAGAATATCACCGCTCCCTCCCACCAAAACACACAAATGGTAGACTCCAAACCCAAGTCACAGATGAGTGAGTGGACCTAGTCCTTCTTTCCACTGACTTCTCTCCCCTTCTGATATGGTGATGTCCTAGGATCCCCTGGGGGCAGTTGGCTACCGAGAGTGGAATAGGGGAAGGACACAGAAAGAACTTGGATCCCATGAAACAGAGAGAGGAGGTGGTTCCAGCCTGGACCCCTGGAGGACCATCTGGTTAACATGTGTGTATTCGTGGTCCCATGGCTTTTGCCTGTCCAGTCTAACTCTACTGTTTCTCCCATCCAAGTACTAACCAGGCCTGACCCTGCTTAGCTTCCAAGATCAGATGAGATTGAGTGTTTTCAGGGTGGTATGGCTGTAGATACTCTACGGTTTCTTAGCTTTGAATTTTCACTTAACTATATCTTATCTCTTATCAACATATCTCAAACTCTTTATACTAGCAGCTAGTGTCCAGACTCACGCACACAGCTCCGAAAAGGGATGCATGGCATCTTAGTCTGTGAGTGTACCCACAAGGCGTGGCTTGGCTTGATATATGCCCCACCTTTCTGAGAAATGCCACATTGCCTTATTGTGTTTTAGATATAGTGGCTTGTGGTATTTAGACCCAAATACGTTCTAAAATGTACACCCAGCTTCAGACTTAAAAATAGAGCAGGGCTTAAAAACAAAGAATGCTACACTTTCCCTGAATAATGAGAGGTATTCTAAATACCAATTGTAAGACATCAAACAGAGACGGCCTAATTACTCCCTTCGCTTCTGCTGGAGCATCTGCTAGGAAGATGGGTCATACGAAGAACTACTTTTCTAAGTGGGAATCTCTGCACACGCTTAATTATAAAACGGCCACTGCCTTACAAAAAACACTGCTTTGTATAAATGTGACTGTGGGCTATTAAACGTTCCTAAACAAGCTACAGAAAAATACAAAACATTTATTTAGGTCTCTGTCAATTTGAAAGATTTTAAAAGAGAATATTTGTAGCTTGAAAGGAAAGGGTTGGTGAAATGTAGAAAAAGAGATGGGAGAAAATTCTCATAGTTTAGGAGAATGATGCCTGTTACAGCATTGACATTTGCTTGAGGTTGACAGCTATTCATTATAGTCAAATGGGAAAAGGCTCCTGCCCCCTTTTTATTTTAGGGGGGAAAAAAAAGAAAAGAAAAAGAAACTCTTTTTTTTTTTTTTTTTTTTTTTTTGAAATTTAAAGAGCAGTTGTAATAGTCTACTGTTCCAAGGTACAGGGTCTACAAACCACAGCCCTGCAGAGGGGGTGTGATTAGTCTGACAGATTCTGCCCTGCCTTTCTCAGGCTGGGGCTAAGAATGACGCTTACAACATTAAAATGAGTGGAAAGGCAAAAGAAAAAAATATTTCTTGGCATGTGAAATTACACCAAATTCAAATTTCAGAGTCCACCAGTAAAGTTTTATTGACACCCAGCCGTGTGCGTTTCTTTACATTTGCCTGTGGTTGCTTTCCTGGATTTGATGTCGGAGTTAAGTGGACTTGACACATGACATGGTTGAAAAGCTGAAGGAATTAACCCACCCTGAAGGATTTGCTGACCTGAGTGACGGAAGCCACCCTCAGACTCCTGGGGCACAGGGAAGGCACATACCTGGTTGAGATGTTGCAGGTGTCTGATGAGACACCTGAACCCACAGTAGCTGCCTCTGAACGCACCTCTTGACTGCTCACCACATTGCTGGGATCAGGCGGGTTTGGGACACAAACACAGAGCGGGAGACGACAGAGAGAAGGTAAGTAGCTTGTCTCTGAGGGAGGATGGTTTCCACTTGCAGATCTAAGTACTGGGATAAACCCTGGAGAAATTCTGGCTCATATGTCAGCAACTCAACAAATTGCTACGACTGAGGATGGACTAGCTTTCATTTGTGTCCCTGGACATCACTGCCCTGTTAACCTCAGCAGAGAGAGAAACAGGTTAACTGGTATTCACCAGCAAAGGAAAAGCTGACATTTTAGTTCTCCTCCCTCGTCATCTGTCTCTAAGTGTGTCAAATGATATGCATAATTTGTGTGTGTTGTTTTTTAAAGACAGGGTCTCTGGTGGCCCATGCTGGCCTTAAACTCACTGTGTAGCTGCTGCCTCCCAAATGTAGGTATTGTAGGCATGGGCCATAATGCCTGGCTGAATTATTTTAGTGTTACTTTTGAGTTTTATTTTGAATTTCAATGATCCAATCAATCTTCTGAAGTCTAACCTGAGTGTGTAACTTGAGAATGAATTAGCTGAGGTAGGGGTGGTTCACCAAGTCCTACCTACCACCTACCATTAAAAAAAAATACAAAAAACAAAACAAAGCAAACAAACACAGCAAAACTAAACAATCCAAAAACAAAATCCCAGGCTGGAGAGCATTGTACTGGAGGTAAAAGTGCTGGATACCACACCTGACAACTTGAGTTCAATTTCTAGGACCCCCAGCTCCTTTCCAACAAACAAACAAGTGAACTAGCAGGGCAAGGGGTAGCTGCCATATGCCACCTACCACCCAGAGATAACAAAACAAAACAAAACAAACCCAAACCAGCTACCAATTCTCAACCAGCCTACTTTGTGGACCCCTGAACAACTCAATCTTACAAAGACATTTTCTTGTCTCGGGGTTAATTCAACTGGATGAAACTTGGCAGGTTTTAGCTTGGTGGCCACTGTGAATGAGACTTTAATGTGAGTGATCACATATGGCTATGAGAAGTATTGACACCACAGGCACAGGATCAAGCCGTAAAGCTAATGCAGAAGACCTATGGGAGGTCATATTTGACCTTGGTGACATTGCTAAATGGGAGTTTGGTTACCTTGCACATTGTGGAATCTGGGGAGTGACAAATGATCCTCCAGACCCAGGTCAGACAGACCTTTGTCTTCCACCAATTTGGCTTTATGGAAGCTGTTTCCCCAAAGGGCTTAAGATACCTTGCTCAGGCCGGCTGTTGGTACCGCATGCCTTTAATACCAGCACTCGGGAGGCAGAGGCAGGTGGATCTCTGTGAGTTCGAGGTCAGCCTGGTCTACAGAGCTAGTTCCAAGACAGGCTCCAAAACAATACAGAGAAACCCTGCCTCGAAAAACAAAAAACAAAACAAAACAAAAAACCTTGCTGGGGAGGTTGTGGGGGAGGGGACAGAAAGCTCTCAGCTGCTCACTGATTTATGATTATCAATAACTAATTCACATGTTAAATGATTACATGCATTATTTGGTAAATGTATTGGTGGCCAACATATTAGTACATTTCCGGGCTGTAAAATACATATTAATAAAATATATATTCAGATGTGTGTTGCATAGGTACCAAATACTCACCTGACCTGAGTACATTTAAAATAAAAAGTGATTCTGAATTTCAGAAACCCTGTCCTGGGGTGGTGGCTCAGTAGTTAAGAACACTGGCTGCTTTTGCAAGGACTCATGTTCGATTCCCAGGACCTTCATGGCAGCTCACAACTGCTTGTAACTTTAGTTCCAGAGAATCTGATGCCCTCTTCTGGCACACACACTCATGCACACACGTACACATACACATAAAATAAATGAATACATGTAAGGAAGGAAGGGAGGAAGGGAGGAAGACAGGAAGACAGGAAGGAAGACAGGAAGGAAACCTCTAGGTTTTCTAAGACTGCAGTAGCTTAGATTTGCTATGGGACAGGAGAACAATTTCTTTAAGTATCTGAAAATGCAGCCAGGCAAGGGACCCAAGAAAACATCTCATAGTCAATTGGTCAACATAGCAACATAAGAAAGCCAGATAATTCCATGTGCTGTTCAACTCCATTGTCTTTAATTGATATGCCGAGCTGAAATCTTGATTGTGGATTTTAAAATAGTGACAATTTGGATTTCTGTTTTTAAAAACAAACACAATAAATTGTGAGCCAGGGCATAAAACTTCCCTGTTTACTAAGGCCATGTAACTATACTCAAAGGCTAGAGAATCAGGTAGGTTTGTGACACTCAGAGCAAGTCACAAACCCCCAAGCTGGAAACAGAGGCGGGGAAGGATCAGCATTGCATGAGAACAGGAAAGCTGGGACCAGTCCAAGCCTCCCTTGTGTGGCAGCTTAGAGACACCATGAGAACAGCTGTTTTCCTGGTGTTCCGGTTTCCACTGGCTTTCATAACGAAATGCGCATGGAAAGAAAATCCGATGAGGAGAAAACACTCAGCACAAAAGCGCTACAGTTTTCTGTCCTTTGAGCTGAGATGTAGGTCAGCTTGTCCGTTTCTCACTCTCCAGCGTGTGTGAGCATGTACACATGCATGCTAGTGCGTGCGTGCGTGTAAGTGTGTATACGTGCAAATGGACGCACACACACACTGACTCTTTCCTCCTGGCCCACACCAATCCATTCCCATGGCACCCTCTAGAAACACAGCAGGCAGGGATTATGTTGGCATCAAAACAAAGCGACTATTATTCCTACTATAAAATGTATCTTACTTACAAACAAGCATGAGAAAGAAGCACAAACACTAGCTGAAACTGCACCATCAGGACCCAAGCATTTGCCCTGCATTTTAATTAGGACTCTCCAGCTAACACAGAACTACCCCTTCCTCAGCCTGCACACAAAGCTGAGCTTGGGGAGCCGGGTCTGAGTCCTTGCATGGGAGCCAGCATGGAACCTTACGTTTCCCATCCTTAACTTGTCAGTTTTAGGGTGTTGTCTTACCGGCTCTTTCAGAGTATTAGAAATGTGCATGAGAATGACTCTTGGGATCCTTGTCACAGTGATTAAAAATGACCCTTTCACCGCAGTTCCTTGATGGTAGCAGAAAAGTATGGAGAGAGACGAAAGGATTGGATGGGCAGGAGGGTCATTTTGATTCCTGGGAACAGGGAAAAAGAACATTTAAAACTCACTACATAAAAAGCAACCAGAAACTTCTCTCTGGTTCATATCCTCAGTGGCATTGTGACACAGCAAGCACTTTGGCAAGATCCCTATCCTCCTTGGTCGCCAAGGTTACCTTATATCTTGGGCTAATTCACATTTTTTGCTGGCATTCATGTGTAAACAGGAAAACTATTAATGAGCCAAAATATGCATGGCTCTTTGTTGTAGTTTTCTGTCCTTCCATCCACCCTTCCAGTTGGCTGTTGCTTTTATTTTCATTTGCAATAGATCGAGTCCTTCAACGGTGTTCACCGTTTAAATGACAGAGAGACGTGTGTAATTTTTGCCAATATTAGCCTGGTGAGTAGAGCTATCATCATGTCACATGATCAGGACTGGGGCCAGCAAAGGTAACCCGGGGCTTAGCTTTGACGGGAAGACACGACAGGACTGGCTCAGTTAGCTTCTGCACAGTTTTGGGTTCCCTAAGCCAGCTGATTTCTTTTGTGTTCCCTAAAGGTCACTTCAGCGTGAATCGTTTACTGGACTTGTAATGACACAGCTCCCAAGAATGTGTACCAGTCAGCTTCACCGAGAGAAAGAAAGAACAGAATGGAAATGGTCCTCCCTCTCACTCAAACCTGAAAGCCAAAAGAAAGGAGAGCTGATGTCACTCTTCTGGTGTCCTTCTGAATGTGTGACCCTGCGTTCTCAGGGATGCTACTCTAGAAAAGGAGGCCGGCTTTCCCAGAAGCAACTTCACAGGCTCCAAGGGAAGCTTGTGTCTTTAGAAAAAATCCCTCTACAACTGGCTTGGCCTGCTAAGTCATTCTGAATTAAGGTCTGACAGTGCCCTGGGATCCGAGGGAGGAGGGGACCCATGGCCAGCAGGATGGCAGAGTTGGCATTTTGCTCTTACTTAAATAACCCAGGAAGAGAAAGGGAACAGGGCAGCAAGGCTGAGGCAGAACCACAGCCTGGCTGCGCACCCAAGGGTGCTGTGTGCCTACATGGCTCACTCGGGAGGGCACTTGCCTAGTATGCACAGAGCCTTGGGTTTGATCCCCAGCTGTGTATGGGCCTCTAGTGCTGGTGCCGTCTACAATTCTAGCACTCATGAGGAGGTAGAAGCAGGAGGACCAGAAGCTCAGGGTCATTCTCCCCTACACAGTGAATCTGAAGCCAGCCCAGGCTACGGGTGGGTGGGTGGGGGGTGTTATTGGAGGACAAATCTGGGCTTTCACATGTGGAAATCCATTTTGTCATTTCGATCTGATACTGGAAGAGTAGAGCAGGCCAGGAAATTCTGACACATTTTCCCCATCTCCTCATTTTTTTTTCCCTAAAGGAAGGATGTTTACTTTTCCATTGAGATTTATAAGCCTTAGAACTTACTCTACCGACTAAGAGAGAGATGCAGAAGGGACACCTGTTCCCCATCTGCTTGGGAAAGAAATGACTCACAGGCCACTGCGAATGGCCCCCGAGGTCTGGTCCTCCAGGTACTGAAGTCTGGTTTAGGCATCAGGTTTCTGAGCAGGTTTCATTGTAGCAGGATAAACCATTGGGACAGAGGACTGCCTGCTCTGCCTCCCTCCCCTGTCACAATGCTTGGCTCTGCTGGGCTTGGCTGGAGGAGGATGCAGAGGCTCCAGAAGCTGGGTTATCACATGACGGGAGAGGGAGCCTAAAAGGGCCCTTTTAACCTAAGCCAAGAGTCACTCAATACCTGCTTTCAATCTAGAAACAGTCCTGCAGAAGAGAGGTTGAGCAGAGAGTGTCATTGAAGTTACCGCCTTTTCTTGTGGTCACCAGGGACATCAGCCTGCCATCCCTCCTCCCTGCACAAGTGGCCAGGGCCATCAGCTCTTCCTCCCTCATAGCTAACACACCTGCCTTTAGGGAGAAGATCTGATTATTTCCCCAGGAAGCCGAAAATAATACTACTCTCCGCACCTAACCATCGTTTGAGAACTGACATTGTAGTGCTAGGCATGTTGGGTAACCAGTGATAACTTGAATAGGAGTCTGGGGAAGATTGAGAATACCTTTAAGTCAAGGTACATACAATGTTTTACAGCCACACCAGCAACTTCGGGGCCCTAAGAACAATAGTTCGATTCAGCCTGGTACTCTCTAGAAACCCCTCCAACATTATGCAAAGCCAATTTTGTGCTGTAGTCCCTGAATAAAGTCTGGGCTGCATGGGGTGGCTGGCTCCTAACAAAGCCAGTAGTGAGTGGGAAACAGTGTGGCCACTGCTAATGCCTTGTCCCTCCTTGTATTTCGCTAGTAAAACCTGCAGGATGGAATGAGGAGGCTGTGAGGTGGTGGTAAAGGTCATCCTTCCGATTCCATAAGAAATAACAAACTGTCCTTATTATGGGCATGTGTGCATGCATGCATGAGAGAGAGAGAGTGTGTGTGTGTGTGTGTGCGCGCGTGCGTGCCTATATGTGGAATCCAGAGGTCACCCTGACGTGGCAGGGGTGGGATGTTGTTTCTTAGGTGCCATCTAAACCTTGTTTTCTGACTCAGGGCCTATCAGTGGCGTGGATGGTTGGCCTGCAATCCAAGGATCTGCCTATCTGTACCTTCTTAGCACTGGGGTTACAAGTCTATATATACCACAGGACTGGGAAAAAGACTGGATAAAGGTGCTGACAGCCAAGCCTGGTGACCCGAGCTGTTTCTACAACTCTATAAAATGACCTTCAAAGCTGAGGTTCAAGGTTGCCCATAGGTTGGTACATACTGCTCCCTTTATAAACTCTTCAGCCCTCTTGAGGATTAAAAAGTGACAGCAGTCAATGGAGTGTTTGCATCAGTCAAACTGTAGCCTGGAAGAACTGTGAGCTGTCGATGAGGAAAGTTTCACAGAGAAGCAGACAGTCCAAAGGAAAGTCCACTCGTCTGTTTGTTTTGAGACATGGTTTCTCTATGGAGTCCATGTTGGCCTAGAACTTGTTCTGTAAACCAGGCCAGCCTTAGCCGTGGTAATCCTCCTGCCTCTGCCTTCTGAGTGTGTCATCATGCCCAGCTAAGAAGACTCTAGTAATCAAATAACTGTGCTGCTAAAAATAAACCTCCATGCATTTTATTTTAGATCTTTATTTTTAATTCGTGTGTGTGTCTGCACATGTCTGCCACATGTATGTAGATGCCGATTGGAGGACAAAAGAGGGGCTGGCTCCCTGGTGCTGGGGTTGCAGGCTGTTGTGAGCTGCTTACTGTGAGTTTGAGGAACAAACCGGGTCCTCGTCAAGAGCAGCAAGTACTTGTAACTGCTGTGCCACGTCTTCAACTCAGTTATTACTTTATTGTAAATTAATTTTTATAAATACAATAATTGAAAAACTAAACAGTGCTAGTAGGCTTAAGGAAAACAGAGGCTTGCTTTACCTAGCCTTAATTCTCCCTCCCTAGAGATGCTAGTTCGGCTGTTTCTTCTGGAACTTTCCTCCATGCTTTAAGACTGTAGCTCTTCATGACTTGGTTTTTCCTATGGCATCCTGTCCATTTTTTTCTCCCCTCTGGTGCTGAGGATTGAACCCAGGGCCTTAGGCATGCCAGGCAAGTGCTCTACCATCGAGCCACCGCCACCCGTTCATCTCCTCTTATTTTCTCAGCTTTGGATATTGCCTACTGATGTCCGATGCAGAAGATTCAGGTTTCTTTTCCCTGTTCAGCCTGCCCCATGCCCTCATCTTCCCACTCGTCAACAATTGCACTATTTTTTTTTTTTTTAGTTAATGTTTAACGTTCATATCATTAGTACATAAATAAAATAAATGTACTGTGAAGATTGTTCCCAACTGATCCAAGTAGCCCTGTCCAGCTATATTTCTCTTCAGTACAACTTCAGGGTTTTCCTGGAGTTCGTACTTGTATCACATTTTCTTATTTGTGTATTTCCTATTTCTTATTGTCGCCCTTGGGCTGCACTCAACACTGAGCCAAAGGTAAATCTCCACGTGTCTAAGCACGTCTGTTCCTCTCTGGGCTTTGTCTTTGCCTGGAGACAGCCTCTTGCAGGTCTCTGTTCTCCCACTCAGCCTTAGGCTAGATTCTCGTTCTAACACTTACAACGCTGCTTCCCTCCCGGGACTCCCCGCTCCTCTTTGTACAGGCTGCTCATTTTCTGAAACTCCTCTTCCTCCCTCCCTTGCTTACTCACAACTTTCAGGGGAAACATCCTTCCTAGAAAGGACGTGCCCAGGAAATCTTTGGGGATTTTGTGACCTTTGATGGATGGATGGTGGGAAGGGGTATGGAACTTTAGGTCAGGGGCCTGGGAGCACGCACACACATTTGGACAGTTCTGCTCTGCTGTGTTCTGGGTTCAGAGTTGCTGCTGAATGTCACACATCAGATTTGATTCTGATGCTCTAGCCCTGTTGAGCCTTTTTATTTTTTCCTCTGAGAAGCTTTTGGAGACACCTAATTTATGTCCCCAGCTCTGACCAAGTTTCTTTGAAAATTTCATTCTTTAATCTTTGTTGTTGTTTTCTCGAGACCAGGGTTTCTCTGTGTTGCCCTAGCTGTTCTAGAATTTGTTCTGTAGACTTGGCTGGCCTCAGAGTCACAGAGATCCACCTACCTCTGCCTCCTGAGTGCTGGGACTAGAGGCGTGCGCCACCACACCTGGCATACGCTATCATTCAGTGTGGTACCACACACTACCATTTAGCACACTAAATGGTAGTGTGCACCTGAAAATCTCAGCCATTTTGTGGAAGAAGCAAGAGGAGCAGGAGATCAAGGTGACCCCAGCAACATGAGACCCTGACGCAAACATAATTGTTTGTTTGCTCATTCTAAAACTGTATTAGTCAGATGGCGGGTTTATCCTTCCCCCTATTTTCCCATTTGTCTTTTTGTTCAGCTTTCTGGAAGAGTTCTTCAGCTTCACAGTTCAAGCATTCAATAGAAAATGCCTACTTGTGGAATAGCTGATTATTTAAGGGTCTTTCTCATGCTCTTACTATCCATTTTTTTATGTGCAGAGTCTTAGTTAATGAGTTCAGTATTTCTTCGTTCTCTGTGACGGTGTTCTAAGTGCTTGCCCTGTACTGTCACCAGCTTCCTTTGCAGCCTGCCTTGTGTCCCTCCCTCTAAATTCCTTTTGTTTGGCTTTAATATTGTGTCTGGATGCACAATAACCGCTAGCGAACAGTTTAAACACACTTAGATGCTCTGAGGTAGAAAGCCTGGGAGCACCACTGCTGGGGTAGAAGTCTGGAAGTCCATTTCACTAGGGGCTCATGGGACACCTAACCTGGATTAGAAAGTTTCTCCAACCCTGCCCCTCTTCAGAGGGCCAACCTGGCTGCCATCATCCTGGAAGCTGAGCTGTGGAATGAGGGGGTATGATGGTGAGGTCCTCACTAATCAGGGTTTAGACTTGCACTTGTTCTCCGGGTTTAGTCTCAGTCTCAGCTGTGCCAGATTCCTCATGCTCAGACCCTCTCTGAGTCATAGTCACGGACAGCAAAGGGTTCCTTTTATACGGAGGTAGGGTCTAGGTGTTGAAGACTTAGCATCTTTGGAAGCACATTTTATTTTATATTTATTTGTCTTTAAAGCTGTATTTATTACTGCTGTATGTCTATGTGTATGCTGTGTGTGGAACCATGAGGCCATGGGTGTGCCCTGGTAGAAGTTGGAGGACAATGCCTGGAAGTCAGGTGTCTCTTCCTAGTATGGGTTCTGGGGATCAAACTCAGGTCATCAGGCTTTCATGGCAAGCACTTTCACCTGCTGAGTCATCAGGCTGGCCTGGAAGCACATTTTACTCTTCAATTCCTGCCTCTGGCTTCTAGGTCCAGCCAGCATCTTCTTCTCATGTCTATGCACAGCCAACACTCAAGCCCACTTCCTAGCTTTCCCCACTGTGGCAGATCTATCTTCACTTTTCATCATCTGGCTGAATTTTATATTTTGACATTAGCATCCAAAATCACACGTTTCAAGGCTGATGGTCCTCATCTGCTGTCGTTGCTTGTCTATTTCCCACAGTTTGTGTATTTACTCTTTTGTAATTCTTTAATGACAGAGTGTGGAGAGAAGGGAGGGCTGAGATCGACACCCTGAACCACTGGACCTCTGAATCCAAGCCCTTGCTGGAAACACTTGGGTCTGATTAGGCTAACATAAAATCTGCCAGACAGATGTTAGTTACCTGCTGGCCAGTTTGGCTGGACAGATATGTGTTCCCTGCTGGGGACCAAGCAACTCCCACCTCCAGCTGCCTGGAGGCTCTCAATGACAACCAAGGGCAGCAGTCCCTTCTTGGGTCCTCTGGAGTTTCTAATGATGTGGTTCCCCAAAGGACACCACCGTATTAAAAGCCCACAGTGATCTTTATGCTCTGGAGGCAACTGCTCAACCACATTAGTCTGGCTGCTTGGCTCTCTTACCCCAGAAAGCTCATGTTTATCTATTTATTTGGTCTGAGAGACTAGAGGAGGGTCAGTTCTGCCAGGAGTAAACTTCCTGTTCCAAGTCCAACCCTGTCATTGTCCCTGGCCTGTTTTTCTGGCTACAATCCCTGGAGAGTTACACACAGAGATGCCAAGAGCTCAGGTACATGTGAGTGGGGATGGGTGGTGGGGATGGGGGAGGAGCAGTAGTCCTCAACCATTTTCATTGGCTAATGGGCTATAGATACAGAAGTAAGCGATTAATTCACTAGTACTTAAGGCTAAGAAAATGAGCTATACCTGTAGGGTATAAAATTATTTTCCAAGTAAATATTCTTCTAATTTCACAGAGATACAATAGTTGATATAGCTACTGGAGTGCATTTAAAATAGATCCATAATGTTTAAAGTCTGAAGCCAGTAAAAATGGATATTCACAGGAGAAGATAACCTTTTCCTTTAGGTGTTTGTTAATTCTAGGCAATTTTGCTATTTCTTTCTTTCTTTCTAAGTTTTCTAGTTTAAGCAAAAGAGCCTGGAAATCTGTGAGATTTAAGGACAACTACTTTTTCTGTCCAACAATCAAGCTTTTAGGCCAAATTTTAGCTTAGTCTTTTTGTTGGTTGGTTTTGTCTAATTCTTGTTACTCTCTTTTTAAAGAGTCGAATGAAAACTCCTAAATATCTCCAGAGGTATGTATACAACCCAAAACACACAGACACACCACAGCGGTCAAAGGCTGGACTCACCTGTTGAAATAGCAAGTAGCCATTGCTCCAGCTATAGTTATCCTCTGGCATGCAAGGATGAATTCGCTAGTCCATATGAGGCCAATTAAATGGTACCACCACATATACCGAATGCCCGAAAGAGGCTTATATTCCACTTGGCCACCTTCCATCACCTGGGCAGTGCCTGCAATTTAAAATGCAAACATGCTTTACACCAATATTTCCCTGATCTTGGAAGATGGTTCAACAGGCCATGATGTTTCTTCATGCTAGGCCTTTGGTACTATGCAAAACACAGATGGGAAGGTAAAATTTAAGTTCATAGAGCAAACACTAAAATTGGAGAAATTAAATAATACAAACAATATCAAAAGTGACTACGGGGAATTTGTAAGACACTTGACACACTCTCTAAAATGTAATCATTTTGAAGGTGTGAAATGGGTTCCGAAGAGTCTGTCTTCAGTGATGTCTCATGATTAATAGAAGTTCGCCTTTCCCTGTATATTTTCTGTTACATCACCTGTATGATGTGGGCCAAATGTGTTATACTGACAGAAACACACAAAATATTACGACTGTATTAAAGAACTCTTCACCAAAGAACTTAGACTCTGTAAGAGACACTCAGGAGTCTTCCTTCACTCAAAGGAATTTCATTTAGAGTTTGTTGCAAGAGCAGATGCTCTTGGCATGTGTAAAACACCTACTTTCCTTGGTGTGGGTCTTAGTGTTTGCAAGCCTGGGACACATTAGATATTGCTTCTTAGAGTTTTAGTCTTACCTGGGTACTAATTTCCTCTAGGTAGTTTGAACATAAAGTGATATAATGTGGATCACTTCTAAGATAAAGGCTGGTCTACGGAAGTATCCCTCCATAGGTGATACCAATTATCGCTGTCTTTATTGTTATAATATTATCATTATCATGGATTTCAGGAGCACAATACTGCATTGAATTGAGGTCAGTAAGGGTGTGTTAGTAATTTTCCAATGCTCGTATGTGTCACTCTCCTTTCTCCTCCAACCTCAAGAACCCTTTGGATTAGCTCTGCAGAAACTGGTAAACCAGCTGCCAGCTCTATGGCCATGCCTGATTCCTACATGTTCTCTCATTAGCTCTTCAAATAAACTCCCATAACGAAGAAGGCAGGCACTTGGATCTTTGCGGAAACCTACAACTTGCCTATGATTTAAACATGTTTTTTGTATTTCTTGTCACAGCTACCCATAGACATTCGGTTCATCCGTTCCTTCGCCTTTAGACACTCACAGTAGAGTTCGAGCACAAAGGGAGAGAAAGAAGACAACCACGTGTGAAGCAAAACCACACGTGAAGGCTGATCTTTGCTTCCTCTCTAAGTTCTGCAGGAGGTGGTGGGATAGCTTGCTTTACAGAGAGATGGCAAAGCTGGTCTACTGAACGCTGAGCTCATTTGTGCTTGGAAGGACACGTGTTTCAGGCGAGGCCCAGAAATATGCCTGTTTTTCCAAAGCTGGTGTGTTACAGAAAAGCATTCCCAACCACAAGCAAGTGACCTGTCATGATGACAATGCCCTTTAGATAAATGAGGCCCACAGGCTTTGAGAAAAAGACTCTGAGCCCTCTGAAGTGCATGGCTGGCGAACGAGCAGGCAGTTCCTTAGGCAAGACCGTGAGTCTCAGAAGCACATTGTGTTTTGGAGGTGGAGAATATTTACGTAGACGGGGGGTTGGAGGCATCCCATTTCTCACACAGACAGAAGGCCGGTGTGGACACTGAGAGGAGAGTCTGCCCTCTTGGCTGCCCCGCATGGCTATTTCTACACATTTCCTAGCTTGTCTCGCTGGTGATAACAGTCAGCAAGTGGGACATATGAAGTGATTAATCAAGATCCACTCTGCCCTCAAAGACTTGACCACCTCCAAAGAAGCAGCCAATAGCTTATTTTGACAGATTTCTGCGAGTTGAAGGGCTGAATCTCCTCTGCTCACCACATGTATGCAGGCAATTGGGTATGCTCGTGTGTGAGGGTGTGTGTGTACACACATGCCATGGCCTTGCATGTGGCAGTCAGGCAGCAACCTTCAGGTTTTGGTCCTTGCCTTTCCTCTTGTTTGAAATGGTCTCCTGACTGCTGCATAAGCCAGGTTAGCTGGCTCACCAACTGTAGGAGTTCCACCTGGCTCCTCCCTTTTCCTATAGCATGCTGGGATTATGGGGACTTCACTGCCATTTCCAGCGTTTATGTAGATTCTGGGGATCCAAATGCAGTTGCCAGGCTTGCACATCAAGTGCTTTTACCCATGGAGCTATCACTCCATCTCCCGAAGCTAAGCTGCCCTTTATTTGGTCCTCTGTATCACTTTTACTGAGCTTTTATAGATGTTCATTGAGATAGGATTATTTAGCTTCTCAATGCACTTGCTGGCATTTTGGAGCAGCTATTTCCCTGTAGAGCATTGTGATTGTTTGATCCATTTGTGGGTGTTTAGGAGTACAGTTTGCCTCTCCTCCCTATTTATAATGATTCAAGAAAACCTCCATATGATGCCAAATGCCACCTGGGAGGAAATCACTGCAAGAGAAGCACTGCTCTAAGCACATCTCTTAAAAGATCAGGCACTGTGGCTTGAGGGTGAAAGCCTGGGAACAGAAGGCCTTCCACAGTGTTCCAGAACCTGAGGGTGGGGCAGGCGTGCTTAAGCATGCAGGACTGCCCTCTCCTGGTGGGCCTTGTTGGTGCAGGCAAGATCCTCTAGGGTAGCTGACCAACTGCAAACAAATCATGGAAACTTCTAAAAGGTTCTTATCACCTAAGGATAGTGATAACTACTTCTCACTCTCTTGTGACTCCATCTCATCTTGACTCTAAATTCAACACACTAGCAGAGGTAATAAGTGGATAAGGTTCTAAGAACAATGTGTGATGCATGCTTAACTACAAATGAAGTATAGGTAATATGGTCCCAATGCTGACATTAAACACTTACCGAACATCTACTGAACACTGGCAATTTGATGGACATTAGCAACTGGGAGGAAAAATGGGTGATGAAAAAGAAAACCAGTCTGAGACTCAGGACTTACAGGTGACCATGTTGGTTTGCTCATCTCATTTTCTAGACAACTGCTTTACCATCTCTCCTCCAACCACAGAGCCAATAACTTCACTTCCTGTTGCTCTGAGGCAATTGAAAGACCTCTACTTATGCCTGCTCCCCACGCATACTTATCAGTGTGTCCAGAATTTAACCTCAGCCCTTGAAAGGGTAAACTGCCCTTGAGCCTGAGGCCAACCCTGTCATTAGATCCCACTCTTTCCCACACACTTGAAAAGGTCTCTTCACAATTCTGCCTTCTTCATCAAAATACTCCCTTTCCTGAGCCAGTCTTAACTCTTCTCCAGAAAACAAAACAAAACAAACAAACAACCCCCCCCAAAAAACTACCCTGGACTCTTTCCTGGGCTCTCTCACAGTCAAATACCTCCAGATTAACCATCCATAACAGATCCTACCGATTCTTTTTCTCCTACCTACCTTCTGTTAAGAGATTCCAATCATGGCTGCCTTCCTCTTATCTGCAACGACTACAATAGTCTGACCTCCAAGTTTCTTTAAGACAGCAATACCCAGATATTTGTTCTTAGCTTAGATATGGAACCACTCACATGCCCTGGAAACCCTTTCCCAGAATGCAAATCTTGTCACCTACCTCCAGCCTTCACTTTTAGCCCCCTTTGTTGTCCTTCCTTATCCCCAGAGTCAATTTATTTTCAACAGCAAATCTAGACAAGCGCTCTACCACTGAACTAAGCCTTGGTTTTCTAGGGCATCTTAACAGAGAAATGTCTGAAAGCACAAATCTTTATCTACTCCCAAGCACTGTTTATATGTTCCTTCTGACCTTCAGACTCATTGCTTGTTAGGAATATCCACCTAATGGTTAAAACATAACTCCCCAAATTAATGTCTACTCATGAAATGCCCCTCTCAACTTTCTGTCCCAACTCAGTTAATGGCCATCTCTTTTTCCAGCTGCTAAAATTAGAGACAAAGCAAAACAACCCCAAGCCGTTGCCAACTCTTTTGCCTCCCTCCTTCATCTAGAACATCAGCAAGTACTACACACTCTAAAGTAGTTGCAGAACCCAGTATGTAACACTGCACGACAAAGACCTGAGAGCTATGCCCCCATCTCTCTTCGTCCTGCAGTACTACTTTAAAATGAACATGAGGCTGTGTTTCTGTCCTCTGAAATTCCCATCTCATGGCCCAGGATTTGACCCCATTCCTTCTCTGACTTTAGTCTGCTCTATTAATGACACATTTTTAGCTGAATATGCTTTCTTCCTGTGCCCCAGGACCCTGCTTACTTGGGACATTCTTCCTCCCCTAACTCAGCCTTGTGGCCCTGTCTTTGTTCAAGAATCTTTGCTCAACCCTAACCCTAATTCTGACCCTATGGCCAAATTAATAATCGAGTTCCTGTCTGCTCAGGCATTTGCTGTTCCTGTCCTGACTTGATTTTCTCCATACTCTTATCAATTGTTACTCATTTGCTTTTTATTTAATTCATATTTTCCTTTGTTTTAATAGTTTTGTTTTTTAAATTCTTCTGAGACAGGGTTTCTTTCTCTGTAGTTCTGGATGTCCTGGAACTTGCTATGTAGACCAGGCTGGCTTAGAACTCAAAGATTTGCCTGCTGCTGCCTCCCAAGTTCTGGGCTTAAAGGTGTGTATCAGCACAGCTCACCTCAGGACATTTAGCTCATAGTAAATGCTGAATTAGTGGATGGATGTAGAGATCGGTGAGTACTCTTCAAAGAACATAATCTATTTTTTAAAAATTGTATGTGTATGGGTGTCTTGCCTGCATTTAAGTCTGTGCATCATGTGTACACATGGCATCAACATTTACTGGAGAAAAAGCTCATGTGAGAAAACATGACCCACCAAAGTTTATTATGTTTCTGTACATTAAATTGTTAACTTTCTCAACCCTTAGCTCCCTCAAAGAAAACTCACAAATATTTACCTACTGAGTGTGCCCCCCTCCCCACCACAACACACAACCTCACTCTAGGTCACAGAGATCCTGTCCTCTTACGTCACTGCCTGAGAGGACCTTCAGTGACACAAGGAGCCACCATGCAGGGTCCACCTGCGTCCTCTGGCAAGCATCCTTTCCTAAGATGTGGAAGTTGCTCACTGATGGGAGATGTCATTCTGTACATATGTTTCTCATATTGGTTAATGAATAAAGCACTGTGGGCCAATAGGAAAACAAGATAGGCCGGACTAGGAGACAAGGAGGAGAGGAAGAAGAGGAAGAGGATTCAAGATGGAGGACAGAGAGAGCAGAATGACAGCCCCTCACTCTCCGGTAAGATAAGACCACGTGGAAATACTAAGATTAATAGAGATGGGTTAATATTTAAGACAGAGCAAGCCGATAAGAAACTAGTAACTGGCCAACAGCATTATACATATTACAGCGTCTGTGAGTTATTTGGGTGCAGCGTGGTGGTGGGACCAGACCGGCAGGGAAAACCAACTCATAACAGCTCACACTTCTCATGGGCACAGCATACCCATCTTCCTGGAGTCAAAAATTGATGCAGTTGCTGGCCTGCTTGGCCCAGATTCAAGCTACTGACACTGGATGAACTTGGTGAACAAAGGGGACTCTGTGCTCTTGGGCTCTGTGCTCATGAGTCTGTAGAAAGGAAGGTCAGGTAGCCCGAGGGAGTCCATGATCCTGCACTACAGCTGGGAGCACAGGGGTAGCGCTTTGTGGTACCTGTTCTACTGTGAAGGCGAAGATCACACACCTGGAGAGCTACATTTGGGTCTAGACACTCTAGACACTCCGTTTCCTTTTCCTTCCCTGAGGCTCCTCCCATCCATGCCCACTGAGCTCTTGCATTAACGGAGAACCCATGAAGTGACTGTGGAAAAACAGGCTCCCTTCAACCAAAGAATGACCCCTTGCCTCCCTGCCTTCACTCTGGGTCCTCATGGCTGAGGCTGTCAAAGCTCTGTTGTTGGGCCCATGCAAGAGAATGTCACAGGATACCAAACTAGCAGTTCAATCCCAAGTCAGCTCTGGGGCTCTAACTCCATGATGTCACTGTCAAGTCTCAGGACAGGGCTTTTTCATTCGTGCCTGAGACCAGGCTCTCTGGAATTTTTCCGACCTGCACTGAGTATTTTTGCTCTATCCGTTTCTGATATTCTGTCAATTTCCAGCCTTTCCACTTGCACAGTGGGGTTAGCACTTCATCCAGAAAGTGAGGTGGGTAGTGGGAAGTGTGTTAGTGCAGAGAACTTTGCAGTCAGTGAGCCACGGCTCATCCTCACTGTACAATTATCAGCTGGCTACTCACTGCATCTTTAATTTTCTGGCTTAAAACTTGAGAAAGGCAGACTAGTTACAAGGGGTCGTGGTGCTGGCAGAAGAGAAATTACCTGGTATGGAGTTAGCTGAGGGCCTTCCAGCACTGGGTTGGTTTCTCCTCTTTGGGCACACAGCCCCTGCTCTGCCTTCCGGCAGCACTGAGCCTACCTTGAGCTAGGGAGCTAGGGGAAGACGCTTGGTAGTGTGCTGCTTTCAAGTGCCACTGTAGGAGAGCTTTCCCGCCCTCCTGGGTAATAGACCCTGTAAGTTTTTAATTATGCATGGCTGGCAAAGTGGAAACTTCATTTCCCAACCTCCTTAGGAGATGGGTGTTACCACGTCCCTTGCACCTGGCCATTGTGGGTAGATAGAATTCTGTGCTGTCTGTAACTTCATCTTCATTCCCTGCCATTCTCCTAAAGACTGAGGTGAGACACCATGGTTGGAGACCATGTGACCCTGTCAACTATGACATGGCAGGAAAGAGCAGAGATTGAGGCACGAGAAGGCATTGGGGTTTTGTGTACTTTACCTTACATCTTTCAGTTTTCTTCCCTTTCTAGACAGAGCTCATTCTGATTATTAGAGTTAATCTGCTTGACCAAGGTTCCTCTCTGGGTGACTTTTGGACAGTCACTGGAGGCCTTCAGAAAGCCTTCAGAGACCTCCAGCAGAAGAGGCTGCTCCTACAGCATCCCCACATCTGGACAGGGGGGTCTTCAAGGGCTGTAACTTCCAAGGAACCCATGAGCATCTTAATTGTGTAGGGTCACTTAACTCCAGAGGAGAGGGAAGGGAACCAAGTTCACGAAGAATCTACTACATTGACTTTGTTCTGTGACATGGGCCTGTGTCTGTATTATAGACATTGTGCAAGAAAATGCATTTTTGCCTCACCAAATGGAGTGAATAAGGGAGAAGATACACTTGATAATGTATTAGGGAATTGGCCCAGTCTTGTTGATGTGGCATCTGTTCTTGCTCTTGGCTGCCTGGGAACAGTCTCATCAAGTAACTTACTGTTTGTACTTGCCACAGAGTATGAATCTGGGCCATCACCCAATCGAAGAGTAGAGTCAAACCATTTTCAGAATGGCTTCACTTAAGTGTGGCCCACTAATCAGCTGTTTGTCCTCACATTGGTTGGTAGTACCAGTTTGCAAGGATGCAGGGGCTTCAGCTGAATGAAGGTCATCACTGAGCACTTTGCTCCTTCCAGCTGACATGTGTGTATGTGTGTTAATTTACCCATGTATGTACATGTTTATGGAGGAACACCTTGGGTATTACTCTTCAGGCACTATCTGATTAATTATTGAGACAGTGACTCTCATGGGTCTGGAACTGACCAGCAGAACTTGACCAGTAGGCCAGGCTATCCCTCAGCCAGTGAATTTCTGATCTGACCGTGTTTGTCTCCTGGGTTGGACCCTTTATGGACTACACTATCTCCCCAGGCCCCTACATTTTCTTTTCATAGCAGAAATTTCTCAGTGAAGGCAACATCAGAGTGATATGCCTAGATATACATGTTTGTTTTCAAGACAGGGTTTCTCTGTATAACCCTAACTGTCCTAGAACTCACTCTGTAGATCAGGCTGGCCTCAAATGGAGATTTGCATGCCTCTGCCTCCCAAGTGCTAGGATTAAAGGCATGTGCCATGACCACCTAGCCCCTCAATCTTTATATTCATACCAAATCTGTCCATCCATGCACCCAGCTGACCCTGAGCAAGTCCCCTGGAGGAGAAGCACCTTTGGGACATGACAGGAGAACGGAGACTACAGTTTCCCTTGCAAAATCAAAACAATCTGAACTTCTGTATGTACTTGTTATAAACTTACACTGGCCTTGCTGGAATCAACTCACAGGGCAGTCTTTACTCTGTGCTATACTGATTTTCTAGGAGATGGCAACTTACCTTGGAAAAGATTTAAACCCGAGGCAGGCTTTCACGGAGTCCGGGCTGGCTCAAACTGGCTAGGTGGCCACGAATGAACTCTCACTTCTGATTTTCCTGCCTCTGCTTCTAGAACGCTAATATTATGAGCATGTGCCATTGCACTCAGTTTGTGAGGTGCTGGGATGAGCCCAGGGTTTCACGCCTGCTAGGGAAGGTCTTTACCCACTGAGCCATTTTCTCCAGCCCTACACCTGAGGACAATTAACAGTAGTCTTCCTGTGAGCTTTGGTTCGTGTTATAGTTTCACCTAAGTTTTCAAGCCTGACTGAATTTGTTAACTTATGAAACCCAGCTTCTCCAAAGCCGATACAAAAGAGTTCCCCATCACAGGGCCCCTGGCTCCACCGCTGTCCCCACCAGACGCCTCTAGTTGCACAAGAGGTTTGGCCCTCATAGGAATTGGCTGACAGTTCTAAAATGGTGACACTTACCAGCAGTCCCCAGGCTCAGCAACACAGCCACCCAAAGGACCCAGAAGAAAATGAGGATGGCAAATGTCCACAGCGGTTGGAACAGCAGGAAGGGACAGCTGCTGATAGCTTTGTTTGTGACTTGGAGAAGCTCAACCGTCAATTTCATTCTCTTTCTGAGGGTAAAAATCAAGGCAAGGAGAACTGCCTGCTGAGAAAGAGGTCAGAGTGAACCACTGCAAAGCAGGGAGGGCCTGGGTGGGGCTGGAGACAAACTGTTTAACTGGCTCCGAGCAGCTCTCTTTGATGATATCCACTACTTCTATTATAAATGGGTAGGTACATTCCCAAGCACTAACTTACTATGTCCTGGCCCCGTAGATCCCGCAATCACAATAGCAAACAAGGACCAATCCCTTCCTAAAGGAGCCACAGTTTGAAGGTGAGTAAAAAAGGCCTTTAAAGGTCAAGGGGAAAAAAGTCTTCCATTTTCCCTCCTCCACGGCACACACCCAGAGATGGGCTGCAAAGAGGCAAGAGAATGTGAGTGTCGTGTAAAAGGAGTGTGTCTCAAAGCTACTTGCTATGCCCTTCTCCGGACAGACACAGTTACAGGTCTCCCAGGCTAAGGAAACCACCACCCTTCACATCTGTATCATCCAGCCTTCTCTACTGTTCTCTTCTTGGTCAAGCTTCTTGGTTTGTCTTGGTTACTGCCAATCTCCCACATCTGACCTCTGCCTCTTTATCCGCCGTAAATTCTTTGACCTCAACACTCTCCTGAAACTGTTCTCCCAAGGTGACCTGTGGAGGGACCTCCATGTGTGACTTCTGGAGTGTTAAATCTTCTGGAATATCCAAGTTGTTTTTGGCTGGAATTCAGTAATTTGGATTCAGAGCTGATGGTGGCTACTTAACTAGCTTTTGGAAGGGCTTGTCTTACCGTCATGACTGTAGTGACAATGGCAAAGGCTAGCATGCACTTCATATTCTCTCTTTCTGTGTCCAATTCTGTGCTGAGGTCATTGGTGTAGTCATAATACAACCACCATAAGACACCACAGACAACTAGGAAACAAAGTGACAGTAGGCTTGGCATGTGTCCTGAGATTACCCACTCCTCTTACACACACACACACACACACACACACACACACACACACACACACACACAGATGCCCACACAAAGTGCAGCCACTTCAGACCTAATGATCCTGTTCAAATAGCAGGTCCTAAATCCCCAGATGCTGTGTAGTCCATCATTTCTCTCTGGGTGATCGGGGAAAAGCCAGGTTAGCCTGCAGAGAACCTGCAAATCCTAGGGTACCTACTGGCCTTTTGTAGACACATGGAAGGACATGGGTTATTACAGATGTGTTTGTGGCAGAGGGGGGCCCTAACTCTCTGCATCCTCATGGCCATGAGGTAAAAATCAGTTTTAGGTTATCTTATGCTTCCACCAGGAGAATACTAATTTAATATAAACTCAGGACAAGGAAACCCAGCGACAATGGAGTGAAACCTCTGAAACTGTGAGCCCAAGAAATTCTCTCCTTAAGTGATTTGCTCAGGTGTTTTGTTGCACAGTTGGAAAGGTGACTATCACAGGAGCCCAGGACTCCTGTGTGGCTGCCTGAGAGCAGTACTAAAAATTCGAAGAGATGAAACATTGCAGTCATTAAAATGGCCTCTATCAGTTGGAAAATAGGGCCTTAATCTCTTTCCTCAAAACTCCTAGAAGAAGGAAAAGAGGGATCTCGGCTCCTCTCAGCCTTGCTCTTCAGACTGGTCAGAGCCTTTGTGTGACAACCATGGGTTGTGTAAGTGTAGCACAGAATAGATCCTTCAGAATGAAAGAAAAGAAAGATTGAAAGAACAGCTCTCTATGTAGCCCTAACTGTCCTCAAACTTGCTGTGTAGACCAGGCTGGCCTTGACTAAAGGTGGGACTAAAGGTGTGCACTAACATG
The DNA here is from genome assembly GCF_943737965.1 of Phodopus roborovskii. Lineage (NCBI taxonomy): Eukaryota > Metazoa > Chordata > Mammalia > Rodentia > Cricetidae > Phodopus > Phodopus roborovskii. The sequence goes on along the minus strand of NW_026126424.1, from coordinate 10,614,501 downwards.
GCCAGCTGGACTTCTTCCTTACAATGTATGAAAGTACTGGTGAAATACAGGGCATGTGCACGCTTGCCAAGACTCTAGCACGGAGCTTTGTCCTCAGCCCAGTGTAACGGGCTCCAGTGTCACCCAGTTGGCAGGCTTGTCTCAGGAGCTACACAATAGGCAGACTCAAGGACAGCCTGGGCATTAACACTCTTTGGGAGGCAGAAGCAACTGACATTGTCCTCCCTGTTTCCCCTTATGTAAAATGATGGGGCTAGCCTGCATCTCCTTCTAAGACTCTAGTTAGTTAAAACATAAAACAACAAGAACCCCAACCTTTACACTCTGGACTTACTGGAAAGATGTTCCATTTACTCAAGAAGGGTTGAAATACTTACACAGCAATCCCAAAATAACCAACGAAATGATAATGTGGACCAGAAGGGTGGAGATGAATCGGAAGGTGAACATCATGGCCAGAGACAAGGCTGGAAAGGTAAGCACAGCACGTGATGCTCGGGGGCAACCGGTGGGAGGTGGATAGGAAGGTGGTAAATATAAAACTGATGATCGAGCCCAGAAAAGTGAGGGCTGACAGACAGGCTTACTCAATATCCAAATATCTTGGGAAATCTACCAAATACTAAATACCCAGGGTACCCTCCTAGGCCTGTGACACAAGACAGCTCTGATAAGTAGGTTCAGAAAAATGCTGGCATTCTTCTCAAATTTAAATAGTTAAAGATAACAAAGTAAGTAAGTAAGTAATGAATGAATAAATAAATGTATTATTCCACAATACCTGAAAATAAATTATTTTTCACAACTCCAAATCAACTATTTAAAATTTTATAGTATTTAAGCCTTTTGTCTTTTAAACTGGGCTATGTAAAGTCCTAACGTTGTTTTGCCTTTTATTTAGGTTTTTCAAGACAGGGTTTCTTTGTGTAGTCCTGGCTATCCCGGAACTCACTCTGTAGATCAGGCTGGCCTTGAACTCACAGAGATCCACCTGTCTGTGCTTCCTGATTGCTGGGATTAAAGGTCTGCGCCACCGCCATGGGGCTAATAAGTAACTTTTTTTAAACATGCAGAAATACATTGATGGCTGACCCAAAAGTCTATTTCAGCTTGGAGGTGGGAGGCCTTGCTACTGGAAAGGGTTGAGGTAGCGACCTACAACATTTTCCTGAAGCAATGTGGCCTAACGTCTTCAGACAGAAAATCTGCTCTTAGCCTCAGCAAGGAGAAAAAAGCATGGAAGCCATGGGTCAAGAGTGGGCAGCTGCTTCCCCAGACACACAAGGGAGCAGGCCTTTGCTCAAAGCAGGTAGGGCTCCATCAGGCTGGGACCCTGGGAATTGCATGGACACATACTCCTCCCTTTCCCCGACCATCAGCCTTCTGATGTCATGGACTGACAAGTGGAAGGCACACTGGCCAGCAGAACTGGTGTCTGGTGTCCCCGATGATTGTACTTTCCATGGCCAACGCATAAAGTGGCAGTGTTTTATTTGCCTATCTCATATGCAGCTAACAAAAGACAGGAGCCAGGCCAGTATAGTACTCACTTCTATGCAGGACAGCTTCCCAGCTGGAGCCAACTAATCCTACTCCCCCCCCCCCCGTCTATACTTAAACCTTGGAACAAATCTGTAAAGAAAATAAGTAAGGTCTATATTTAAGTCAAAGATGCCGATTTTCATTACACAAAGTACTTGAGTGCTAGGAAATTGGGCATTCCATATACAGTTACTGAATAAAATTAACTGAGCATTACCGAATGTGAAGACACATAAGCCGAGGATGGTGTCTCTTCCTGCCATTATTCCACTTAGAATCCGATGGAGAGCGTCAGCATCATTTATAAAGACTGATGCAAATAAGGAATAGCACTCGGGTGTCTGAGGAATGCACCGATTAAGTAAGGGAAAGGACTTGCTGAAAATAAAAGGTAGGATCAATGGTAAAATGATCAATTATTTATCTTTAAAAATGTTTATATTCAAATTTCAACATCCCTAAACTAGAAGCTCAGCATTTATAAAAACGACTTTATGAGTAAATGGGATGGCTCAACAGGTAAAGGCACCTGCTTCTAAAGCCTGAAGACTGGAGTTCAATCAGGATGTTGTCCCCTGATCTCCACATATGTGTGGTAGCATCTGCCCTGACCTGATTATGTACCCAATTATGCATGCTCATGCTCTGTGTGTATGTGTGGGGTGAATAGTTGATACTCATATTGAGAAAATGATTAAGGAAACACTAGACTTTTTTTCTTTTTAAGATTTATTTATTTATTATGTATATAGTGTTCTGCCTGCATGCATCCCTACAGGCCAGAATAGGGCACCAGATCTCATTACGAATGGTTGTGAGCTGTCATATGGTTGCTGGGAATTGAACTCAGGACTTATGGAAGAGCAGCCAGTGCTCTTAACCTCTGAGCCATCTCTCCAGCCTCTAGCCTCTTGAAACTTTTCTTCCTTTTGGATTTTTAGAGGCTGACTGACATCTCATAGACTATCTACACACCACCTTTTTTTTTTTTTTTTTTAAATAAATAGGAACTTTTGGATTCTCAGATTATCAACTCCAGCACAAGAATAAAATCTCTCTCTCTCTCTCTGTGTTGTATGTACATGTATGTTCTCATATGCATGTGCACAGTGTGTATAGGTCTGAGGTCAATCAATCTTGGTTGTCACTTTTTACTCTACCTTTGTTTTTGAGACAGGGTCTCTTCACTGAATCTGGAGCTCACCAATTGTCTTGACTGGTTGGCCAGGATCTTCGACTCTGAGCTCAGAATCACATATGCACACTTCTGTGGCCAGCCTTTGTGTATGTGCAGAGATTTGAACTCAGGTCTTCATGCTGGAGCAGCAAGTATTCTACTCCCTGAACTCTTTCCCCACCCCAAGAATTCCTTTAAGGAATTCAAGGAATAGGGTGGTGGACTGGGCTGACTAGAAGCTGCACTGGTGACAGGAATGACTTTCTTTGGTCTTCTTCAGAAATTGAAGCCCAGCTTGTGTGACTGACACTTCAGTCCATGTGAAAGATAATCTCAGATCTCTCATCTGAAGTGTAAACACACCCAGGAATAGCCATTCTAAGAAATCTAAACGAACCACAGATACCATCAGGAGGTCTCCCACCACCCCATAAAACTCCCAGTTTAACAAGGGCCTGATTATCTAACAGATTGTGGAAAACCAGGCAGCTGCGTTCTGTGAAATGTAAAGAGGAAACAGGAAGAGAGAAGATGGCTTCTGAAACTCCTGCTGAAGTTTAACATGGACGAGTGAAAAAACCTTCCATGGGTGGTCACAGTTTTATAAAAAGAGTCCCCGAGTCACTCAGTAGTGATTTCATGGAAACATAAAAGGAAAATTAAATTTAAATTGACATTTTGGGGAGGGTAAAACGTTCACGTGATAATTCTAGAAGGTCCAATGGACTAAGTCTTCCTTGTTTAGTGGCTGAGCACATTTCTTCACAAACAACCATTGTTTTCAGAGGTGGCAATGTGCAATTAGTGAAATACAGCTTTTGCTTGTACCCTATCATATTCCAGCAGCGTCCTTTCTTTGTCCCAGGACATAGGTCAGGACATCAAGTCACATCTGCTTGTCATAATCCTCTTTAGTCTGCAACTTGTTACTCATGACTGCTGTCTTTGAAGATTCTCAATGGGGTGATTTGCAAACTCCCCACTACTTGTAGAATTTCTCTCCTATTCTTTCATGATTATTAGACTGCAGTTCTGGGTTTAGGGGAAGGCATCATTGTAAGATGTCATTTCCTTTTCATGGATCCCATCAGGCAGCTTAAGTAGCCAGGTGACATTACTGTGAATTGATCTTGATGACTTCATTAAGGTTGTCATTTCCCCTTTATCCTCTAGTCTTGGGAAATGAGTCACTAAGCCTTGCTCACTGTCATGGGGAGGGAGCTCAAGCTCTGCCTCTTACAGAGAGAAGTATTTGTATTATTTACTTGACAATCACTTATATCAGCCTATCCTCTCCTCCTCTCTTCTTCCTCCTCCATCATTTCTTTATAGTCTGGCTGTACACGCTGATACTAGAATTAGCTGGCATTTTCCTTATCAAAGACCTCATCCAATCTGCTATTTGTCCAAGAATCCTTTGTAAAATGGCATCTAGCAGCCAAGAGCCATTTGTTGGATTTGCTTACTGCCGTTGGAGTGTCATTCATTTAGATCCTTTCATCATCAACTCTAGCACAAAGCTTCAGGATGGCTAGTCAAGCCAGGACACGGCACAGGCGAGGCAGAGGCAGGTGATCTCTGTGAGTGAGAGGGTATCCTGGTCTACATAGCAGACTCCAGGCCCCTGTCTCAAAAAACCCAAATGAAGCAGAACAAACCAAGCCAAAGAAACACACAATTGCTTGTCAATTTTGGTTCAAAGTGCCCCCTCCCCAATGGCAACACTGGTGACGACGTCCTATACAGAAGGACTTTGGTGAAATAAATGAATGGACTGTTATTGGGTAAACAGGGGCCTGAAGGGGGTTTCTGTCTACCAGGAACCTCCTTCAATCCAGCCCTGCCACAAAGATTAACTAACTACCTTGGGAAGGGGCATCTAATGCCTGATCAAACCCAACAGTCTGTACTAGATCCAAGATCCCCTCCCCCACCCGGCCACTGTCCTATACAATTCTCTTGCTTTTCTGCTTTGTTCTTCTCTGCCCCACCTCCAGCCCCGGAAATAGCTCTGGCAGTTTGATCCCCAAAGCAACTCTCTTTCTACTCATGGAGTAGTCAGTTCTGAGGTTTCACTGCATCCTTTCAGACTTTTGGCAAATACATACACTCACTAATTCTAGCATGTTCTTCGTGTACACCCCTTCTTGCTTTTAGCCTCCATTTCCTAGTGCCAAAGATGTTTCCCAAAGTTACTTAGGACAGCTCTTTTCTTTCTACCTGCATCAGTGGGGCTGTAATAAGTTTATTTATTTATTTATTTATTTATTTACTTATTTATAGACAGGGTCATAGCCCTGGTTCTCATGGAACTTTCTATGTAGATCAGGCTGGCCTCAAATTCCCTGAGATCTGCCTGCCTGTGCCTCTCTAGTTCTGGAATTCAAGGCTTTTGTCATCATGCCTACTGTCATACATTTGTATGTAGTTAACAATCTCCTACCTGTTTGGTTGATTTGGTTTTTTTCATTTGCACAAACTGAATGTCAGTCCCATTAGGTTGTTAATAAGAATGGTCATTGTCAGAACAGTAGCAGAGTTTGTTTTGGTTTTGAGACTGTCATGAGACTTCATCCCTAACCTCCAAGGAGAAGATGAGAAGCACATCTCCTAATTCTCCTAAGTCAGACAAAGAAGATCTCATGGAAAACAGCATAGAGACTCCAAGAGCTAAGTGTGAACCACCATTAACATCTGGAGAGGGCATAGCTTTGATTTTTCAGGGACAAGGGATGTATGAGGGCCTTTGGAGGGTCCAGATATGCTACACATGCATAGACTCTACTGACTGTATCTAAGTCAGCTATGTGGAAGGCGGTGGGGACCTGAGCAGAATGGGGCTACAGCCTGCTCCAGTCAGCACTGAAGAGGACCTCCCACATGACCAGCTGGCTGGAGAATACAGGACACTTAGTACCTGAAAGTCACCAGAGAAGACTCTGGAACTGCCTGTGTTTAACTCAAGAGCAAGGGGGTGCGGAGATGGACTAGTTCCACTGAATAAATTTAAAAAGACATAGAGAAAAGCCAAGTTCTTTCTGGCTATGTCCCATGTTCTGTTTGTAGGATGTAATGGTTATGGTATGACATATTTGTAGGATGTAATGACTATGGAATGACAAATACATGAGTATGGATTTGTGCATTTCTATCTGAAAACACATAAAGCACACCATGTTTCACATTTCCCCTTTAAAGCAAAAGCAGTACACTACATACTGATCTACTGTTTGCTTTTAATAATATACCTTACATCACTGCGCATATCAGAATCTTCCTTCCTTCCTTCCTTCCTTCCTTCCTTCCTTCCTTCCTTCCTTTCTTTCTTTCTTTCTTTCTTTCTTTCTTTCTTTCTTTCTTGAGACAGGGTTTCTCTATATTGCTTTGGAGCCTATCCTGGAACTCACTCTGTAGACCAGGCTGCCTATTTTTCTTTTTAGAATTGCTTTATTTTTAATTAAGTATATGTGTGTGCAGGTGAGTACCGGTGCCTGGGGGAAGCCAGGCATCAGATTCCCTGGAACTGGAGTTACAGTCAGTTGTGAGCCACTCAGTGTGGGTCCTGGGAACTGAACTCAGGTCCTCTGCAGGAGCAGTGTGCACTTTTAACCTCTGAGCCATCTTGCCAGCCCCTGGGATTTCCTGCTTTTATTGCTGCAAAATATGTATGTTACCATGTAACGCTCAGATCTTAAACATGCAACCAACCAGACTTTTGGCAAATACATACACTCACATAACTACTATCCCTTTCAAGACACAATAGGAACACTGCCCCCAACACATGCTAACCTGCCACCCTGGTTCATTTTCTCATTATGTGACCAATGCTGGCCTTAAACTTGGAATTTTCCTGCCCACGTTTTCCAGATGCTGGGCTTACAGACAGGAACCACCAGGGCCTGATTAGGACATGGAACATTTTTATAGTTGCAGTAAGTCCCCTTAGTCTTAGTCCCCTATAGATCTGATTGTTTATTTTTGTTTGTTTGTTTTGAGAGGTTGTTGTCAAACTCATTATGTAGCCAAGGGTGATTTTGAGTTTCTGATTCTTCTACCGGAATACAACTGTCACACACCATTGTGCCCCATTCATACAGTGCTGGGGATTTGAACCCAGAGCTTTATGAATGCTAAGCAAGGACTCTACCAACTGAGCTGCATCCTTAGCTCAACAGATCTGATTTCTACTACTAGAACTTGGATTTGGTTCTGGTGCCATCTGGTATCATGGGACACACACCTTTTGAGTCCCTTTGCTTCTGCTCAGGTGTTGCACAGGTCAACATATTAACCCTTTTAGTGCCTAGCACTACACACTCAATGAACATAAAACTTGCCCTTCTGTCTTTCTGCTGATTGCCATTTGAGTTGTTTCCAAATACCAAACATTTGCTCCATACATCAGGATGTGAGATAATCCTTGTAAACTTCTAATATGTTCTGGTTTCATTTTCTATATGAAAACCGCCTATGGCCATCTCCCTGGTTGGCCTGATAACTACTTATCAAATAATTCACAATTCCTCATTGACTCACAATGCCAGTTTTATCGTGCAATAAATTCCCTTGTTTGGATTTGATGTTGTTAATCAACATAACAGACCGATAGAGAGGAATAAAGTCTTTTCATGATGAATGTTATGATTAACATGGAGTGCCTTCCCCTTTGTTTTTACTTTTTTTCATTGTATCTAAAATGGCACTGATGTTTTTCTCCTGTGGTTCTCATATATTTCCTGTCAAATTGATTTCTAGGCATGTTGGTGTCTTTGTATAAGATCTTTGTTCCTGCTGTAGTAAATAAGTGTTTTCTAAACAACACAAGTGTGCAGACTTCAGTATCCTAGTTAATCCCACGCCACCTCTATGAGTTCTTTTATTGCACACAGGGACTTTCCAGTTAGTCATGCTGGCTTCCCAGGACTATAATCATACCCTCTGAAGACCAGCAATTATGTCCCGATTTCCAATTTCTAAACCTCTAATTTCTTTTTGCTTTTCTGACACTAAATGGTTTCACAACCCCAATAAATTGAAAGTGTTTTAAAAGCAAATGTATTCTGAAGTTTCATCAGGGTTTCGAAAACCTAAGAACAAACACAGACTTACCACTATTCTATTGCTTTGATCTAAACATTATTCTTCATCAGACCTCAAATTTATGCACTTGGCTTTGCTAACATGTGCATGTTTGTGTGTGTGAGTGTGTTATCCATTAATCCTGTATTGACAAGAATGTCAAGAATGACTCATCTTACTCCAAAAGGGACGCAGAGACGCATGTAAAGTTTGGATCTCTTATGTGTGACCTCCTTAGACTCATGCCAAACAAAGAAGAGGAAATAAGCCTTTTCTACCTTTGGAGCCAGCCACAGCCTTCTCACCTTCAAGGGCAGACCTTGCCCATACAACTTTCCAATTGCAGACAGGCTGCCTCGATGTCCACTGAAAATGCCCGTCATTCACTTGGCCAGAGACGCATTAGTCCACAGCCAGAGGTCTCTCCCACGTTTCACATTTCATTGCCACTAGCAGAACTACTCTAACTTGCTGGAAGTAGTCTGGAGGGCTGTCCAGATAGATGTATGGACATCTGTATGTGGATTTCACCCAAGCAAACAACCCAGAGTCAAGCAGAACTAGAACTGAGTGGGAGGTGAGAGTGTGAGGGAGAAATCTCAAGCCTTTTAGATTTCAAATGCACAGGAGACTCAAAATAAAGTGCTGTGCTAAGCACCAAAGAGAAAAAGATAGTTCTGCTTGTTATCCTCTGTAGTACTTTTTCACTGCTTGTCAAACTCATGCACAGCTACACATACCTTCTTGAAATTCAGCCACTGCTCTAAAAGGGTGGGTTACACCTTACTCTATCCACACAAGCAGAAGAAACAATTGATGTAGTCAAAGGAAGTATTTAGAAAATGTCCTTTGGCTCTATAGCCACACTTCTCAGGTTTTGTAGCTTTTAAGGCTTGGCACAGCCCTTCCACGATAAATGTGATAATTTCCATCTTAAACAAATGCTTGCTTGTGTAGGAAAAGGAAATGGTGCCCTCAGGCCTATTTTTGTCTCCTTCACTTTGTCCAGAAAAGTCTAGTCAATCAATACTTCTGTCTGCAGTTGGAAAGTTAGTATTGGCAAGGTCTGAGCTTGAGGGTGAAAAAGGTTGGGGCTGGCTTCAGAGGAAGAAGAGGTTGTGGCTTCAGGACCTGTGATAATAGGGCATTTCCCCCTCCTAGCTTGCTGTGAGCCTTAGTAAGCTGCTCAACAGGTTGTCTAGTCTAGCCAAAGCTAGACTAGACATATACTGCATTATGAAACCCAATATGAACACTGCTTGGTTTTGAATGCCCGTTTTTCTATGAGCTTATTGCTTGGGTTCAACCTTTCTCTGATCAGACTTCTCCTCTATGAAATGACACCTGCAGCACAGACACTCTGTGCTGTTAGCAGCTTGGAAAAGAACTGACCAAGAGAGAGAGCTCCACAAATATGCAGTTTTTTCAGTCGCACTGTGTAAGTTTCCCGTGGACTCTGGGCTGTCATCCAGTTACAGAAAGAGGAATTGATCAAACTCTGTTTAAATGGAAACCTTAACAAATTGCATTCTCAGGGCTGGGGGTGGGAGTGGGGGATGGTTTAGTCTATAGGACAGAGATTGACTTGTAAGTAAGAGGGCTGGGTTCCCCGGCATTTGCACAAAAATGCTGGTTGTGTTGGCACACACTTGTAATGCCAGAATGGGAGAGGCAGAGACAGTGCCTGCTTGGTGAGTTCCAGGCCAACAAGACTCTGTCTCTAAGAGGTGGACAGTGTCTCTCACTATAATCCCAGAGTGTGTTCTCTGGCCTCTGCATGCTCACATTTTTCTTTTAATTCTTTATGCAGCTACACTCACATTGCTCCTAAACACCAATGTCCTTCTGTACAAGCCTTAGGCAATTTTACTTTAACCTACTAAAATGTTTCAGTTGTTTTTCCTGGGTCAGTAATGTTTCATTAAGATAAGCAACAATAACCATATTAAAACAAATATAATACAGGAAAGTGGATTGAATAAGCTGCTCTGCAAACTTTAGAAAAGAATGCTGCAAGATGGCGGATTGTGCCCTGCTGCCTATGAGCCTGAGCCTGCTTGTCCTCTTCAGGACTTGCAAAATTGGTATTTCTCAAATGTTATTCATAACCAGTTAGAGGATTGTGCTATTTTTTCTTTTTTCTTTTTCTTGAGACAAGGCTTCTCTGTATAGCTCTGGCTGTCCTGCAACTTGATCTGTAGACTAGACTGGACTTAAACTCAGAGATCCTCCAGTCTCTGGCTCCCCAGTGCTGGTATTAAAGGTGTGTGCCACCACCACCCAGTAGTAATTAATTTTGATATAATATTTTAATTAGTTCTCTGAGGATTTCATACAATGTATTGTGGTCATATTCACACCTACTCCTCCACAAATCCTCCCAGATCTATTCCCCACCTCTATACTTAACTTTGTGTCTTTTTTTTCCCCAACCCACTGAGTCCAATTAGTGCTGACCACGTAATTCTAGATGTGGGACCACCCACTGAAGTGTAGTCCATCTTAAAGAAAACTGACTGTCCCTCTTCCAGAAGCTGTCAACTGTCAATAACTCCTCAGCTAGGAGTGGGGGCTTCTTAGTCCCTTGCTTCTCCATGCTAGAATGTTGACTGGCTGTCCATACAAAATATATAATTTTTAAAAGTATCACTGGAATAGGAACCATCACATGACTCATATGTAATAAGAGGAGGTCTTTGTGTGACATTTCTGTTTGTAAGATGGAGCCCCACAACGATTCCACCTGGTTCATATATATGTGAAATTATTTTTGTATCCCGGTCTAAGATAATTTGTATATTGATACAAATTCAAAATTATATTTGTCATATTGTGTATGCTCCTAATTCTGTCTACAATATTTTTGTACACAAATGTAAAATTATTTTCGTCATACTGTATGTATGTTTCTACTTCTGCTTAAGGTAGTTTATATATTGATACAAATTAATTATATTTCTACATCTGATCAAGATATTTTTATATGTTATTACAATTTTGAGTTCATTGTCCTTTTGAGATCATGTGTCCTGTATACATGTTTGAAGATTGTTTATTTTCATAATGTGAAGCTTTAGTCTTTAAGCTGTGTAGGTTATTAAGAATTACAGGCTAATAGTCACCCATGTTTGTCATACTTATACTTTGTTAGCTAGGTTCTCTAGATGCACAGAGATGTACTCCACATAGATAGATAATCTTCAAACACTTTAAAGACCTACAACATATGGTATTTAAATGTTTTAATAGTTTAGAATAGCACAGATCCCAAGAGAATGATGGGCACCAAAGATACCCCATATGGAGCTTGTTTTTTTCTTGGCAAAACTGGCCTATTGGGCCAAGAATTGTCCTTGCCTATACTGCTGACAGTAAGTATGCTGTCCAAAATGGACAAACAGGATAAAGGAAAAGTGACTGCTGAACCTTGCCAAGACAGGGTAGGGCAGTCTTTCTAATTCTCCTGCTTCTGAAAATGGTCTGTCAGATATTCTAGGCCTACAGCCAGAGTTGGTTGCCCCAACGTTGCCGAAGACTTTAGGTGACTGTCAAGTTAGCCATCTGTTTCTGTCATTTCTTGCACCTTTTGTAAGTTGCTTGCTTGCACTTCCTACTTACTCAGCTAATACTATTTTCCTCCTCAAGTTTTTGATGAATTTGAAGACAAGATGGTCACAGTTACTATTTTCTCTTATTTTAGCTAAGGTATATTAGGTACAAGACTTAGACTCTTCAGGATAGGACAGTTATTGGAATAATCTCTGTTATTTGCCAATTACCTGGATATTTAGTATGTGTTTCTTGCTCGCCATTGTTCTTATTGGTTGTAGTTACATTTTTTTTTTTGTGTGTGTGTGTATGTTATTACCTTTTCTTTCTCCTGGACAATACCTAATACTTGTTCTTATTGTATATTGATGGGAGATGTCATTCTGTAAATATGTTTCTCATACTGGTTAATGAATAAAGCACTGTTGGCCAATAGGAAAGAGAGATAGGAGGGACTAGGAGACAAGGAGGAAAAAGGAAATAGTAGGAAGGAGTCAGCATGGGGAGACTGGAGAGAGCAGAACACCAGCCAGCTCTCCCATAAGATGAGACCATGTGGAAACACTTAGATTAATAGAAATGGGTTAATACTTAAGACAGAGCTAGCTGGTAAGAAACAAGTAACAGGGCAACAGCTTTATATCAAATACAGAGTCTCTGTGTGTTAATTGGGACCAGATCGGCAGTGGAAAAACATACTCTTTACATATGGCGCAGCAACATGGCTAATAAGAACTTCCACTTAAAATTTAACAAAAGCTTAAAAAAGGGTTTTAGAAATAAAAGAACAAAGACAAGCAAGACTTCTTGCTAACAGCATTTTTCTGGGTTGGACTCTGTTTTGCGTGAGACGAGCAAAGATTTCCTCACGCAAAGATTTCCTCGGCTCCTTTAAGGGAGGTTTCCTGACTCAGCATAAGCGGCAAAAAACCACACGGCTTTAAAAAGCACTGCTAACAATTTATTGGTGTGTACAAGAGCTGGCAATGGCAGTGACCACATCTCCAAGCCGGCAACATGTGCCTGGAAGGCAGCATAGACCAAGACAGTGACCACAGCTCTCAGTGCTGGCAGTAAAATAGCTGCCGCCATCTGTGATAAGACCGCGGCTGACACAGCTATGACTTTCATTTTAGCAATGTTGTTGTTTACCAGATAAAGACTCGTGGCCAGAAAAAGATAAAGATTTACAGTAAAGACAGATTCACATTAAGAAAAAGCACTAAAGGTTTATATTGTGGTCTAAAATATATGTAGGGTTGGGAGAGAAAAGAAATAAAATGGTTTTAAAAAGACAAAGAGGAACTGGGTGTGGCGGCACACGCCTTTAATCCTAGCACTCGGGAGACAGAAGCAAGCAGATCTCTGTCATTGCAAAGTAAACCTGGTATGCAGAGTGAATTCCAGGACAGATAAAAGTTACACAGAGAAACCCTGTCTCAAAAAATGAAAAAATAAAAAGTAAAAGAAACAGAGTAATAAAAAAGCTGCATAAAGATGGGGAGAACCTGGATACTGTAAGGTATTATATTCTCTTTGTATTGTTTGACTGTTGAGGAAATAACAACAACTGTTAAAACAAATGTGGCTGGATCAATTCAATTTATATATTTTAAAAATGCTTTGACTACAAAATTTAAGTCTAAGGACAAGTTACTGGGGAAAAGGATTGCTATTTTTGTTCCCACAAAAAAATGAAAAGCTGTGGATTCCTTTCAAACAAATGTGGTTTGATCAAGCAAGACCCCCTGAAGCAATGTCCATGGGACAATGCAGCCTTGCAGACCACTACAGCTAGAATTTCTGCATCTTCTTAGGATCCCCATGACAGCGCCCCCTACCAGCAGGAAGCAGTTTGGAAAGAATGATGCCCAAATTCCCAAATATTGTCTATAAATGTTTGTTTTCATTTAAATAGGCTTGGTTTAAATGGTTAATGACCACAACCAATTTTTAATGGTAAAAAGAGGATTATAGTATAGATATGAATACTTTGTTTTGAAATGGATTTTCATTTATTGATACAAATTTAAGATCAATTTTGTGATATGTATATTTCTCCTCTTGTTTAGGTATTGTGTTTATATAGCTCAGTTAGAAATGTAATGTATTATTTAGTGCAGATTATAGATAGTTACCTATAATAGTCAAAACGTATAGTTAGGTGAGTTATGATTTCTAGATATATAGAGATGTATTTGAGATAGATAGACATTCTTCAAACCTTTCAAAGACCTACAGAATATGGCATTTAAAATGGTTTAGGGTTTTTCTTGACAGTGAGACATAAATGCTCCTGGCAACACCACCTGCGTCAGAAAGGAAGATGGACATAGAAGAAACGTGTTATAAAGTTTACTTCCAATATGGCAAGACTAGCCATTTGGACAAGATACTGCTCTTGTATGGACTATTTGACTTTATGCTGTATAAACTGGACATGCAGGACCCACAGAAAAGTGACTGCTGATTCAAGATGGACATTGCTACAGAGTTCCTGCTTCATGGAAGAGTCTGCCAGACAGTCTGCAGGACACAGAGAAAAATGACTGACAAGCTGCCAATACAAGAAGACAGTTTAAAGTTTCCTGCTTTGCTGAAGAGTCTGCCAGACACACTATGGCCTATGAGCTGAAGATGGAAGATTACAGAAGAACTTCGGGTGACTGACCAGGCAGTGAGTTGTCTCTGTCATTTCTAGAGTTTATATACTATCCTTCTGTGGTCTTTGAAGGAATTGAAGACAGATAGTTATGGTTATAGTTTTCCTTAGTTAGGATTAAAGATAAGTTACATAGACTTTAGACTCACGAAGATAGGATAGATGATATGTCTTTAAATCTTACTAAATGTTAATGGACAAAATATTGTTAACTGTGATTCTTACTTGATAAGTGTTGTTTGATATATTTTACTATGTTAAGGTTAAAACCCTTCTTTTTATTTAGACAGAAAAGAGGAGATGATGGGAGATGTCATTCTGTATATGTTTCTCATACTGGTTAATGAATAAAGCACTGTTGGCCAATAGGAAAGGAAGATAGGAGGGACTAGGAGACAAGGAGGAAAGAGAAAGGAGTAGAGAGGAATCAGCATGGGGAGACAGGAGAGAACAGAGGTCCTGCCCCACAGTCCGGTAAGATGAGACCACGTGGAAGTACTTAGATTAATAGAAATGGGTTAATACTTAAGACAGAGCTAGCCAATAAGAAACAAGTAACTGGCCAACAGCTTTATACCTAATACAGGGTCTCTGTGAGTTATTTGGGGCTGGCATGGCAGTGGGACCAGCAGCGGGGAAAAACTCCTTGTAACAGTATATAGTTTTGTATTAGGTTTACAACCTTCTTATTTAGACAAAAGGGGAAATATAATGGATATTCGATCTGCCCATGATCTTGAGCTATCTGGTCCAGTAGGGGCTGTTTTTTTTTTTTTTTTTTTTTTTTGTCTGTGGACATGGCCTTTTAAAAGGAAAGGGAGGGGTAGTTGCTCTCTCTCTCTTTTGTGTGGTAGTGTGAGATCAGACTGCTGGTTCCATTCACCCCGGGCAGAATGAAAGACTATGGTGGCAGCTATGTACCTTGTTGTGTATCCATAGGTGTATTCTAATAAATTCTTGGTACCCCTTTAAAAGGACTCTCGTGGATTCACCTGAACCTATGTATGAAGGTTTGTATGTGCTAGGTTGTGACAGAATATACTTTATTTTGTAGGTTCCAAGCAAAAGTTTCAACAACACTATATGAGTTGGCCAAGGCAATGTCTTATTTTGTTTAAATTATTGTTCCTTGGGGGTCTTTTTAGGAGTACTTATTCATTGTAAATGTATTTGTATTTTCCAAGAGAATGGCAGTGCAAACTGGTACATCAGAGTGCCCTACCCATGGCCTTAGCCTTTTCCACAGGGCAAACGTGAGCCATGCAGGCCTTGCTGCTTCCTTTCCACTCAGTAAGTACAAGCTGCCTGCAGCATGCCAGGGTCAGTAAGACCCTGGGGTATACCAGGAGGTCACCCAGGCTGTTCAGGAGGACCTGTGCTTGTCTGTTCACTGAAAAACAAGTGTGGAGCCTGCTTGGCCTTCCCCTTCTGAGCCTACTTCTTCATTAAAAAAAAATATGACCAGCTTCATGTAAAATTCTAATAAATTTAACCTGAATGCACTGAATTTTCTGAGTAATTATCTTATGAGTGTTTTGCCTGAATGTCTGTGTGTGCACCACATGTGTTCTTGGTGACAGTCCAGGTCACAAGGGCCTGTTGGATCTTCTGGAACTGGAATTACAGATGGTTACAAGACACTATGTGAATCCTGGGAATAGAACCCAGGTCCTCTGCAAGAGGAATGAGGGCTCCTAACCTCTGAGCCATCCATCTCTCCAGACCCCCTGGGCTATTTCTTATGGCATACTCTTTTTTTAAAATTTTTTTTTCTTATTTTACATATGGATCCCAGTCCCATCTCCCTCCCTCCCTCCCCCTCTCTCTCCCTTCCTTCCCCCCTCCCATGCTCCCCTACCACTCTCCCATCCCACCCCCACTCCACAGAGAGGGTGATACGGCATACTCTTGAACAATAAAAACTAACATCAAACTAACAATATTGGTTGTAATGAAAAGGTAATTCTTAATGATAACTTCTTAATGATAACAAAGAACTGGGAAGGAAAAATGCACACTAGCTACTTCATAAAAATCACTCATCTAGTAATATAATGTATATTTTATTGTGTGTGTGTGCATGTGCACCACGGTATAAGTATAGAGGTTGGGGAATGACTTTCAGGGGTGGCTTCTCTCGTCATATCACAGGAGTCCCTGGTCATGAAACTCAGGTCACCAGGCTAGTTGGCAAGCTCCTTCAAATGAGCCACCTCTCCAGCCAAGCCCTATTGTTTGCAGACCACACTCTCATTGTTTGCTGATTTCTCTCCTTATTTAGCCATTGTCTATTATATATATTAAATAGTCCCTCTTTGATTGTCCCTGGATGTGAGTTACACCCTGCATTTTATACCCTCCCTTTTATTTTTCACAGGAACAGACAGGATCAAATACTGAATGCCTTTTGTACATAAGCACTTACCTAGGAGGAACAGGGAGCCTGGGACATAATGTATCTGCATTTGGGCTCTGAGTGTAGTTGAAGGAATTCAAACTATAGACACACAGGAAAGACCCTGAAAGCAGAACACACGTACACTAGGCTATTTTTTCTTTTTAAATGTATTGTATCCATATTCCTTGGGAAGCCAGTGAGAAGCCACGGCCATTTAACCAAATCAGGAAGGAATTGGAGTGCATTACCCTGACATGGACGGATGGCATGCACACAGAAAGGACAGGTGTGCCATCTGAGGTGGACACGGGTTGTCTTCCTCTCCAAACCCCCAGATTCAGCACTATAAATCATAGGATTGGTATTAAAATATTTGAAGATGATTTATTGTAGGAGCTTGAGATTTTAAACCCAGCTTTGAAAATATTTTTTAAGACTCTCACACTCCATTTTTCGGACAGATAAAATTCACAATCAAGCTGCCTCACTTTTTTTCTTTTTCTTTTCTTTCTGTTTTTAATTAACGTTAAGTCTAACTGTGTGGACCAAGTGGTGTTAGTACAACTTCTGACTCCTTCTGTCAGTGAAAATATTGAACGACTCTTTGACAACTTCATCAGAAAACCTCCCCGTGGGTGATTTGAATGGGAACTGCAGGGCCTTGTATCCACTTGTCTCCTTCTTAGTCTCTAAGGTGAACTTTTACTGCCGTGAGCAGGGACCACACCCGGGTTACAAATAAGTACAGAAAGCCTCAAAACACTGAACATGTTCCTGAGAAACACTCCCGGTCCCTTTCCGCATAAGAGGCACCGCAAAGGTGTCTAATGCCTACCTTTTCAGAGAAAGTAGCTTCGGGGTAGTTACACTATCTATCGGGGACCCTACAGGCTGCTACACCAGGTGGTATGGGGAAGAGGGGGCCCTCAGCACCTACCATTGATGTCGGCAAAGAGCTGGACCTCTTCCAGGGTGTCCAACTGCCTCTCAGGACATCTGGATACACAGAGGGCTGTGCGAGCAAGCCACCGATCTTTGACTTCTAGATCGCAGGCGTTCATAAAGAAAACGTGTCTACAGATGTAGGAAACAGAAGCACGTCTCAGGCCGCTGAGATGCATTGATTTAACCGTACGCAGGCTTTGAAAATGTATCACATACCATCACAAGGGGAAATGACTAAGGCAAACGTTTTTTTTTTAGCCAAATGCTTCCAAGTAACTGAACACTTGTCACACCAACTGGCAGCATCTTGTGAACCATATTCAAATGTGACAAACCTCTCCTTTTCTAGGCTCTGTATCTGAGAAATGAGGGACACAGCAGAAGTTACCCGAGAAGGCACCCAGGAAAGGGAAAGGTGATCAAACTGTTCACGGTGTGCTAGAAACGGACACATAAGTATAATGGAAACTTCTCTAAAGTGTCCAAATGCTTCAGAGAACAGCAGAACTCAGGGAAGTGACCAGTGGGAAGAAGGGAGCTGAGGTTGGGGATCTGAGGCAGCGCCAGGAGACCTTCAGCTATTCCTTAGCAAAGGGGTCTAGAAGCCAGCCTCTCTCCACAGGGGGCAGGGGGCAGGTGGCAGGTGGCAGGAAGGTGTGCAAGAGAAATGATGGGACAGATTTCCTGGGTGAATGACACACATACTTTATTTTGTTAAAAATTTTTAAAAATTGAATTATGTTAATATATACGTCCAGTTTGCCTCCTTAATCATTTCCAGCCAGTGGAAATGGTTCCAATAGACAAGCTCTTCATCCCCCCCCCCCCCCCCCCCGCCTCTCCCAACCCAGGATATCAACAGTTACACTCCATCCCCAGCAGAATGCATACTACCTGTCTGATTGTGAGCCCTTGTCATGGGAACAATGGACAGAGTCTGCTAAGCTTTAGTTCATGCAGTCTCAGGGGATCATTAAAACACCCTGGAAAGACAGGCATAATCACCAGTTTAAAAAGACTCTGCCCCAGGTCACAGAGCTGAAAATAGCCGAGGCTGAATGTGAACCCGGGACTGACTGATTGTACAGCTGCTTGCTCCCTTCCTGGTACGGGCAGCCTCCTTTTCAAACAGGAAAAGTTGCCCGGCTCTTAAATGAATGCAAAGCTTTGAAATACAGCCCCTCTCTAGGTTGGAGACCTAACTCCCAAGACTTACTTTTTGAGAGTCATGTCCTGCCCCGAGAGTGGGGCGCCTTCCACGGGGGAGTTCCTCTTGCCACACACATTGCCGAAGCTGTCATAGCCGAAGAGGAGTCTTCCAGCTGCTCCAGCCACCACCGAATAGCCCATGATGAACACCTGGCAAAAGCCCAGGGGCAAGTGATGACTGCCTGGCCACCGGGAGAAGAACATCACAGCCCCTCACATCCCTGAAAACGCTGGTGTGCGAGCCAAGTACATAAAGGAGGAATCGCTACAGCAATTCTACCCACCCCGGTAGGGCCCAGCTGTGTGAATGCTGGCGCAGTACACGAGCAGGAGGGCAGGGCACCCTACAGCACCCAGGCTTGACTCTGCTCTCTCCTCCTCTTTGCCTCATTTGAGAGGCCACCACTTCTGTGATTTTTTCAGCCAGACTGGATGGGTTATCTAAGTGCATCAAGGCTGTGCTAATATTTTCCTGTGTGTTTATGTGTGTGTGGGTATGTTTGCACATGTGTGCAGGCGTGTGTATGTGTGGAGGTCAGAGGACATGGTTGCTATGCCCACAGCCTCTGCTTTGGTTTTTTGAGACACAGTCTGGCTGGCTTGGAACTCACCAAGTAAGTCTAGCCAATGAGGCCCAACCAACTGTCTGTCTGTCTGTGTCCTCCTCCGATCAAATTCAGGTCCTCTTACCTGTAATGCCAACACTTAACTGCCTGAACTATCAGATATCCTGTCTTTTCCTAAAAATGACCTTTTCAGCCAGGTGGTGGCAGTGGTGGCTCACACCTTTAGTCCCAGCACTCACGAAGCAGAGGCAGGTGGATCTCTGTGAGTTCGAGGCCAGCCTGAACTACAGCGTGAGTTCTGGAACAGCCAGGGCTACACAGAGAAACCCTGTCTCGAAAAACCAACCAACCAACCAAAATGTTCCCTTCATCTTATTTTTAGGGAATTTGATCAAGGTTACACAATCCATAGGTATCTACACACAAGTCTGAAGGAGAATTTGGGTTACTTGCTTAAATTTCACAAAACAAAGAACTGAGAAGAATCTTAGGACTCTGCTTGACACGGGTACCTTGCAATCAGCAAATACATACATGTATACATACATGTATACACACACACACACACACATATATATACACACACACATATATATGTATATATATATTTGTCATTGTTATTTTGTAAGTCCACTTTTATGGTGAATGTGGAATGTTTGAAACTTCAGTCCCAACCACGGCAACATTTGTACATACCAGTCTGTCCACTGCCAAGATTTCTTCTCATAATACAAACTTAGCGTGGGGGTAAGTTTCCTGATCTACTATGTACAGAATGCCACCTAAAAGTATGTGGCTTATTCAGGGACAGAGGCTGTGGGACACTATCCACTAACATAAGGCATGGCCACATGTTCCAAAGACCCTGCCTTAAAGTCAACATACTTGAGAGGCTCTGCATTCCTTGTCGTTTTGAAATAAAGCAGTAAGCTGGGCAGGTGATGCACGCCTGAAATCCCAGCTTGCAGGAGCTAGAGGATGCAGGATCAGGGGAATTCAAAACCAGCCTTGGTGACAAAATGAATTCAAGGCCAGCCCCAGGCTACACGAGACCCTGTCTCAAAAAAAAAAAAAAAAAAAAAAAAAAAAAAAAAAGCAAGAGTATAAAATATTCTTCAAGTGCTCAGTGGATGCTACAGACTGTTAGAGGGTGTAAAGATAAGCAAAACCAAGTGCCTACTGATGGGAGATGTCATTCTGTATATGTTTCTCATACTGGTTAATAAATAAAGCACTGTTGGCCAATAGGAAAGGAAGATAGGAGGGACTAGGAGACAAGGAGGAAGAGGAAGTAGTAAGGAGGAGCCAAGATGGAGAGGCTGGAGAAGGTAGAACCGCCAGCCGCCTCTCCCTGGTAAGACCACGTGGAAATACATACAAATGGGCTAATAATTAAGACAGAGCTAGCAGATAAGAAACAAGTAACCGGGCCAACAGCATTGTATCAAATACAGAGTCTCTGTGTGTTATTTGTGGCTGGCCTGGCAGCGGGACAAGACCAGGCAGCGGGCAGCAAAACCCATACTCGTTACAGCATACCCTCAAAATTCACTCCCCAGGGTTATTATTGATGACACTGCCCTTGGCTGAGGGGAAGCCCTTTGCAGATCCCAAAGGAACAAACTTATCAGCTGTTGACCATATGAGGGGGAGGAGACCCATGTCCGTTCTTATTTCTCAACTCCCTCCTGAGTTTAGCTAATACGATTTTAGGATATATGGGTCACTTCTGCTAAGAGTTAGGGTCACTCTTCTTCATTTCAAGGCAGAGCACTGAAGTATGATTCTGTGGGCCTACGTGGCCTTGGTGTGTCCACCTTCTGTACCTCTACTTAGACCCAATGTCACCTGTACTTGTGTGTACATGCTTTTGCCTACCTCCCCAGAGAGTTATCTAATAACAACATGATACTTTCTGTGTGATACCTCCCTTGGAAAGTTTGCGGGGTCGATAACGCATTTGGGTTTTCTTGAGTTTTCTTCACACCACTAGATCTGTGAACCACCACAGCCATTTTGATTCCACATGAGGAGAGGTGGTAAGCAGTCCTTGAAAAAAAAATGGACCTCAGGGAACTAAACTTTTCCTAGGGCATCCCAGGCATGCCTTCCCACCGGAGGAGGGAGGCCTCATCTCCCAGGAAGAGATGCCAAACAGCACTGCTATCTATCACACAGCTCAATCTGCACGGGGTATTTCCTGGCTTTGTTTTTTTGATTTGTAAGACTCCAACAGAAAAGGTAGAGAGAAAAACACAACTCTTTGACCTCCAGTTCTGCCCAAAGCTGTAAATAAACACACTTGCCTTCACTATTCTGTGGTGATATATTATTTATGATTTAATAAAGATTGCATGAAGTATCAGAGTGTAAAGCCAGCCACACTAGTCAGCCATAGAAGCTGGGCAGTGGTGGCACACACCTTTAACCCCAGGACTCAGGAGACAGAGGTAGATGAATCTCTGTGAGTCTAAGGCCACCAAGATCTACACAAGACTGAATCAGTCTAAAAGAGAATTAGAGCTCACCCCTTTAATCCCAGCCCTAGAGAGGTATATAAAAGACAGGAGCCCAGTGACTCAGGATGTATTCTGAGATTAGTCTCCAGCCACGCTGAGGAGAGGCAGCAGTCCGAGGCTTGGTGAGAGCTCGTGGACACAGGATCAGCCCTTTCAGCCTGAGGTAGAGGTAAGAGCTAGAGGCCAGCCGCTTTGCCAGCTTGAAGCTAGAACCCCAAAATCTGTCTCTGGGCTTTTCTTTTTCATGTTATTTACACCTTTCCTGTGGCTTGGTTTTCTTTTGTTAAGGCAAGGCTGCCGAGCTCCTGGCCTCAGAGGCCAGACTCCAATATCAGCAGTATAGGTAGTGTGTATGCTAGGGTGCTGTGGCTTCAAAGGAAGTCACCCTAAGCTGGGTCTGGGAAATGGGAGTCTTGGAAGATAACTAGGAAGGGGTGATGTGGGAGAGGACGCTGGAGGGTTAAGTAGAGGCAGGGGTCATTCAGAGCCTCAGATTTGCTTTCTGTGTGTGTATTTAATACGAGCATAAGCACAAGCAGGAGCTCTTTCTACCTGCAGGGGACCAGCTCTGCTTGCATTTTCTCCCAGCCTCCTTGTCCAGCCCCAGCTGAGGGCAGCGCGACATCAATAATAATCCTGTCTTACACTGTCAGATGGTATATTTACTACAGGACCCAGAAGTGGAGCAGAATGAACACACACACACACACACACACACCACACACACACACACACCACACACACACACACACACACACACACACACACACACACACACACTCGTTCCGCTTTAAATAGGTAGAGGTAGCTAAAATTTTCGCAGAAGATGGAAGAAGCCAGTCAGCTGAGAAAGAACTCTTATGACTAAACTTAGGAAAGAGAATTTGGGTACATGGAAACCTTTAGATTTATCCTATAAAGTGTACTTTCTCTGCAGTTTCCAGCTCAGTGCATGCAATGTCTCAGCCAGCTCACAATTCTTCAGGCTGTGAAGGGCCGTCTATGATCGTCTCCCTAGGAAGCTGCCTGCCCCAAGAGTTTGAGTGGTCGAGGCACAAAGGATCATGAAATAACATTAACAGCCCAAGGTCAAAGCTACAGACACAGGAGGGACAGCTGTTCCCTCTTTACATAAGAGCAGACCAGGAGAACAGTGACCTGATAGGGAACATAATGTAATAAGACTTGGTAGGTACACAGCCTTCTTTGGGCTCCTTGAGAGAGCGCCAAGGGCCTTAGTAAGAGCAGCAGCAGCAGCAATAACATCTCCAGGCCTTCCACTGGGTGCCAAGTCTATCTATGCAAAACCAGTTAGAAAATTAAAAACTGAATAAATACCTCTTTCCTTGGGTAAAACAAATGTGGTATTTTAGGGTGAATTCAAAAAGTCTTTCCAAGGAAGGTAATTACTATCAGGTAGATATTATAGGGCACTGTGAGTTAATCATTTATTATGCAGCCATAGCATGCCCCAACCTGGCATGGGTGACTTCATCAGCACAGCCTTTGAAGAAGGCGACAGAGTCTCTGAGAGAATAAAGACCAGGCTCCAAGAGACTCTCAGGATTGACACGGCTGGTCTGATGGGCTCTACCACCAACCACGTATACCTGAAAGTATGCAACGAGAGAGTTTGCATCAATTTGTTAAACACAGTAGACCATGCATGTGCATGCATGTGTTGTGTATGCTTCTGTATGTACACAGTTAAAAAAAAAAAAAGGTCTCTTTCTAGGCTTTTCTCGATTCCTTTTCCTTTGGTAGAAAACAACAACCGATGAGGAATATTTGACTGAGGGGTGTGGTGGGTGTACAAGGACTTCTACCCTGAGAGCTTGCTTTCGCCTCACCCTCACCAAGGAAACTACACCGCTGCAAATGGGTTCTCCGTTTCCTAAAGCAGACCCAATAGATCTAGGTCTACAACAAGCAGAAGCCTACTCGTAAGTTTAGGTGATTGTGAAACCGCAGAATAAGAATTTCCTAACTCGTGGTCACTCTGGGCCAATCACACAAGCTTGTCCTTGCAGCATAAACTTTAAGCGCTTAACATTTCAGACACATTGGTGTCTAGACATATACACACACAACGGGGCCTTATGCCTGCCAAGCAGCCGTACTTACCAAACCAGTCCAAAAGAGAAAGAACAGGACTAGCCACGCCGTATCTGTGCATTTCCTATAAATCTGGGGTCGCCACTCTCTCTGCCTGGGTGTTTTCTCTGCAGAAACCTGTCAGAAAAATGAAGAGTTGAGAAAAGGAACAGAAACAGGTGAAATCAACAGAATCCAAACCTATGCAAAGGCAGCTTAAAGTAACTCAACTTTGTCACCTGACTCTTTCTCCTGAGAAGACCAGCACGGTGGATGCGAATTCCTCTGGGTGCCAAGTTCTTGCTGGAGGTAATAGCACCCCTGCCCCCATGCCCAGTCCCTTGCCTCTTCTGACCTCGGCCTTGTATCCTCCCGGCCAGGTGTCCTTAAAGGAGCGGTGTCACTGGACACGGGAGGCAGAAGTGTTCTGCCTGTGCAGGTGCCTGCAGAGGCCGTTTCCATTAGGGTCCAGGTTGTCTCCCTTACCAAGTACTCGGCGCCCAGGCACTGCATGGTACACTCGGTAGCTAGGTCAGGGGTTGGCAGCCTTGGTGGCTGCGGTGCACGGTGCACACGGGACAGAGGTACAGCGGCCAGCCCAGGTGGCCCTGGCAGGGCCGGCAGAACGCAGCGCCACCTAGTGGCCAGGGGCGCTAATCCCCTAGTCCCGCCCTCTCCGCTGTGACTTTCGGCTGGGAACTGGAGTGGCACTCGCACTGTCCCGGCTCCCAGGAAGTGCACCTGACTGCTGTGTGCCAGCTGCGGGCTGTCCGCGCCTGGAGTCGGAAGTAAGGCCTCAAGGATCATTCCCGAGGGCGGGGAGTTTGCAGGGGTGTGCCACACACAGGTAACTGGCGCTTCCTGCGTGCAGAAGCCTGCCCTAAGAGTTTCACCAGCTTTTTGTGACAAGCATCAAGTGGCAAGCTGCTGTTTATCTGTGAGGAGGCAAGGGACAGCGGTGGTGCTCAGGGAGACATGCCGTCAAGGGGCTCCGTGTTTACCGTTCCAGCCACTATTTCTACAAGGCTGCACTGTCTCCCCACAGAGTACCTTTCAGAAACTTGACTCTCAGGAGCTCAGAAAGGACAAAGTCCCCGGAGACCAAGAACTGACTTAATCTGTGTCTGCCAGCGCGCTCGCGGGGTGGGGCTGAGGAGTTGGAGGGTGGGGGAATGGGGAGTGGCGCTAGCTCACTTCTCTCCTACTTTGCATCATCACCCGACTTTACAGTGGGTATCCTTCAAGAGGGTGTGTATGTCTCATGGCTACAAAAGCGCTGCTGAGGCGAGGAATCAGAAACAACTGCAGAGCACCTCTTTCTCAGGTTGGTTTTTTTCTTTTTGATTTTTCGAGACAGGGTTTGTCTGTATTATTTTGGAACCTGTCCTGGAACTACTTCTGTCTGCCTGTCTCTGCCTCCCAAGTGCTGGGATTAAAGGCGTGTGCCACCAATGCCCTGCTTTGGGGCTCCAGCTCACCTACGTGTCCCTCCACACCTTCAGGCCGCTGGCTCATGGCTTCTCCCCAAGGGTAGAGACTGGATTGCAGCCATAATCAGTAAAGCAATAGAAAGGGGAGAGAGTCCACGTTGTACAGTCCATGAGCTTACGAATGTGAGACCATTCCCTAGAGCGTATCGACCCACCAGGGGCCATCCACACTCTTAAAGAAAATCGACTCTGCCCAGAAGCCATCAGCTATTAATAGTGCCTCAGCTAGGAGTCTGTCTTCCCTGTATGACAGAGTTTGTTCTTGTGCAGGCTTTGAGCAGGCAACCACACCTACTCTGAATTCCTAAGAGCAGTGGTCCTACCATGTTTCAGGAGGTATTATTTTGCTCTGATCCCTGGCTCTTACATCTTCCTGCCTTTTCTTCTGGAATGTTCTCTGAGCCTTGGGGAGTAGTTAGAAGGAGGAGTTGTTTTGCACGTATCTATAAAAATCTAAAACAATACAAATGTTATATTGAAAGTAGCCAGGGTGGGTAGAGGTGGGTGATCTTTAGTTAATGGATGTCTTGTGTGTAGGGTGGAATTCCCTCTAGAGTAATCATCACCGGCCCACTCCTAACTCTTAGGACCTTCCTGGAGGCATGCTTCTGAGTAGCTGAATTCCAGGGGACCCTGAATTCACTCCACCCCCCCCCCAGCACTCCCCAAGGAGACATTGTACAACCACAGAAAGACTAGAGCTGAATAACAGCATCCGAAACAAAGAGTACTAGAACAGATGGACAGAGAGCTTTAAATAACACAATATTTACAAAGAGGAGTATGATAGTAAGAACGAAGCAAGGCAGAAAAAAAAAAAAAAATGGTGAAACCAGAGCAAAAAGGTTCTATTGGCATGGAGTATGTAAGGTCTGGGATGAGTGCTTATTGGCCCTATTTAGTGACAGCGTGGACTAAGCGGCAGAGGAGACGTAGCTGAGGATGAGGGATTGGAAGGGCTGTACATCTCTTGTCTCATACATCTGAATGTACGAATGACCTGATGAAATTTCCCACTTCTATGCACCAAGGTTTTACTGCCTCTTAGATGCCTCCTACTCAAGTTTTTGATGGTACACACTAACCTTGAGAAACAGTTTTCTTCTTCCTAAGTGTAAGCTGAGAGTTCCAACAGAAACTTGAGAAAGTCTTGGGAGCAGTTCTTTGTGATTTCTGAGACCTGGTCCTGTGGGCTGTTAGACCTGGGCTTTACTCATCAACCATTAAGAGAAACATATTTACAGAAAGACATTTCCCATCAAGAAAGAATCAGGGTACTCTGATTTCCCTGCTTTCTTCCACCCGAGCCCCCCCTACCCCCCCCCCCCAAGCCTTTGGTTGGAGAAGTCCACATGCAAAGTGGGTTCTGTCCTCTAGTTCATCCTTTCTGGAATCACCCTCCTAGACACACCAGAGGCGTGGTCTCCCACTTTCCCGCTACGTGGGGGTTACGTGTGCCCCCATTCTCTTCCATCCAGCATGGAACTTGTCCATGTGTAGGAACCGTGTGGAGTTGCAGAGTCAGGAAAGCTGCTGACCGCCCCCACAACTTGGCTCTGATTTAAAAAATTCTTATATGGGGATTTTCTCAAGAGACATTTGCTGAATTATCTTGAAGTTTACAATCCAGCACCGTTTTTCTGTTCTTTGTGAAGTGAAGCCAAAAAGAAAGCCGAGAGAAGGAGGGCAGAGGACATGGTGTGCACAGAGAAAAAGTAAGTAGTTGTCATGGATGTGAAAACCTAGGTAGCAGCTGGAGGGCATGAGGCCAGGTTCCCTTCTCTCTGGGCCTCGTGTAAAATGAGCCAGGCTCTTTGTTGTCCCCCATCTCTGAAAATCTAAAATTTAAAAACATATGGTATTTGTGAAAACTAAATGTCCAAAGAAAGTAAATTAAGCAAAAGAGAAGCAAGTGGAGGAGACGTGATCAATTAAAACCAATACTTGCTCTTTGAAGGGAAAAATATAGAAAGAAAAGTCAACAGGATAGGGATAAACTATGCATAATATATTACGATCTGGAAGATATGGGTAGATCTAACCACAGCGACAGCAATAGCCTTTACTTTGTTTTTCTACGATGCTATTTTCCTTTAGTTCTATAATGCTTATTTTCCCCTGTAGTTCACATCTATGTTTTACATGAGCCATATTATATTGTGAGTCAGATTTTTTTTTCATAGAATGGCACCCACCATCCTCCAAGAGCTTTGAAAAACCCGGTTAGTGAGGGCTAATGTAATTACCATTGTCTAACAGCAGATGGCACTATAAGCCAGTGGCTGTGTTAAAAAACAAACGAGACCATCTAAGTTTTTTTTTTTTTTAATGGATTCTGAGCTAGATATCTTCTCTTATCTATATTTCTGTTATTTGCATATTAACTATTAATATTTCAAAAACTGAGGCAGCTTTTATATTACACATATTTCTACTTCAATGTTGTATGCTCTGTCAAAAGCTGCTAAATAGATTTAACTTCTTATATATTCTTTAAGTTGTCTAGCATATTTAATATATCACGAAGCTCAGCAGTATTTAGATTAGGTAAGAGATGTCTTACCTCATTGTAAGGAGGATCTGAGTTTAGGCAAGTCAGCCTTGAGGCCAGACTCCAACACATGCTAGTTGTTGGCCAAATTTAGCACATCCTTTAACAACTTCAGTTTTCCTGTCCCTAAAATGACCAAGTTAGATGAGCCTTGTTTTACATCCATTATGTAAGCAACTTCCAACTGATATTAAATACTTTTTGAAAGATTTGGTTAACTAAGATACCAAACAGCCACCTTTAGTTTATAGGAAATAGGATAATTGGTCTACGCTATTTAGTGAATTAGCTTGCTGACTCATGGGAGTTGTGTTCATATGAGTCTTTTTGGGAACACACAGATCCCAAGGGACTTGCTCATCTTCCTTAGTACTTGGCTTCAGGGCAGACCTTTCTGGGATGACATTAAGTAGGCACATCCCAGGCTACCCAGACCTATCAGTGTGAAAACTCTGATCTAAGATGCGGTTTCCTATAAACTGTTGTTGAGGTTGCATTAATTGGCTCAGTCCTGTGGTGCTTGCAATATGGTGATTTTACCTGTTGCATAGTGGAAAAATAAACCGGAAGAGAGGCATTTCTCTGTCCATTTTGCTTTCAGCTGCTTACATGTCTACCTTTTGTAGCTTCTACCTCCATTGTAGGAAGGATGTGCTGTCTGCACTGTGTGAATCAATGAGAGTTCAAGGCAGGTGAGCAACTGGTCTAGACAACTGAAACTTATTTAACTGTTAACTGAATTAAGACCCTCCCTGAAATTCACATTAGACACCCCAGTCCCCAGTACTTCAACATTTGGGGATAGGTTTTTTGTTTGTTTGTTTGTCTGTTTGGGTTTTGAGACATTGTTTCTCTATGTAATAGTCCCTGCTGTCCTGGAACTCACTCTGTAGATCAGACTGGCCTTGGATTCACAGAGATCTGCCTGCCTCTGCCTCCCAAGTGCTGGCATTAAAGGTGCGTGCCACCATGCCTGGCTAAACCATTTTATTCTTTGAATATTTATTTTTACATCATGTACATGAGTATTTTTCCTGTATGTAGGAATATACACCATGCACATGCCTGATCAGATCCCCTGGAACTAGAATTACAGGTGATTGTGAGCCACCATGTGGGTGCTGGTAAATGAACGTGGGTCCTCTGGAAGAGTAGCAAGTGCTTTTCACCAAATAACTGTTTCTCTTGTCTCAGGACCATTTCTCAACAAGAACACCTCTCCCCTTCTGTTAGCTGAGACAGTTAATGAAAGATTCCCCATCTCAACTCTTTCTTCATATTTTTAATGATGATTTATTCTTTGTTTTTTAATAGCTTGTATCTCAAATAAAACACACACACACACACACACACACACACACACACACACACACACACACCAAGATATTGAAAGATCTACTAAATAAAAACAACACACACCAGAATGGCTTTTCTGCCTCTTAGTGTTGCATACAGAGATGTTAGAATTAAATCTCATGTATGCGCATTAAGCCTTTGTGCCGAGGCTTTGACAGGCACCTCTGAATTGGTGGTGGACAGTGGACTGCAAGTCTGGACAGTGAACAATAGCGGATGCTAGAGTGTCGGTCACAATCCCACTGACGGATCAGATAGACAGAGAATCCCGTCAATTGACATTGGCTGGCTCTAGGGAAGCTGTAGGAACATTTCACATGGCATTTTGATGCCCAACTGCTCTAGCTTACAGATCATCTGCAAACACAAAGGCAACACAGAGAAGCAAGGAGAGGGCAGATCTGTCAGACCAAGCTAAGTGCTCTAGGTGCCTAGGTGGAAGTCTTGGGGAGGAGTCCCTCCCCCTAGCTTCACACTCAGCACTAGGTGGCCCAGGTGAGACAGGAAAGGCAGCAGGCAAGCCTGGAACCCTGACCCCAGGCACCTGATTTCACTCACGGAAGTCCCAGTTGGGCTCCATGAGTCTTCCTCCAAATACTTACCCAGGAGACAGAGTCAGATAACTTTAAGCAGAACACACCGGCCTCCCTTGTATTCTAAGTAGTTATTTACCAGATGAAGTTGGTGGTCGGGGAACTCAAACCTGCAAGCCTAGGTAAAGCTGCTGCTAATTGTTGGATTAAGAGCAGAGCCTCGATTTCTCTGAAACATTAAGTAAAAGTTATCTTGTTTATGTTTGAGTGTATTTTCTCTAGGAAAACCAGATCCAAAGTGAAACCACGGCAGAAGCAAAAGAAGACAGAAATGAAATTCCAGATTATAGCGAGTTATGGGAAGAGAAGCCCCCACTGGGCCTGGAAAGATGAGCCTTGTCAAAGTGTGACTTCTTTCAAATTTAGTTTATCGGCTTCAAACTAAATCTAATAAGGCATTCTTAGAGTAGAAGCCTTGGCCAGAGCATCTTAAGTTGTTTCTAAGTCATTACCTCTTTCTTTATGTTCTTCTTTTGGTTCTGAAGACTAAACTTATGGCTTCATACCTCCTAAGTATTTGCTCAGCCCCTGAGCTCAACCTGTTTCGTAAACAATCAAACTTGAAAAGGAATATTACATTAGTCATCCTATTAGAGCTATAATGAGAACACGGTACAGTTCTGGGGAGCTGGTTCAGGGGCCTCAAGATAACTCTGTACAACACACATGAGAATTCAGAATGTGTTATAAAATGAAAGAATAAGTAAATAATAAATGGAATGAATTATTGTTACAGCAAGTTTTCACATAAAGACATAAGTAGATTAATAGCAAGCAGTAGATTAAATAAACTCTAAACAATAACTATAAACAAAGAGAGTCACTGCATATTTCTAGTTCAAATCATACTCCCCATAGCATTACTCATTCATAGAAAAGCTTCAGGGATATAAATAGTAATGTCTGTTAAGTTCCTAGAAGATGATGGCTGAGCTTTCCAAAGATACAAAGACTGACAGGAAACACATGGACTATGGGATATAAATTCATAGGAACATAAATGCATCTGAATTCAAGGTTAAGTAAGATATTTTTGTATTTTCTGTAAATATGTCCAAAATTCTTGTCTTTATTCTAAAAGCAGGGGCGGGGGCAGCAGAAACATGGGCAATCGATGTAATTGTCTACTTCACAAAAGACACATGAACGTGGAGAAGCTGTAAGCATTGAAGTGCAGGCCGCAGGTTTGTTTGCTTTATTTTGGAGATGGGATCTTGCTAAGTTGCTCAGGTTGGCCCCAGTGTGAGATCTCCCAGCTTCAGTAGGCAAGAAGCTGGGACCACAACTGTTCCCCACAGCATCCGGCATCCTGGCTTCAATTCCAGACTTTACATGAATACAACAGGGAGATCACATTCAATGACACAAACATTTTAACCTTGACATTTCAAATTAAGGTGGTCCAAATATTGGCAACAGTGTGAGGAAGAGATGTACTGAAATCTGGAAGGGACTGGATTGTTTCTCTTGTGAACAATGTGCATCTCCACATCTTCCTCTCTCCAGTAGGAAGCAGTTCACCTCTAGAGAATGGAATATCTACTCTGTTCTTTACTGGTTTCATGAAATCAGAACATTGGCTATCTCTCCAGGCCTCAGTTTTCTTATCTATAAATTGGTATAATAGTACCTAATGCTTGGCTGAGGGAATTAAATGAAATTATCTGTGGTGAATTTGCTGCTGACACACGCCAAGAGTTTAGTAGATGCTAGCTGCTGTTTTTCTTACTTTCCCATTCTAGCCTAATTTTTCTAATTATGATTGTTCAACATATAATTGACTTATACTTTATAATTTAACTTATACTTTTCATGTGTAAAAGTATAAGACACAAATATAAATATCCACAAATATACATATCCACAACCATCTCATCACTAAATGGACTGGTCAGGTTGTATTACACACACACACACACACACACACACACACACACACATGTAACAATAATAATTAAAGAGGAGATCATGAACCTGAGAGGGAGTTGGGTGGGCACGCAAGGAGAAATTGGAGCGGGGAGGTGGTGGAGTGGAAATGATCTAAATATATTACTCATGTATAAAAACCTAAAAATAGAATAAAATAAATGTAAAAACACCTGCATTCATTTCATGATTTTGAACACATTTCTCCCCCCCTTTTTTTAATTCTACACATGAAAAAGCTGAAGTAATTTGACATGTACAAACATTTTGGGCTGGGGGATAGATGTGCTGAGGAGATTGCTGCATCAGTGACTGCCTTGCAAGCATCACACCTGAGTTTGGTTTACAGACCATCTGGGGAAGCAGGCCCAGAGCATGCGCTTGGAATCACAGCCCTGTAGGAGAGGCAGAAGGTCTCTGGGTGTTTTAGCCAGGCTCTCCAGCCCCTTAGAAGCTTGAGGCTCACCTCTGTCCTCCACAGGCACACACACACATATATATTTGTGTATACATCAACCCCTCCACGCACACACTTAGCAAAAATTTGTGCATAAAATGTTTAGAATGGGCTGAAGAGATGGCTCAGTGGTTAAGAGCACTGACTGCTCTTCCAAAGGACGTGGATTCAATTCCCAGCACCCACATGACAGCTAACAACTGTAGTTCCAACCCTCACACAGACCTACATGCACATAAAAATAAATAAATTAAAAAAATTTTAGAATTATGAATGTCCATTCTTGATAGCTAAACCTTGAAAACCCATGAATGTCTTAAAAAACATAAATTACTCAACAGATGTTATTTAGTTACTCATACGTTTTTGAAACTATTATAGTGTGATGCACATTTATGATTCTTTATCCAGTGAAAAAGCAATTTGCTCACTTGTGTCTGTAACATGACTACCACCACCTAAAATAACACTGTAAGAAAAAAAAAACCTGAAGGAAACTTACTAACATGTTAATAATGGATTCTGAATGGAGAAACAATATAAGATCTAAAAATCCCTTTCTATTCATTTCTGTAATTCCCCATTGTCTTTAATAATGACTGTCCCCACCCACAC
Organism: Phodopus roborovskii; assembly: GCF_943737965.1. Classification (NCBI taxonomy): domain Eukaryota; kingdom Metazoa; phylum Chordata; class Mammalia; order Rodentia; family Cricetidae; genus Phodopus; species Phodopus roborovskii. The sequence continues at coordinate 10,581,770 of NW_026126424.1, read as the reverse complement.
AATGCCATCTAAGGTCCCTGCTTGTAAGGCATGGATAAACAGAACAGCTCAGTTTGAATGTTTTCTTTGGATAGGATATTATTATCAGTTTAGGAGACCCATAGTTGTAAAGTCTCATACAAGGATGCGAAGTGCTCTGAGCCTACCCAAGAACACAGTAAGGTAGATGGGTCTCCATGCTGGGATGCTGGTGTACACTAGCAAGTGAGAGCAAAACAGAGCCCCTTAGAGAGGAAGGGGAAGCTGGGTCTGGTAGGAGATGCAAACGTTAGAGAAAGTCCAAAATCAGGGCAGTGGAATCTGGAGCAGAGGCCACTATTTATGTGGGCAAAAGTCTCATAAACCTTATCTCTTTAAAGAAGTGAGTGAAATCTGGCTAGAATAGGCTGCTACTGTTATTCTTGATTTTGTATTGTCTTAATGAATTAATGATTGAATTAAAATGATGCTAGAACCCTAAGGTAGAATCATATACTTTGAATTTTTTTGCTGACTTCATTGTTGTTGTTATCATACTGTATAAGGAGGGCATGAAATTCCCAGGGTGCCCACTCCTGCCCTTTGTGATAGAAATCCTTCCATCTCTGCCTGGTGTTGCTGGAGCTGCAATTTCCTGAGAGGAAGAATTTACACATGTTAGCTCGGCTTGTTTCAGGAAAGTCATTTTCTGGTGAACTCAAGTTTCTTGACCAAGCTGGGAAGTGGCAAAGTCAGGACATGGGAGCCCAGGGGATAGGTTTTAACCTCCACTTTCCACAGTGTCAAACTATTCACAACTGTGGCTTCACCGAGGTGAGATCACCCTGCACTGTTTTCGACGCCTGGCTTCTTCTCTTCAACTGAGCCACATGTCATGCCAAGGCAATAGCTACAAACCTATTTTGAGTTTTAAATGGCTGTGTTGCATTATGTTCCGTGGAAATTTCATTTACTTTTTCCTTTCCACTTGTTTTTAATTTTTTATGGCATGACTGTTTTGCCTGCATGCATGCATGTAGGTGCATGACCTCAAGAGGTCAGAGGAGTGTGTCAGATCCCTGGGGCTGTACTTCCAGGCAGTTGAGAGCAGCCATGTGGGTGCTGAGAACTGAATCCAGGTCCTCTGCTAGGTGAACAAGTGCTCTCGACTGATGAACCACCACTCCAGCCCCCTTCCCACTTTTATATTTTGTGGGTTTTTTGTTTGTTTGTTTTGTTTCTTTCTTTCTCTCCTTTTGAGACAGGGCCTCACTGTGTGTAGCTCTAGCTGCCCAGGAACTCACTATGTAGACCAGACTGACCTTGAACTCAAAGATCAGTCTGCCTCTTCCTCCTGAGTGCAGGGATCAAAGCTGTGCATATCACTACTCCTGGATTACCTCCCACCTTTTAAAGACAATGCCTTACAACAAAGCTCAGGTTAGCTGTGAACTCCCTATGCAGCTCAGGTTAAACACAAGCTCTCTCTTGCCTCAGTGTCTCAAAGTTCTTGGGTTACAATCATGAGTCACATGCATTGCCAAAGTTAAGAAAAAACACTCTAGACGGTTATTGTGAATTAGAGAGTCGTGTAATGCTTACATTACAAAAGGAGTTTGATTTGATATTCTTTCAAATTTGATGTTTATTTATTTTTGCTTTTTCAAGACAGGGTTTCTCTGTAGTTTTGGAGCCTGTCCTGGAGCTCACTCTGGTAGACCAGGCTGGCCTCGAACTTACAGAAATCCCAGTCTCTGCCTCCTGAGTACTGGGATTAAAGACATGTGCCATCACTGCGGAGCTTGATGTTTATTTTAAAATTTACTTGAAAAGTATAATAATAAACAAATGAAGTGAATGTTCTGTAAATTTTTTGTACAGTTGTCAGAGTTATGATTGCTAAACTTCTTGCAATTTAAAAAGCAGCCCGAGAAAGAGAGCATGCAACAGAACTCATGTGGAGTTTTTTTTTTTTTTTTTTTTTTTTTTTTAATTGGGGAAAGGGAATGGAAAAAAGAGGTGGGGGTGGAGGTGGGGAGTTCAGCCTCTAGGGACAGGAGGAACAGTGGAAGAGAAAAGAGAGGTCTGGAGGGGCAGAGAGACAGGGAAGAAGCAAGCAAGAGAGAGAGATAAAGCAACAGAGAGAAAGAGAGAGATGGAGGTGGGCAGGGCCCTTTTAAAAGGGAAAGTAGTGAGTATGCACAGGTGGTGCTCTTAGTGGCAGCAGCTGAGGGTGTATCCTGTCAGAACCCCAAGGACAGGCCAGTCCAGATGCCTGACTACTAACAAAGCTCATGTTACTTACAAGAGTCCCTGTTCAAATTTAAGCCCTTTAATGTTTTTCAGAAGTCTACTGTGTGGAACTAGAGTGGGAGCCAGCAGTTGACCCTGCAGGAGACACTCTAGTTTATGTATCTATAGAAGCACAGCGGGACACTGTGGTCAGTTTGTGATCACATGACTTAGACGGGAGTCTGCACTAACACTGTTCTGGGTTGTTCACTACATGGTTCTTTCACGACAATTTATTGTTTGCCATGAACTTTTATAGCAAGAGAGTTTAGAAACTCTTAGCTGAATTTGAACAGTTTGAATACCATGTTCTAAAAGATCTAGTTATATGAAGGTCAATTTAGGGGCCAAATAATACATTAGAGGATAATTCTAATTCTGTCCTATAAACTGATAGCTGCACAAATCAGAGATGTTGAAGTTCATGGTTTGTTTCTGTCCATCTTTGTAATAAGGTAGCAGCATCTTTCTATTACTGATGCTGGTTCCTCATAGAAATCCATCATTTGCTGTCCCAAGCAATTCTGGGCAAAGCTTGGGGAATGTGGCTGGGGACAGGCAATGGTCTGCTGGCCTGACCTATGAGACTTCTATCCCCAAAGCCCAAGAAGACCAACCTGAAATAGCGTGCTCTTTCCTCCCTGTCCTCTCTTTTGCTTGTTGGCTGTGTGTGGACAGGAGGGACAGTCACTAAAGGCTCTCAGAGAACTGGCATTTGTCACAAGACTGTCCTGGAGAAGCAAAGCTAGCAGAGTCGATAGTCTGCATCCAGGGGTTATTTCAAGCACTAGGAGAGCCGACAGATGGAAATGAGTTCTAGAAGGAGCGAGAAAAGTGCCTCAGTGGGCCTGCCTGGTGTTGAGTAGAAGGGGGCTAGTCATGCCTTTCCATCGCATTTGTCTTCAGTCAGCTATTGACCATACCTGGCAATTCCCTAGCCTCCAGATTCCTCTGCTGCTGTTCCTTAGGATGTGTGATGGGGAAAGAGAAAGCTTTGACCTTAAGCCAGTGAATTAGTGATGGGGATGTCTTGCTGTATTTACATCTGTCTTATTGGTTGATGAATAAAACACTGATTGGCCAGTAGCCAGGCAGGAAGTATAGGCGGAGCTACCAGACAAGGAGAATTCTGGGGAGAGGACACGGAGAGAGGCTACCAGAAAATGCTATGTAGCTGAGGAAGGAATAAAAGGCCTGGACCTCTCTCTGGTAAGATAAGACCCTGTGGAAATACTTAGATTAATAGAAATATGTTAATAATTAAGAGAGATCTGTCCAGTAAGAAGCCTAAGCCATCAGCTAAGCAGTTTCTAATTAATAAAAGTCTCTGTGTAAATACAAAAATTTGGGGCCTGAAGGGCGGTGGGAACAGGCAGAACAGGAATTTTTGACTACAAACTAGTCCCCCCACCCTTTTTTTTTTTTTTTTTTTAAAACAACTCTGGTAGCTCAGGACAAAAACTTCAACATTACTGTAGAAGGGAAGTGCCAACAGACAGCAGAGCCCTGACCCAGCATTGCATATATGACAGAAGTATTAGACACCTTCATACATCCACGTGGACCAGCACCCAAGATCTTAGAAGACGCAGCAGATATGCTGTGTGGGCGCTGGGCTGTCATCCCCGCCACCTTATATACCGTAAAGTGCTCACTTGACAGAGATGTAGGGCAGATCTGCTCTTAGGCTCCACCCCTCACTGACTTACCTAGCCCAGGGAAGGGCACTACTACTCACTTAAGGAACAATGGAAGTCTAGCCATCACAGAGGCCTCTAGGCTCAAGTCTGAATTTTCCTCTTGTCATCTGGGCTCACCAGACAGACGCCAGTGATCAAGTCACCACACTCAGACACCAGTCTATCAGAGCAGAAAACAAGGGAGTTTTATGTCCCGTTGGGTCACATCCTGCTCACAGTGGCAGGAAGTGGGGGCCACAGCCCAGTACTCTTGGAAAAACATGACATTTGGAGGAGTTTGTACAAAACGTATAATGACTTTTGGTGTACAGTTCTGTACAACGCTGTGAATAAAAGCCCTTAAATCATGGTTAAGGAAGCTCTAAAATTCTTGCCAAATGAAACTCGCTAAAAGTTATTTGCCTGTGTTGGACCTAACATGCAAATCTTAAAAGAAAGTCTTATTGGTCATCTAAAAATGCATCACTTAAGCCATGAGTGTTGTCTCTAAGAATAGAGATGCAATGTTGGGAATTCCTGAGGGACAGTCCTTGGGACCATGGGACTACAGTCCTCGTTCAGAACTGGTGGTATTGTTCTTCTTGACGGGAAGAGATGTGTGTCAGGAGTCACGATGCAGCTGGCTTGTGCAGAATTGGAGGCCACACCATACTTCGCTCTTAGCCCAGCTTGCCTTTCCCTTGTTTGGTGGTTGCCTCATCTGACAGAAGAGCTGCTTCGAGGAGAGCAGACATCCCTGGCCCTTTGCTTTACCTTCATCAGTCTCTCCTGCCTTCTCTTCTGCTCATTTTCCTGTGTCTGGGGCAGGATGATGGCTCTGGGAAGCTCTCACGCTGCTTCTCGAAGTGTGATTGAAGGGAAATTGACCACAATTTCTTGGGATTCAGTGAATAAATAGCACCCACGGGAAGCTGCCTGAGTGGCTCCTCTAGTTCTGAGATTTCTAGTAACTCAAAACTGCTTCTGAGTCCGGCTAGTGGGACTCAGAGTTTTGGTTGCTGGTCCCAAGAATCACGCTTTGAAATTTAAGAACTACAAGCTCAGAAATTTCACTTAATGGTCCTTTTGAGTTTTTTCTCCAGCTTCTTTACATCTATGTGAAGTGTGTGTGCTAGAAGTAGGCCACAGTTGGTGGGATGTACATCTTAAGCTCATCCACATGTTATGAGTGTGAAGGAAGCTCCCAGGTAGACATGCTAAAGGCTTAATCTGACACCCAGGGAGTTCAGCTGGCAATGAAGAGAGAAAAGATCTGAGATTGACACAGAAACAGGTTTTAAATAATAATATAATAATAACCGCGTTACTACTACAACATCGTGGCATTCATTTCAGCTTGTACTGGGAAAAAAATGGAGCTTGTGGAGAGCTGCCAATGAGCACCTTGGGTGAAAATTAATTGACGCATGAGGTCAGAATCTGTCAGATGGTTTCCCAAATGCTGTATATGTCTAAAATGTCCTGCTATATGTTTCTGTTGTTTACACCTGGCCACTTCATTCTTTTCTGTCTTCACTCTTTGGGAAGCACGGGAGCCAAGGCTCGCCCTTGCTGATCTCTGCAGTGCTTGCAGTGGGGCAGACAATGCATAAAATCTGGGCTCCGCACCTCCTTTAATCCTGCTCTCTGGAAGCAGGGGATATCATTGCTCTGCTATGCAGGAGAAAGGCTGGAGCAGCTAAGGGGTGCCTTGTCGCTCTCCAGGTCACACTTTTAGGAAGTGGTATGGCTAGAGCTTCCTCTGGTCTACTCAGATCTTTCCTCTTGCTGCCTTCCTGGGACCGACAGGAGTGCAGAAAGACAATGTCTTCTAAAGTGGACCGTGTACCCATCGGGCCATCTCTGCCTTCCTTTATTTGTCTGGTTTGGAGGCTTCAGTTGATGGTTGCTAGTTTCCACAAGCTGGGCCACTCATTTACTGGACATCCTTGGTTACAGAATATAGTTTCATGTAATAGGAAAAGGTCTTTCAGAAATGTAATCCGGAAATGTCACTAATTTCCGGATGTTTGGGTTCCCCTTTTTTCCCCCATGAAATATTTGGTTTCATGTGGTACTAAAAAAAACTGCCTAGAGGACAAAAATAATTTCCTTTGTAGCTTTACGTCATAAAGCAACAACACATTGTGCTGCTTCATGGAAAGGTCTATTTCTAGAAAGAATGCGAGCACCGTCAGCCTCATGAGTAATAACTATTTGGCAAGTTGATGCTTCCCACAGACAATCGCTCTGAGCTCTTCTTTGGAAGGTTTAGGTTTTGTTCTTATAATTTGTATATGCTAGTCTGAAGTACACAAAACCCAATTTTATTTCCTTTTATTTCCAAGGTAATAACTCAGCAATTTAGATGCACCCAGTGGTGTAGAGAGGGCATCACGACTAGCTATGCATCACCAAAAGCACAAGATGCTACAGAGCTTCGCATGCTCACCTGTCTTCCCCCAGGGAGGTGAGGGACTCTGTGGATTGTGTGTGGAGTCTGAGAAGTGAGATGGTTGGGGCTAATGAATGGGATGGTCATGGGAGGATCTGGATGCTGATGTTTAATCTGCTAACTGTAAATGCAGCTGGAATTGATCCCCTACTCCCTTTCTGGAGTATTCACATGGTTAACCAACATGCAAAGACTGACCAAGACTCAGAATCCTAGTCCCACAGAATCTTGGTTTCCATGAGAGTTAGGCAGATGAACAGTAATACTATAGAGATGACTTCAGAGTCTGGCGGACGGCCCTCTATCCTTTTATATCCTCCCATGGCTCTCTTGGGTCTTGTAAATTCCTCCTGGAAGAAAATGTTTCAGCCACCCAGGATGTTTGCTGCTCTTCTTGTTTTTTTTTTTTTTTTTTTTTTTTTTGAGACAGGGTTTTACTGCATAGCAGTGGTTGTCCTGGAACTTGCTCTATATAGACTAGGCTGGCCTTGAACTCACAGAGATGGGTCTGCCTCTGTCTCCTGAGTGCTGGGAATAAAGGCATGAGCCACCACTGCCCAGCCTCAGAGACCAGAGACATTTTGATCAATAATTTGGAATTCGGTGTCAGACACTCTCCTTACTGGGGAAGAACCGGTGGCCTTTGAATTGGAAAAACAAAACAAAACAAAACAAACAAAAAACCAAAAAGTAAACAAATGAAAGTGGAAAAAAAGAAAAATCAAGCTTGAAATATATCAACAATTATCATTGCTGCTATTGGAGAAATAACAAGTAGCTTGACACAGGGTTCTATCTCAGCTGTCAACCCTACGATGCTGAATTTGACACCCAGTACTTTTTGAAGGTGTGTATGTTCTGCTCTGAATTTCCTTGTGCAGGCAAGACTTAGTTTGGCTTGGATTTCCTCCAGCATGTTTGAAGTAGTAATTTAATCAACAGCAGTCATGATTATACCTTTCTTGATTTGGGCTATATTTTATGAAAATAAAAGAAGATTCTTTTGAACCATGTGTAACTTCCTCATAGGAAGAAAGAAAAAACATATGGTATGTCCAAACGGGGCATACATATGTGTACCTGAGATCCCATAGCTCTGCCCTGGATATGGAAGGCTTGCAGAATGGGCTCCAGGAGAGGCTCATGTAACTCGGGGGAACGAGACTCCAGGCTTCGAAGTGCAATAATCTTGGATTCCTGTAATCGTGGCTACAGGGTCAGCAGGAAGATAACAAGCCAGATAGAATACTTTCTGCCCAGGATTCCTGTGGATCCTCTGAATTAATGCCTGAGCCAAATGAAAGAATCACAAACCAGCAGTGGCTTAAAGGCGAGGGAGTCAGGGGCACACAGCACAGAGAGAGCCATCTGTACCTGCTCAGAGTTGCCTTGGTCCCAATTTTTGAAATGGAAGGAACGACTTATGCATTGAAAAGTTCAAGCTCATAGACAAGGTCTGCATATAACCCTAAAACTCAAGTCCCAAAGCATGAGCTCAGCTTTGTTTTTACTTTTTAACACACACACACACACACACACACACACACACAATTAAATCACATCATGTATATTTTTAAGAGCTGGTATAATTTGTTTTCTCTCATTTTCTTATTAGTTTTTTGAGAATTTCATACGAGTGTATTTTGATCTGATTCATCCCCTTAATTTTATTTTTTTAAAATTCAATTTTAACCCCAGACTGATAGCTGGGAATCCAGCATTGGACCGACTCAGACACCCTGAACATGGGTCTCAGTTAGAAGGCCTGAGCGGTCTAAGAGACCTTTGACAGTGGAACCAGGATGTATCCCTGGTGCACAAAAGGACTTTGGGGGCACATTCCCCATGGAGTCATACTCCCTTAACCTAGAGACAGGAGGGAGGGCCTAGACCCTACTCCAAATGACTTGACAGATTTAGATGACCCCTCCAGGAAGGCATCACCCTACATGTGGAATGTGTGTGTGGGGGAATGGGATGGGAGGGTGGTGGTAGGGGGGATGGAAGGGAAGAGAGGGAGGGAGGGAAGGTGGGAGGGAGGGAGAGGGAACTGGGATCGATATGTAAAATAAGAAAAAAAAAGAAAGAAAAAGTAAACTAACATAGTAGAGATATTTGTAGCATTCAATGTTCAGATCCAAACTACCTAAAGAATTATGATGTTAACCCCCCTAAATAAAGAAATGAACAAGAAAAAAATTTTGATTTTAAAAGATTTATATGTATGAGTGTTTTGCTTGCATGTATGTATGCGCAACATATACATGCAGAGTCCACAGAGGCCGAAAGGGGACACCAGAGCCCCTGGAACTGGAGTTCAGACTTTTGGGAAGCACGTGGGTTGGGTGCTGGAAATAGAACTCAGGACCTCTTTGAAATCAATAAATGCTCTGCTGTTTTGTTTTGTTTTTTTCTAAGACAGGGTTTCTACCTGGAACTCACTCTGTAGACCAGGCAGGCAGGCCTTGGACTCACAACCACCTGCCTCTGCCTCCCCAGTGCTGAGATTAAAGGTGTGAGTCTCAGTAAATGCTCTTAACAGCTGTGTCATCTCTTTAGCCTCTGTTTGTTTCTTTTTGTTGGCTTTTTTTTATTATGTTGTAAAAATTTCGATGATTCCTTTATCAAATATATGATTTAGAAACACCGCCCTTAGGTTGTGGCTTGCCTTTTAATGTTTTTTTCTCAAAGTTTATTTTAAGTGACATATCAAAAATAAAAGTTAATACACATCAGTGGGGGAACTTTATATGTGTTTTGATACATATATAGTAATATGTAATAATATATATATATATATATATATATATATATATATTGTAATGTTTAAATCCGGTTAACCATATTTATCCCCTCAAACGTTTACCATTTCTTTAATTTTTTTGAAATATGTAATACATCTTTTAATTTTCTTGATGGTTCCTTGGAAGAATAAAACTTGATTTCGATATAGCCCATTGTAACTGTTAGAAGTTTAAAATCATGCCTGTGGTGTCATGTCTAGCAAATGTTTACATAATCCAAAGTGATATAGTCTATTTTTTCTCTGGAAGTTTTATAGTTTTACAATTTAGTTTTGGTTATGACCCATGTTGAATTGTATATGGTGTATGGTGGGGGCTTCCTCCTCTTTCTCCTCCTCCTTCTCTCATGTGAATGTATAAATATTCCATTCATTGAATGGCTGAGACAGAAACTGTTGGAGGGTCAAGAGTCACATGACACCATGGTTTCAGGCAGGCATGTGTTGATTTGCAATGAAACCACATCTTGAACATCAGCTACAGGGGAGTCATAGCCCGGCTAAACTTACACGATCCACTGTCATTCTCTGAGAATGACCATCTGCTCAGCATCAACTAAACAGGCAGGTTGAAGGTGTGGCAGGATTCACTGCACTGTGCCCTTCTCATCTTCTCCAGCAGCACCACCCTCTGCAGCCCCCCAGGGATTCAGTATTGCCTCCTCCTACAGGGAAATTACAAGGTCAAGGTTTGCCTGGGCTACAGAGTGCATTCAGGCCATCCCAGATAACTTAAGGAGAGTGTTGTTTCCATATTTTAAAATGGCTAGAGTGTAGCTCAGGGGTACAAAGCTTGCCTAGGGAGGCCAGAGGTATAATACCCTGTACTGAGCCAAAAAAGAAAGAAAACAGTAAAAACAATTACAGAGCTCTGACATCAAAACTACCTTTCTTTCTTGGTGCATGATGGTTTTGCAGACCATCTGGTTAGAATCTTTTCTGTCTCATCAAGCCCCTGAACTAAACCCGGAATCTAGGCTTAGCAGACCATGGCAGCAAATTGGGCCTCATCTAACTTCATCCCGTATCCTTAATGTCTATTCCTAAACACAGTTCCTAGAATCCTGTCTGAGTAGGTAGGAAAAGTCATGTACTTCTTTTGGAGTATAAGTTTACCTTCACACAGGTCACACTTTGTACATCAGAAGCAACGAGGGCACCAAGGTGAATCTTGAGAGGAATCACAAGCCAGGTAACTCCCTCGGGGGATGCCATTATGATTTCCTCCGGCAACATAGGCCCAAGCTCTCTATGTGGGAGTGAGAGGAAGGGCTGCTCTTACTGGCAAAGAACACTCATTTCGTCCCTCTTTTATTTGTCTAGGAGGAAATTCCAGCTCAGTCATTTGAAGGGCTGTCTTGACCGGGAGTTCTATGCATCAAGTGATTGATAGTCTCATTGAGTAGCGAGTTGTCTGTAAATACCCCCTTGGCACCCTTTGGCCACGGCAGCTGGTAGCACCTCTCTGTATTCCCTTCAGGTCTCAGGTCTGGCCCCAGGGCTCCCAATTTCAAGAAGTCCCATTTCCCAACTCACTGCCCCTGGTTTCTATTGCTCTAGGATTGACATCTGCTCTCCCCTTTACCAAAGCTCCCGATGAGAAATACAAAGCTTGGTGTCCTGGATGAAATAAGGGGCTGGAGAAAATGCAGGGAACACTAGTACAGTTAAAAGTTTCAGTCCCCCAAGTACACTGTGGTGACGAGGAGACAATTACATCACTGGAATGCCCTTTCTCCAAGTGTATAAACACATCTAGAATTTGCCCAGAACCGGGCAATATTCCTCCCTTCGCATCCTTGCCAGCCACAGAGGCGAAGGCTGCTGTTTGGGTGTTCATGTAAATGCTACAGTCCGTGTGACTCTGCTTCTGGAGCTAAGTCCCGCGTGTGACTTGTGGAGATGGCTGGCCTCCAAAGGAAACAGGGATTTGTGGTGAAAGGCTGTATGGGCGGCTTGCTGGCTTTGCTTCAGCTGCTGGGTCATCTCCTCAGCGGAGCTGCCAGGCAACTTTGGGTTTCCCTGAGGCTTTTGGGAAGGCTGACCCAGGTTTCCAGAGAGAGAGAGAGTTCTTTCTCGCCATTTTCCTTGCTGGACCCTTCTCAGGAGGAGTCATAGGTATTGGATGATTGAGGGGTGCACTCCAGTCTGCATCTCACGGGTACCACACACTCCATCCTTGGGAAGGATCTTGCTATCAGCTGAGCAGTGTTCCAGGCTGTGTTTGCTGAGCCCAGGAGGAAGAAGAAAGTGATTCTCTGCAAGCTACTAGACAAAGAAGCCCAGGCTGGCTTGGAGCCTCACCCAGCTCGGCACTCCCGGTCTTTCCTTGGACATTCCCTCTGCCTGGAATGTCTGGGCTCACCTGGCCTCTCCTGACGAAATCCTACTTATTTGCAGCTCAGTGAAGACTTCACATCTTCTAGGAATCGATTCAACCTTTGGACCCAAACCCTTGTTCCTACAGCTTTGTGGTTCTATCTTATCATAATGTACCAGACTGAATCGTTTATCTGCTGGAGTTTAGGAGTTAAAAATCAAGACAAAAACCTTTAATCCTGGCACATAGGGTGGTGCTCGGAATGCAGGAATAACAGCGACATCTTGATCTATTACGACTCATTATCTAGTCAGCAGGTGCCAGGCACAATGCTTTGTGATATCATTGAATCCCCACCACACTCCTATGGGAAACTATTGATCTCATCCTACTTGTTGGGTGGGGACTATTGAGCTTTTATTACTTGTTTGAATTCCCATGAGCAGTAAAGGTGGTGCCAAGATTTGAACCCAGATTGCACAACATCTAAAAGAACACTGCTTTAACCACAGGCTATAGTGTTTTAAGAAAGTTTTTGACTGCATCCCTGAATCTCTGTTGATGCATAGGCACTCCTTCTATCTGAGGACGAGTGCTTTATTCTTTGGTGTGGTGCTATTTTGTTTATGATTTAACAAATAAGCTTGCCTAAAGATCAGAGAGCAAAGCTAGCCACACTAGTTAGCCATAGAGGTCAGGCAGTGGTGGCACACACCTTTAATCCCAGCACTTGGGAGAGGGAGGCAGACAGATCTCTGTGAGTTCAAGGCCACATGAGAGTGAATCTAAAAGAGAAACAGCTCACACAAAGGTGATCTCAGCACTTGGGATCCCACACCTTTAATCCCAGCACTAGAGAGGACTATGAGGCTGGAGGAGACAGGAGCTCAGTGCAGTCTGAGTGAGTCTGAGGGGCAGAGCAGTCAGGAGCAGTGAGGTCCGGTGGATTACCCCTTCTGTCTGCGCATCAGTAGAGGTGAGAACTCTCTAGTGGCTGGCTGCTTTTCTTCTTGGATCTTCAGCTTTAACCCCAATATTTGTCTCTGGGTTTTCATTATTCATGCTACACGTTGACACTGGATAGTGTGATGGTGACTTTGGTCAGCTTCCTCTCTCGTTCATGATATCTTTCCTTCTATTTTGGAAGGCAGGGGTGATCAAAAGGTCTTCATGATATGCCTAGAAAAACACCCATCTCAACCTCAGGTCAGCACCCTCAACCAGTGGCCACAGTCATGGCTTACTGTTGGCCTTGAGGGCTGGCGGAGTGAAACGGACGAGCACACTGGCTCTCGTCTGTCTTGCATCATTAGAGGACCGTGAGGACCTTTCCCCTGCCTTCCTTGTGGATCCATGCAGGATGAGGAAGGATTGGGGAGAGGGAATATATGATGAACTCAGTCTCCTTCTCATTTCCCCTGTAGAGATAAGAGAGAACACCTGGTCTTCTTTAATCGATGTCATTAAAAACAGAATTGAATATCAAAGGATATGTCTGAAAGCATGAAGGAAGTTGACACTTTTAAGAACATTTTCCTCTTTTTTTTCCCACTAGCTTTCATATATATGGCAGAGCCTTTGCCACTTAGTTCAACTAGTTTATTTGTTGAAATAAATTTACATTCTCTAACACCTGACATCTCTGTGAAGTCTTCAAAGGTATTTTTTTTTAATTTAAATTTGAAACAAGCTGGTTTTAGAGGTCAATCCCAATTCCCTCCCGTCCTCCCCTACCCACCCCCCACCCCCCATCCCCATCCCAACCCCTTTCTGCTCCCCAGGGAGGGTGAGGCCATCCATGGGGAATCTTCAAGATCTGTTATATCATTTAGAGCAGGACCTAGGCCCTCCCCCTTGTATCTAGGCTGAGAGAGTATCCCTCTATGTGGAATGGGCTCCCAAAGTCCATTAGTATACTCAAGATAAATATGGATCCACTCCCAGAGGCCCCATAGACTGCCCAGTCCTCCTAACTGACACCCACATTCAGGGGGGTCTGGGTTAGTCCTATACTGGTTCCCCAGCTATTAGACTGGGGTCTATGAGCCCCCTCCCTTGTTCAGGTCAGCAGTTTCTGAGGGTTTCTCCAGCCTGGTCTTGATCTCGTTGCTCATCACTCCTCCCTCTCAGCAACTGGATTCCAGGAGTTTGTTCGGCTAGGGTTTAGCTGTGGATGTCTGCTTCTGCTTCCAGCAGCTACTGGATGAAGCCTCTAGGATGGCATATAAGGTAGTCATCAATCTCATTGTAGAAGGGCATTAAAGGTAGTCTCTCCACTATTGCTTAGATTGGTAGTTGGGTTCATCCTTGTAGATCTCTGGACATTTCCCTAGTGTCAGATTTCTCTTTAAACCTATAATGGCTCCCTCTATTATAGTATTTCTTTTCTTGCTCTCCTCTGTTCTTTCCCTGACTCAATCTCAAAGGTATTTTTATAGCTGTTGTGTCTATCTATCCCTCCATTCATTTAAGGCAGATAACATTAAATATCAGAAGAGTGCATTGACTTACCCAAAGTTACCAGTAATTTTTTCCCCCTCCTTGATAATAAGTTCCTCTACCAGTGCAGTAAGTCAGGTCAAGCTGAATTGAAAAAGTATAACAACATGTATATTGAGCAAAGCAACTCCTGGGCAGATATAGCGGTCTCAGAGATCAAGGCCAGAGAAGTCTCACACCCGAGCCAGGGCAGGAAAGTTTTATAGACTGTAGGTGAATGGTGATGATGCGTCCAACCACAAGCTGGATTTGTGCCGAAGTAAGGTGAAAGGTTGAGCGCTTAGGTGGGAACTTGGGCAGCTCAGCTGGCAACTTCAGGCTAGGAAGTTGCAAAAAACCACCAAAAATGCAGAACGAGACTTTTCTTTGTTCAGAGACTCTCTGAGCAGGCAGGACTTGGAGAGAGAGAGACAGGGATGGGGCTTCTCCGACTGTGCAGATGTGAGATGGATGTTCCAACTGAACAACCAAAGCTCCCCAGAAGCAAAGTCAAGGACACCATCAAGGACCAGTGACTTTCAATCTAGCACTTAAACCTCTAGGAAGAGAACTTCCGGATGTTCAATTCCTAAACTTAAAAAAATTAATTATGTGAATGTTTTGTCTACATGCATGTATGTTTGTATGTATACTACCTGTGTGTCTGCTGCCCCAGGAGGCCAGGAAAGAGGGTCAGATTCCCTGGAATTGGAGTTACAGATGGATGTGAGCTGCCATGTGGGTGCTGGACTAAACCTGAGTCCTCTGCAAGAACAGTTGGTGCTCTCAACCAAGGAGTTGTCTGTCCAGCCGCTGACACATAAGCTTTTTACCTTAGAACAAACTATACTTAGTTTTGTCCTCTTTTTGACTGGTTACTGGTCCTACCCATTCCACTGTGAGGACTGCCTTTTGTCATTTTGTGTTAAAACCATCCTATCTATGGTAGTTGTGTTGCCCTTGGAAATTTTTACTGGTCTTGCTAGGAATCTTCATGTGCAAGAAAAGGCAGAATTTTTATTTCCCAAATCATTTTTTTTCATGGTAAAAGCAATGGGTTTTGTACCGGCTGGTTTTGTGTGTCAACTTGACACAAGCTAGAGTCATCAGAGGAAGGAGCCTCAGCTGAGGAAATGTCTCCATGAGATCCAGCTGTAAGGCATTTTCTCAATTAGTGATCAATGGGGGAGGGCCCAGCCCATGTCCGGTGGTTCCATCCCTGGGCTGCTGGTCCTGGGTTCTATAAGAAAGCAGGTTGAGCAAGTCATGGGAAGCAAGCCAGTAAGCAGCTCCCCTCCATGGCCTCTGCATCAGCTCCTGCCTCTGGGATCCTGCCCTATCCTGTCCTGACTTCCTTCAGTGATGGACAACAATGTAAGCCAAATAAGCCCTCTCCTCTCCAACTTGCTTTTTGGTCACAGTGTTTCGAAGCAGCAATAGAAACCCTAATGAAGACAGGTTTCACAGTAACATTTTTGAACATGCATATACACCTTTTCCTATTCACTAGCCGGTACCTTCTCCAGCCACCACGGCACCTTCCTCTTTCCAAATAGTCTCCCTTCTGTTTTCAGTCTTCCCCCCCTCTGTGTGTGTGCAAAATCTGAGTTCCACATGAAAGAAAACATGATATTTGTCTTTCCTAGTCTTCCTTACTTTGCTTAGCATGGTGACTTCTAATTCCATCCCCTTTTCTACAAATGACATACTTGTTTCCTCTTTATGGCTGAATAAAACCCCGTCAGGTATACACATTATGTGTACACATGCACATATGTGTACACTTACACCTGGAATCCTCATCCATTCATCTGTTCATGGACTCTGGGGGGGTGACTTTACAACAAGGCTGTTGTGAACTGGGCCACAGTAAGCAGAGATGAACAATCTCTTTTTCTTTTTCCCCAAAAGAATGAAGACATTTAATGTGAAAATATCTGGGTTTCTTGGTTTTCTTTTTTTATGATATTTTTAAATTTTAAATTTAAAATAAGCTTGTTTTAGAGGTCAATCCCAGTTCCCTCCCCCTCCCCTCCTCCCCTGCTTCCCTCATCATCCCCCATCCCATATCCTTTCTGCTTCCCAGAGAGCAGACTTCCATGGGGATTCATATTATTTGGAGCAGGACCTAGGCCCTCCCCCATGTGTCTAGGCTGAGAGAGTATCTCTGTATGTGGAATGGGCTCCCAAAGTCCATTCCTATACTAGGGATAAATACTGATCCACTACCAGAGGCCCCATAGACGGCCCAGTCCTCCTAACTAACACCCACGTTCAGGGGGGCTGGATCAGTCCTATGCTGGTTTCCCACATGTCAGAGTGGGGGCCATGAGCTCCCCCTTGTTCAGATCAGCAGTTTCTGTGGGTTTATTTAGCTTGGTCTTGACCTCTTTGCTCACCACTCCCTCTCTGCAACTGGATTCCAGGAGTTTGTTCGGCTAGTGTTTAGCTCTGGGTGTCTGCTTCTGCTTCCAGCAGCTACTGGATGAAGCCTCTAGGACGGCATATAAGGTAGTCATCAATCTCATTATCAGGGAGGGACGTTTAAGGTAGCCTCTCCACTATTGCTTAGATAGTTAGTTGGGGTCTTCTGAACAGAGGATCTCATGGCATGCTGACTTGGATTCTTTTGTGAGTATATACAGAAAAGGCCCATGGTAGTTCTGCTTTCCGGTTTCTTAGGAGCCTCTATACTGATTTCCACAATGGCTGCACTGGTTCACACAGCATCAGCAGTTTAAGTGGCTCCTTCCCTACCCCCAAGCCTCACCAATGGTGTTTGGCTTTTTTTTGTTTTTGTTTCCATCATAACCATTCTGAGGTGTGGTTTTGACTTGCATTTCCCTCATGGCTACGGATGTTGAGAGCATTTTCACTCCTCTACTTCCTAAATTACTCCAACCAACAGACCCTTACCAAGTAGCTACTATGGTAAGACACAGAGGCTAGGACTCTACAGAAGCATGACTCATGTCACATGAAAATTTACCCTTGCACAACAGCAGAAACAGACTGGCAGCCCTGGGGCTGTGAGGGCTAAGAGCTTCAAAGCTTCCAAAGAGGCCTCAGAGAGGAGAGAATTTGAACTGAAGTATGAATGAGGGGTAGTTATTTTTAGAAATCCCCTGGGTGGGAAGCGGGGGTGTGTATGCAGGAGCCACACAGGGAAGCGAACCCTCTGAAGAGAATGAAAACCCAGTGCAGAATGACTGAGTCAACCGGGATCAGAACTCAGGGAGTCTAATGCCAGGCGGTTCATTGTCAGTGTATTTAAAACACGGCACTCCGGGAAAAGGTTTCCAGGCAACGGTCAGTCCAAAGGTGTAGCTACGTAGAGACTCTTACCCAGCACATGTGAGCATGAGGGTGGGTTCTATAGTTAAAGGGTCTGGAATCTAATGTGGTCTCTGAACAACAGCCTGGAGGTTGGCAGGCCAGAAAGCACATGTGTTGTCTCCCCTGAGGATGGGCACCGGTCTAGAGATAATTATTCTGGGGAGTTAGGTAAGTGAGGTCTGCCTCTATAGCAAAATAGCAGCTTTCTGGCTGGAATGCAGGCATTTGATTTATATCTCCTCCACTGAGGAGACACTCCTGTGTAATTAACATTCCTGCTTCTCTGAAATCAAGGACCTCTGTTGCCCCCACATGGAAGGAAGCGTGGTCTGTTCAGGGCTGGGGGCATAGTTCTGGAGGAATGTGATATATGTGTGAATGAATGACGTATGTGAACAAATGAGCTGGATCCACACGCCACACTGTAGAAGCTCCTGGATGGACTAAGGCATGGTGTAGTTGGTAGACTGTGGGAGTCAGGCAGAGGTTGGAGAGGAAGGGGAGTGTGAGTTGAACTGAAGCCCTTGGGAAGGCATGGGAGTGACCACGTGAGGTGCCTCGTGCTTCACATACCTTCTGACTTTTTGCTTGAAATGTGACACCCTGCTAGAGGCTGGGTCAGAGCTAAAGGCTCTGTCAGGGCCAGGCCTGTGGGTTCTGCAATCAAGCGAGCTGGTAATACAGCGGTGGAGGTGCCCCTGTAGATTTGCATACTCCACTCAGCAGGTGCACAAAGAAAGGGAGGAGGTTGCAGGGCCCCAGGGACATCAGGAAAACTTTTCTCATAGAGGTGATGCTTGAGCTGAGAGCTATTGGCTGGAAGCGAAAGGGGTCGGGGGTGGGGAGTGGTGGTGGGGAATGGAGGGTGGGGGGGTGAGGGGTGGAAGCTGCCAGGGGAACAAGGCCCTGAGGCACCTGTAGCTGAACATTCATTGGGACTGGCTCTGTTCCGTCTGCTTCATTTTTTTTTTGCATAATCTGTTTGCTTTAAGTACTACTTTTCATCTGCAGGAAATGGATAACAAAGTACAGGAGGACAGCAGAGAAAAGGGCCGACAGTCCATTGCCTTGATGTGATGATTTTGGAAATCAGGTAGGCGTTTGCGATGGTTGCTCTTCCTCATCAACTTGACTGAGTATAGAGTCACCCAGACACCCCGAGGTGTGTCTGTGAGGATGTTTCTGGAAAGCCCCCACTCCCCACCCCCGGCTGGCACCATCACGTTCTGGGGACCCAGGCTGAGTGCAAAGGAAAATTAGGAAGCCAGCCAAGAGCTACCAAGATGTGAGGAGGGAAGGAGTCGCAGCCTCATGCTCACACCACTCGGGAGCTGCTGCTGCTGCCAGTGGGCCTTCCGTAGCAGAAGTGCATCCCATAAACCCCGAGCCAAGACAAGTCTTTTCTCCCTTAAGTTTCTGCTTGTCAGACATTCGGTCACAGCAATGAGATAAGTGACATACAGTATCTTTCCACCTTTATGTGACTGTGTGCGTGAGCTTGACTAACAAATACATGTGTATATGCATAGTACACTGTACATATATGCCTGCATACACATATATAACACAAGCAGACCTAAACAGCCTGCTGGTACATTCCCGTTTTATCTCTTTCTGGATGGGGATAACCTGCTTCTCTAGCTTTAGGGATGAAATAAGTTACATTTCTCTCTTTTCCTCTTCCTCCTCCTTCTTCTTCTTCTTCTTTTTTTTTTTTTTTTTTTTTTTGTTACATTTCTTTGATGTCCAAACAGTGCTAACCTAGAACATGTCCAGCCCAGCCCAATAGAACAGTTCAATCTTCCCTTGGGGATCCCCAGTAATTTCTAGGGGTATACAAGGAATCCCTACATATTCTTGGGTCTGAACTAACATTGGCTGCTTCCCATCTGCTCACTGACAATGTATGCATTTAACTAGGAAAGGGAAATACAGTGGAAGATTCATTCCAGCTAGACAACAAATACGTCCTGGGCTAGCCACCTTGTCTCTTAGCCATTACTATGTCCCCAGTCCTGCAGATAACACTCACCACACAGTAGGTGTTCAAAACTATGCTAAGTGAATGAATAAAGTAGAATTTCTACTTCTTCAAAGACAGTTTTTTGAACATTTGTTTTTGATGTGCTCAACAGGAATGCTTGTATAACAAAAGGAAACCTTCATCTGTGGCAGATTTAAGGATAAGAAGAACCTTTAAAAAAAAAAACAAAACAAGGTTTCCATGGAATTCAGTGAGCTCCCAGCATCAGTTCAAGCAGATACCAGAAGCCTACTGGCAGAAGCTTGCAAGGGATTCCTGGTTTGGGGGGTGGGGATGTTAGACCAAGTGATCACTCACAACTCTTCCAGTGTAAAATTCTGCCATTGAAAATTTTTTATTTATCTTTTTCTAATTTATAGTCATAACAACTAAGCAGATTGGAGAAGACTCCAGAGGAGACATAGTTATAAATGAAAACCATATTCTGATAGGATCCAAATATCTGTGGCTAAGAAATGAGATTTCTTGAGAAGCCTGCAGGATGTTATTTGATAAAAGGCAGATAACATTTAAACAGTGGAATTTTGAGAAACTTTAAATGTCAGGATGTGTTTAAACATTTTATTTTTTTAAACTTAATCTATTATATCCAAAGTTCATATCAACAAATGAAATAGCCAATAATTGAGTGAGACAGATAAAATGGACTCATTTTTCTTTTCTGGTTTTTCTCCCCCCCCCTCTCTCTCCCTCTCTCTCTCCCTCTCTCTCTCTCTCTCCCTCTCTCTCTCCCTCTCTCTCTCTCTTACTGAGTCTCATTGTGTAACCCAAGTTGACCTTTGAAACTCAGCCTTCCCAGGTATAGGCCACATATCTGGCTAATAGATCTTCTTGTCAGATACTCCAAACAGAGGTGGAGGGATGGCTCAGCAGTTGAGAGCACTGGCTGCTCTTCCAGAGGCCCCTGTTTGGTTCCCAGCACCCACATCGTGGTTCACAGCCATCTGGGACTGCAGTTTCAGGTCTGATGCGCTCTTCTGGCCTCTGCATGCACTCAAACTACCCAGGTGTATGAAATGAACCAATAAAAAAAATCTTTTAAACTTAAAAATACTAAAAAAGAAAGCCCAAATGTTTTCAGTTTGGTATTTGGTTGGGAAATTCAAGCTCAACACAAACATTTCATTAGTCAGTCTTATTATGGTTCTAAGTTTTTGTCTACTCCTTCATTCAGGAAATATATATAGGGGGAGAAAAGGAGGCCACAGTGAACACCCACACAAAGATTAAGACTGTAGGCGCAACTAATATCCCAAAGTAAACGAGATTGTTGCATATTTGAACAGTTGTTTAAAAAAGTTTATTACAAGAAAATAGGCAACTATTAAATAAAATTTTAAATATGGAAATTGTAAAAACATCAGCTATAATTATCATGCTACATTTTAATGTTTGTTTCTTCTAGAGTTCTTATGCATATACATTTACATTTTATATTTTTGTTATGCGTGTGCCCATGTGCTTGTGAGTGCACTGCTGCTCAAATGAGGTTGTCACAGGACAGCTTGAGGAGGTAGGTTATTCCCTTCTACCGTGTGCATTCCAGGAATTGAACTCAGGTCACCAGGCTTGGCAGCAAGCACCTCTACCCACTTAGCCATCTCACCAGGCCCATGTAAATGCTGTGTCATTGTGATATTTCTGTAGAAGCTGTTTTGAACCTGCAGTCATTCATTGCTAGATAGACTGGTGGAAATATCTAATTTGTTGGGCCAGAATCTTTGTTCCCTAGAACTTTGATACTTATGTCTTAGCTATTTATTTATTTATATGTTAAATGTAACGCCTGAATTTAAAACAAGTTTGAACATATAGGTTATGGTTTAAAAAAACAACAAAGTCTATTTTAAAAATTTAATTTTGTTCAGCATAATGTTCAGATTATAAAATTAGACTATGGCTTGTTAGCTGGTTACCCAAGCTGGCACCAGACAGCCTACAGCTGGCTATTGGCAGTAATACCACAACTAACTTTAACATGACTAATTACTTGCCTACTGTTTCTTTGATGACCTGTTCCCCTGTGGGTCTCTGTTTAGGTCACAGCATTTCTCCAGGGTGTAGTTTATCATCTTCTGGTACAGCCTTGGTTCCTGAGAGTACAAGTTAAGTAAGTGATTTATTTATTGGGAGACTTTGTTAGTGGGTTTGTTGGGATTAGCCTTGGCAGCCCTAAGAACCTGGGCTCAGCCACCCATCCTCGGTATGCTTAATCAGATAGACAGTGTGATGTGAAAAGCACAAAAAGGATTTATTCAATGTGACCACAATAGGAACGAAAGATGACTAATTTCACTTAGTAGTTTGAAAAAGGCAAGCTATGTGAAGGCCAGTCTTCATGCTGAGCTCTGGTACGGCAAGAGGCAGGCTCTGAGTGCCCATCTTGCATCTCTAGGTTCTTTGCTGGTCAAAGAACTGAGTGAAGACATGAGATACAAATTGTGAAAGCAAATATCTTTTTAAATTGAGTGAAAGCATAGAATCCACTCTGCAGGCGGGAGCGGGCTCCAGCTAGTGTATGGCACAAGAATCCTATTCCTCTCCAAATGGAAGGGAGGGATTCTCTGAAGGGCTGGACCTTTCTTGGTAGGTGATTATGCCTGAGGCAGTTTGTATAATCCTTGGGGACAGTCCAAATGACAGCCTCTCTTGATTGCAGAGTCTAGAGCTGACTTCCTTGTGAATCAGTCCTGGGCATCTTACCATCTCTCCCCTCCTCATGGCATTTCTGCCAATGGGAAGAGGAGGGTTTCGGGAAAGGTCCCAGCCTTCTTTCTGTGGGGCCATCCCAACCCTCCACCCTGAGGGCTGTGGAAAACAAAAATAGTACCAAGAGCCAAGTCTGAGTGTGTGCGGGTTTCCAGCACTAGTTAGTGATTGCTGTCACTGGGCCTCTCCGGGCAGAGACAATCCTCCAGGCAGAGACAATCCTCCCGGCAGAGACAATCCTCCCGGCAGAGACAATCCTCCCGGCAGAGACAATCCTCCGGGCAGAGACAATCCTCCCTGCAGAGACAATCCTCCCGGCAGGGACAATCCTCTGTGCTATTGTTTGCTTTCTCAAACAGTTACCGGTGTCATGTCTGTTCTTCCCACACCCACTTCACGACCACAGGAACCAAAGCTGTTTTTGTTCACCTCTCCGTGTGGCTCTTGAAGTGCTGGGAGCCTTGGAGGCATTTACTTCCCCAGTACGTGTGAGGGTGGCAACTGACAAGCTAGCCTTACTGCAGCAGCTCGCACACTAGTAACACGGCTGTCCCGCTCATCAAATGAGAAAGAAATGACACACTTTTATCAAGGATGGCTACTGTCTCTGAGTGGGGAAATGCTCTTGTGTGGGGAAAAGCTCCCTTCCCCAAGGGTGTGGAGCGCTTTTCCAGCTGCTCCCTCGGCCCTAGGCAGTCCAGGTTCTTTCCTCACTGTGAGTTAATGGAAAGGAGGATGCTATCTTTCCAACTCCTAGCCAAGGTATCCTTTGCTCACTCATCGTCTGCCCTGAAATCTTCTGCCAGCCTCTTCCTTTGCCACATTGGCACTTGGGACACATCAGAGGCTGAATGTATGTGGGCACTGACACATGTGAGCAGGGAGGGCTCAGTGTATATCTACACAGGATGTTCTGATCCCCAGCAGATCTCAGTGACAGAAGGCGTAGGCGCTGTAGGTGGGAGCTATGACAACGAAGGCCATGGACACCTGAGAACTGCTGTCAGGTTCAGAAGCCATGTTGGTGTGTTTGCTCAGGGTGTGGGCCTGGTTTCCAGGTTACAGCTTGTTCTTACTCTCGGGCCAGAGCATGTGATGATGACGTTTGTTCCAGATAAACCTACACTTTCTCTGCTCCATTGTGAGCTTTCTCACCTTGGAGTGTTTGCAAGAATGTCCACTCCTCTCCTACCCAGCTGATTCCAGGGAGGTGTTGAGAATTTCCACTTCCTGGAAGGGAAAATAGAAGGGAGCTCCTGTGCTGACTGGGGCGGCTGGGATGGGAACTTGAGGGATCAGGTTTAGGAGGTGGATGGATGGGGACAGTATTGGAAGAGATGATTGGAAACGGGGTAGGCATTTCAGGGTCAGGTGGAAACTCTCATGAATCTACAAGGATGGCCCCAGCTAAGACTCCCAGCGACAGTGGATACATACGTAGTCTGAACTGTCCTCTCCTGTGATCAGACTAGTAACTGCCCCAATTGTCATCAGAGAGACTTCATCCAGTAACTGATGGAAACAGATGCAGAGCTCCATAGGGGAATCCTGCTGAAGAGAGAGAGGAAGGATTGTGTGAGTCAGAGGTGTCAAGGACATCACAAGGAAACCCACACAAACAACTCATAGGAACTCACAGAGTCTGAACCAACAACCAAAAATTACCTGCATGGTACTGACCTAGGCCCTCTACATATACGTGACAGTTGTGTAGCTTGGTCTACTTATGGGACTCCTAACAATGGGAGCACGGTCTGTCCCTAATCCTTTGTCTGGTTCTTGGGGACTTATTTCTCATATTGGATTGCCTAGTCTTACTGCAACTTGATATGCCATGGTTTATTGATACCCATGGGAGGCCTGCCCCTTTCTAAACAGAAACAGGAGTGAATTGAGGGGGAGGGAGCAGAGGGGATGTGGGGGGGGGGAGGAATAGGAGGAGAGGAAGGGGAAACTGTGGCTGGGATATGAAAGAAAGGAAAGAAGGGAGGAAGGATGGGAGGAAGGAAGGGAGAAAGGAAGGAGGGAAGGATGAGAAAAAGAAAGAAAAAGGAAAAAAGAAAGGACAAAGAAGAAGGAGAAGAAGAAGGAGGAAGAGGAGGAGAAGGAGAAGAAGAAGGAAGAAGAAGCAAACAAAAACAAAAACAAAACAAAACCAAAAACCAAAAGCCCCAGTGGGGCTGCAACCTTATCTCTCCAGCTGTTTGTGAGGAATGAGGTCTTCACTAACTTTGGCAGGTTTTTCTTTAGGGTGGACTTCTGGGCAGCAGGCTTGAGGCAGGCACACCCAAGTTCAGCCTGTTCCTCAGCACACGAGGGTGCCTTGTTCCCCTCAGGGCTGCTCTGACTGTGTGGACACTGACCCTTCTTGCAAAACAAAGCTTGAGCTTGGTTTCATTCACAGGTGCAAACCAATGAGGCCTGGGTTCTATAATGAGAACATCAGTCAGCTAGGGCACAGCCAGTACATCCCTCCCCTGCATCCCAAGTTCACTCCTCAGGGTGCTCATGCTCTCATTGCTATTTCCATCCCAGTAGAGATTTCAAAGATTTAAACCATTTAGGGGCTGGGGAGATGGCAAACACGGGATCTGAGCTCAAACCTCAGCTTCCACGTAAAAAGCTAGGTGTGAGAGCACATGTTATAATGTCATTGCTGGCTATATGGAGACGGGTGGGTCCATCGGGCTCACTGGCCAGCCAGCCTAAGGTTCTAGTGAGAGATTCTCTCAAAAACCAAGGCAGACAGCTCCTAAGGATGGCACTGGAGTTTGACATCTAGCTTCTATAGTGCCCCGCCCCTGATATGTGCACATGCACATACATGAACAATCATTCACCCACATACATATACACAAATGATTTAAAACATTTAAAGAAACAATAGGCAATGTAGCTATTTCAGCCTTCTATCTGATGACCCTCTTGAGCTAGCCTTGAGAGCTCAGGATCCAGGATGCAGAGAAAATTGCTTTATGGTTTCTTCCCCAGCTTTGACTCCTTGAGTGGAAGTCAGGAACTAAAGGGATTTTCAGATTAACCTGGCTGACTGCTCCTCCTGGCATTCCCCACTGGGGTACGCAGGCCCAGAAATGCTGCCTCCTGCTTGAGATCCCACAGCCAGTAAGAATGGGAGATGCACCCAGTCTGCTACCCCCAGTTGCCTCCTTCCTCACCTCTAGCTGGGACATTTTGTTACATTCTGTCCCCCATGCCTCCACAGGTTTGTCACCAGTGCACAATGTTCTTTGTGTGAACATACTTAAGGAAAGTGTTGCCCAACCTTTGTTTGCTTGGAGGCGTGGTGTCTGCCTCTGACAAAGTCTTGGAAATACATGGGGCCCTCTGCAAGGCACCCTCTGTATCCTTTCTAGTTTCCAAAAACTGGGGTGATGATGTCACTCATGCTTGAACAGAAAGAACAAGCGAAGCTTGTTTTCAGGGTACAGCAGCACATGCAGGGGCCATTGTGTGGCGACCAGTAAAGGGCCAGGACTCTGAGACGCTTGGGAAAACCATCTTCTCCAACCTGGGAAAAAAGTAAAAGGTTTATGGTGTTAAGAGAGCTCAGCAGTTAAGATCATTGGATGCTCTTCCAGAGGACCCAGGTTCAGTTCCCAGAATCCATGTGGTAGCTCCCAACTGTCTAACTCTAGATCCAGGGGATCTGATACCTTTACTTATCAATACATAGAGGCAAAACACCAATGCACATAAAATAAAAGTAAATAAATAATTGAAAAAGAAAGTGCAAGGTTTGTAACTCATATGAAGAAAGCCTGAGTGTCTTAGTTACTTTTCTATTGCTGTAGCAAAATGCCATGACCAAGACAACTTACGGAAGAAGTTGTTTATTGGGGCTTACGGTCTCAGGGTGTGTCTATGACCACTGTGGCAGGAAGCATGGCAGCAGGCAGGCATGGAATTAGAGCATCAGCTGAGAGCTCACATCTGATCTACAAACAGGAGCAGAG
The DNA here is from genome assembly GCF_943737965.1 of Phodopus roborovskii. Lineage (NCBI taxonomy): Eukaryota > Metazoa > Chordata > Mammalia > Rodentia > Cricetidae > Phodopus > Phodopus roborovskii. The sequence goes on along the minus strand of NW_026126424.1, from coordinate 10,555,722 downwards.
AGAATTAACTGGGAATGGTGTGGGCTTTTGAAATGTCATGGCATAGCCCACCCTCAGCAGCACACTTCCTCTAACAAGGCTACACCTCCTAATTCTTCCCAAGCAGTTCTGCCAACTGGGGGCCAAGCATTCAATTACCTGAGCCCAATGGGGGCTATTGTCATGCAAACCACCACATCAAGTTCTACCCCTGGAATGCTAGCCCCCACACAGTGCCATGCTTAACACTATGCACTCTAGGTGGAGCCTCTGTTATGTGTGCAAATGTCTACTCCTCTCATCCTTTACCCAAAGTGGCAGCATCAATTATTATCTTAAAGAGATGAGTGAGGCCCAGCTCCTCCTCCAAAGTTACACAGGAAGTAGCACAGAAGAGTCCAGAGTTAGGCTGGCTTACCCTACTCTTCAGTGTCCCCCAAAAGGACACTTGCTTTTGCAGACATGGCTGCAGGGCTCCCTAGAGTTGAGGCCACTTACAGTAGAGTTGCTACCTCCAGGTGTTCAGCTTCTGTTCTGTTCTTCGTGTTCAGACTCCAAAAGGGAACGGAAGACGTTTGCTCATTTCTCCCCTGTAATGGTTGCTCTTGACAGTCAGTGTGATGGGATTCAGAGTCATCAAGGAGACTTAGAAGACTAAAGAGGGAAGACCTACCCTGAAAATCAGCGGTACCATCCCATGGACTGCATATAAAGAAAAAAAGGAGGAAGAAATCTGAGTACCAGCATCCATCTCTCTCTGCTTCCTGACTGTCTATGAAGGTGCGCGGCTTTCTGTCACCACACCTTCCCTTCATGACAGGCTTTCTCCTCTTGAATCCAGCACCTTCCTTCTTTAAATTACTTTCCCAGGCATTTTGTAACTGCAGTGAAAATGGTAACTGGATAGATCCCATTTCCATGTCATGGGGAGGAGGAAGAAGGCAAGCAGGAACAGCCACTCCTCTTGATGTTTGTGCAGAGACCACAGTGACAGAAGGGACTGGACTATGGTGCCACAGGCTGGGACATCATCACAAGGTTTCAGTGCGGGGTTCTGGCACACAGAACCAGAGAATTAAGAGAGATGCTGCTTACAATGTTGAGTGTTTGTGTTCATTTCAGCAGGGAGGCTTAGTCTCCATGGGAATAATAGTAATTGGGGATTTAAAAAGTCCTTTATACTTACCTAGCACATGAGTAATATATTTTTGCCAAATGCAATTTATCACTATTCTCTTCCAAGATCTTAAACAAATATATTCCAGGATAAAAATTATCTGTCTTGAAAGATTGTTTTTGTTTCCCCTGGAAAATGTGACAACCCTGTAAAGAAAGCCAAAATATGACCTATATTGACACGAGGCTCTTAAAAAGGTTTATTCATTTTATTTTATGTGTGTGGTTGCACTGCCTGCTTGTATGTCTGTGCACCACACATGTGCACGGTGCCTGTGGAGGTCATAAGAAGGCATCAGATCCCTTGAAACAAGGATTACAGATGGCTGTGGACCACCGTGTTAGTGCTAGGAAGTGGACCTGGGTCCTCTGCAAGAGCAGCCAGTGCTCCTAGCTGCTGGACCATGTCTCCAGCATCCCACTACCTGTCGTGAAAAAAGCTTATAAAGAAAGATGTGGTAGGGAAGCCACCCACCTTTATTGTGAATACCGTTTAAAGGTAACAGCAATAACAAATAAGAACATCTAAGTTTTACAATTGCTTCCTCCTCCTCTTTTTTTTTCTTTTTCTTTCTTTTTTCTTTTTTTTTCTTTCTTTTGAGACAGGGTTTCTCTGTGTAGCCTCAGCTGTCCTGGAACTCATTCACTGTGTAGTCCAGGCTGGCCTTGAACTGACAGAGATCCACCTGCTTCTGCCTCCTGAGTGCTGGGATTAAAGGCATGTGATGCCACTGCCTAACTATCCTCCTTTTTTAAAAATTTAATTTATTATTTTACATGTCGATCCCAGTTCCCTCTCCCTCCCTCCCTCCCTCCCACTCTCCTTCCCTCCCTTTTACCCTCTCTGCCTTCTCACATGCACTCTAACCACCCTCCCCTTTCATCCCCCACCCCAATTCCACATGTAGGAGAATGCCATCCAGTTGGGGTCATGTAGATCTGACAGGTCATGTGGAGTAGGGACTAGGGCTTCTCTCCTGTCTCTAAGTTAAGGCAGTTATCCCTCCATGGGGGATGTGTTCGCAAGGTCCTTTTGTGCACCAGGGATACATCCTGGCTCCACTGTCTGAGGTCCCTTAGACTGCTCTATCCTTCTGGCTGAGACCCATATTCAGGGGTCCTGAGTCAGTCCCATGCTGGCTTCCCAGCTATCAGTCTGGTGGCCCGTTAGCTCCTTCTTGTTCAGGTCAGCTGTCTCTATGTGTTTCTGCAGCCTGGTCTTGTCCTCTCCATCTGCATCTGGGTTCTAGTTCGACTCAGTGTTTATGTATGGGTGTTTGCTCCTGTTTCCAACAGGCATTAGATGAGGGCTCCATGGAGAAGTTAGTTGCTGATCTCATTAACCAGGAAGGGCATTTATGGTAGCCTTTCCACGGAAGTTCAAATTGTTAGTTGGGAGCAGTCTTGTAGTTCTCTAGACCTTTCTTTGTGTTCAATTTTATCTTCAAACCAATATTGGCTCCCTCTTTTATGTTCTCCCCCCCCCCCGTCTTCTATTTCTATCGGGATTCAATCTTCCTAGTCGCACGTGTTTTCCACTCCTCCCCCTTGCTTTCTCCTACTTCTCTCTCCTCCTTTTTTTTATGTACTGTGCCAATGATTGAACTCTGGGCCTCGTGTGCACATTAGACAGTTGCTCTGCCACTGAGCTATGCTCCCAGTCCTTAACCTGTAGAGAGGGAGGCACAGGGTGAAATCCTGCCTAGAACATTGGGAGACTGAACTCCGCAAATGATGAATGCTGCAATTGAACTCAGTGGCCTCAGCTCTGCCATTTACTGACTAGCCAAATAGATTTCCATGTCTAGCCTCTCTCTCGGTCCCAAGTCTGCAGCATAGGACACATGCCAATCATAAGGAAAGGATGTGTTCTATTCTATTGTGGTAGTCTGGATGTAATTGGCCCCCATAATCTCATAGGCAGTGCATTCTTAGGAGGTGTGACCTTGTTGGAGGAAGTGTGTCATTGTGGGGATGAGCTTTGAGGTCTCCTATGCTCAAGCTATACCCAGTGATACAGTTCACTTTCTGCTGCCTTTGCATCAAGATGTAGAGCTCTCAGCCCCTTCTCTAGCATTAAGTCTGCTTGCATGCTGCTCATCATGATGATAAAGGACTAAACTTCTGGACCTGAAAGCCACCCCAATTAAGTGTTTTCCTTTATAACAGCTGCTGTGGGCATGACGTGTCTTCCCAGTGATAGAAACCCTAACTAAGACACTTATGATCACAGTTACTTTGTATTCTGTGTTTTCAGGAAGGTGGGTCTTATATTTGACCAAGATCAAGATCAATGGCCTCTGTTGGATCATTATGTCTGGACATCTTGGGTCCATGCTTCTTTGTGGCAGCTGTTATCTGCTGGGAGCGAGTCACAGACTCCTTCTCAGACAAATGTGTGACCTGCACCCAATGGCCACACTTACCTTGCTTTTGGGTTTATGAATGGGTATGACTTCAAAAAGAACCTTAGAAGCTTGTGAGCACACCCATGCTGTATGCATTTCCTGATATTGTCATGCACATGGTCATACACTTAAACATTGCACACAAACACATACGCCCTACACACTAAATAAGCATTTATGGGAATGAAAGAATGCTTGATAAAATAGGAGACTTCTCTCATGCTATCTTTGCAAATATGGGGACTTAGAAATGTGTTGCAAGAACCTGGAGTTAGACATTGACATCCAGCCTGAGCTTTCCTGAGGGAGCCAGGACTTGAACTCAAGTTGTCAAATTTGCATGACAAATGCTCTGACCTGCTAGGCCTTGTCACCATTGTGGGCCTTGTCACCACTGTGGCCATGTCACCAGCCTAGGACATCTCACCAGCCTATGCCATGTCACCATCCTGGGCCATCTCACCAGTGTGAGGCATGTCACCAGCCTGGGACAAATGCTTTTGTATCCCAAACTACAATTATAGAGTTAACAAATACAGATTTTTGTTTTTGTATATTTTTTCTACTTCATTTTCTAATCAAGATAATTTTATTAGTTCAAGTTCATTTAATTTGAAAGTTTTGTCATTTGGGCAAAAGTAATTCTCAGGTTCTTTTAAGACCAGGAAAGGATTTACAAAAAAGCCATTTAAAGTCACAAAACCTCCTCCTAAGACTTACAGGGAACAAAACTTTTATTTATATTTCAGCAATATGTGGACAGGTAAGTTTAGACTGTTATCATGTCATAAATGCCATTAATATAATTTAGATTCAATTACTTAACTGAGTTGGTAGGTTTATTTGTTATGTTACTTTGTCTCACAATGCTAAAAAGATGTTAAAAACAGCCAGTGAATACAAGAGAGATATAAAAAGCATGAAAGTAAGAAAGATCCTTTGATATGAAAATATTTTTGCAAACCAAACAAAGATTTTGGCCTAAGGTAAATTGACTAAATTTTTCCAAAACAACAACAACAACAAAAAAGAAAAGAAAAGCATCACAAGGCCACAGGAGTTTTGTAAAAGATAAAACCCAAAAGATAGTGTGCACATATGATTAAAGTTCATTAGCTTCCTAAGGTTAAAAGTTTGTTTATGACAGTGAGATTTGCTTAAGGTTTTCATCTGTTCTTGCTAACATTTACACAAACTTCCTTAAAAAACAGAGTTTGTGCTTTGTCAAGATAATTATGTTTTCTGCCATGCTTGCCAACTTTTAACTGCTTAAAAAACTGAGTCATAATAGAATCGGGACTTATGTTTAACTCTTTTTGTCTAAGCTATGTCTAAATGCTTACTCAAAAGTTCAAACTAAAATCCATCATTTCTTTTTTTCTTAAAGTTTTTTAAAAATATATTTATTTTTATTTTACATGCACTGGTGTTTTGCCTGCACATGTCTGTGTGAGGTTGTTGGAGTCACTGAAACTGGAGTTAGAGAAAGTGGTGAGCTGCCACGTGGGTGCTGGGAATTGAATCCTGGTCCTCTGGAAGAGCAGCCAGTGATCTTGACTGTTAAGCCATCTCTCCAGTCTCCATCATTTCCTTTTTAAGGTTAAAAGAAAAAAAAAAGTCCTCCTGGGTGTTCAGCAACTAAAGCCTGGAGTCCTAACCCAAGTGGAAGAAAAAGAACAAAAGGAACTCTTACTAAGCATCCAGGAATGGCAAGACTCTGATGCAACACAGTACATGGTACAAATGGTAGAAGAGAAAGTAAACCCTGGGATTCTCCTCATATGTCCCTGTGAGCAACCTGCACAGAGTCTTACTGACCTTCACAATGCAGAGGAAAGAGTTTGATTTTTGTCCAACTACCTAATCTTGAATCCAGGGGGAAGTGCAGCAAAATAATAACAATAATAAATACTAAAAAACAAAGTTTGAGTCTGATTCCCTTCCTGATGCGGTTCAGTCATAGGACTTGGTACTCCTAAAATAATAATAATAATAATAATAATAATAATAATAATAATAATAATAATAAAAAATACAGAAACAGTCATTAGGGTGACCAGCTTCAGTCACCTAAAGGAGATCTCTCTCGGTCATATTAAGTAACCCTAAATCGTCAAACTCCTTGAAGTTGCTAACTGGGTTCACCTCTCCAGGAATGAAGCGAAGGCTCTAGCCCATGCTCAAAGGGAAACAAAAGAGCCTATTGGAGCAATGTTTTAGTTAGTGTTTCCATTGCAACTCTTATAAAGGAAAGCATTTATTTGGGGTGGCTTGCTTACAGTTCAGAGGTTTAGTCTACTATCATCGTGGTAGGACATGGTGGTGTGCAGGCAGACATGCTGCTGGAGAGGAGCTGGGAGACCTCCATCTTGCAGACAACAGGAACTGGTCTCAGACACTGGGCAGTTTCTTGAGCAGAGGAAACCTCAAAGCCCACCCCCACAGAGACACACTTTTTCAACAAGGCCACACCCACTCCAACAAAGCCACACCTCCTAGTAGTGCCACGCCCTGTGAGCTTATGGGGGTCCAGCTTCAGTCAGTAACTTCACAGTTGGGGATTGTTCAAATGGGAGGTGCCTTCCCAACATCTGAGATCACCCATACTTTGTCCTACCAGACAAATCCTTTCAATGACAGAAATCGATTCAAGACATTTTTATCCTTCTCTCAGAACTAATTTGTCTCCGAGTAAATAAAATGCAGCGCTGTTCAGTCCCCCGTGCTGGAGAAGAGACCCATCACGCTCCATCCACCACAGCTGGGTTTCTCACCGCCATCATGAGGCCTCACTTGCACTTTATACCAGTCCACAAGACATGTCTTGAGTCCTCCTTCAAGTACCGGTCCCCAGAGGACCCCCCCCCTCCCTGCTCGTGCCCAGGCAAAAAGGGCAACTGGCAGACATGATTTGACCATATCTAAAGCTACTTCCTGGTTCTAGTTTCTCCTTACAGTGGAGAAATGGAACCCAAATCCTCTGTCCCCACAACACAGCAGGCTTTTTATCTTCCTACCGAATTCCCTAGAGGGTAAAGGTGTCTGCTTGTGCCAGGCCTTTCTTCCTTCTCACTGCCAATGTCCACTGCTGCTCTACTAGGATTTCTTATACTCTATATTTTCAGTCCCCTCCTCCTTCCATGTCTGTATCTTCCAGAATTTAACAGACCTGGCCAGGACACCTCCTAAGTAAGTCCTCCAGATGACTTTAGACTGCCTTGGTCCCAGAAGGCCCCCCCCCCTTAAATTCTGCTTTGTGTTTTGGCTCCTGCTTTGACCCTTTTGGTACTATTGATGTCCTTCAGACTTCAAGTCATTGTGTTCCAGATGGCATTGCCTCAAGGATAATATCCATCAAGACCTGTCTCCTACCACTGAGGGCTTCCCTGTCTCCAACTGGTGTCACAGTGTGGCCTTTGACAGCTTGTGGTACAAACCCTTCTCATTCCCCAAATGTCTTTTGAGCCTTCTATGCACTGTGGTTCTGACACCACCGTGACAATCAGCAATGCTTCTGCCTTCTCCTACTCAGCCCTGAAGCAGCTCCAGAAATGGGATTTTGTCCCTTTTCAATTATTTAATCTTATTGATCTACCAGGGGCTAGCTAGCATGGGAATGGGGGTATGTACAGACAAAAGGCCAAAAATAAAAGTACCACACTTTAACCATCAGATCATGACCATTTGGAGCTTAACCCTTAATGAACATGGCATCTTACACAAATGTGAGTCTCAAGAAATACAACATGTACTGTAAAATAGACCATTTTATTATCTCCCCCCCCCCAATCAGGGTTTCTCTATGTAGCCCTGAATGTTCTGGAACTTCTTCTGTGGATCAGGTGGGTCTCAAAGTCACAAAGATCCATCTGCTTCTGCTTCCCAAATGTTGGGATTAAAGGCGTGAGCCACCATCACCTGGTGTAAAATCCACTAAGAAAATGAGAGTTCTGCCTGATGCCACAGATACAGGCTCAAGTGAATCCCAAGATGATAAGAACAAGTACCTTCCATCAACTGCCACAGAGAACTCTCACCTCCTCCCTGAAGCAACACTGTCTTCTGGGAAGTTGCTGCCTATTCTCCTGCAGTACGGTCCAATACATTCTCTGTGATTGCTTTGCTAGACTCATTCACTGCCACTGGGCTTCCATATGCTGTTTTACACAGCACATAGTAGTGTCTCTTGTTAGGAGCTTCTCTGACGGTGCCCAAATGCAGTGGCACTATTGGCCAGTGTGTGGAGGGGTGGGGTGTTGTGGGTGTGGGGTGTAGAGCTATGAAAATCTCTAACCAGCCTGAGTGGAAACACCAACTGCTTAAGTGGCCACTACTAAGTGATAGCAGAGAGGAAGGCTTTGACCCCACGCTCATCTCCTCTCAGATTTGTTACCAGAGAATGGAAGAAAGGCTCCCAGGTTGCTATGCAGCAGTCTAACATGGATCATTCCATGACCTTGACCGGCCAGGCCTGAGGACTCGGCATTGATAGGAAAGTGCCTCCTTCCTGCCCCAAAGGAGTAGATCCCTAGTCAACAGAGTAGCCCGTGGGTGCTGAGCAATGATACGTCACTTTTCCACACTTCCTGACCCCAACCTATGAGGGTGAGTGTGAGTCAAAGCCGGAGCTCAGTGAGGGACCAATCATCTGAGGCCTTAATGTAGAGGCTAATGTCCCTAGAAAGTGAGGGGACTTTCCTGGATCCGTTGTAGAACATTAAGTAAAATACACTCAAGCACGTGATTTACCAATATATGAATGAGAAAATTGGGGAAGGCAGGCAGGATGTTGTGAGGGAAGTGAGGTCCAGCATCAACAAATATAAATGGCATCACTTAGCATAAAGGAGGAAATGAGGCAAGAATCAAAATTAAGAAGTAGATATTTCTGAGGATATGAGTGTTGAAAAGCAACAGTGATGTATCATTAGTGTTAACAAAACATAATTAACTAAACCATAGGTTATTTCCCTTATTGTGATATTAGGCGACAGTGACGTTTTTATTTTTTCCTTCATCCTCTTCTAAGCACCGAGTTCATCTAAATCCATGACTCTTTTCTATCAAGTCATGGGTGTCTCTTGGAAGAAACTCCAGATTCATGTAAGGGAGCTCCTTTGTCTCTCTTAGTCTCTCACAGCCTTCTGAACCTATCGCCACGAACACTTGGCTCTGTGCTTTTCCTTCTGTTCAGGGGGTTCTTTCTGGGAAAAGCTGTGGGATTTGAGATGCATCTCTTGGCTTCTCCCAGTGGGAAACTGACAATTATTTCCCAGAGGGTGCTGGAGGAATTAAACGCAATGAGCAGATGCATGAAAAGTGTTGAGTAGGAGGCCTGCACATAGTGAGCATTTGGAGCCTATAGGCACCTGACATTCTAGAGTTATTCTCATTAAAAATGCAGCTGGTGTAAGAGCCAGGGTCAGCTACAGCTCGGCTGGAGGCAGTGCCGGAAAGGAAGCCCATCTCTCTTTAGAGTGGATAAAATTCCTCAGAAGTCAAAGTTAATAGTGAGGCTTGGTGGAGCTTGGAAGAGGAAGTTCGTACGTGATGTAAGAGAGGTAGCTTGGGTGTCACAACATCTGTAACTTGTCCTTCATGGGTGTGTGTGTGTGTGACCAATTGCATTATATTCCAGGCACAGTCATGGTTCTTCAGTAGGAATTGACACCCCTGGGCAGTAAGCCAGTGTTCTAGGAAGCTCATCCTCCAGAAATGCCTCTTCTAGACCCTTCCATGACCATTGTCTCTGTCAGCAGCAGAGCCTTTGCTGGTTGACATACTTAAGGTTAGAAGTGGGTTGGTGCTGATGAAATCAGTGGCTTTGAAGTTAGCAGAAGGGCGGCTGCAGTGGGCTTCCCTCAGTGAGCTACATGGTGCTAGAGACACACAGCTCATCTAAGAGAGCCGTAGGGTGGGTCCTGCCCTTGCTTGAGGAGAGTATGTGAGTGTAACCAGTACGGATGCTCTGAGATATATAACCCTACATCTGGATACGGATTCAGAAGAGTCTAGTATATTGATGCCTATTATAATACCAGGTTGAAGTGTGCCCTGATACGATATGCTGTTTACCTAAATGATGACACTTAGGAGCTATGATAGCTACTCCTTAACCACGAAGGGAGACCCAAGAACCACAGGCTGCCTAACAAGTTAATATAAAACCTAGTGGCTTAAAACAACACTAGTTGCTTATTATCTCTCCTGGTTTCTATGAGTCAGGACTCTGAGAGCAGTTTTTGGCCGGAAGATCTCCCATGGGGGTACAATCACATGTTGGCTGGAGCTGTAATTTGTCAGGAGTCTGGCATGGGGCTGATGGACCCACTTTCAAGACAGGTTTTTGAGGCCTGGGCAGTCTAAGGGACCTCTGACAGTGGAACCAGGATGTATCTATCCCTGGTGCACAAAAGGACTTTGGGAGCACATTCCCCATGGAAGGATACTCCCTTAACCTAGAGGCAGGAGGAAGAGCCTAGTCCCTACTCCAAATGACTTGACAGATTTTGTTGACCCCTCCTGGAAGGCAGCACCCTCCCTGTGGAGTGGGGGGTGGGTGGGATGCGAGGGTGGTCAGGGGGAGGGAGAGGGAACTGGGATGGATATGTAACATAAGAAAAAAAAAAAAAAAAAAAAAGACATGTCTTTGAGATGGTGGCAAGCTGGTACTACCTGGTGGAGGGAGCTTTTAGTTTTCAGCAAGGTGGCTTAAACACAATGTAGTGGCTGATCTCCAAAGGCAAGCGAGCATCCTGACAGAGAAATCAAGGCGGCATGGAAAACCTAAGCAAGGAGACCGCTGTCCTCCACGGCACTGCCATGAGCTTTCTGTGAAAGAAAATAGTGTAGGTTGGGTTTTGGTTTTGTGAAGGGAAAGCTTTTTGACCCTTCTGTCTTAATAAATAGCCTTCTATCCAAATAGTTATACAAAATTTAAGCAGAAAAAGAACAACAGATGAACAGAAGCATGGGCCCACTACCCTCTAATATCATCTTACTGGTCCTTCATGGAACCTTTTAAGTCAAGAAAAGCAAGTTAGTCATCTTTCCGTTCTTCTGTTTTCTTTTTTCCTGGCTGCTTTGAACTATCTAGTTTATAATTCCTAAAGGACTCTCATAATTCAGTGAAGAGTGATCTACCAAATACCCACTGCCTGGAACTGGGGGAGCCCTCTGGGGAGACAGGTGTATCTAGCTCCTGCGGGCTCTGTGTGGGGGGGATCCAAAAGAAGTAATCCACAGACATCAGGAGAAAGAGCAGCCCTAGGCTTGTGATCACTGTGATCAGCTTTCCATCAGTGTGATGGGCTTTCCTCTGCCACTTCATTCCCTAAAGCACTGAGTCTTCCTACCAAGAAATTGGCCAGGCTTGTACAGATGCAAGACACAAGGCAGAAAGAAAGACAGGTTTTTCTTTCCCTTCCTTCCTTCCTTCCTTCCTTCCTTCCTTCCTTCCTTCCTTCCTTCCTTCTTTCCTTCCTTTTCTTTCTTTCTTTGGGTGGGTGGGGGGGGGGGACAAACCTTGAACTCCCACTTAATATTATATAGAAACATTGTCCTCCAAACCCAATGGCTGCCACCCCTGTCATCAGACTGCCGCTCACCTGACCTCCCTGGCCTCAGAAGGTTTCAGGGGGCAAGCCAGTCACCAGGTAAATATTGAGGCATGACCACAACCGAATTTCTCCCGCCTCCAACTTGCATGCACACTAATTGTGGAGGCACATTTCCCTCGGTTGACATGTGAAGCCAAATAATGTACGGGCTGGTTTCTTTGAGCTTTTCTAATCTAAACAGTAAATTCTTTAGCATGCCTTACCATACACACACAGTTTAGAAAATGTGCAGTAAATCCATATATCCATGCTTCTGTTTGGAATATAAAGAACTACATTTTAGGAGATTTATCTTTATTTTATGTGTCTGGGTGTTTGGCTTGCATGAATATGTGTGTACCATGTACCTTCCAGGTAACCATGGAGGCCCGAAGATAATATGGGAGGGGCCTGGGACTGAAGTTACAAATAGTTGTGAGCTGCTATATGGATGCTAGGAATAAAAGCTGTGTCCTCTGGAAGAACAGCCACAAAGCTCATAACAACTGAGCCACCTCTCTAGCCCCTAAAAAGATGGTTTTTAAAATTTTGGAAATTAGGTCTCACTGTGTAACACAGGCTGGTCTGGAAGTGGCTATGTGTCTTTGAACTCATGATCCTCTGGCCACTATTTCCCAAATGCTGTGATTAAAGGCATGGGCCAGCATGTCCTGCTAGACTTTATTTTTATTCACAGAAGTTTCTCACCCTTATTAATGTTGAACACAATGACTTAAAAGGTAAAGGCATCATAGGTTGCCTTAGGGGTCCCGTGTCTGTCCTGAGCCTGCAGAGGGAGGGCCTTGACTCATCAGTTTGACTTGTTTGGGTCATAGGTTCTTTTCCTTAGCAGCTAGGAAAGGTCCTGGCAGAGGAATGTTGTGGTATACCTTTCCAGCTAGGAATAGGTCCTGGCAGACAAATGTTGTGGAATGTTTGTACGATGTGTGAAGGTGTATTTCTGTGATTGTTGTAATGAAAAGCTGAACATCCAATAGCTAGGCAGGAGGTATAGGTGGGACTTCTAGGCATGGATCTAGGCGCATGACAGAGATGGGAAGAGACACCAGGAACACAGAGAAAACATCATGGGCATTACAAAGTAAAGGTAACCAAGCCTCATAAAAGGATGTAGTTTAAAAGATATGGGTTCATTTAAGTTATAAGAGCTAATTAGGGCTATAAGCCTAAGCTATCAGCCAAGCTTTCATAATGAATAAGTCTCAGTGTCATTATTTGGGAGCCAATGGTCCTTGTGAAAAAGACTATGGAGGAAAATGGGGCCTATAGAAGCCAGGTGTCTGGCAGAATGCTCTTTGACTTTCAGGATGGGATGGCCAACCATCTTCGCCCAAGGCATTTCCATTAAACTCAGGAAAGCCCTGGGTCCAGTTGCTTGCTATCTCAGGATAGCTTAGACCAGACTCTGAGGTGTAGGCCTTAGAGCCCAATAGCCAGCTTAAGGCTCAGTGTCTGTTATTTTACTCTCTGTGCACCATTGAATGAGTTAATGGCCCTGCTCCCCAGTTTCCACACATGGAAATGGGGATAGTTACACCTGTTCCACAGCATGAAGCAGTGTGTGTGTGTGTGTGTGTGTGTGTGTGTGTGTGTGTTTGTGTGTGTAGAGCCTTGGGTGTGTTGGGCACATAGAAAATGCTCATAGATGTTACCATTATTATCTTCGAAATTATTATTTAAATACACTGGCTTCATATCTCCTTAGGTGCAGGACAGGCAATTCTGTAGAAGTAGCAATGAGTGCCTAGATCTATTGAGAAGTCATATGCTATTGATGACAGCTTGAGAAACCAGGAACACTTGTGTTATCCCTTTTGGAAACTGAGATCAAAATAAGATTGTAGGGCTGGGTATGAGCTCACTTGGTAAAGCGCTTAACCCAGCAAGCACCATGGCCCAGGTTCAGTTCCCACCATCTAATAAACAGGGCGTGGGTGTGCAGGACGGCAGTCCCAGCATCCAGGAGGTGGGAACAGGAGGATCAGAGGTTTAGGCTATGGCCCACTACACAGTGATCTCGAGGCTTGCTTCAGATATGTGAGACTGTGAATGCCAGAAACAAAAACAAACAAAAAGAAAGAAAAGAAAGGAAGGAAGGAGGAAGGAAGGAAGGAATGATGAAGGAAGGAAGGAAAGAACACCAGTTCTAACTTTTTCTAACTTGGTTGCCTAGATGATCAAGTTTTAATCGTTAGGAGAATTCTGGAATGGAATTCTTTGATGAGGGAGGCACAAAGCTGTGCAGACCTTATAGGGTATCTTGGGCTGGAGAGCCAGGCTGCAGCCTCTTGCTGTGTGTGAGCTGCGGGGAACCTTCCCCAGCTTCTATCCTGGAGCTCCAGGCACATGTGTTTTCAATCAGTGTTAATAACCGCTGCTTTTCAAGCTCTCATTTCCTATTGTTTGGCCTGAAAATATTTGCTGAGTCACTTGACCTCATGGATCTTCTGAAACAGTAGTCACATGATCAGACACTGCTCGCTGTAGGTTTATAGGCTTATAGCATAGCTTCAGGCAAGTCTTTTTTTCTTCTTCTTCTTCTTCTTTTTTTTTTTTTTTTTTCTTTTTGTTTTTCAAGCTTGTTTCAAGAGGCAGTCACAGATTTAGACACAAGGCATGCCCTGCAGCAAGAAACCTGCAACTCCCTGGGAGGTGTGGGGCCTGGCTTCATTCATAAAGAATGTTTTCTAGTAAGGAGGGTAGGTGCTTACCCAAGGCCTACACTGTGGAGTGGGGAGGAGGGCGGGGTGCTGAGAGGTCTCTAACAAAACAAAAAGCTGTACCATGTGACCAGAGTGCTGAGCAGTCCTTCGTGACTGAGAATCTTAAAGGCTGATTCAGCCGACCAGGCCTGGAGAAAACAAGTGATCGAAGATCTGACAAGCTGAGGAGGGATGGAAGCCTGAGCCCAGAGTGTGTGGAACTCGGGCAAGTGCGCGTGCGCTGACAGAATTAAGTCTGGCAGGCAGCAGGCCCAATGGAGTCACAGGAAGTGAAGCAGAAATAGGGGCTGTTGTGGATTGAATCTGCAGGGCCCCTGTGTAAGCATGTGTTCATGTTTTCTGATCGCTCGGCTGTGAAGGCTGTGGAGGCTTTAGGGGACAGGGCTGGGGTGGGTGGAGCCCATCACTAGGATAGGTCTTTAAAAGGTTGTAGTTTCCCCTGGCTCTGGTCCAAATCCCTCTGCTTTTTGGTCTATAATCATGAGATGCTATCTCATGCTCTCTCTTGCCACCACAGAATGAAGACCCGCCGCCATGCCTTCCCTATCACAACTGGCTTGAAACCCCTCTGAACCGCGAGCCGGAATAAGTCCCGTTAAAGTTGTTCTTGTCAGATATGTGGTCACAGCAACACAAAGGTAGCATTACAAGGACCTTTGTGAGGATAAGCGACTGCCACAGAGTCTGCAGTCTCTACTCCATGACTCCTGCTACCCACGGGGGCTTCCCCCTTGTGCTTGTACCTTACCCCTTTATCCCGTGAGAAACCGCATCACCAGGTGCAGGAATTACGCCCAGCAATCTCAAAGGAAAAAGGGGAAAAACTTCTTTTTGAAAATGCTATTGTCTGAACTAACAAAAATTACCATACTTTAGACCCCACTAACAACCTAATAAAATATTGTTTAGGGGGCTAGAGAGATGGCTCATTTCTACAAGAGCAATTCTTTCTTGTGGAGGACCCAGGTCACAGCCACCTGTAACTCCAGTCCCACACTCTTTAATGCCTCATCTGACCTCCAGAGACTCCTGCATGCCCATGGTGAATGTGAACACACACACACACACACACACACACACACACCACTCACCAAATAAGAAGCAAATATTTATGTTTATTTTCCTTTGTTGGTAGGTAACCTATCTCTCTACAGTCAACTTCCTTTCTTTCCAACTTGACTTTTTCCGAGTTTCTAGACTGTTTTATTTCTCACCAGGTGAAGGGTCCGTCAAATCCCATTATCAGAAGAACAAAGTGTCTTGGGGTGGTGGGATGGGGAGGATCAGCTGATGGAGAGTGTAGAAAAGGTGTATGATCACAGAGCTGAAGCTGCCTTTCACATACGGAAGGTTTTCTGGCCACGGTTTGACCTCAAGAAGGTACATTATCGAAGGAGGGAGCCTCCATCAGCCATGGTGTGTGAGATTCAGGAAGACAGCAGAACTTGGGGGAGGGTTACGGAACAGGTGGGAGTTGAGAATGGATCAAAAAGAGACTGAAAGGCTGTAGAGAAGCAAGATTTAGCTACCTCTCCCGGTGTTGGGAATTGACCAGCATGGGGACAGCAGGCTGGGCTGTACTCCGGATAGAACTGACACCATGACTGTGGAGAAGATGGGAGCAGTGAGGTCATATAGTCCCGAAGAGAAAGAAGAGAGTGTGTGCACAGGGAAGAGATTAACAATTGTTTCCTCACCTCCAAAGAAAGGCCAACACCGTGAACAATTTAGATGTGAGAAACAAGAATTTCCAGATGAGGAAATCTTTCAGGTGGGTTGTTTCCAAGGTGAAGGATTTGTGTCACTCCCTTGTCGTGGAAGCAATATCTGTCTCCTTCCTGCCCCCACGCCGGGAAACCAGGTCATTCATCATTGGTCAGTGGTTTCCTCTTTAACCAGCATTGTCGCTTTAAGGAAAAGCAGAAGTAGTTGCTGTCATTTGCCTTTGAAAATGGAAATGGCTGTGCTAAATATGTTTGTAGTATCAACTATGAATGGATTTGGTGTGGTATAACTAGCAAAACCAATCTCTTGGAGTGGCTTGGGACAGAATGTCATTTCAAAACAGCCTTGGCAGAAAAAAGGTGCACAATTACTTGTCACCGAATGACAGGAACATATCCGAGAAGGGCATTGTTTGGCAATCCCATTGTTCTGCAAATACTGAAGAATATACTGACAGAAACCTCGGTGGCTATGACACCAGTAGGCGATGTAATGGCATGGGACCAGTCCTGTATGTACATCTGCAGAGAGGCCATCATGATGCACACAGAGGCGTCTCAAGCCACTCAGGACCAATCGTGACTGAGACACATGCACCCGGAGACCAGAGAGTATCAAGTTTCCCCCATTTCTGCCTCTCTCAGGAGCGGCTACTATACTGGTTGCTTTTCTTGGTGCTCTGACCAGATGCTTGACATGAAAAAAACAAACAAAAACCAAAAAACCTTCAGGCAGGAAAGATTTCACATGGGCTAATGGCTTCAAGGGATACAGTCATGGTGAGGTCGCCACGGCGTCTGTGCAGCTCAGTCTGTCGCGTCAGGAGCTTGTGGCGTGGCTCCTTATGTCCTAGTGGATGAGGAATCATTGAGAGAGGACCAGAGAGAGGCAGATTCTACCGTGCAGGACATTCAGCTGGGGACCAAGTGTCCAAACACGGGGCCTGTGCAAACACTCCACATCCAAATAGTCCCGCCTCCTCTTCTTCCATAATGTGGCCTGACAATGCCTCAGGGTCCTATGCCCAGGTCACAGAGAATGCTGGATCAGGTCTCTGTATCCCAACTCCACACCCTTGACCAAAAGATCTGAGAGCAGTTCAGAGAAAGCGATTATAAGGCTAAAGGCCAAAGCAGTGGAAAGGAGGCAAATTTTTCTGTTGCACCTGCCAGCTCCCCAAAAATTGGGAATGCTGGGCAGATAGCTTGGACTTGTTTATAATTAGTTCTCATAACTCAAATTAACCTGTTTTTATTAATCTGCATGCTGCCCTGAGGCTCATTTACCTCATTTACATACTTCCCATCCTGTTGGCTTTGTGTCTCATAGTGTGACCCAGAGTCCCTTCCCTCATCCCAGCATCTTCTCTGCCCTGGAAATCCTCCCTAGCTATTAGCTGTTCAGCTTTTTATTAAACCAAGTCAAGTGACAAATCTTCGCAGTGTACAAAAACATTATTCCACAACACTGGAAGGTGTGTTCTGCTGTGCCATGGCAGGCAATTCTAGGAAAAGGTGTCATCGGCCAGGCAGTCACAACCTAAAACAATAAGGAAAAATCATGACAGGCCGAAACTCCAAGTCTTCTCTGAGAATGTAGCATATATTAGACATGGAGAGACAAGGAGTATCATTCAGAAAAGTCAACATTTAGAATTAGAGACTCATATGATGCAACTAACTTTCTGATCAGGGCAGCCAGCAAAGGAAACATTGCCCCCCTCCTTGGCATTCTAGGAATGGAGAGTCTACCCATCATTACTTCTGAGAACACAGGCACCACCACTTCTGAAACACCCCAAGCATAGCTCTAAGTGGACTTTAATGTCATATTTTTCAAGGCCATTGCTTCTTGGCCCTTTGGGTAATGTTAAGTGTTCTATCAAAATATTTGTCCAGATAACAGAAAGTTATTGACATAATATTATTTGTAGTAGTCTCTCTCTCTCTCTCTTTTTAGTATTTTAAATTATATTTGTGTGTGTGTGTGTGTGTGTGTGTGTGTGTGTGTGTGTGTGTGTGGTGTCACAGCATGCATGTGGAGGTCAGAGGATGACTTGAAGTTCTTTCCTTCTAACATATGTCCTTGGACTGAACTCAGACCATCAGGCTTAGTGACAGATGCCTTTAAACCACCCATCTTGCTGGCCCTAGCTATGGAATCTCTAATGATGTTACTTTCTCATAAGTAACAACTGTACTTTGTGCTATCTCCCTGTGTCTATCTATTCTTTATTTCTCTGTCTTATTGTTTTTTTTTCAGTGAACCTGCTTTCACTTTCATTTTTTCCACATTGCTCTTTTTCCTATCATTAATAAAAAGAAATGTTTCCTGAAATCCATGCTTAATTCAGATGTCTTGAGTTTTTGCCTAATGTCCCCAAAGCCTTTCAAGCCTTGCCTGTTTGGGTGCCTGAGACGTTTTGAGGAGAATGGGCCAGGTATTTCGTCGACTACTTCTCAACTGGGACTCACCCAATACCTTTCCTCATGGTTAAGCTGGGATTATAGGCTTTGGGGAGAATACAGTGGGAAGGCACCGTTTCCAGCAGGTCTGTCACTGGTGAATCTTGGTGGCATGTCACAGTTCTTCACTGTTAACTCTGTCCCACCATCAATGGTGGACGGAAGTCACTGTGAGCAGTCTCCACTCTTCATGGGTTAAGAGTGGGCAGAGTGTCTATGCAAACTATTTAGACTTTGTCTCTGATCTTCTTTTCTTCACTTATTTAGTCATTTATTTCATTAATAAGGACTTTTACATATCTACCTTAGTTTGGTGAAAATGATGTATTCTAATTTTTACTCACTTCATAATATATTTTAATTCTCCTTGTGGTTTCCTTTATGATCTCTGGGTTATTTGAAAGTGTGAAATTTGGTTTTTAAGTATTTGTGAATTTTCTAGTAAATTTGTTTTTAATCTTATATTTGATTTCATTTTATCCAGGGAATATACTTGGGATACATTAAATGTACTGATATTTGCTTTGCCACTCACCATTTTTTAAAGAGTCTTACATACGAGTCAGAGGCAGGTGGATCTCTGTGAGTTTGAAGCTAGCCTGGTCTACAGAGTGAGTTTTAGGACAGCCAGGGATACCCAGAGAAAACCTGTCTTAAAAAACCAAAACCAAAACAAAACAAAAAAAGAACCAATCCCACGTGTATTTGCACAGAATTCTGCTATTTCTGCCTTTTCATTAGGGGATGTTCTCTAAGTGTCCATTAGGTCTGGCTGGATAGCTATCTTCCAATACAATGTCTTTAGTGGTTTTCTTTCTGATGAGATTTTTCTTTTCAACCACTCTAATGAGATGGTGAATTATCTAGTTTTAAATTTGTGCTTTTTAATATCTCCTTTCAATCCTGCACACAGTGGCTTTCCTAGCAATATAAGGGTTACAATTCCTTAAGTCTTTGTTAATTTAATCCTCTTATTATTGTTACCAACTCTCCTTATCTCTGGTGATATTTTATGCTCGCAATTGGTCTTTTTCTGATATTAATACAGACATTTTTAGTTGCTATTTACTTTCTTTAGCTTTTCACTTACTTGTGTCTTTTTACTTAAAGTGAGTTTCTTACGGACCACACCAGTCTAAGGCTGGATCCATTGCTCTGGGCTGGAGGCAAGGAAGAATGAGACAGTAGACTCTTTGTGACAAAGATGCTCATCTCCCAGCAGCAAGGAAGCAGAAATGGGGGAGGGAAGCAGGGACCAAGTATAACCTTCAAAGACTCATTCCCTGCCATCATCTTCCTCCAGTAAGTCCCATCTTCTAACTTGTCCATTACCTCCTCCAATAGCACCACCCACTGAGGATGGGGATGTCAACACCAAAGCTTGTCAGAGTCAAACTATAACAAGGCTATTGTACTACCTGAAGATAAAAACCAGGGTCTATGATATCCCCCAAATATCACAGGTAAGTTTTTTCTTTCTTTCTTTCTTTCTTTCTTTCTTTCTTTCTTTCTTTCTTTCTTCCTTCCTTCCTTCCTTCCTTCCTTTTCTTTTTTTCTTCCTTTTCTTCTCTTTTTCAAGACAGGCTGTCCTGGAACTAGCTCGTGTAGACCAGGCTGGTCTCGAACTCACAGAGATCCGCTTGCCTCTGCCTCAGGAGTGCTGGGATTAAAGGTGTACTACACCACCGCCCGGCATCACAGGTAAGTTTTAAATGAAGCAGTAGAAGCTTTTAGTTTTGGAAACAAGCTTAGATCAAGTCAAAGCATTGTAAGGATTATTCAGTATTGAAAGGAGGAGAGATTGTAAATATGGATATTTATGTTTGAAGAGATAAGGTTTGGACAATCAAGATAAAAGTCAGTGTGTGTGTGTGTGTGTGTGTGTGTGTGTGTGTGTGTGTGTGTAGACCTGCCTGTCCCTTTTCATCCATTTATTCAATAAATACTTGAGAGTATGGAATGTTTTTAGTGCTCTGTTCACTTAGCACTGTTCTGGCACTTTGGAAGTTAATAGCTTTCGTGGGAGGTCTTGGAGTAATTTCCAATGTGATCAAACACATCTCTCTGACCCACTGCACTGTCTTAGCAGCCCCTTCTCTGAGCTAACACCAGTTTAAGGGGTTGGGTTCAACAGTAGGAAATCTTTAAATCTGATAAATCCGTTTGGAGTCCCACACTAATACCATTTATGCTCTCTGAAGGGATAAATGTTAAACCCTTAGGCTTGCCCATGCATTCATCTCTTAGGAAGTGTTTAACGTGTGTCTCTAGTGTCAGTCCCTGGGCAGAAGATTAATGCTGTGTTAATTATTTTTGTCTTACTTGGCTTAAGGGAAAAAAGGATTATTTTGGCTCATGGGCTAAGGGAATATAGTTCACTGAGGTGGGAAGACATAGCAACAGCAACAGCTCATAACGGTGCTGATGATGGTGGTGGTGCCGCTGCTGGTGGTGGCTGACCTCCAAGGTTCAGCTACCAAAGTATTGAAGTCCAGCAATCAACCCCCCCCCCTTTGGCTCACCTAATTAACATGCCCAATTAGATTAAATACCTCACCCTAAAACAGGTTTTCCCCTTGTACTTTTTTTTTTTAAGCTTAAATGAGGAGTTTATTTAGAAAAGGGGGTGAGGGAGAAGGGAAGAGTCATAGAGGCACCGGGAACAGAAGAGGAGAGAGGGAGAGAGGGGGAGAGAAGAGGGGGTACCTGGTGGCCAACAGAAAGCAGGAGAGAGGGGAAGAGAGACAGAGAGAGGAGAGAGAGGGGCACACTTGCTTTAAAAGGGAAACTGAGTCCCCTATGCAGCCCCGTAATGAGTGACATAGTGACGACATGGCCATGCCTGTCCCGCCCATCGTCAGGGGCTGGGGTCAGCAGAATGCCAGTTTCCCACATTCCCACTCTTATCATTATTAAAAAGGCGGGGGGTTGGGAGTGGCAGGTTAGGGAATAAGGATGTGGAGTTCTCAAGGCTGCTTCCTGCTGACTGTTGATCATCTTTGGGGGAACGAGAAAGCTGGGGTGCTGCTAGGTCCTGGTAGCTGGTTGTTTCATGGCAGTCCTGACAGTATGGAGCTCTGGCGTCTTTTTGAGGCCTGGCAAGATGTTGGTGAAAGCAGAGGACAAGGTTAAATTCAGAAGAAAAAGTTTTTTTCTTAGGTCCTGGTACTTGAGGGGAGAATTGTAAGATGAGGGAGGGGTCCTGAGGTGTGGGAAGGGAGTCCTGGGACCAGGGAGAGGTTGAATATTTATTTGGAGTGAATCTGACCTGTTTAAGTGGGTCCAATTCAGCTCCCTGGAACTTATAAGAATCCGTTGAGTTTGTGAAAACATAAATATTAAGACACACTAGCAGCATACTCATATTAGAAATGATTTGGCTGAAAGAATTGACATTTATACAACTGACAGATCTTTAGCACAATGAAAAGCACCTTAATTTTGAGCTTATAGTTACAGTTATGATCATATAGTGGCATAGTATGGTGTTTATTACTCTGTCAGAATTGGATTAGTAGCTCATTAAAACTTCATTGATTAATGTTAACCCTTTAAACAGTAGCAACCTTAAAATACCTGTTTCTGAAATCTGTTTTGTAACAGCTGGAACCTTGGCTGCTGCTTTAAGCTGACAAAGCTACCAGTCAAAAGCATCAGAGTTCTTGAGAAGGATAAAATTTTACCTGAATGATTAGAGAGTAACAGAGACTTATTAGCTGGCAGCATGGACAGCCACCTCCAGGTCCTCCATAGTTGTTGAAGTCAGAGGCTTTAAGGACGTCTGCCTTCTGCTGATGGCACGGGACCTGTGGATTAGGAGCTTTTGGAAGACTTACCTACCATTGGCCCAAGCAACATGGAGAAAGTCGATTCCACTGCCCTCTGTCCACGGTCCTTAGAGCCCTTTGCAGCAGTTGAGATGAAAGGCAGGATTGCTCAGTGGCTAGGGTTGCCATTTTTGTGGGCGGAGCTTCTTTAGTGTCTATCAGTCTTCTTGGAGGAAATGGGTGGTGCCAGCAGCTGGCCTGTCTCGCTGTTATAAAAGCTTTTTAATGAAACATTTTAAATGCCATATTCTCTAGATCTTTGAGCATTTGAGAGCTGTCTGTTTATTGTATCTCAGTAGACAAAATGTGCCTTTAGTTATTTGTTTTAAGTACATAGGTGGCTAGGTAAGGCTTTATCCCTGTAATTAATTAATCTGTCTGAAAAAATGGATTCAAGATGAGAGTCTGTGGAGTGATGTTTTACTCAGAGCCCTCCAGCCTGACTGTAACTGGTTTTAACATAGTAGGTTAGATTTACACCTGTAAAGGACAAATAGGTAGAGAAAAATTTCCTTTTTGTAATAGAAGCTTAACCTTTATAAACAGTTTACAGGAAGGACTAGGTGGCAAATTTTATTAATTTGAAATTGACATTTATAACCTTAGATGTTTATCATCATTTAAAGATACATAGTAATTCAGAAATATTTGAGATAGCACAGTTGAATTTAAGTTGTATATAGAGTTAGCTTATATTTACATATAAAGTTAAATTTAATCACATGTACAGATATATCAAACAGGACTGGGTAAAAGTAAGAAAAACCAGAGTGTGAAGCCATGTGCAACAAAGTCAGTGAAAAAAGAAATTAGAGACAAAGAATAAAAGGCAAAAAGTAAATGAATTAC
The DNA here is from genome assembly GCF_943737965.1 of Phodopus roborovskii. Taxonomy (NCBI): domain Eukaryota; kingdom Metazoa; phylum Chordata; class Mammalia; order Rodentia; family Cricetidae; genus Phodopus; species Phodopus roborovskii. The sequence goes on along the minus strand of NW_026126424.1, from coordinate 10,532,951 downwards.
AAGTTCTGTTGGAAGCTGCCTAGATTCCCTCTGCCTAGGCGGCTGGTGTAGCAGAGGGAAGAACCACGTGGGGTGAGGCTAGGCCACGTGGTCAAGATGGCGGCTGTCATAAACACATTCCCAACTGGAGGCAGAAGTCATAAAGTTTTGAGATATAATTTTGTTGGCTTTTTTTGTCTCCATGAGTGAGGCTGAAGGATTTGTGAAACTAACAGGACACCGGAGTCCAGGAGGTACAACATCCAAAAGACCACTGTAGGTCTGAGAAATGAATGTACCAGTCTAAGGGTATAAGACCCGAGAGACTGTTCGTGGGTCCGAGAAACAAATGCACCAGCTAGCATGAGTGGTGCTGGGGCACAAAACCTGAAAACCTCATTCGTGGGGAAAAATGAAAAACTCTCAGAGTATCTTGAGCAGATGCTTCCTCAGGCCAGCCCACTGTGAGCCAATGGCATCTGCACAGAGAAGATACACGAGAGGACAAACAAGAGACATTTGACCAGGAGCATAAGATGCCTAGCAGAACAGTTCATTTTTAGGTAGAGGGAGGCTCCTGCCCTGAGATGGGTTGTAGCTGTGGCAGGCAGGAGAGTTTTAGCATGCTGGGAAGAGAACAGAAATAGACAAGTTGAAGGACAGAGGTTTTTTTAGTAGAAAAAGCTTGGGTATATGATAACTCCTTCCATCTACCTGTTCGCTGGCAGTAATTGTGGCCAATTTGACCTATTTTCTTGGGGATATCTAGGCCATTTTCAGCACAAAGGTAAATGAGTCTGGGTGCCTTAACAAGTGGCATTAAGTGAAAGGGTTTTAAATATTTACAATGAAAAAGGGTACCTTACCGAATTGTAGCCAGTGTGGGATGGTATTTCCAGCGAACATGTGGATGGAAGTGGACTGTTGGTTCGGAATCAGGGTCCTCGAATGCCTCTGGCTGGCCGTCCGACAGCAGACAGCCGCCGAGTCCTCGAAGAGGGCCTGACTGAGTTTCGGCACCAAAATGTTGTTCTTTTGGTACAGTTATAAGAAGGTTGGAGAAGGGGTAGGGGTGAGTGGTCCTGGCTGAGGGTCCCAGGTCAATGGGGTCCCAAGGTAAGGGACCACGTGGGAGAGCATAGCAGGTTCCATAGCAGGTGAGGGTAACCGAGGCGGAGGGAATAACACGCCAGGCAGATAGAGCTTGAATGAGGAGTTTATTTAGAAAAGGGGGTGAGGGAGAAGGGAAGAGACATAGAGGCACCAGGAACAGAAGAGGAGAGAGGGAGAGAGAGGGGAAGAGAAGAAGAGGGGGTACCTGTGGCCAACAGAAAGCAGGAGAGAGGAAGGAAGAGAAAGCAAGAGAGAGACAGGAAGAGTACCTTTATGCAGGGCCATTTTCCTATGGGTCCTGTCCCTCTCCTCTCTATCCGGAGGCAGTCCTTTGTCCTCTGGGTCAAATACCCCTACCTCCTTTCTCCCAGTCTCTTCCCCTTCTCCCTCTTCCTTTGTCCCTTATTCCTGCCCTCTGTCCCTCTGGGGCAAATAAATCTCCTTTGTGCTGAGAACTTGGTCTTGGGGGTCCTGGGCCAATACTTATTCTTTCACCCACCAGCTGGGGAACAAGCATTCAAGACACGAGCCAGTGGGGGAACATGCAGATTCAAACGGTCACCTGTTAAAAGGACAAGGAATCGCGACATTCTCATTAACCTCTTAGCATCCATCTCAGTGGGAATTGCTTTATTGTTATTGTTTTTTTTTTTTTTTAAGATATGGAGGCATGATGTCCTAGTGAGTCAAGAGAGGATAGGGAGCTCTGAGGACCCCACACAGAACTCAAGACTGCCTCTGATGGGGAAGCAGTGTCTTCAGAAGTCACTTGAGGTCTTGAGTGCACAGAGAGGACCCGTGCAGTGTGGTTCTGGTTTGTTCATGTGACACAGTAAACTACCTGATTGGACACTTAGGCCATGAACAATACTTTATAGCTCAAAGCTAGAGTTTCTGCAGCATGAAATCTCTGTCACAAATAGACTCGTGTCCCCAGTGGACCCAGACAGGTGGAAAAGGAAGATGTGGGTCCCGAATTCCCAACTATACCCATTGCTCTTAATGTACTGGCACACAGGCCCACATATTCCTGTCACATATAAGCATTAAGAAGTCTATCCAAGGCTTTAGGTTTTCCAGCATTATCACGCCTTCTTCAAAGGTTAATTTTCAGAAAGGCTTTAATCCATTTCTCCAGTGGAAGAGTGTTGTCCAAAGAGGTTCTCATTATTCATATAAGCTACTGTGAGCCCAGTTCTGAGACCCAGGGGCCAGGGAGAACTAAGTGTTCATGACGGGCCTCCTGGGTTACTAAAGTAGTCACCTGGGTCTTGTCACTGTGAGCATCAACCCCACAAGACAGTGTGGCTCAGTAGCCCTATGTCATGCCTAGGAACCAGACCTGTGGTAAGGGTGCCAGTCTGGAAGTTTGTTTTGGGAAACAATGCTTGTCAGAGCAGACAAACATGGAGGAAGTCAGAACTCAGGCCACTGGCAAGATAGAAGCAGGTCTTAGGGAGGGGACTGGGGAGTGAGACCTCGAGACGGCTTTTTTATTTTATTTATTTTATTTATTTTTTTGCTCCTCAATTTCTTCTTTCTCCCCGCTGCTTTGAGACTGTGTCTTGTATAACCCACAGTGGCCTCTAATCCTTTATGTAACAGAGGAGGACCTTGAACTTCTAATCTTCTTGCCTTCACCTGCTGAGTCTAGAATATGCCATGCATGTGGTGCTGGAGGTCAAGCCCAGAGATCCTTGCATGCTACATAGTCACTTTACTATTTGACCTATGTCTCCATCACTTGGCCCTTAATTTCTTCAAAGAGTGAGAAAGTTGTAGAAAAAACACTGTTTCACATGTATAGGTCAGAGGACAACCGCGGTGTGGATCCTCAAACGTCTTCCACCCGTTGTTTGGAGATGATCCTCTCATTGGCTTGCAACCTCGCCAAGTAGGCGAGGCTATCTGGCCAGTGAGCACAAGGGCCTGCTTGTCTCTACCTGCCACATTTCCACTGTAGGGACTAGAGCTCTGTGCCACCACACCCATCTTTGTATAGGAGCTCTAGGGTCCGAATACAGGTCCCCCTACTTTTGAGGCAAGCATTTTACCAACTGAGCTCTCTCTCTAGTCCCAAGAAATGCCTGCTCCCACTGTCCCTCAAATACAAATGGCTTTCAGGGACAATGTTTACAGGGAGTATGTGTCTCAGTTAGGGTTTCTATTGCTGTGAGGAGATACGGTGACCACAGCAACTCAAAGAAAACATATAATTGAGGTGGTGGCTCACAGTTCAGAGGTTCAGTCCATTACCATCATGGCAGGGAGCATAGTGGTGTGCTGGCAGACATGGCGCTGGAGAAGTAGCTGAGAGTCCTACATCTTGCAGGCAATAGGATCACTGGGTGGTACCCTGAGCATAGGAAACCTCAAAGCCCGCTCCATAGTGACACGCTTCCTCCAACAAAGCCATACCCACTTCAAGAAAGCCACACCTAACAGTGCCACTCCTTAGTATTATGGGGACCAATTATATTCAGACTACCCCAGTATGTATGGCCCTTGGTTTAACCCCAATAGCAACACACACACACACACACACACACACACACACACACAGAGGGGTGGCGGGTGGGACAATGAGCTTCTCATTTACAGAGTAAGGGACAAAGCTTGAAACAAAGAAGGCGAGACGAGACAAAGGTGGCAAGAAGATGAGTCAGTATGCACCTTCATGAGGCAAGAGTCAGAAAACACCGGTGACAGAGTCACGCCTTATTAGTATTTTGCTGCTACCAGTAGAACTGAAATAGGAACTGGTTAAAGTTGGATGTGATAGGGACAGGGTGGAGTGAGGAGAAGGGTTTTTAGAGTACTCTACTACTTGGAGGTAATCTTCATCACCTGCAGAGATTTTTGTCCCCGAGACAGGGTTTCTCTGTGTAGCTCTGTAGACCAGGCTGGCCTTGAACTCACAGAGATCCACCTGCCTTCGCCTCCCAAGTGCTGGGATTAAAGGCGTGCACCACTACTGCCTGGCCAGAGATTATTAGTGGGAAAAAAAAGTCCCTCTTGTTATATTCCTCTCCAGTCTCTTTCTCCTCTCTTCCCTCCCTTCCCTCTCCTCTCCTCTCCTTTTTTCTTCTCTGTTCTCTCTCCTCCTTTCTTCTTCTCTACTCTCCTCCCCTCCCCTTCCCTTTGAGGCAGCATAACACATGGCCCAGTGGGAGGGAGAGACCTTCAATTTATGTTTCTCTTGTCTCCATGTCCTGAGTCCTGTGATGACAAACATGTGCCACCATTCTTGATTTATGCAGTGCTGGGGACTTAACCCAGAGCTTCCTGTATGCTAGGCAAGTCTCAGCTGATCCGAATTACTAGCCCAAGTCTAAACTTAGGCGTTTCTGCCACATTAAACAGAACCAGGCCAACCCTGTAATAACATCATCGTGTACATTTCTAGTCTTCTTGGATGATGTTGAACAGTGGCTGGTAAACTCACCAAGGAGGAGGCAGAAGCATACACAAGGCATTCGTTCATTGCAGGTTGAGCATGAACATGCACACGCTGGGCACGTCTTGGAAGTGACTCATCATCGTGGAAACAGTGGCTGCCCAGGTGCTACCAGTCCCCGCATCTTAAGTTTGGGTCTTTACCGTGATCCTCAAATGGACATCTGGCAATGGTGGTTTCTCCATTCCCACATGACTCATTTCGGTTTACTTTTGAGGGAGCAACTAAATTAGGCACTGGGACTTTTCCCTCTTGCCAGAGTTTGAGGCAAACCACAAGATTCCAAAGCCCCTGGATGTGGGCCAGACCTTTGGAGATGTGCCTCAGTGTGTGAGTGTCCTCTTCCTGGGGTATTAGAAGTGGTCCCCATGGCCCAGCATGCTCAGTCTCCCTGTGTCATCGCTGATGTTATGGGAACCTTTGCAGGGTCTCAGTGGTGGTTGTCCTGTTGACTTGAGGAGGGAGCCAGGTTCTTCCCATGATCTGATGATGAAATTCTTGGGAAACGTCAATGACTGAACTACATTTTTTAGAACTTATCAGTTCACAAATGACTAGTCACAATAGCCCCATAACCTCTATTTTATGTTGCTCATCATAAATCCTGATCATTCTGCTAGGAGGCAGCGAAGAGACTTTAATCAAAGTGGATATTGATTTCATAATTTTGTAATCTTGTGTTTTTCTTTTTTCATATTTTTCCATGAGACTGGAGCAGGTCTTTCCTTTCCTTTCCTTCCCCTTTCTTTCTTCCTTCCTTCCTTCCTTTCTTCCTTCCTTCCTTCCTTCCTTCCTTCCTTCCTTCCTTCCTTTCTTTCTTTCTTTCTTTCTTCCAAGACAGGGTTTCTCTGTGTAGCTTGAGAGCCTGCCCTGGAACTCGATCTATAGACCAGGCTAGCCTCAAACGTATAGAGATCCGCCTGCATCTGCAGACCTCCCAAGTGCCAAGATTAAAGGTGTGTACCACCACTGCCCGTCCAGGGGGTTTTTCTTAATCCAGCAGTTGTGGGGGATTAGGCATGAAGTTCTCTACTGTCTTTAGAGTATTGGAGCTTCAGAGTTTCCGTTTTAGATGCTGGAATCCATTATCTGCCCCACCCAGCTTGGAACCAACTTTCAGGTTTGCTACTTAACAACCATGTGCATTTGATAGACACGTTTGGGTTTCCATTTATTCATCTGCAAGGTAGAAGGAAGATGTTTATTCCCAATAACTCTTAAACAGGGTATGGGGAGGGGTAGATGAGGTGGCATCATGTATCAAGCCCCAAGTGGGGCTCAGGTGGTGGTGGCACTGGTTGCTTTATGAAGGGGACCATTTGAAACACATTGGACATATGAGACACCCATCTAAAATTCCTTCCCAGATGGAGACCACTTAACCACTCCTGGGTATGTACAGAATATTTACTTTAAAAAGTAGCAGACAACCCTCTTATCTCATCTCCCTCAAGAGGCTGAGGAGGAGGGCTATGAATTCCAGGCCACTCTGAACCACGTAGTGAGACCCTGTGATATCCAGAGCTACCAGAAGGAAATACAGGGGAAAGCCTTTACAGAAAGGGCCAAGTTCTCGGATGACTCCCCAAAACACCTGAAACCAAAGCAGCACCAATCAGACTCTGCTGACCTGCAAACCTCTTTCTCAACAAAGCAGATGGTGATCTCAGTAAAGAGACAGTAGACAGAGTGGAAGACATTTTCAAGGTACACATGTGACAAGATGCCGGCATTCAGAAGACACAAGGAACTCCAAAGATTCAGTAAAGTGAACAGAATCACCCAGCTGGAAAGTGGGCAGTAGACCTACATCAGCATCAATTACCCCAAAGAAGACTAGAAATGACTAAGGGGCCATTTAAGAAAATGTCCACCATCGCTAAACTTCAGGAAAATGTAAATCAAAGCCACAAGGAGACATTGACCCTGAAATAAGAATGGCAATCATATCCCAAAGACCCAAGACAGTAAGTGATGACAGGAGCTGGAGAAATGGGGACCTCTGCAAACTGTGTACATTGTGTGTGTGTGTGTGTGTGTGTGTGTGTGTGTGAAGTTAGTACAGAGATGGAAATATTTCAGACCCTGAGAAACAAGTGAATAGGAATAAAATTACTGTATGATCCAGAAACCCCACTGCTCTCTTTATATATATGAGGAAACTAGACCAGTATGGATGAGAATCATCTCCCATGTTTACTGCATTATTCATAACTAGAGAAAAAAAGAAACAGCCAAAGTGCCCACTAATGAGTGGATAACAAAAGCATGGTACACATATACCATGGAACACCATAAGAATGGAACTGTGGCTTTTGTAATAACACAGATGGAACTGGAGAAGCTTGAGGTAAAAAAAAAAAAGTTACATAAAGACAGATTCCACATCATACATGGAATCTCAGAAAAAACCAAGCCAAACCAAGTCAGATTGTCACATACACACAGAATCATCTCACAGAAGTTGAGAGCAGAACAGTGGTGACCTGAGGCCTAGGACGGGAGGGAGGAAGGGTGGAGGCAGCTAATGAAGAGGAACAAGAAGTTTCTGCTGTGTTATTTATGACTATTGTTAAAGAAGGGTATCTATAGTTAAGGATGAACCATCTATTTCAAAAAGCTAGAAGAGGGAGTTTTGAAAGTTTTTTTTTAACCACAAATAAATAAATGTTTAAGAAGATAGATATTTTCACTAGACTGAAATACTATGCAGCACATACATATAGAACACCCCCACAACACCCCATTACAATTTTCTAGCAGCTGAAATTAACTCACAGGCCAAGGATGCAGATGAGCCATTGGGCAGTCACTCAATATGTACTTCAAACCTAAGTCAGGAAAAGCATCTCTGGGCAGGACTGAGTGCAGTGTTTAAGGGACCCAGACACATACATGTAAAACATCAACAATATCCATAACAAAGATGTAAGAGCAAAAAGCATGTCAAACATTCCAACTGTTATATCCCAGGGGACGGTGCTATTGGGAGCTATTGGGAGCGGGCAGGAGACAGTGCTGGACACTCTATTATGCCCCTCCCTAAACAAACAGTTATCTGGCTTCCAACATGGGTGCCTCTGGGTGTTCTTGCCTGCCAACATGTCAGCAGTGTGGAAGTTGAGCAGCCCTGACTTATTGGCTCCATCCCTGCAACAAACCTAAAACAAGGAGGCAAAGCACTATGAGTGAGAGGCAGGGTAGGTCTGAGGATTAATGAAACCCTGCCCATGAGAAAGTGCAGTTCCCCTGCAAACCCTTTACCCTAAACCTCCCAGTTAAAAAGCCACAAAACTATAATAGCATGGTTGCAACTTTGAGACATGTGCTTTTCCTCTTCATAGTTTACAAATCGTGTGAAACACTTTGGTTGCTATTTAAAATTTGGTATTATTGTTCTAATTTCAGAGACTGTGAGATGTTAAGTTTTAATACTTGGGGGGTATTGGCTATGTGTCTAGGTAGATAAAAGCTTTGTTTGGGGCGTGGTGGACAGACCTGATTGATGGGCATACTAGGCGGTACAGGCAAGGACAGACCCACCAAAGAGAGGGAAGAGAAACCAGAGGAAAACCCTGTATTTTACTTGAGGGTACAAGGGTAGAGGTTGGTGGAGCTAAGACTTGAGGACCCCAGAGTCTCCAGTCAGTCCTGTGTCTTGGCACAATATAACTTTTTTAGCTCTTTGAGGCAAAACCCATCCAGAAATTATAGGGTGGTTGAAAGACAGAACACTGCAGAAATCATGGGACCAGGGTGGATATTCAAAGGAAAGATAAGGAGATAAAACTTGGCAGGAGAGAGGAATAAAGCTTCCCCCACTCCTGTCCTTGTGGTTAGGCGAAGTTATGTTAAGACCCACAGTCTGGGAGGAGTGTGACATTGAGGAGCAGGAAAACAAAACTCTTGTGGCCAGACTAAGTTCCTTCTATTAGAAGTTAATGCAACGGGCGAAGAAATGTCCATTTAGAGAGATGGTTGTGTGGGAGTGGGAGGGCCCGTCTAACAATGGCAAGGTAAATAGGAGGGAAGGCACACACACGGCCATTTCTCCAAGGCACAAATATGGCCATTTCCCCAGCGTTGGCATTTTTCTAGTCAGCTCTTTCCCACCTCCCTTCTTCCCCCGCATTTGGATGGAAACATGACCACAGTCCGCCTCCAGTTACTCACTCTGATGACAAACAAGCCTCCCTCCACAGCAATATCCTTCAGCGGCTGTCAGCCCCTCCGGGGACCGGTGCTTTCTAACATCTGGATTTGCTCAACTGCCTCTGAGGCCGAGGCCCATTTGGGCAGCGCTATCTCAATGGAGGGAGGCCAAAAGGAGTGGGCCTGGGGACTGACACCCCGTGCCCTTTCAGACAGGAACTGGAGTAAAAGGATCCGTGACCTTGATGGAAAGAATCATCTCCACGCAGGCTAGGGCTTTGATCCTAGAGAAGGGAGCATGAGGCATGAATGCTGTGAATCGGGAACCACAAAACCAGAACACTGTCAAGGCCACTGGTCCGGTTAGCTCCACTCTCGGAGGAGACTGTGCCATCCCTAAAGCTGCATTTGATTGGACCAGTGTGAGCACCTGACCCAGGGTGGGCCAGTCATATCCTCTGTTTTAGGAACTTCAAAAACAAACAAAAAACCCCAAAACCAAAACAACAACAAAACAAACAAACAAAAAACAAAACCAGGTGTCTCTGAGAGGTAAGAGCTTGCCCAGCGGAGCCTCTCTAGTGCAGCTCCATTATTTGCCTTAAACGTTTGTTTGCCCTTTGTTCTTTGTCTGTTTTAGGACCCATCTTGCTCGGTAATTGAGCTCAATTCCATAAGTAGCCTCAGGTGGCCTCGAACTCCGGATCTTCCTGTCTCATCCTTACAAATGCTGGGTTTCCAGGGGTGCATGACTGTACCCGGATCTACTCTCCATCCATCTGGGACTCAGATCCAATGAAGCTTCCTCTGGGACACCCTCCCCTAACTCATTTCAGAGGTGTTCTGTCCCAGCCGCCCCGCCCCCAGCAACTGCTTTTCTAGAACACCAGATTGTGTATTACAGCTGAAGTAATTACACGCGTGCTCTCCCTACCTGGAGGAGGGCTTTGCAAAACCGAGGTCTGAAGCTGCCTGTTCTGCCTCTTCTGCCTCAGTCCTGGACTTAGAGATTCGCCGCACTTCTCAACACTGAATAAATGAATGGATGGACAGTTACACTCTGGACAGAATGGATGAACAGTTACACTCCGGACAGGCAATATAAACACAGCCTTCCCTGCTCTGCCTGATAAATCCTACCAGCTCCAACTCATCACGTCCTGTTTCTGAGCTGGTCTGATGTAGGAATTTTACTGGCTCGAGGCTATTACCAGGATGTGACACAGTTTTACATGTTTGGGTGTTTTGACTGGGCACCCTGTGTCTGGTGTCCAGAGAAGCCAGAAGACAGTGTGTCAGATCTTCTTACATTGGTGTCACGGATGTTTGTAAGTTACTATGTATGTGCTGTGAATTGAACCTGGGTCCTCTGGAAGAGCAGCAAATACCTTTAACTGCTGAGCCATCTTTCTGGCCCCTGAGTGCCAATTGTTGATGTGACATTTTACAACCAAGATTATTGAAAATGCTTAGCTTGTAGTGACTGTAAGAAAGTTCTGAGGCTCATAACATTCTTAAATCTTAAAAAATGTCTAAGAGTGGGTATGATGATTAATCGTTGCCAACTTGACAGGATTTGGAATGCTGTGGAAGGATAGCCTCTAGATGTGTCTCTGAGGGCGTTTCCAAAAGGATTTACTTAGGAGGCAGACACCCCCTAAATGCACACACCATCACATGAGCTAGGGTGGGGGTCGCAGGCTGAATAAAAAGACAGATGAGCAGCACAGATTATCTCTTCTGTTTCCTGGCTGCAAATGCAACATTCCTTTCCTTGTGACATCGCAGCCTCCCATCCCAGCCACTGTGACATGGCAGCCTCGCATCCCAGCCACTGTGACATGGCAGCCTCTCACTCCAGCCACTGTGACATGGTAGCCTCGCATCCCAGCCACTGTGACATCGCAGCCTCACATCCCAGCCACTGTGACATGGCAGCCTCACATCCCAGCCACTGTGACATTGCAGCCTCATGTGACATCACTACTTCGAATTTCAGCCACTGTGACATCACAGCCTCGCACTCCAGCCACTGTCTCTGCCACGATGGACTGTATCCCCAAACTGCAAGCCGAAATAAATCCTCCTTCCCTTGGGCTGCTTTTGTCAGGTGTTTTGCTGTAATGATGGGAAGAGTAAACAACACAGTGGAGTGTTTATTTCTGTGTGTCTTCACTTAATTTCCCCCGGCTCTTTAAAGAGTGCGATTTAATTGCACAGCCTCTTTCCCCTCAAAAGAGTTCGGAAAAGGCTCGAGTGAGATGCTGAGTCACATTATATAGTGAGATCTTGAAGGCCACAGAGAACGGACGACTTAAGAAAGGGTCACTATGGAGGCCAGGGCTAGGAGAGCTTTCCCTAGGGATATAAAGCTGATCAGACAGGAGACCCGGAAGAAGGTGGAGAGTTTCTATTTTTAGTGTGAAGTAAATGTTCAAGCATTCCTATCCAGTTTTATTCTCTGTAATGACATGCATACAGTTAAGAATGGGATTTCTTTCAAATCATGTTTTGGTTATTGTCCTGAGACCACTGCACAAGAGTCTAATTAAAAAAAATATATACCTAAAAATAGACAAAAAGGGATGTTTTAGCAATATGCTGTTTACCCAGTGTTCTGCCTGACCTGTGACTGCCAGAAGGAGCAGAATGTCCCGAACCAATTAGTTTGTGGTGAGGTGGACAGCCAGGATAATGAGTCACTAGGTTCGGGGACAAAGGTAAAGGACCCTCCAAACAAGCCACCATCCTCACCATTTTCTGGGGCTTTTAGGCTAAGGTTGCTACCATAGGGGTAGGAAGGAGTGTGGAAAGGAGAAATGGCATCCACCTAGGCCATGCTCCCCATGGGCCATGGAGGCCATGGTAGGTGGGAGCCCTGGGGCAATCATGATTCCTAACATCACAATTGGGGTTTACACAAAGAAATCGCTGAAATACACCTAGAACCCCTAAAAGTGGTTGCAGAACCCACGGTCAGAAATGGAAGGCACCTTGGCAAAGAATGACAGCACAAACAGCCCCTTGACTGTGGGGAGGGGGATGCTTGAGCCTGGCAATCCCCGAGGGTCCAGATATATTGCTGGAAGGTTGAGCTTGGACTAAGGAACAAAAAGGTAGAACAGGATGACTCAGTCTCGAAGGACGGCACGGATGTGAATCAACTTGTACCTGTTTGCTGCTGCTGGACTTTCTGTGCGATTAGTTTCACCTGATTGTTCTGTCTTTTGGCTTCATGTTAAGGTCTTTGGGCAAACTGTGCTCTGATGTACAAGAGTACTTCAGATTCACAGTCAGTGTATCTTAAAACAAGTGTTTCCAAGGTGAGGGAGGGGACCTGATATAATTGCCAAAGCCAGCTGGAGGTTGGCAACTCTTGGATTGTCAGGCCAAGGTCCACAATCATGAATTTTCAGAAAGAGCCAGTGAGTCACAAGGTGGCCACAATTGAGTCACAGCAGATGTCAGTATAGCAAACCTTCACAATCCCTCTTTCTGTTTTATGTTCATCTTTAACCCTGCCCCACAATCATTTGCCTTAGAGTTAACTTCTAGAGGGGCAGGAAGTATTATCTTAGAAAGAAACCAGGTTGGGAAACATGCTCAGTGGTAGAGCTGAGCTTTAAATTTTGAGTTTAAAAATGTTTATCAGGAGCAGTGGAGAGGGTCTTAAAGTATTTCCAATTTGAGTTTCTTTATGTATGGCTGTTCTGTAAATATTTTGTTTTTTGTTTTTGTTTTGTTTTGTTTTTTTCATTTTTTGAAAGTGGACAAAATCTGTGGGATTTCCCCCCCTATAAAACATCACACACACACACAAAAAAAAAAAAAAACCCAAAAAACAAAAAACAAAAAAAAAAAACCTGTTTCTTTACACACAAATAAATTTCTTTGATTAAAACAAAAATGACTCAGTCAAGGAAAGCATTGTTTTGGTGGACCACAAAAGTCTAAGTTTCAAGCCTTGCTCACCATCTCTCTGTCTGCCTGTCTCTGTTATTGTATGTGCATGTGTGAGGGCATGTACTGTGACATGCATGCAGAGGCCAGAAGACAATTCCACAGATTTGGGTCTCTCTTTCTACCTCTACATGGGTCTAGGGATCAAACTCAAGTTATCATGTGTCTTAGCTACTTTTCTTTTGCTGTGATAAAACATCATGCTCAAGACAACTTATAAAAGAAAGTGTTTAATTTGGGGCTCATGGTTTCAGAGGGTTAGAGTCTATGACCATCATGGTGTGGAGCATGGCAGCAAGCATCAGGCAGGCAGGAAGACATGAGAATGGAACCATAGATGAGAGCTCACATCTTGAGAAACAGCCTAGAGAGAGAGAGAGAGAGAGAGAGAGAGAGAGAGAGAGAGAGAGAGAGAGAGACTGGGGATGATATAAACCTTTTGAAACCCCAAAGCCCAGCTCAGTAATACACCTCCTCCAACAAGACCACGTCTCTTAATTCTTCCAATTGGGGACCAAGCTTGCATGGGTCAGTGCATTTACCCGCTGAGCCACCTCAATGGCACCATCACTAACATTTCAAGCAATGTTGGACTTTGGTTTTATCACCTGAAGAGCAAAATCTGCACTATCTGGCTTCACTCATTCAAGTCTACAACGTATTGTGCGCCTGCTATGTGTCAGGGACACAGGGTGAGCAGACAAGTGTCGTTCCTGCCCACATGGGGCTCTCATATAGGAGACAAACCTCGGGGGATGTGGGCCGTTTCTAAATTGGGTTAACTCAGGTGGGAAAAACCCATTCTCTTTCTGTTTTTTTTTTTTTTATTTCTAATTTGACTTTTTACTGATTTGCTGTGAATTTCACATCATGTGTCTTGATCCCACGCTTCTCCCTGCCCTTCCCATCATCTCTCTGCCCTTGCAACCCACCCCCATAGAATGATAAAGTTTAAAAGAAAAGAAAAAAGAATTCAAAGGACAGAAAAACCTTGTCCTGGAAGTGGTAGCGTGGCACACAGAAACCCTTTCAGTCCATACATCTTTACTGGCAAGCTTTCATTGCAATGAGGCTTTGGAATGGTTTGAGGCCTCTGGTTTCTGCCACACTATCAATCCTGGGCGTCACTGGGGCTCCTCTTGTTGCTCTGTGTCACGGAGAGCCCGCGACTTTGGGTCTGCAGGATGCGCCCCTTCTCATGCTCCCGCAGATCATAGATGGGGTGGATGCTGGGGTGGGCCAACTTATAGCTCTGGTTCTGGGCCTGGGCAGCCCCTCAGCTCTCCCCTGTCCTCAGCAGCAGGGTGAGCTCTCCAGCATTGCCCTGGCTAGTTCACCTTGTGCATCAAGGAGCAAGGGGCTGGGTGGTTGTCCTGCTCTCCTCTCAGGACCAGCTCACCGCTGGGGCCAGCTTTACTGCGGTTACCAGACAACATGCAGAGGCCCCTCTCCCGAGCGCTGCAGCTGGTCAGAGGCAGGGCTAGCTCTCTCTCACTCTCTCTTAGGGCCAGCATTCCCACCTGTCACAGGTGGTGAGGGACATCCTTCCCTTGCCACCACTTGGTAGATGGGTGTGGGGTCAGAGCTCCCACTCACAGGACCACAGGTGTTGTCCAGGTGAGATGCCCGACCTGCTCTCCCAGCTGCTGCAGCCAGTGAGGTGCTTAGCCAGCTCACTTGTTTTCCTGATTTCAGGGCCACAGGGTGTGAGGGGCATCAAGCATGCCACCTATGGCAGGTGAGGGGCAGGGCTAGCTCTCATTCACTCATCTTCTTGGGGCCTGCTCACCCACGCCCCTGACAATAGGGCCAGCTCCACTGTGCTGTGCAGCCTAGTACAGGGCCCACTCTCTCTGGTGCTGAGGTTGGTGAGGGGCTGGGGGGGGGCGTTCTTAGTGTGGGCTGCACCATTCTGTGAGCTGAAGTCCCGGACTGAGAAATCGGACTGAGCATTGCTCATTGTCCTCTGGCTCCTGCCTATGGATGCCCCACAACCAGCTGCCTCACATTCCTCCCACCATGCTTTCCCTGCCCCAACAGGCTGTGCCCTCAAACTGGAAGCCAAAACAAACACTTCTGCAAGTTGCTCTCGTCAGATATTTAATCATGCAAGGAGGACAGTAATATAAATCCGGATCCTTGGGTGCTTGCCACCTTCCTCCTCCACCTTGTTCCTGTGGACGAGGCTTTGGCTCACAGTTTAGGAACTACTAGCAGGCACGAAGAAAGGCTTAGAACAGCAGCTCCAAGAGTAACTAGAGCGTGCATTAGCCACCCTTTCTACCAGCGAGAGCAAACTGTGGAGAAGCTGGATGAGGCAGGAGAAACTGATGGGTTCCAGAACAAAGTCAGGAAATGATTACAGCCTCCTTCTAGGAAAGCTAGAAATCTTCCAGGCCCGCTTCAGACGGATACTCAAACCAAGATTTTAGCAATGCTTATGAAAGCAGCAGCACATCTGACCGGCACTTCTAGGGATAGTGAGTGATCACAGGAGGAAATGGAAAGCAATGAGCTGATCGCTCGTAAAGGTAAAAATACTGCAGCTGTGATTTTATCGAATTCATGAGCCGGTTCTTTTCTGCTCTATACAAACATGATTTACGATGCAGTTCATTGTAGTGTGAAGTGTGAAACATTTACATGAGACACAGGAAAAGCCTTCCTACCTATAGGGATAGTTACATGTCAATGAAGTAGAAGGCTGTAGCATAAAATCAGTTAAAATCAGCATGGTAGATAAAGTGCCTATTATCTGAATCTTTTTTTTTTTTTTTTTTTTTTTTTTTTTTGGTTTTTCGAGACAGGGTTTCTCTGTGGCTTTGGAGGTTGTCTGGGAACTAGCTCTTGTAGACTAGGCTACTCTTGAACTCACAGAGATCTACCTGCCTCTGCCTCTGCTCTGCCTCTGCCTCCAGAGTGCTGGGATTAATGGTGTGTACCACCATTGCCCGGCCAGTGAACCCAAAGAAACAGTGCCTGGTTTCTGTGATCCTCATCTTTGATGTAAAAAAAAGCTGGATGCCTGTAGGCCAAGAGCAGTTCTCTTCCATTTGAAGATTCCCAGTCCTAGGATGTCTCCATTTGTCCTAGGATGTCTCCATTTCCAGGTCATTCTCCACTTTTATTCTGCTCGTGGTCCATGGAGCTGACCTGAGTACCTGTACAAGGACCCCTGCCCCAGAGAGATTGAAGTCATCTCTATGTCCCCAGGAACTGAAGAACTGGGGGACTCACTAACCAGTCCAAGACAGACACGCAGAGTCTGATGACATTTGCTGTGGCCACAGTCTCCCTTGGGTCCAGGTAAAAAATGCTCCTGCCCTTGGCACCCCACCACCCACTGTTGGCAACCCTGGCGCTCCCTAGCCATGCACAGACATTAGCAAATAGTTCTTCAGCAGGCTCCCCTTAGTTCCCCTCCCCCCTTGAATGTTGTATCATCTGTCTCCAGCTGGAATTCTGACTCCCAGACTCTCTGGACCTGATTAGAGGAATTTCCAAACTGTCACTCAGCTTGTGTTCTAGTGAGAAGGTATTGAGCAAGCAATTTGTAATGCTTAAACAATCAATACTATTTCCCAAACTCCCTGAATGCCTGGTATGTGCGAGGGACTGAGCTAAATAAACTATTGGTGTGATGTAATGACAATAGCATCCCTTTGTAACTATTTTAAAACCCTTACTTGCCTGGAAACCAGTGTCCTTAAGGGAAGCCCATCGCCTGAGATCACAGCATGGGTAATTAAAGGAAGAGGACATGTTCCTAGACAGATTTCATGCTTTACACATTCATTCTTTTGCGTTAACTTGTTATTTCGTTTTTGAGACAGGATTTTGCTGTGCAATTTAAGATGGTCTCCCACTCACAATCCTCCCGCCTCAGCCTCCCCACTGCTGGGATTACAGGCATGCATCACCACACCGCATCTATGCTTTACGGCCTGTTTTGAACAACCGTAATCACAAGGGTATTGAGGAGAATAATGAGCTGCTATGCCTGGACTTGAGAAAAGCAGGACCCAGGCATCAGAGAGAAGAGAAGCTGCTCCAGGCAAGAGATTGGGTGGCTGGGTGAGGAGGGTAGCAGCATGGGTGGCAGCATGATCTTGATTTGCATTTGCTTTTAAGATGGAGCCCACAGGGGGACCCCGCTGCTGTATGGAATGGACAGAATGGCTGCAGCAAGCCTGAGAATCAGTCCCTGCAGTGTGGTCACAAGCTCCTCACTCAAGGAAGACACAAGCCACATCCAAGTATATATAACTCAGTGCTCACTTCCCAACCCATCAATATCTGCCTTGCATAAGGGACAAATACAGTTTCATGAATAATAATCACGAACTTCCAGCCTCTCCTGTATCCTTTTGTGACTCAAACCCGGTCTCTCTGAAGGGCTTTGGGGAAGTCCATTATTTTCAGTGATGCCCCTCCCCCACCGCAGTATTTCAATATCATAGTGAGGGAAGTAGATTCCAACTGCTGGATCCTGGAGACAGGAGAAGCCTGGCCTGGGGGACAGGGATGATGAGGTAAGGACACACAGAAGAAGGAGGCTTCAATAGTAGAAGGCAATTAAAATCACAGCTTGGATCTAAGGGCTTATGGGACAGGAAGATGCAAGTGTTAGACAGTCGAAGAGCCTTAGACAACAGAAGAGCAGACCAGGTAGACAGGATCTGTATCAGATGAGGCAGGGGTCCTGCTCAGGGCCAAGAGAATGGTTTTGGAACTTTCCACAGGGGAAGCCGCAGCACCTTTCCTTGTTTCTGTCTCCGCAAAGCAAAGCAGAAGATGAAACACAAATCATGTGGATAGGTCACAATATCAATGGAAATGATGCACTTGGAATGTACATTTTGATGGAGTTATGAAATATACAAGGTAAGAAAATACTCTGTTCATAGTCCTTCTCTGTCACATTCATTGCATAGGCAGATATATTTCTTTCCAGCCCATTTCCTGTGTGCAAATGCAAGGCTGAAATCAATTTTACTTTTCTTTTTAACTGCATTTAGATTAAGTCAAACTAGGTCAGAATAGGTCACCAGACTTTTTCTCTAAAGTTAAAAACTCTACATCTGTATTGCTCATGGCTCAGTTAGCCAAGTGCTCAGGGACCTGAGTTTGGTCCCCCAGAACTCATGGGAAACGCTGAGTGTGGTGGATGTGCCTACAATCCCAGTAGTGGGAAGATGGAGACAGGGGGATTCCTGTGGCTTGCTGGCCAGCTGGACTAGTTAAACCCCTGATCTCCAGGTTTAGTGAGTGACTTTATTTTTAAAATAAGTTGGCAGGGTCTGAGGAAGACACCTGACATCAACTTTCTCTTCTACACATACATGCCTGTGCATCTACACATACCACACACAGAATTCAAAACCAGTAACATTCACATAATGCTAATTGCACAGTAGGCCCTGTTTTATAGTGATGGTTGCTTTTAATACACACAATTCATGAAGTCTAGCCTAAATCATTATTATTGTCTCCATTTTGCAGGTGAGGGCTGGCAATCACCTAAATGGGGAAGAGGGACAGGTAAGCACAGAGGTCGTGTAGCTAAGGATGCTGAGACACCGACAGCACGTCAGACACTGTGAGTTTACAGTAGCCAATAAACAGTAGTCAGAAGAGGTTGGGATGAACTATATCTCATTCACATGACAGGGAGAATAGGGGAATCTTATTATTGTGACTGCCACTCTGCCAACATAGACTATGGACCAGTTTGGTCACCCTCAGATTTCATGATGTCACCTAAGCCAAACAGTTCAGTGCTAGGGACACTTCATTAACAGTGTCTGTTTTGGGGCAGCCCCCTAAACAGTGTTCAAAATCCACATGCATCTCACTTGTAATGATGTTCTATGTTTAGGGAACCAAAACCCATGACCCCTGATTGCACTGCATCCAGGATGGAGTTCAGGGTATGTGACAAATCTGTATTAGATTATTAGAGGTGGCAAATTCATCCATGAAATGGTACAACACTTTCTTTTTATTTCTAGTATCTGTGAGCTCATGGAGCATCTCTGTTTCATAGACACAGAAGGAGAGGCGTGGAGACATGTGCAAGGCCACAGGGCTGGTCAGTGAAGGAGGTGGGAAGAAGGTGGTACTCTTGACCATTCCCCTCACTTCTTAATGCAACATGCCTGCCCGGCACACTGCGGAGCCTCTGTGGGTTTCCATTTTCCTATTCTTCAGAGGTGGAATTAGAAGCCCCGCCCTCATCCACTTTAGCTCATCAGAAGGCTCTTAGGGATGCAGCCCACTCCTGGTCACTCAGGGATCTGTAGGTACCATGGCTTCTGATTCTGCAGGGAGCTTACAGTCTAGTAGGGGACATGATTGGTGGCACAAGAAAATGAATAATTAATTCCCCAAGTGTGATCCAGGGCCAGACTGAGAAAGCAGCTGAATGGGTTTTGCTTATTGGAAACTGGATCATCATTATCTTAAAACGTTTGCTGAAAACCACTTCTCCGTGAGGCAAAGGCTAGACATTGGTGGACACGTCATCACCATATGACTCCAAGTTCTGTCCCAATTTGCCCAATGCTGAGCTAGGGAGCTATGGGCAGCTGGCGGATATGCAACATCTCAACAAAAGCATGAACACTTACTTAGAAGGTGCGTTAGCTTTTCCTCCACACAATCTATATGTTGCAACATCTGTCCCACAAGGATATGCATGAGAAGGCAAGTGTTGAGGAAGCAGGGCTCAGGGACAATGGTGAGTTGGATTGTGTAGAGACACTGAGGGAACCCGGCCATGGAGGCTGAAGCTGGGGTTTTCGATGGCAGAGGACTAGCTGCTGTAAGCAGAAACTGGTCTTGACAGCGAGAGCCGAGTTTGCACCACTTTGAGAAGCAGTGTACAGGAGCGAGCCCTTTATAATACTGAGCTTCGCTTCATTAAGCAAGCAGAAGAATGAGTATGCTTGGTTTTGACTTACCACTGTGGCATCTCAGAGCCTATGGCAGGCGAGGTGGCATCTGTCCCAGGATGTCTCATCTTTCATTCTGTCTTTTCTGCTGCTGGGAAAACTCCTCTCTGGCTTTGTATTTGTCCCATCATTCATTCTAACATTGCAAGAGAAACAGCATCCACTTCCAAGATTTCAATGTTCCATAGTTGTCAAACAGCACTTCCCTTCTCTGTAATGTTTTCCAATGCACTGGCTCACCTTGGGACATCAGAGCTTGGCATTGTCTACCTACGACGACAACTCTTATAGGAGCTCCTCCTTGCCTTCTGTCTTTGAAGCCATTCTCCATACAGTAGCATGAATGACCTGTGACTTTCCCCCACTCCCCTGCAGGCTCTAAGTTGCTTCGTTGGCTTAGCCTAATCCCCAGTTCCCACTTGGGCCTTGCTTATTCACTGGTCACTACTACCGTAGACCTTTGACTAGGACTCTGACCTTAGAACTCAAGAGATCAGAAGAAAGAAGAGCTGAATTGTTAAAATGAAAATCACCACCATTTCCACTCTTCTCTAGTCCTGATACAGATGATTCTGATATCAATTAATCTGAGCAATCTGCTCAAAATCAGTGACAACAAACAAACAAAGGGACCCAAGATAAACCCAGAAGAGAAGCAGTGAAAGAAAGATGCAGGCTTTTCTGGTTTCCCTGGTTAGGGCCAACCACTCCTCTATTGTTCCCTCACTGGACCTTGCTTGTAACTCTCTTTTGCAGTCTGCGGTTATCTGTTTATTTCTTTGCACACTGACATCCTGGGTTTTCAGAAGATGCCTGTATCATCTTTTTGTTTGTTTGTTTGTTTTTTGTTTTTCAAGGGTTGCCTGTATCTTCTATGCAGGATACAGTTTCTGTGCAATGCATCCAGTTGAGGAGAGTCTCATAAGAATGCAATTATAATTCTTAAATCACAATAGTATGTCTCCAATTTTCATCCCAAGCATCTGTTTCATTAAAACAGCCTGTTGTCGAAGTATTCCTCTGTTTCAAAGGATTAACGCTCTTACTAAGTGATTTGCTCATAGAAACCACTATGGAGAAGATCACTTCCTAAGAGAAAACTTGACCAGGGGCAATGCCATTGAACCCAACAAAGAAGCAATACAAGTATCCATTAGGTATGTGGCAGAGACTCAGTGTCCTGTGTGAAATGCCAAGACAGCTGTTGGCAGGATGTGAGGAATGGTACCCAAGTATATTCCTTGTGGGGATGTCAACCTGTTAGAACCTTTCTAGGAGGAAATCAAGTAATTCAAACGGTAGAGTTTTCTACTCTTGAGCCAGCCTTTCCAGGGCCTGTGCTTCAGGAATAATCAAATAAAGACGGCAAGTTTATAAAGAAGCATGGTAAGTGAAACACTGTTAACCACTCAAATGCAGATGCATCAAACTCTCATCAGTGGTGGTTTGGCTAAACAACTCCTCATGGCGTAAGGTATAGTACAGAAGCAGAGAGGCGTATCTCCAGAGTTCTGCATAGTTACAAGGAGAGATGTCTATAATGGATGAGGGGAACAGGCAGGTTGTGAAGCATTTTGCCCACCTACCTACCCACCCTTCTTTCCTTTCATTTGTCTATCAAGAACAAAGTAAGAGTATGTATCAGACCACGAATGTCAGTTATCACAGAATAAAGTTAACTTGTTACTGATTGCATATTTTATATCAGATCTTGAAGATTCAGTAAGGAACACGTATTGCTCTTAGAACAACAGCCAAGACAATAAATATTGCCTTTTGGGGAAAAGGTTTTTCCTTCTGAGAGACTTACCTGTGCTAGCACGAGCAGACCCTGTTGTCACAATAACTTTTTTGTTGTGAGGGACCTCAGCTTGGTGCCACAGTTCCTGTGTGAAAAGTCTCATATAATATGAGGTTTATAGTGCTTTTTACTAATTGTAAAGATTTATAACATAAAACATTTAGTCTGTTCCTACTCCAGCATAGGGGAAAAAAAATCACAGTTTTCAACAACCAGTGGGTAACATTGTGTGGATAATAGACATTTCATGTACTGTCGTACTCCTTTCGACTGTGCTTTTAAACATCTCTGATTGCAGAACAAATTCTTGTAATGACTGGATCAAAGTTGTGCAAATTTGAAATTTTGAGTCACTGTTGCTTTCTCTAATGTAAATGTGCTACCAAAACAAAACAAGCTGCTCTCCGATTTCTTTTTTGCTCTTCCCTGTGTCTGCTTGGCTTGACTTACTGTTTGAGAGCCCCCAAGTGTACACCCCCACCACACACATCAATAACGTGTTCATTCCTAGAATTTTCTCCAAGTCCCTTCTTGGGAAACAGGAAGCATTGCACATTGGGTTCATTGTATCATTTTGTGCTGTCTATATGTGGAAACCTGGAAGTCTGAAAACACCGTACTCCCCAGTAAGAGGCATGTTCTCCAGAGTCTCAGACGAACATCCATGTTGCATCAGTCATCAAGCCATCCGGGCATCGGAAGTGCTGGCTGAGAGCCAGTGAAAGCTAGAGTCACAGAGGAGAGAGATGGGGAACATCACTTACCATCAGCGACTAGAGCAATGGAGGGTTATGGAGAAAGATGCTATCTTAGCCCATTGATTCCTCTCTCATGAGTCTCCACTTATCCCAACACACAAACTGTGAGCATGCACCATCTTGGATGATGTGGCAGGGTCTAGGTGGCTGAGGGGTGGTCCAACCTGGGCTGTTTCTGCTCTTTTCAAAAGTCCCTGGGATCTGTGGTGTTATTTCCATCGACTTCTACTCTACTTTATGGTGCTTTCGTCTTTTTGCTTTTAATCTTTCTACTGGCCTCTTACTCACACCTCTCTTTGGAAGACAGCCTTCTGATAATAGACTGCTTCCCTGTTACGAGCAGTTTTCCCGCCAGCCTGGTCCCACAGCCGCATCAGGCCCAAATGACACACAGCTGTTGGCCTGGTACTACTGTTACTTATTGGCTAGCTCTGTCTTAAATATTAACCCATTCCTATTAATCTAAGTATTTCCACATGGTCTTGGCTTACGGGAGAGAGGGTCCAGACCTCTGTTCTCTTGGTCCTACATTTTGGCTCTCCTCCTACCTCTCCCCGAATCCTCTTTGTCTCCTAGTCCCGCCTATCTTGTTTTCCTATTGGCCAAAAGGGCTTTATTCATTAACCAATAAGAGAAACATATTTATAGAATGACATCTTCCATCACTTCCCTCACAGTACAGGGCCCAGAAGATGTCTCTCCTGGCTTATAGGGTCATCATGTAGTCATTTTCAAGGGACACTCCCCAATACTTTTTTTTATTTCAGCAGACCCCTCTAGAGCGGACAGTCTGACTACTGTCAAGTTCCTATCTTTCCTAATTAAAATATCTTCTCCCATTTTCCTAAATGCAAAGGTGAAAGAGATAATGAATCCGGGGGATCAAGTAACAGGGAGGGAAATGAGAAAACTCACTCACTCACTGCCATGGGCCTTCTGAGGCCACGTCACCCCCCACCCCCCTAAAGCCTTGACTCACTGAGGACGGCACTAGGCTGCCTCTCAGTTCTGGGATGACACACCTGGCAGGCCTAGCCAATGTCCTTATAAGGCAACTGCCATGCCTGACACTGACTGCTTCCCTGGCTCATCTGTCAGCACACGATGAAGCAATGTGCTTGGCTTGGGAAGGGCAGGGAACAGCATGCTGCTGACTGTAGTCTGTAGTCTGGCTCAGATGGCCCTACTTCCCTTTCTGTTGGATTTGAAATGGAAAACCTAATTCTGGGAGAACCTTAGGACTGAGACCATGTAATTCCTTGTCTACATTACATGTTAAGCTTCATTGAGCAGTTGTTATGGTTCCACACCCGACCCAGGCATTGAATTTAGGTAAGTCTCCACCAGTGAGCTACCAGTGAGATTAAACTGTCACCAGTCACAGTTTGCAAGGAAGGGACAAGGACTAGGTGTAGTGTCCCTGGATCAAACATGAGTCCATCCGTCAGCTAAAATGGCACATTCAAGTCAAATTAGAATTTCAGATTAACAATGGATATTTTATTTTAGTATACCTATTGCTATGGTTTGGACAGCTTCTAATTTCATGTTGGAACTTAATCTCCAATACAAGTGTTAAGAAAGAAGTCTGTAGGAAGTGATTAAACAAACACTGAACCCCACTTGGATGGGGTTTGGACCTCAGTAAAAGGCTGCTGGGGATGGGTCAGCCTTTTCTGTTTTTCCTCTGCTCAGATGCCACAGTTCCTGTCCGGAGGACTTGGTATCAAGGCGTTACCTGAAAGGAGACTGATTTCTTGGCAGATCTGAATCTGCCAGTACTTCACTCTTAGACTTCCCAACTTCTGGAACAGTGAAGAGTGAAGCTCTGTTGTTTGTAAGGCCTGTCTGAGGAGATGCTGTAGCAGGACAGGAGACCAAGACAAGCACTTCTCAACTTTGCGTGGGGTGGAGACTCTTACTCGCTATTCCCTAGAGATTCCAATTTGACTGGGTACCAGCTTCTCCCACCTTCCTCTTTTCCTCCCACTCCTTTTTGCTAAATTTGGCAACCCTGGACCACACCCATTTCCGTGCCTGTGATGTGATGTTCTTCCAGAGAGAAACAATTCTGTCGCCACACATCTTTCTTCAGGGAGGTTCTCCCAGGGCCTGCTTCTCAAGCCCAGCTCCCACTTGCTTTATTTTATTCACGGCCTGGCATTACCTTGAGTGTTCACTGCCTTGTCTGCCTCCTCGCTAACTGGCCTTCCTCAGAAAGTCACGGACTCAAGTCTGCTGATGGCCATTTCCCCACACAGCCTGGCATGAAGTGGACAAAAGGAACAATTCTCTTTCTCTCTGCCTCTCTCTCCTTCCTTACCTCTCTCCCTCCTTCTATCTCAGTGTTCCTTCATTTCTTTCTCTTTCCAGTGCATCCCTGTGAAGCACAGGCTGGTTTTGAACTTGTGCCACATCCTGCCTCAGCCCCTGCCAAGTGCTGGGATTGTAGGTTTTATAGGTGCCACCACACCTGTTCAGAAACTATTCCTTGAATAAATGGCTTGTTCCGCCCAATCAAGAGAGAATTTTGAGTTTGCATGTAGCTTAAGAAAGAGAAGGAAAAGAAGACCCTGAGAGCATTGGGGAACCCTTTGAGAGATCAGAGGGAAGACAGAGTCAGGAACAGGGGCAGAATAAATCACGAGGAAAGGAAGATTCGTCCTGAGGTCTGTGAATTCGGAGATGCTGTAGGTGCCTATGTTACAATAAAGCTTGAGGGGAACTTTGGTTGATTTCGTGACAGGCGAGGTTGACCAAGACGGGGGACAAACACGCCAGGCAGACAGAGCTTAAGTATGAAGTTTTATTAGAAAGAGAAGGGAGGAAAGGAAAGAGAAAGGAGGTACAGAGACAGAGACCGAGAGAGGAGGGAGACAGGAAAAATCCTGTCAGTCCCAGGGGAACAGCAGGAAAAAGAGAGGTAAAGAGAAGAGTAGAAAGAGAGGACCAGGAAAGGAAGGATCGTGAAAGAGAGCGGAGGTCTTTCTTTTAAAGGGGTCCTTTGCACCTGCCTGCAGACTAGTATTCATGGAACCCTGGGCTGACCAGGGTACTGCCTGAGTGATTCTGCCAGGTGACAAGGGCAGGCCAGAGTAGTGCCTGAGTCCTTACAGTCTGTACAGGCAGCAGGATGCCATTGATAACCAGGGTAATGCCACATATACTTTCAGAGCACAGGTTGCAGGACATAGACTCAGTTTGTATCTGAACTCCACTTAATTGCAGTCAGGTCACAGGCAATCTATAACCTCTGCAGTCCTCAGGTTCCTTATCTCTTCAGTGGGGAGGTGTAAATGAGATAATATTCACAGAGCACCCGACACGGCATCTCCGACCTGCTGAGTGCATCATGTTCAGCAGATGTGAATGCTGTGCGCTTGGCAGACATATTCCTATCCTCAAACTTCACACTCACTGATGCTGGATCCCGCGATGGCCACTTTTCAAAAAGAGGCACCTTTTCATGTTGCTTTTGCATCTGAATCACTGGAGAAGGGTTGTGGGGCCACAAGGTGGGGTTAAAGATTGGCAGGCAGAGGTGTTGTTCATGCACGTGGATGCCAGGAAGGCTCTCCTGCCAGCCGTGTGACTCACAAGCTAGCCTCACGGCGAGAGGATCCAGGCTCAGTCACAGCATACACTGAGGCCTTTGAGATTTCTAGGAAATAGTCAAAGCTGCAAGCATTGAGCCTGCAGGTGTGAGGAGCACACAGAACGAGTTACAAGGTCGGTGCAGAAGTCAGCTTGGCTGTGGCACTGTGTGTCACTTAACCTTGGGAGCCTCCCAGTCCTCCTGTGAGAAAAGCTGTAATATTTTCTGCTGTCTCTTACAGGCCTGGATGGCCATGAGATGAAGCAGGGTATGACCCCGGGCTTTGCAATAGGAAACTACTATATAAAGCCTTGGATCACGCTGATGTCATCAGTATGGTCGGAGGGATGGAGGAGGGGGGGCTTGGATACTTAGCTGGTGACCTCCAGTTCCATAGCTGTCTCGGTGTCACCCACACCCTGCACCTCATAGACACACACCCTTTTCCCGGCGCCAGAATAAAATGGGATTCCTGATGTGTCCCCATGAAGCTAGAATGACACAAGGTCATACCCCAGCACTTCCACAACCAGCACATCCTTGCCAGCCAGATGTGTGCTTCCCTGTGTGCACCCAGGGAAGCTGCAGAAGCAGGAAATTAGTGGTGGCTCTGTGTAAACAGCTGTTATAAACATCAGCAACGCAGCGCTTCGCTCTATGAGTAACTGGGTGTGCTTTTCTCAAACTGGACGCCACACATCGAAGTCCCATAGTCCAAGCACCAATCCAGTCATCCCCTGACCCAGCCACAATGTCTAGCCAGTCCTTAGGTAGAGCGCTGCACAATGATGTAGGCTGAGGCAGCTGAGCAGGGACAGAAGTACCAGGGCCCATGGCACTGGCCTGAGCTCCGAGACCCAGCCTTGCTCTCATTGCCAAAGTCCCGTGCCTGACTTGATATTATTTTCCTGAGGAGAAACATCCATATCTCCTTTGGGAGTGCACTGGTAAGGGCCGCCATCAGGCTGCAGTGGGCAGGGTCCTTACCTCAGACCCTGACATTTCATGCCTGCATTTGGTTAATTAACAAAATGGTTATATAAGTTAGGTTGGAAGGAAACAGGGTTTGAATTTCCCTTCCTTTGTGGAGCTTACTAGACCATGGAATATTAGCAGATAATAATAGTAAATAACAGGAACACAGGAAGGCAGGGAGGCAACATCTGGACAAAGACCCAGGCTGTGTACACCTGGAAAGAACATTCTAGATGGAAGAAGCAGTCCAGTGAGACCCTGACACCTATCCAATGCCTGTGTGTAACCGGAGCCTATTGAGTCAGAGGAGAGGTTGGGAAAATGAGCAGGTCAGGCCAGGTGTACAGAGCTGGTGACAAGTGGTTCAGAGGGAGCTGGTAGCAAGATGCGGCTTAGATTCCGGTGTCCTCAAAGCCCGTAGCATGTGGGGATGCCTCCTGTAGGATAATAATATAGAGCTGGGCACAGGACTTGATGATGAAGGCAAGTGGATGAGACTGAAGAGTCTCAGTGTCCCTCTGGGGAGGGGCAGCATGATGGGTGGACTTGAGGTCAGCCCAGCATGGCCCACCCACTCCCCTATGAAGAGCATGGTGCCCTTCCTCTCACATCCCTCCTCATGCCACTACACTTCTGTGACAGGTATCCCAAAGAGAAAGGAGCCAGGAAGGGGCTACAGCCAGTCCCAACTCAGGTGGCCAGCTTCCACCCCACAGGGACAACAGCGATACAGGTGTGAAGGGCGGGGTCAGTTCTTCACAGAGGACATTGTCCTGACCTTGGTGGCTCTGCTCTGCCCCATCCAGGAAAGCGTGATCTCTAGGTATGCCGTTCACATGGGAAGTGGCTGAGAGAGGATACCCTGCTCAACAGCCTCTATCCTTGGCCTTCATTTCTTCCTGGGCTCTGGCCTCAGCAACCAAGCTCTCAACTGCCTCCTGCTACGTTTCAAGGCAGATCTTTATCTCCACTCTCCCTGGTTCACTCAGGGTGGCCTGCCTCAGACATGGGCATCCACATCCAACACATGGCTGGTTCATGCCTATGTGAGAGACTGCACTGATTAGACATGTCATTGGGCACACAGCTGGTTCACACCTGTACTGGTTCGTGCCTGTACTGGCTCATGCCTGTACTGGTTCTTGCCTGCACTGGTTCATGGACTACACTGATCATTCTTTCACATTTGGGTCCCTGCACTGGTTATTTATTTATTTATTTATTTATTTATTTATTTATTTATTTTGGTAATGGACACAACTAGGGTGACCTGGGAAGAGGGACCCTCAGTTGAGGAATTACCTCCAAGAGATTAGCTCTTGGGCATGTTTGTGGAATATTTTCCTTAAAAACAATTCATTTTAGATTTATGCATTTTATGGGTATGAGTGTTTTGTCTGTATGTATAGCAGATGTATGCTTGGTGCCTGCAGAGGTCAGAAGAGGGTGTTGGATCTCCTGGAACTGGAGTCATGGATGGTTGTGGATCACCATGTAGGTGTGGGAACTGAACCTTGGTCCTCTGGAAGAGCAGCAAATACTCTTATCCACTGAACCATCTCTCCAACCTCTATGTGGTATTTTCTTAATGATTGATTGATGTGGGCAGTGCAACCCTTGAGCAAGCCATGGTCGGGGGAGCAAGGCAGCAATGTTTTGCCATGGTGTCTATGTTTGTTCCTGCCTCCAGGCTCCTGCCTTGGGCTCCTGCCTTGGCTTCTTTCTGGTGGATGGTGACATGGCGGTTGTAGACGAAATAAACCCTTTCCTCCTCTATCGTAGAAATAGGAAACCAACTAGGAGAGGTTTCTACCATTTGGAAATATAACTCATTTCAAATATATAGTATATTCAGTGTCTACCAAGGAAACCAGTGAAAAGTTGTTTTAAGCACTTGTTTACTGCTTACTTTTAAGACATCATAGGCATTTTGAAGAGCATAGATACTCATGGTCATGGGTTCAGTAATATTTTTTTTTTTATCAGCCATGCATCTGATTTATTCCTGAATTTGTTCTGATTGCTTGATGTTGAGAGAGTTTGGTTCATAGAGATAAGTCATAAGCAATGTTCACCGAGTAACTATGCTTATTTATTGTGTGCTTCAAAATAGCTAGTAGTTGAGTGTTTAAAAGTATTCCAACACACACTACATATATGAGCTTGGGGATGGTCCAGTTATGTGACCATTTTATGCCATTGGTGCTTATTCTTACCCTTTACTCTTTTCTCTTTGGAAGGGGGGCTGCCACCCAACTCCCATATAAATCACACATGGAGACTTATTCTTTCTTATAGATGCTCTGCCTTAGCATGGCCTATTACTAGCCAACTTTTCTTAACTTAAATTATCCTGCCTACCTATTGCATCTGGCCTTTTCCTTTTCTTACTTCTGTAATCTACTTTCACTTTTACCCCATGGCTGGCTGGGGAGCTGGCCCCTAGCACCCTCCTCTCCTTGTTCTCTTGCTCCTTGATCTCTCTCTAGTCTCTCTGCCTGCCAGGCCTGCCTATCCTTTCTTCTGCCTTGCTATTGACTGTTCAGCTCTTTATCAGACTGTCAGGTGTTTTAGACAGAAAGTGTCACAGCTTCACAGAGTTAAACAAACGCAATTCAAAAGAATGCAACACATCTTTGCATTGTTAAAACAAATGTTCCACAGAATAAACAAATGTAACACATCTTAAATAGTCCACAACAATAACATACGTTGTGCAGATGTATTTGAGTGGAAATGTTAGATTACACTCCATAATTGTACACAATTGTCATGTGTCAATTAAAAATAAACAGAGGTTTATTTTATTTTTAAAAAACAGTTTGACTGTTTCTTGAAACAAGATTCTTGAAGTGTATCCAAGGTTTCAATTGTAGAATAGGTGGGCATTGTGAGTCTAGCATTGAACCACCAACATCTAAGTGTTTTCATGTCTTATGTTTAATGTAAAAGTTAAACTAAATATAGTTCAAACTTAGGGCGGGTGCTCATGCAACATTTAGCTAGTGTCATATAGTGAGGAGGGAAGGGAGGTGGCCACCTGGGTTTGCTAACATGAATTTTGTTGGCTATGACTCAGGGTGTTATATTTGTACACATTGATTTATATGTCACTTACTGGGACAGAGACTGGGTATCAGGACAATAATCTTTCTAACCAGTGATAGATTCTCTCATTAAATATTCCAGGGTATGAATCAAATCAGTTGAAAAGACAGAGTCTTCTGCATGTCATAAATAAAACACTCTCTTGCCAGCATGAATGAATACCCTGGTGGTATCTAACATGTTAAGATTTCGTTCAGCCAGGCGTTGGTGGTGCACACCTTTAATCCCAGCACTTGGGAGGCAGAGGCAGGTGAATCTCTCTGAGTTGGAGGCCAGCCTGGTCTACCAAGCTAGGTCCAGGACAGGCTCCAAAGCAATACAGAGAAACCCTGTCTCAAAAAACCAAAAAAAAAAAAGGAAGAAAGAAAGAAAGAAAGAAAAAAGATTTGGTTCAAATCATATCAGATGAGGTTATCATAATGTTATAGTTCATTTCTCAATGATTTGAAGCTCAAATTCAGAGTGGTTTTAATGATGACATCATTTGCATTTAAAATAGAAAAATTTATGGACATGGTGTAAAAATCAAAAGATAAAGACTATTTGGTGACAAATAATCCTGCCCCCCTCCCCTCTATACTTAAGTGTTTTTCTGTAGGCAGCCACTGCTACCAGTTTTACGGAAGATCCTTTCTCTTACTCTCTTTCTTCTCAATCTCTCTCTCTCTCTCTCTCTCTCTCTCTCTCTCTCTCTCTCTCTCTCTCTCTGTTTCTCGCTTTGGGTTACCCCAGAAACAGATTGACACACAAGATCATCTGATAGGCACCCCCAGGAAACACCTGTGAAGGACTAAGCACAAAACACTGGAAGGGATGACAGCCGGAGAGGGAAAGAAGATGGAATTAATCACCACTCTGGGCAGAAGAGCAAATCCTGCCAGAGATGCTGGGAGCCAGACCAGGATTTAGGACTCAGAATTATTTCTCCCAAGGGAAATGAAGCTGGAGTTTTATAGCCAGCTCTATTGTTTTAAGAGCTGGGGAGTGTGGGCAGCCAGCCTCGTGGCCAGGCCCAGTGGACTCTGGCGGTCAGGGAAAGCTGTTGTCAAAGATAGGCAAGGACCAATGGTTAAAGTGAACTTTAGTCATTGCAGTGCTAGAGAGCAGTGCAGGCAGGCAGAGCCCCTTCCTCACCCATGGTGATATCCTAAGATTTTGATGAGAATTTGAACCTAATGCTCACAGATAGATATTCCAGCCCAGCCCTGTAAACATCAGACTTCCCTAGAGCTGATGATCTGAAGTACTCTGGCATTTGTTGGCTTCAAATGTAGCCTAGAAGGGTCTGACTTCTGACATTCATTCCTTGTCCCTTTCCCATCTGATCTTGGTAAAATTTCCAACCCAGCAATACAAATGACTCCCGCTTGTGTATGTGTTGTCCCCTTGACTGTCCCTGTGTTCTCGAGGCCTGGGAACCTTTCCTTTCTTCTTACCCATTTAATCCTTCTCTCCTCCTATATCCTGGTGAGTTGAACAGAGTAAAACTGTCCTTATGTGGCTGTGGAGGGCTCAGAGAGATGATGTGTACAGCGTTTACTGCGGCTTCTGGTGCTCTGTAGTGGTCAGCTGCCTGTCCATCTCCTCCACCCGTCTAAGGACTCGAGAGGCCCTCCTCAGTTACTTGGTCTGAGTTGCCTGGCATCTTGTCTGTCTGTCCATCTCCGACTGTGTCAGGAGATTCACAGTGGCAGGAAGCATCGTGCCATCTCTGCTCTTCATTGCCGGCACATTACCAGTGCAGGGCAGAACCACACAGTCGCCATGCATGAGCATGTGAGCATGTAGGGATTCCAAGAGGGGAGAAGCCCACAGGGAGCGGTGCAGGAGGGCTTCCTTTTGCTCCCTTGGAAGGCTTGAGGAGTGGGGTTTAATTTTCTCAAGACATTCTCATCCTATCCTACATCTCTTCTCCTTCCCTCCCTCCATCTCTCCCTTCTCCCCTCCCTCCATCTCTCCCCTGTAAGTCAATCCATTGTTAATTTCCAAGTCTTTACCACGTGCTGGTCACTGTTTTAGGCGATTCAGTGGTGCACAGGACAAAAAGATAACCTCGTCTTTAAGAACTCATGTCCTTTGAAGGTACAGAATGTCCTCGGACTGCTCCCCAAATGTGAGCTGAACAAGGTTGACAATAGACACACCAGTGCAGATGAGGGAGAGCCCACAAGGCCTCAACTCTACACAAAGTTGACTGATTTTTTTTTTTTTTGACAAAGAGCAACACTAAGTCAACAGAGGAAAGCATTATAGGATGGGAGGGATTTTGGCCCATGCCTCACACCTTACACAGCACAAACCTCTATATTGTACCACTGCCTTCTGGATTGAAGAGTCTAGAACAGGGCATGGCTGATGGGAGTACCAGGCAGTTTAGGAAGAGGAGGAAGATGGAGGAAGTCAGGGAGACTCATCTAGAAACACACTAAACACTGGTCTGTGGTCAGAATATGGAGGTCTCAAAGAAATGCAAGCCCTAGGCCCCGGAAGATCGGCTGGCTAGAGTCAGAGACCAGAGCTACAGCCGTGTTATTATCAGCTTCTCATGTTATATGGGTAACAATTTAATATTAAAACATAACTATTTAGAAATTTAATTAATAGGCATAAAATTATACATGGTAGCTAGCACAAGCAGGTCCTGTATAGCCTGCACCCACCTTTCTCCTTTTCCCAAAGGCCAGCATTTACATAATCACCAAACATCATCAGGACCAAGAAAGGGATGTTAATACAATACAGGCCCCATTCGGATTTTGCTAGTTTTTTTTATAGGTCCTGGAAATTTTTATCATGTGTAAAGTCGTAACAGCCACCAAAATGAAGATGGAACTCTCCAGCACCACAGAGCTATCCCTGGTGTTACCCCCCCCCCCCAGGATCTTTAAAACGTCTTTGTTCATTTGAGGTATGAGTCCTCTGTCACATGTGGTTGCTAATGTTCTTAGTTGTCTGCAGTGTGCACACACTCTCTCCCTCTGCTGTCCTCCTCTCCTTCCTCTACGTCCACAAGACATGGCAGAGCTGAGTCTGAACCCAGACTCCTGAACATTTACAGCAGAGCTCTACAGAGTTACACCCCAGTCCTTTCTTTCCTCCTCCTCCTTCTCCTTCTTCTTCTTAAGAGGGTCTTTATAGTCATTTTAGTTTTGAAAAAGTACACTTCATCCTTGTTTTCTTTTATTGATTATAGCTTTAGTGTGTTTAAAATTATTCACTACTCCTGACCCTTAGTATTATTTTCATATATTTCATATATTTTATATATATGATCTTCTTTGAGTTAATGAGTTAAGATGTGAGGCATGGGTCCAAATCCCTCCCATCCTATAATGCTTTTCCTGTGTCAACTTCGTTTTGCTCTTTGTAAAATAAATAAATAAATAAATAAATAAATAAATAAATAAATAAATAAATAAATCAGGGTTGAGGCCTTGTGGGCTCTCCCTCAAACCCCCTGACATGGCTATTGTCCTTGTTAAGCTTACGTTTGGGGAGCACTCATGTTGGTGAGATTGCATGCCTGTAGCTTCTGATATCGCTAGGAGATACAGTCTCACAGTGAACTCCTGCATCTTCTTGCTCTTACAGTCTGTCCACCCCTTCTTCTGCAATGGTCCCTGCACCAGTGTGGGAGTATTTTTCAGATCTATACAGTGTGACTGGACTCTCCAACTATGTGTTTTGTTTGGTTGTGATTTTATGTAATAGTTGCCATTACACAGAGAACTACAGACACCTAAGGAATGCTCAGAATGGGAGAAATAGTCTTGTCCAGCTAAGAGCACATCAGTTGGTTCCCCAACAACAAATGGTAAGCCCTGATAACAGACACATGAGTAGCATTATGCAGACTGAGTAGATTATATGTATCCATACAATAAGAAGAGGGAATGAATTGGAGAGAGATCAAGGTGGGGTATTTGGGAGAGTTTGTATGGAGGAAAGGGAAGGGAGAAATGTGGTTATAGTATACTCTCAAAAATAAAAGAAAAAGTCAGTCAGCCGTGTAGGTGGACTTCTGTTCTACCCACTGGTCTACCCTTCCTTCCGCTATGTACATTACCCTCATCATCATCCTAATAGAGTACATCTGGGATAGAATGATTTCTTCCTTCATTTTTATTTTCCAAACATTTTTTTCTAACTATTATCATCCTGATGATTTTCCACGGAAACTCAATAATAATGTTATCTAATTCTGCAGAAATTCTTGCTGGGATTTTGACAGAAGTTATACTAAATGGACAGAATAACTTCAAGCAAATTGATATTGTTGAAATTCCAATCAGTGAACATAGTATTTTTCTTTTTATTTCTTTAATTCCTTTTGCCATTCTGTAGTTTTCAACAGAAAGGTATGTATTTTGTTGGCACTCTACCTACAAATTTTATTGGGGGGGGACACTGTAAATGGTAGTATGTTTTGGCTTTGGTATCCATATAGTCTTTGATATTATATGAAACAGGATTTGTATGTTGATTTTGTGTGCTGTAACCTTTCTGAACTATTATTCAAGTATATTTTTGTATGTTTTCTTGGTTGTCTTTTGCCACTTAGATTATTTGGGATTATGAATCAGATAATGAGAGCATACCCTGGGAAAGTGAAGACAGTTTTGTCTCTCCTTTCAATCATATGTCATCATGATAATATTAACAACCTTGAGCCCATCCAAAAGAAACCTCAAACACCCTGCTTGCCCACTTGTGTCTGTATTACCTCTCTATTGTTCACTCTGTGCAGAGGGAATGTACACTCACTTTTAGAACAGATCAAGCTCTGTCATTAGGAGAAACATCTGGAAAGAATAAGATACATTCCAAAGCCAAGAGGAAGAATTCAGGGACTTTTCTCATCAAACCTCCTCCATGAGCAAAGGTCACTGGAGGGTGATTCTGTGTACTCTGTGTTCCCTTAGGTGAAGACCACCCAGGGCTCTGGGATGATCTTCTCAGATCTATCCAAGGAGATGAGCAAATGTCTCACCACTGGCCAAGGTCAGAGCCTTGGAGGCAGCCCAAGAACAGGGACTGAGCCCTGGGTCTGAGGAGAGAGCAGAGTGATGGTCTGCGGTTTGGACCCCCATTCTAAACCTACAGGTGTTTTCAGTGGGAGAATGTCAGTCAATTCTTATTTCTTAATCTAGTTAAAACTATGTGTGTGCCTGGGCTGTAGTGGCACTCGGGAGACAGAGGCAGACAGATCTCTGCGAGTTCGAGGCCAGCCTGGTCTACAGTTCAAGTTCCACGATAGGTTCCAAAACAATACATAGAAACCCTGTTTTGCAAAAAACAAAAAACAACAAAAATGTGTGTGTGTGTGTGTGTGTGTGTGTGTGTGTGTGTGTGTGTGGTGTTGGTATGTGTACATGTGTGTGCATAGTCATACAGAGGTCAGAGATTAGTGTTGGGTGCCTTTCTCAATTGCTCCTCACTACATTTTTGGGGAAGGGTCTCTCACTGAACTTGAAACTCCCTGGTTTGGTTAGGTTGGCTGGCCAGAGGGCACCAGTGATCCTTCTGCTTCTGACCTGCTTGCCCAGGGACTGCAGGTGTGCACATCTACAATGAATTTTATGTACAGCCTGGGGGTGTAACGTCAGTTCCTTGTACTTGCAAGGCTAGGTATTTTACTCACTGAGCCACCTTCCTACTCCAGCCTTCGCTTTCTTTGCCCCTGAACTGAGAAGTTATGTGCTATGGGAGCTCACAGAACGTGAATTTATATACAGTTACAAAGAAAGAAAATAAGACAACAAAAGATTCCAGTCTTTATTCACAACAGTATGAATTTGTATGAAAATAGAAAATTATAATGAAAGCATCATTGCAAGAGCTTCTCAATACAATGTCTAAGGTCATCATGGAGGCGAGACTCAAGCAGGATGCTGCTTGCCTGGAATGTGAACTTTGGTCTCCCCAACCCTTTGGCAAAAGACATCTTGAATGACCAAAACAACTGAGCGATTACATTGTACCCTGAATCTCAAGAACGTTTCCACTCTGCTCATACAATTCTCTCTCTCTCTCTCTCTCTCTCTCTCTCTCTCTCTCTCTCTCTCTCTCTTAAATCTTTATCTTATATTTGCTTTGATGGCTACTCCATCTCAGTATTCCACAGACCCTAGGAGCTCCCAGTTTCCCTGTCTTCAGAACACTGGTTCAGAGCTATGAAGCCACAAAGCCACATCTTCCAAGCAGCCTGTGACCCCCACATAATGTCCTTTTTACTTTGCCGTTCCTGATTTGGGATATGGGCAGCTGAGACAGTCAAAGACAGCTCCCTTGCTATCAGCAGGGACCTGGCTGTTTCCCTTTTATCACTTAAGTGTTGAGCAATCCATGGCTAAAGTATACCAAAACATTAGACTCTATTCAGCGCATAACTGATATAGTTGTTAAAAGTGAATGTGTCCAAAAAACTAAAACAGGGAGAATGTACTTTGTTAAATGCTTGGCTATGGATATGTTCATTTAATCTTGAACAGTATTTTTATTTGTTCTCTATAGGATTGGAATGAAATTATATTTTTCTTTAAAGCTAAGGCTAGTTTGAAAATGGTATAATAAATTAGCACAGAAGGTAAAGACAAAATTTGAATGGGATATTAAATTCATGTTTCTTGTGGCTGACCCCTGGCCATATGCACTTCAATCACTGTCATAGTAGGAAATAACAGCACTGGTGAGCAGCTTCAGCAAAAGCCAGAGGGTTCAATCTGAAAGACAGATTCTGGCAGTGGAAGACCGAGCCAAAGACAGTAGGTGCTTGGGCTCCAACGGTGGTAAGGTGACTCTTTCACAGGAACCTGTAATCACTTCTGGTCCCACCATTCACTAATACCAAATTCCACTGACCATCTTAGTATTGGTCATTGGATGTAAAGAGGTCACTGCCCTTGCTCTACAGGGAAAAAAAAAAAGCCTTGAGTCACAAGACACAAGGCTGAGATCTGGGGAGCTCAGGCATCTTTTTGCCTTCTGTCTCAGTACTTCTAGACTCTCCTCTTTGTACCCGTGAAGTCCCTGCTCTGCACCTGATGACTTTATGCCTTCTGTTACCTCTTCTTGGTTCTGATGCTCCTTAGCCATCCTGGGAGTCAAAAAGTGTTGTGGAATATTTGTACACTGTGTAAAGATGTGTTGCTGTGATTGGTGTAATAAAAACCTGGACAGACAATTAGCTAGGCAGGAGAGACTATGTGGGATTTCTGAGGAGAGGAAGGAAGAGGAAAAGGAATCTAGGTGCACAAGGAAACATCAGGAAATGCAGAAGAGGTTGGACATACACTACAAAGCAGAGGTAACTGAGCTAAGTGGCAGGATGTATATTAATAGAGATTGACAGGTTAATTTAAGTTATAGGAGCAAGTTGGGGAAAAGCATAAGCTAAGGCCAAGTTTTCATGATTAATGATAAGTCTCCTTGTTATTATTTGTGGGCTGGTGGTCCAAGAAGGTCCCATGAGAAAGCTTACTCCAAAAAGGAAAGTCTTGCCCTTCCCTTGGTTCTGTAAGACCCGCAGAGGGCGTGGACCCTCATGCCTTGACTCAGGAAAGGCGGACCCACTAAATCACTCATGAGAAGTGGTCTTGATGCAAAAGCATGAGGTCTTTTATATTCCAGTGCACTGGGGTCCACAGCCATACTCCACGTGGGGTAGAGGACTGGGAACCCTGGGTACAGGGTTCAGACAGCTTTTATAGGGTTACAACAAAGCCTGCGCATCACAAACCAATCATCTCATAGCATCCAGTGTGGGCCAATCAATTTGAACTATCCAAGCCTGTGCTTAGCCCAGGAAGTCTACTTTCGCTAGGGCTTCTAGGTAGTGTGACAAGGCTCATTTCCTGTTCTCATTCACTCACAGGTGCTGTCGGTAAACCACCCTGCCAAAAACAGTCAAGAATGACCTTTTGCCTACTCACTGCTAGGGGGCAGAGTCTAGGGAGTATTAGGCTAAATTTTCATTTGTGGTGAAGGCCGCTTCAGTTGTCCCGTACCCCTCAAACCCAGGGGTCACACAGAACCTGGATTTGCTAGCATTTCTTTCTGGATTTTGAGACTAAAAACACTGGCTTCGGGGAACGTTGAAGAGCTCCTGTCTTTGGCATCACTTTGCTTAGGCCTTGCTTCTAGTCTTCTACAGAGGTCTGTCTCTCCAATCGGATGGGGTTTTCATCTCAAATGGCAGCAGGGCTTTTAGAGGCAAGCTGGCCACTGTGGGAACACATAATTTGGAAGAAATTGCATGCTCATTGGTGGATTTGAGATTACTTTTGTTGGCACTTATAAACCTCTTTCACTGGTGAAAGTTGTCCATGGACATCTTTGAAGAGACTAGTTTCATCAGGGAAATGAAGTCAATAAACCAAACAGGTCAATAAACCTCAACACGGTCCTGAGTTGACATTAGCTTGTTTCACCAGGCAGACCTGCTTAGAATAACTGAGCCATGATGGTCGAAACAACTCTGCATCTTTGGTTTACTTGTAATGGAGACCAGTAGGATTCAGCAAGGAAAACCTTCCTCCTAGAGGAGCCGTTGTCTTCTGTCAAAGCTAACACAATTATACCCTTATGAAGGCTGCTTTCTTGACTTCTGGAGTAGAACCTCTTCTCTACTGCTACCCCAAACCCTACACTGCTTTCTTTAAAGCCCTCATTCAGTAGGGTTTGGAGCCACTGGCTAGCAATCTCATTAATACACTAATTTTGTCCAATGACCATAGATGCATTTTCACTTAATCTTTCTGTTTTATATTTTGTTTGAAGACAGGGATGTGTTAAGGCATTCCTTCAATCATTTATTTTTCTAAACATTATGTGTGCATGAGTGTGTGTGTATGTTCAGTGTGTGTGTACAGGGTGTGTGTGTGCATAGGGTGTGTGCGCAGGGTGTGTAGGCAGGGTGTGGGCAGGGTATATGTATGCACAAGGTCTATGTATGTGTGTGCAGGGTGGGTGTATGTGTACAGTGTGTATGGTGTGTGTGTGTGTGTGCATGCACGTGCACATGCGTGCATGCATTAATTCAATAGTTATGGATTATTTTCTCCAATCCAGAAGATAGTGGACCTTTTCATTCTGTTTAGGTCTTCAACTATTTGGAAGAGGATAGCAATCTCTATTAGGCATAGCAATCTCCTTTACTTTCTATCTGCTAAAATGTTCATCTTATCCAAAAACATCTTTACAGAAGTACCCAGAGCAATGTTTGACTAAATACCTGTGACCCAATTAAGTAAGCATACATTAAAATTGCCACTGCATGAACTTAGCATGGACCAGTGAGATTCTTTTAGAAGACTGCCAGGATTAGAACCATCTTTTCATCACTCCCCAGGTTTTCTTACCTGCCAGGTTAAGGGATAATAGCTTGAGAAATATATTTCCTGTCCCCGAGATGACAGTAATGGTCATCTCTCATTGTGCACTGACTATGGGCTCAGACATCTCACTAAATTCTCTGGTGAATCCTCTCTCCTACTGAATTTACATTCATGGAGGGGTCATAAAAGCAGATTGTTGGATGTTAAAGATGTCATACTTTGGGGGGGGATTAGTACATTCATGCAGGGAAGAAGGCAGCTGTCTGGAGGACTGGAGTTTGGGCAATCATTCTGGCATTCCTTTCTCTCTGACTCTCTTGTAAGGTCAACATGGCAGGGCCTGAAAAATTCCAATAATACCAACAAAGTCTGTCACCACTGAACTCAGCCCCTTGATGGTGACCTCAAGCTGTCATACATATGTCGGCAGACATTAATTCTGACTCTGGTTGACTCAGAAACTCTACAGCTCAATTCCTGGCATGCTTCAGAGTTTCATTTTCTCTCTATTATTAATCCATATCCAAAATACTCTGGTGCAGAGAGATGGGGGATAGATGCCTCCAAGGTGCCTGGTCTTTGTTTAGCAGAGTTCAGCTGATATGGGACAGGGATGGCAAAGCAGGCTGGCTCTTGGCTTACCGAAAGCACATTGACAGCCTGAGCAAGACATTTTTTTTTCAAGGGGATAAGTTTCTACCTACTAATGTGTCAAGATGTTGGAGAGGATGGTAATCTAAAGGGCCACCAGCCACTGTTCAATAATGCCTCGCTTTGGTGATTTGTGGCCTAATGTGGTTCTTCTCAGGTTCCTCCCGACTCTCAGTCAAGGGGCAGCTTTATACCAAGAGCATTAGGTTTGAATCTTCTGCACTACCTCTCCCTCCTCTCTGGCCTGCTCCTTTCCAAAGATATGGGGAAGTTATTTCCCACTTCTGAGAAAATGCGTGGGCTGGTTTAAAAGGGACCTTTGCTGTTTCATCTAACATTGCCGGAGACCTGATAAGAGTATCTGAAGAGGACAATGCAATTCTTTCTATTGTTTTAGACAATTGGTGAGTAGTCAGAATGCATGAAAGGTGGAGTAGTTAGGAAGATTCATCCAGGCAGAGGCTTTGGAAATGGCCTATTGTCTAAAAACACTATGAGTCACAGCATGCCAGAAAGGTCTGTGACCCCATGATCTAATGACACTAAGTCTGGCCCTTCCCACCCATCTCTGCCCTGCTCTAAAGATAGGACCAAAACAAATGCCTCAGCTTCACTTTCTAGTCTCCACATCAGTAGGTCCCTCCCATGACCCATGACCTTTATTGAGCCTCCCTGGACCTCTCAGCAAGGTCAACATGATTCAAGTCAGTCTTAGAGTTCTCCCCCCCTTACCCCCGACCTCCCTCCCCTTGCCTGTTCCATTCCAGCCATGTGGGGCCATCTCTCCTCCTTATACCAAGAGGCTCCAGTAGCCTGTGGGCATCTTTGGTTATTTATTCTGCCCGGGGAACACTGCCACCAGTCAGCAGTGTGGCGTTCTCTGCTTCCTCGGGCACCCTGCTCAGATGTTCCGTTCTTAGGCAGGCCTCTCTAGCGGAGCTATTTATAAAGCCATCTGTCTACGCTTTACCCTCAGTACCCACTGCTTTTCTGGACTTAGTGGACACTTCTTTTGCTAACATGACATAGACTGAATTGATTATATTTTGCTGTGTTTCCAAGTCACATGGAAGAATTTCTTAATTTTATTTTCTTATAATTTTATTATTATTATTATTTTGTTACTGTACAAGTCAGTGGCTTCTCTCTCTGATGCTTCCATACACACATGTACTGTGGTTTATCTCTTGCCTCTCCTCCTTTCTCTATTAGTGCCTCATCCACATTTAGATGGTCACGTTTATAAAAGTTATGTTTTTAGAGTTCCTATTGTTAAAGAGGAAGTGATAGGGAACAGCAGCAATGGGTTTGAAAGGAATCTGACAGTAAGTTACCCTTTGGAAATGAGTTTCATTAGAAGTGAGGGCAGTGAAATCATGGAAACCATGATCAGCCCTTGAGACAGGAGGGCATTAAAAATGAACAGTGTAGACTGGAGAGATTGCTCAGAGGTTAAGAGCATCGACTGCCCTTCCAGAGGTCCTGAGTTCAATTCCCAGCAATCACATGGTGGCTCACAACAATCTCTAAACTGGTCAAGTTCATACAAAAGCAGCCAGTATGTGTGGCTCAGTGGTTAAGAGCACTTGTTGCCTGCAAAGGATTCAGGTTCAATTCCCAGCACCCATACAGTTGCTCAAAACCATCCATGCCTCCGGTTCCAGGGGACCTGATGTCTTCTGACCTCCAAGGATACCAGGCACATGCGTAGTACTCACAAAATCATGCAGGCAAAGCATCCATAGACTTAAAATAAAAATTTAAAAATATTTTAAAAGTATG
This sequence comes from Phodopus roborovskii, assembly GCF_943737965.1. Lineage (NCBI taxonomy): Eukaryota > Metazoa > Chordata > Mammalia > Rodentia > Cricetidae > Phodopus > Phodopus roborovskii. Next base: position 10,491,332 of record NW_026126424.1, on the reverse strand, counting down.
AGATAAAATCTGTAAATTAAAAAAAAAATTAAGACTTGGGTGTATTTAAATTTACTCTTACATTTGAGACTGGCAGCTTTCTCTTGGGAAGTAGAACACTGTCATTTGTCCCTTGTCTGGTGTTATTTATAGTAAGGTGAAAATAATAAAGCAAAATTGTTTTGTCAAATCAATTCATCTAATAAAAAATTATGGTAGCACATACCTGTAAAGTGTGTGTGTGTGTATGTGTGTGTGTGTGCTCACATGCGTGTTTATTTATTGTTTCTTGCAAAAATACTTGTTTGGTTTCTAGAATACTCATGGAGTTTTAACCATTTGGAACTCAAGTTCCAGAAAACCTGATTCCTCTTTTGACTCCTCAGGCTCCTGCACATACATGGTACACATACATACATTCTCTCACACATACACATAAAATAAATAAATATTTAAAAATAAAAGGTGGAGGGAACTTCATTAAGAGGGACAGCTTAAAGTAAAAGGAGATAGCTCTCGTGGTCAGAATGTTTGGGGAGGGTCATAGGTAGAGGTCCAGAGGAGAATCTTTAGAAAATCCTTTGGGACCAAGGCAAATATCTAGCTTTTGTACCCTTTCAGAGGGTAGTAGGGAGTTCCACACCACATGTTTTAGCTCATCATGGCTTAGCATGTGTTACAAAGAGCATGGAGGAGGCAGGTAGTAGGTAGGACCAGAAATCAGGGTCTATGGAGCCAAACCACAGCATGGCTTCTTAACTCTCTGTCTCAAATTGATGTTTGTAGGGGGCATGACCTGATTTCTTCATGTTATAGCATCTGGCCACTTAGAGCGACTCATATCTTAAAACATCAGGGCCATGATCTAACATATGTATAAAAAAACCCCAAGTATTATTCATCTTTCTGTCTCTAGCTTATTTCACTTAACACACTGACCTCTAGCTCCATTCATCTTTCTACTCACAGTGTGTGGCTTCATTCTACTTTATGGAAAAACAATCTTTCTCTCCCTCCCCCCCCCCCCGGTGACATTTTCTTTATCTATTCAACAGATTATAGGCACACGGCTGCTTCTATAATTTAGCTATGATGAATAGAAAGCGGAGGTTTCTTAACCTGTTTGTTCACTGTTGAATCACACTCCAGTGCTTAAACGTATACTTGGCACACCCCAAGCTTACCCTCAGTAGTTTAGACTGAAGAAGTCAGTGACAGATCATTAAACGAATCGTTAAGATGTGTTCAGATTTGAGCTTCATGTGTTTGACATGAGAAGCTGCTTGCCTGTCCTAAAGATACACCGGGGAGTGTAATGCTGAGAGAACTTGTGGGTGAGTTGCTTTCACTGAGAGGCATAGAGGCTTGCTCAGAAGTCCCCTCAGGTGTCGGAGCTTGGCTGCCAGTGAGTCTGTCTGTGGGGCTGCATCATTGGCTCAGGAGGCAGGAAGCATTTCAGAGCCAAAAGCAACACTGCAAACTTTTCCTTCCCTTTCTTCCCGTGGTTTTTCTCTTGTCCCGCCTCTGGTCCTTCTCATCTCATTCTTTACTCTTTGGTTCCACAGGGAGGTGGGTGTCTCAGCTTGATGTTCACCCCTGCCCTGGTGGGCAGACCTCTCACACCTCATGAGTCACTGGACCCAGCAGAGGGCGGTGCTTGTCACAGGTACCCCTCTTAGATCACTCTGTAGTTCTTGAAGCAGGGAGCCATGTGCCAGTTAGTCAAGCCCAGGGTGTGATCAATGCAAGACAATTTCAGAATGAGTCTTTGAATTTAAAATATATGCTTGTAAGTATAGTAACATAAACACTGGAATTTAAAAAAAAACTTTGAAATATAGGTAGGAAAAAAAAATAGCCTGGAGTTCTAAGCATTGTAATGACTTTCAAGTGTACTCTCTCCCTTTCGTAGATGCTCTTCCTTTTAGGAACATGCCCTCACAGGCTGTGCTGCTATACCAGAATATCTGTGGCTTGGCAATTGAAAAACTATAGAGATGCATTTATTTATTTTCCACAGTTATGGAGGCTAGAAAACCTCGGTCACGACATTGAGAGAGTTGGTTGTCTGGTGAGGTCTACTCTCCATTTCCAAGATGGTGCCTCATTGCCGCATCATCCAGAGGAAAAGAATACCCAGTCTCCACACCATGGAAGGCAGGAAAGCAAGTGAGCCTACGGCTGCACAAACCTTATAAGAAGCACCTTAATCCCATTCACTAGAGACACAGTGATATTAACCTTTAAACGCAGAACTTTCTCGTCATCATCTCAAGCTTGGCCAGTGGCCCTTGGCAGAGAAAACATAGCTTTGTTACGACAGGGCTAGCAACCTACCTGGAGAGATCATTCTTTTCCCTAGATAGCATATGGTTCTGGAAATTCCTTGCCACAAACTTAAAGATTAGAAAAGCCTGCCCCTTAATAATATCTTCCCCTGGTTGACATTTCCACTTCAGGTGATTGGAGAGTCAAGAATGGGCTAAGCTGGGCCTGGGAGTGACTATCAGGACTGGGGGGGGGCAGCTCTTTAGAGGTTGAGTCACAATGCAGACAGGTGTGTGCTAGGCAGGGGAGGGCAGGTGGTGGTGGTGGGGTGTAACAAGTCTGGACCTCACTAAGTGGTTCTCCAGCCATTGGCAGCAGCAACTAGGTGTGACTCAGAAAAGCAAACACGTCCTCTTATATTTGAGCAATGAATAACTATGTGGAAAATTCATCTGAAAGTTCTTAGCTTCCTCATAGGTGTCGGGTCCACCTGTCTGCGACTAGGAATTGAGGCCAGCAGGTCTGTTAGTGATGTCTGATACGTCAGCACACAGAGAAGTCTTTTGGGGAAGCCTGGGGAAATGCACACTTGTAGCTAGGGTGCTGGAGTACTCGGCCGAGAGGAGAACATCGTGCTGGTGATTATTACGCCTGAACACTAGGTGCAGCCCTGAAAACTCAGACTCAAGAACGGTCTTCTGTGGGATCTTGAGGAAGATGGCTTTCTTTCTGGAAAAAAAATCCCTAAACATTCCTTTGGCTTGACATTTGTGTGTGTGTTTAAGACCACTATATCTTCCATTTTACAACTTCGAGGTTGACAGCCTGAGACAAGTCGATAGATGTGACGATAGATGTGACTAATGATGGAAAGCAGGAAAGTGGGCAGAGGCTGAGAACTTAATGATATCACTTGTCGGGAGTCATCTGTCTCAGGGACTTTTGTTTGTGAATAAGCAATCTTCCATGTTGAGATGTTTACCTACTTAAAGATGCAAAAGTTCTTACTAATACAATGCCCCATTGTTATCATCACCAAAATGTTGACTGTCACTACGTGACAATAGAAGCTTCCAGATCCTTTCCCTACATCCTTCTCTTTAGGGGAGATTATTCTAAAAGGCTGAAGGTGGAAAGGTGAACACTGACCATATGTACTCTGAGGTCAGCTGTGGTTCTGAGCAGCTGTATAGCCTGAATTCCTGGTGGGGATCCCTGATTTATAGCCTTGAAGTGTTTCCCTTAAGCCTTTAATTCACAGACTCTGGCTCTCCAGCTGTCTTCAGACATCTACCTGTTTAGCCTGCCCTGGCCTGAAGGGAGAGAGGAAGGGGGAGGGGACGTTCTAAAAATTGCCAGTAAATTTCCCAATCAGCTTACTACAAAGCCATATAGAATTTCAGTTCAGGAGGAGATTAGCAAAAAGGCAAGACAAGTGGTTAATGGGATTCTGAAACCTACAAATCACAAAGCCAGAACCACTATAGGATAGGAAAAGTTATGCAGAATAACTATAACCCCCAGGGGCTGGAGAGAAGGCTCAGCAGTTAAGAGCAACTTACTATTCTTCAGTTTCCAACACCCACGTGGTGGTTCACAAATGTTTATAACTCCAGTTCCAGGGGATCTGATGTCCTCTTCTGGCCTCTGAGGGAAATTGCATTAATGTGCCCCCCCCACACACACACAGACATATACACAAACAATTTAAATGGTGAAATGGCATAAATTCTTAGTAAAATGTTCTGAAATGTAACTACACTTACACACAAGTCACTGTTTTAAATAGAGGTAGAAGGGGTTGGGAAAGATAGAATGGGAATTTACATGGCAGCACTCCATCCGAAACCACGTGGAAACAGTCTTGTCTTCACAGATGGTTCAAGAAAGCCATTTTCAGGTTCCTGGTTGGGTTTTCCCACTTTTCAGAGACAAAGACTGGCGTGACAGCATGGCTTGGTCCAGTAGCAGCCTCTCCTTCCTCTTCCCATCCCCAGAGGTTAAACATCTGGACCTAAGGCACGGACAAGGCAGGGAGGAAGTGAACCACGTGAAGGGGACTCAGCGATGTACACAAATAAAAATGAATTCTCCTTCTTGTTCTCCTTTGTAGTAATAGTGAAATCAGGGTCAAGAGATCATCAAGCTCATAACCCAAGACTAACCTATTCAAGAAAGACTTGGGGACTCACAAGGACTATGTGTGCTCTATCTTGGTGGCCTCACTGATCTGAGTCATAAAAGAGTAATAAAAGAGGCCCCTTCTTGCCCTCCCTGGAGGTGGCCACTTCCAGACAGAGCCATTTTGGATCTCTGAGTGGGGAAAGGCTAACAAGAGACCCTTGAGTTTGTGGAGGGGAGGGTTAGGGTGGGGAAGTGGGTGTGTGGGTATGTGATATGGACATCATACTGTTTGCTGTGAATATGTTTCTCTTATTGGTTGATGAATAAAGCTGTTTTGGCCAATGAACAGGCAGGATTTAGCCAGGCAAGGGATAGAGAAAGGCAGTAGTAGGAGTCAGAGACATACCATGTAGCTACTGGGAAGGTAGGACTCCTAGGCATCATGGATAAGCCAAGACCACGTGGAGATTCACAGATTAATAGAAATGGGTTAATATTTAAGAGAGAGCTAACCAATAAGAAGCCTGAGCAATCGGCCAAATAGTTTATAATTAATATAAGCCTCTGTGTGTTTATTTGTGATTAAATGGCTGTAGGACCGGGTGGGACAGACACTTGCATCTACAGGTATGTGCCTACACATGTAGGGGATTAGCTGAGTTGTTAGTTCTCATTAATACTTCTCAATTGAATATTTTTGATGTGAAACTTAGCTTAGGCTCCTTTATTGAGACATAAGCCATATCCCACACTGTTCACCTGCTTCAAATCAATATCTGATGATAATATATCCGCGGTTGTACAACTACCATCACAGAGTGTGAATATTTTCATCACCCCCAAAAGAAATTCCATATCCCTTACCCAACCTTCCCCTTAAGTCCCCCCAACTCTCTCAGTCTTAAACAGTCATTAAGCTGCTTTATGTCTCCAAAGATTTGTAACTATGAATATTTCATGTAAATGTAATCATGTAATGGTTTTATGAGGGGTTAGCCATGTTCTCACATGTGTTCTTAAGGCAGCCTAGGCCTCGAACTCAGAGAGATCCACCTACCTCTGCCTCTGGAGTGCTGGGATTAAAGGTGTTTGCTACCATGTCCTGCAAATATGTGCTTTTTTTTTAAACTGGTTTTTTTCACTTAACATAATATTTTTAAAGTTCACTTATGTTTCAGTATGTTTTTTTAAATAGTGAAATAATATTCCATTGTGTGAGTGTGCCACATTTAGTCACTTGTCATGCACATTGAGGTCATTTCTACTGCACATATTCATATACAAGTTTAAATATGAATACAGTTTCCAAGAAGAACGACAGCAAGTCCATATTCTGATCAAGCTGTCAAACTTTGTTTTCTCAGGGGAGGCTTATATAGGACCATGGGCAGGATGTGAGCAGGGATTTGCAAGTGGGCAGCATGAAAGGGCAGTAGAAGGAATGCCCTGAGCTATTCTTTACCTGGCTGTAAAACTGTAGCAGGAGGAGTATCCTGAGCTATTCTTTAACTGGTTGTAAAACTGCAAGCCTGTATCTAGGAATGTTCTGCTGACCATTCTGCTTACTTCTTAAGAGGCAATAATTTTCTATCTCAGAGGCCTGAGGTAGTGAGGATAGTGATGGTCCCCAACATCTCCCCCTCTCTGGTATAATAATAGAAAGGAGCAGCCGAGATGTTTCTCTAAGAGGACCTTAGGGCTGATGGCTGTCTGTCTTACGATCATTCTGAGGGGCTCTCACCTGTACCCCGTCTTTGGATATCTTTGCGAGCCATCAAAATTCCTGTCTTAGGGGGTGGAGCATCAGAAAGGTGCCCGTCTTTGGCGAGCCACCACTGGGAGAGAGATCCTCGTTTTTATGGGAGAAGAGATCTTTCTAGGCCCTTTTGACCAGGGGGCCTTCCCCATCGTTACCTTCACTCAAGGTCAGCCTCAGAGAGTGGATTTGAATTGGCTTTTCCGCAAGGCTAGCTACCTGTTGCTTGATAAGATCTGTCAAATGCCTACAGGCCCATGGGCCAAAAGAAAAAAGCAATATAAGACCCACAAAGGGGCCCAGAATACTAGGCAATAAAGTGGATAACCAAGGGGAGGTAGAGAACCAGTTCTTTACCAGCTTTCTTGTTGCTCCCCCCCCCCTTTCTAATCCTTCTCTAATCTTCCTCATCCTGTCCTTTACTACTCCTGTCTTGCTAGTATAAAAGCAGTATTCCTCCTTAAGGGCAGCACAGAGCCCCCTGCTGCAAGAACAGATCAAGTCCCCTCCTATTTTACAGGATGACCTCGGCCAGGGAATCAAGGGAGTCTGCGAGGTTGTCTATCCCCGTCTGAAGTTGCTGGACATCTTCATCGATAGTTGAGTGTAGTTCAGAATACCTGTTGCTGGATAGAACAAGGGAGGAAATGCCCATCTCAGCTCCAGTGGCACCAAGGCTGAGGAGGAGAGAGATGGTGAGGGCAGAAATTGGCTCTCTGCATTGCCTAGGGAAGGGACAGCCTCCCTTTCCTCTCATAAGGGAAGTCATTGGGGCGATAGTAAAGCAGGTGAGGCAAAAGCTTGATTAAAATACAGAATTCGTTATTGTTTTTACCATTACTATCAAAGGCAGCCATGGCCAGGCAGGGGGTGAGGCCATGGGTACATGGCCACCAAGCATCGTTGGGAGGAACAACGTAAGTGTAGTGTGAGTTAAATCGAGAGAAACGGTTGTGTTACAAAGATGGCTATATTGAGGAGGGGGTTCAGAAGTAGAGATGCATAACCCGGGGCCAGACACCTGAGTAACAGAGATTCCATGAGTGGAATCTGTATGCCATCTGCAATGACCGGAATTGTTGGAATAAGCCATCTCCCAAAATGGCTACCCCTTCATAGAAGGGAGGCCGAGAATGATAGCATAGCCCACAATCCTCCAGAGCTCCTGGGAGGTCATTGTCTGGTAACTGGACCTCCTGGTGTTCTTCATCCTGAAGGTGAGCAGGATATCTGCTAAGGGGAAATGCAGGTAGAGATAAGCAGGTTGTTAGCACGGGAAGAGGTCTCAGGAGTTGCTAAATAACTGTATAAGGAGGGGTTACTAAGTAACCTGACTGCAATCTTGTAAGCCCAACTTCCTGAGAAGAAGAATGTAGGGTTTACAAGATTGCAGTCAGGTTACTTAGGGAAGTTGGGGAGGGGAGAAGGAAGATCAGGACTGAAAATAGCTATCTTTTAACTCTGTGGGCTATTCTAAGAAAAAACTGTCAATCTCTATCTCTAAGGCTTATGCCATGATCGCTCCTGGCTCCAATTCCATTTTTTTTTTTTAAAGTAAGAAGGTAGGCTATTGACACTATGTCACCATGAGTGGGAACAGGGATCCTGGTCCCCCTAGATGGTTATACGACATATATCCTGAAGCAAGTTAACCCAGGCGAGATTGCTCAGGTCGGCCTGTGATGCCTTTTTGAGGAGGGAAGGATTTTATTGACATCAACCTTCATGCAACCAGGCATACTCCCATGAAGCCCAGGGTAGGGGTCTTTGGTGGCCTCTTCATTGCACTCACACAAGGTGCACCTCGGTGGGAGATGTTTTGTCAATAGCAGAAGGAGGCTTCCCTGGGAAGTGGCCCCCTTGGTGGGAGGCTGTCAACTTCTAAAGGCTCACCATGACCACATACCTTGATAGTGTACTTGGATAGGCTTTGCCATCAGGGAGTCTGTTGGCAGATAAAGCCAGTTAACCTCTTAATGGCCTAAGGGCCTAAGGCAAGCAGAATTAAGAAGCCAGCAAGGGGTCCTAAAAAGGAAGGGAGTAGGTAGGGTGGTAAGCCATGGTGAGGCTGAGAGCCAATTTTGTAACCAGCCTGGTTCCTATTCTCCATGCTTCCTTCTTTTTTTTCTAGCCCTTCTCTGACCTAGGCCATACTGTCTCTTCTCACTCCTGTGTGATCTGTATAGAAATAACATTCCTCCTTGAGTGCTGCACAAATTCCTCCTTGTTGTAAAAACAATAGGTTTAAGCCTTGCCTGTGCTAGAGAATGACCCCTGAGAGAGACTAAGAGGGAGAGAGGGTAGTAGAAAGAGAGAGAGACAGAGACAGAGAGGAGAGAGAGAGAGAGAGATAGAGAGAGAGAGAGAGAGAGAGAGAGAGAGAGAGAGAGAGAGAGAGAGTAGAGGTAATTATGCTGCCTAGGACTCAGGTCTGGTGTTCCTCTCACCAAATGGTCTGGCAGCCACGGGGCCTCATTTTCTTCCTGCAAGAAAACACAAACATGCCCTCGACCCCCCCCCCCCTTAACCTCATATTAGGACAGGGTCAGGCCCTTTCCATAGTCTAGTGCATGGATCTTTCTATTTTTCCTTTGAGTTTCATCATGTTAGAATCTGTCCGCCACAGACTGCTCATAGGTATCCACATTCAAAAATTTTAAAATGAAGAGTGCATGATTTGATGCATCATGTGGAGACTGTGGGCATGACTCCCTTCTCCTTATAAGTTGCATTTTTAAAGAGCCATGAGCATGCTTCATAATTTCTTGCCCTTGAGGATTATAAGAAATGTCTGTTACATGTTTAGTTTTTCATTGGGCACAAAACTGCTGAAATGCTTTACTAGTATATGTAGATCCATTATCTGTCTTTATAATTTTTGGAACTCCCATGTAAGCAAAATATTTTAAATAGTGACTTATCACATGCTTAGTGGCTTCTCCAGTTTGTGTAGTAGCCATTAAGAAGCCTGAATACATATCAACTGCCACATGCACATATTTTTATCTGCCAAATTCTGCAATATGAGTAACATCCATTTGCCATAAGTGATTAGGAAACATGCCTCCAGGACTTCCCTACATTAGTTACAGGTAAATATTGTGGGCACAGATCACATTGTTTGACAAATTTGTTGAGCAGTCTCTGTAGTTAAACCAAACTTTTTTTTTTCCCCGACTATTATTATTTTGATGATGAAAGCTGTGTGACTGGATCTAATTCGACCTGAGATAAAGTGACCATTTGTGTCAGTCTATCAGCTGACTCGTTACCTTTAGCCAGTGGGTCGGGAAAGTTTGAATGCGCTCTTATATGACCCACAAAGCACAGTGACTCTCTTTATAATGAATGGCATTTTGAATTTGCTCAAACAGTAATTTAACCTGATTATTACTAGTTCCAATGTATGGAACTGTCTCTAAAACTGAAGAGCTCTGAAAACATAATGACTATCAGTATATAAGTTAAATGAATCATTCACTAGAAGCTGAAAAACTATTGCAACAGCTCGTAACTCAACTATCTGAGCTGAAGCTGAATCTGTCTGTACTACCTATTCTTTTCCATCAATAACATAAGAACATCAATAACATTAGAAGAACCATCAGTAAAAACTAACATAGCATTTTTTACAGGATTACTCCTTACAGTTTTAGGGAATTCAAAAGAATGTATTAGTGCAAATTGCAACAGTCTATGAGCTGGAAACTGATTATCAATTTTTTCCAAAAACTGAGCAAAAGCTGATGGACCAAAAATTATAATTAATAAAAGCTTTAAAACTTGGGCCCTAAATCTATACAGAGAAAGGGAACTTCTAATGGTAAAAGAAAATTAACTCCTTGAGTCAGGATTGCCATGGCTGGCACCTAAGCCCACTCTCAGATAAGGGGGGCTGTAACCCCTCACCACCTAAGTAAACATTCTTCTGTCTGCTAATTGCTGGTTGTAAAGGTTTTGATATAACCAATTAACTTGCTGTTTGGTATAGGGAACATGTATTTTGCTTGGTTCTCCAGCAAAATATCTTTTAGACTCCATACAACATTTTTGTACCTTACAAGCTACTGCTTTAAAATAAGGGTTTGACACTTTGGCTGGGGAAACAGGTAAATGCAACCATAACAACGGTCCCCTTGCCATAAGAAGTCAGATTATGTTGTGTGGAAAGCACATAAGCCTCCCATGGTCTTGCATACTTAATATAGCATATCTGTAGATGTTGGACTGCATTCTCCAATTGTAGAAGAACTTGTCTACCCTCTTTAGTTAGCTGTTTAGGTGAACTGGGATCACTATCGTCTTTAAGGGTATCCCTTAAAGATTTTAAGTTGCCAGTAGATGCCTTTTTTTAAAAGGACATAACCATTGAATATTTCCCAATAATTTCTGAAAATCATTTAATGATCACAAGCTATCTTTAATTTTTAATATTTAAGGCCTAATTTCTTTAGGATGTCAATGCATTTTCATATAAACCTAGGAAGACAAAATACCCCCTAAATTACAATTTATACCATCAATGTAAATAGTTTATGAAATGTAGTCTACAGACATATGACTAAGTGATATCTGAAAATCCTTTTTCTAATTTGACCTGTAAAGCCTTCCTTAGCAGACATAGTCTCATTTGCATTTTTACTGACACCTTTCTAGGCAGGGCCAAACAGGGCTGCAGTTCCCTGAGGCTTTTTCTCAATAGTTTTTCTTAAATCTTACATTAACCTCCATTTTTTAAATTTATTTTTTAACCACAAAAATAAGAGACTTTCTGTTGTAAGGGTGGGAATTCTCCTTGAGGGGCAGCTGCTCAGGCAAGATGGCCATCCGCATTTGTGGAGCAGAGGCAGGAGCAAAGTTAGGGGAGTCTTGATAATGGTCCCACTCATATTTGGCTGCCTCCTCCTCAGGGTCAGCCTCTTCTCCAGCAGAGAGGTCGCTGAGGTCTTTTATGGGAGTCTTCTCCCCCCACCACCCCAGAGAGGAAAGGGAGGGATAGATTTTTACAAGGTTTGGTTGGTCTGGGCAGAACTGGCTGGGGTACCAATCTGGGGCTGGAAGTTTCCTCCTGGATAATGTCTCCCATGTTGATAATGACTGAGGGAGGGAGGGGTTGGATTGAAAAGGCCCTTCCTCAAGGGAAGGCTTTGTTTCAGCCACTGAAGGGGGCCTGGAGGAGGAGTCCTTAAGGGATCATTCCCTCTCAGAGACCAGTTTCTGGCCATTGGGAGGTTGTGTTAAGGACATCCTGAATTAGGCTCCAATAGCTGAAGGCAGTAACAGGGATCTTTTCCTGGCCAAAAAACCCTATAATAGTCCTGAAAACACTCTCCGACCCTGCACCAGGTCCTTTCATCAATAGTTCCTTCTGGAAACCAGGGACATACAATAACCATAAAATCAAACAATTTTGCAAGGTCCTTTTTCTTAACCCGAATTCCTCTTATCCGTAGGGCTTCCTTAAACCCGGAGAGAAACAAACGTTTCTGAGAAATTGTTTACCCCATCACTTACTTTGCTGTAAGATCTGCGCCTTTGCTCACCACCACGGTTGGTTAATCTTTCTTTGTCAGTGGGTCACCTAAAAAGAAAGTGAGGCCGTCCCCCTGTGGGACACTCTGGAAGGATCCTTCTCTATTCTCCCAGATGTCCTCTGCCATCCCACATTGGGCTCCAATTCTGCCCAAACCTTCAGGGGAGTCAACAACGAACTGGGGGAGTAAGGGACAAGAAGATCGACAGCAAGTCCATATTTTGATCAAGCTGTCAAACTTTGTTTTCTCAGGGGAGGCTTATATAGGACCATGGGCAGGATGTGAGCTGGGATTTGCAAGTGGGCAGCATGAAAGGGTCAGTAGCAGGAATGCCCTGAGCTAATCTTTAACTGGCTGTAAAACTGTAGCAGGAGGAATATCCTGAGCTATTCTTTAACTGGTTGTAAAACTGCAAGCCTGTATCTAGGAATGTTCTGCTGACCATTCTGCTTACTTCTTAAGAGGCAGCAATTTTTCTATCTCAGAGGCCTGAGGTAGTGAGGATGGTGATGGTCCCCAACAGTGCACTGTGTCACTGTATATGAGGTGGCCCCCTGAGCATCCTGGGAGAAATGGGTGTGTTTTTTACTATGTTTGGAGATGAGCTATCACTAAATTTTTGTCAGCTGCTTTTCTTTGAGGTTCTCTGAAGTTTTTAAAATTCTCACATCTGGACTGGAGAGATTCCTTAGGGATTAAGAGTGTTTGCTTTTCTTTCACAAAATTCTGGTCCTACCCATGCCAGACAGGTTACATTTACTTGTCACTCCAGCTCCAGGGGATCCAACCACCTCTTCTGGCTTCCTTGGGTACCTGCACACACACACACACACACACACACACACACACACACACACACACACACACACAACTAAAACAAAAAATTAAAAATCTCCACATCTCTATTTACAAAAGGGATTTCTTGGATAAATTGACAGCATAAATAAAGATATGAGGAAGGGGCTGGAGAGATGGTTCCACGGTTAAGAGCACTTGCTATTCTTGCAAAAGACCTGAGTTTAATTATAAGCATCCATGTTGGGTAAACTACACCATCCTGTAACTCCAGCTCCCCGGGTATCTGAAGTCTCTGGTCTCAGATGGGCACCTGCACTCACAATCTCATACCCATATACAAACACACAATTAAAAATAAAGTCTTAAATGAGTAAGTAAACAAGACAATACTTTCCTAAATATTAAAAGGTATGAGGCACATAAGAACCAAATGCAATGTGTATACTGTATTTACACCATAGTTTGAACAAAACAATAGAAAAACATTTGAGGTAGTTATATGAAAAAAAAAGTTGAGTGTGTAAAGGTATTAGATGACACCAAAGCTTGGTGCTAATTACAGCAGCACGATTATGACATTGTGTTATAGACAAACACTGCCTTGCTTTCCAGAGATTCTACTAAAGTAAGAATGACAGTATCTGAAATTTGCTTCAAACATATAAAACAAAACAAAAACAAAGAACAGATGGGGTAAGGCTTTCCCTCTCCATCTTCTACTTTAATATACATTTAAATTTTTTTCTTTTAGTATGAATCCTTCTGACTGGCATTTGGGTTGTTTTATGTAAGCTACAGTCAAATGTCTCCTTCATAGTATTTCATTTTAGCTTCTTCAAGGAGTGAACAACAGACACAGGCACTGTAGGACAATTTATCTTTCTGTGTTTTTCATCCAGCATCACCACTTATATATATCAACATTGGTTATAGATGTATCTAAGAATTTAGTGTTTTCATCCCTGGTTTGCTTTTCAACTTATCCAACAACTCTCTTTATATACTCACATTTAACACATAATGTTCAAATAATCTCTACTGTCATGACCACAAGGACTACTGTCATAATCCGACCTGGGGACAAGTGCTATGGACTCTTGAGAAGTATATTGCTTAGCTACTGGGATCAGAGCCATACGTGACAGCCTTGTAACTGAGAGGCACCAGTGAACATTTTACAAGAAGAAAGTGCTGCCAATGGTGTTAAGGAGTATCATCCTAATAAGATAATGGCCTTATGGATTAATTCATACCCTTGTAAAAGGGATGAAGGAGGGAGGGATAAAGGGAGAGAAAGAGGGAGAGGAAGAGAGAGAGAGAGAGAAAGAGAGAGAGAGAGAGAGAGAGAGAGAGAGAGAGAGAGAGAGAGAATTCAACTCCATTTGATTTTCTCTTATGTGAGGACTTGGGAACAAGGTATTATCTAGGATGCAGTCAAAGAGCCTTTACCATATATCAAATCTCACCTGATCTTGAACTCCTAGTCTGTAGAGCTGTATGAAGTTGACTTAAATTCTTTATAAGTTCCCAGTCTAAAAGATTTGTTGTGGCAGCATTGTCCTAGTTTCATTTTGGTTGCTGTAATAAGGCAGTCTGACCAAAGCAATTTTGTGGAAGGGTTTATTTGGCTTATACTTCCGGGTCACAGTGCATCATTGAGGAAGTCAAGGCGGGAACTCAAGCAGAAACCATGGGGAAATGTTTTTATTGGCTCAATGCAGGCTTGTAGTTAGAGCTTAGCCCAAGACTACCTTCTTGTGGATGGTGCTGACCATAGTGGGCTTAGTGGCCCTCTTAAGTTAGCATTCCTCACAGACATGCTTGCAGGCTGATCTGATAGAGGAAGTCCTCAAATGATTCTCTAGGCTGTGTCAAATTGACAGTCAAAACAACTAGGACAAGCATGAACCAAGACAGAGCCGATGGCGCAAATATTGGACTAAGAGGAAGTCAGTCTAAATAGCTAGCTGTTCCCAGCTTGCAGCCATCTAAGTCATTCTCCTGAATTATTCCATCAAGTTCCTTGAGCAATGAGTACCTGCCTACCAAGCACACAGAGTCTGAGGAAGACAACATAGTGCTCTGACTGTGGTTCATTCAAGCTACCAAACTGTGGGCACGACCAGGAGACAGAAAGGTAGGGGACAAAGGTGTCCAAGGAGGGAAGGGGATCATTTCCAACCAAGCAGGGTTGGCTGCTGTCCCCTTTCCACAAGATATTTGTTCAAGTGGTTCCTATGTTTATGCTGAACATCATGGCCAGTAACTAAATCTCAAGGCTTCTGGACTCTCAGCACATCCCCCCTGGGGTGAGGCTGGGAGTGGCTGAGTTTTTCCTCTGCCAGGTGGCTTGGCAGCCATGTCCTTGCAGAGCACAATGTGTTTCCGTGAGAGAGGAAGAGAGTGAATCAGTGAGGTTAGCTATGCCATGAGCTATGGAAGGGATCTCTGTGGCACTTCTGCAACCTCCCCACTTTTCAGATGGGAAGAGAAAAGGCCTAAGGAAGGGGCTACGGCTTGCTTTCTCACCAATGTGGCCACCATGCTGACCACATTAAGCTGATGCAGGGTACAATCATGTACCAGTTCCAAACTTCTGCCACAGGTCTCTGATGCTCAGAGAGATGCCTGGATCTCTGGATGAAACTATACAGAGGAAAAGCGACTTCTGAAAGCTAACAAGGCAATCATAACATATGTGATCTTTAATGGCATGTAGCCCAAACTTCAGGGCAGGCTGGTGGCAGAACTGTCTGAAGCATGAGCTACAACAAGCAAATGAATGCTAACATCCTAGAGACTGGTGTCTGGACGATTAACTGCATTAACCATGCTAACTCAGGTCATTTTAATCTCCTGTGTCTGGTATGTGGTAGCTTCTAGATTAAGTTTGTTCTTTTTTTTTTTAAGTTATGAAGCTTACCATATTAACAGAACATAAGAAACAATGTTTGTTCCACAGCAAGGTTAAAGGTATCAAGAAGACAGCCCCTGAGGAGAGGTAGAGTAAGGGCTTTGCAGTTGGCTTTGGGAAAGGGACTGGATTCTGAGAGTGAGTTGTGGGTGTGGGGAAAATGTGTCCTCACAGGGGAGTGGCAGGCATGGTAAGGGGAGTGACCCTGGGAGTGTGTTGGGACATCCAGCTGGCCACAGGGTAGAGCTGAGGTAAGGCTCTGTGGGAATGGTGCCAAAGGCCCAGAACTCTCCGTCCTTCATTCTTTAAGAGGTTCTGAAGACATTCTCAGCTTTGAGGAGGAAAAGATACTCCACCCATTCTGCTAGACCTTGCTGATTCTCAACACAGACATGACATTCAAACACACTGGCTCTGGTCAGGACAATACTGGGCACTGACTTTCTTGAGAAATACTTTCTTCCTATTGAAGCATCCTCTTCATGGTTCTGGTGACCCATGCTCAAGTGGCTCAGGAAGTGCAGGAAAGTAGCAGATTAGACACTCTGGAAGATAATTGCTGAATGTTCTCCATTCTTCAGCAAGGTTCAGGCACAGGTCACATCTGGGGCTGGAGTCTGAGCAGATGGTGGTTTGTGTCAGTACCTGTTTGCCCCGAGACTTTAGGCTGTGTTTGTTCTCATGCCTCCAGAAGAAGAAAGCAAACTGATCACTGAGTGCTCGCCCTAGCCTCTCTACTTTCTCTAATCCTTCAGGTTTAATTACAGTGTTAAGAGGTGTAGTTAGAGGTCTACAGTTACCCGCTGGTTTTGCCCATCCAATAAAGTTTTAATTTTTTTGCATTTATTTATTTAGTCTTGGGGAAGGGGTGGGCATGCCACAGGGCCCATGTGGAAGGAAGCCAGTTTAAGGAGCTAGTTCTTTCTCCCTACATGTGGACTCCAAGGATTGAACTCAGGTCACAAGGCTTGTTGCAAGTGTTTTAACCCCCTGAGCCATCTTGCTGGCAGCAATAATTGCTTTTCTTTTCCTGTTAACTGAGGCCATGTAATCTGTGTCTAGTCATGATCACTCTTGACCTAGTTACAGTAATTAAAGTTCAGGCACTCTGCTCCGATAAAGCACTTACCTAAGACTGACACCTTGATGCTGGATGAAAGGTATTCTTCTGGAGTTGCCAGATTGCAGTTGCCATGACAATTGTGCTGTGGTCCCCCAGCTGCCCCAGTCCTGTTTCTTCCCTGCAGGTTGAGCTCTGTTTGGCTCAAAACCTTCCTGTCCATTAAATCTCCCTTTCAGGGTGGTCTTTCAGGAAACGCATGAAAGGGAAAGGAGAGGAGGAAAGATGGAAATAGGGGTGGATGGTCGGTGTTTGATTTGATGGAAGTTCTTCCTTTTGGCTACAGTATAATTAAGACACAAACATGTAGGTATTCAGGAAGCATTTGGAAGCCAGTAAGCATGTTTATGCTAAAGGGAAGCTCAAAACCAACAACCCCCTACAGATCTCAGGAATATTTTAGGATAAGTTCGGAGCAGTTTGGCCTATAGTCAGGGAGAAGCCCATCAAGGATGCTCTAGCTCCATCTTTATCAAGAACACTGACCACCCAAGAGCCGCTCTGATGGGAAGGTTTCAGAGAAGTTTGCCATTTGTGTTGGTTGAGATTCAGTTCCTTTTTGCTGAGTGAGCAATGATGGCAGGTGCTTCTGAACCAGCAGATAAGTGATGCTACCAATGGCAGGACTGTTAACTCCTGTCACTTTCATTGCCCAGTCACTGACCAAAGCAATTGCTGTTCTCGAGGTCTATGACCAGCACAACCACAACAGGCATTCCCAAAGCCAAGACACCATTATCTGTCCCTGGGATAAGCAGAGGTCCCCCAAGACCAGTGGCATGACCCTAAAGCCAGGGGTCCCTAACTCTCACGGATGGAGATGGAATTCCTCTGTACTCTACTAGCCGAGCCATGTGCCCGAGGGGCACTGGGATCAATCAGAAGATGGCACACACATTTCTCCAGCCTTCACGAAGGTGACCACAGAAGATTCCCCCTGCCAGGAGGACATGACCCCTTCATAGACTCTTCTTTAAAAATAAGAGAGCTTGGGGCCCAACTGTGGGCTTGCCAGGAGCAGGGGCATACCTGTAATCTGCAGGTTTGTTCACAGTTCATGGAGCGTGAACATTTAATCTGTTTTCACATTGGCTAGGAATGTGTTTGCCTGTTATTCTAGCTCATAGTCAGACAAGAAAGATTAGAGTTGGGTGTGTTGAGTTTACTGAAAAGCTCTGAGTGAAACCAAAGGAGGATAAATGTCATGCTTCCTTTCCTCTATTTTATGCCTGTGTCAAAATGTAGATTTTAGGCACCATTTGATAGCTGTCCTGTGATGGTAACTCAGCCTTCCCATATACAGGCACTTGTTAATGAAAGTGGGGGCCAACCAAAGGCCATGCCTCAGCCCTGTCTCTGTGGCCAGGGCCTCTTGGTCACCCAGAAGAGGCAGATAAACCCAGGTAAGGTGCAGGACCAGGCCACTTCTGACAAGCTCTAGCCCTTGTAGCGAGACATTGGCCTAGGCAAACCCTCAGTCTGAGGATGCTAGAACTAGCCTTTTCAGAGGCACAGGAGTCAATGGGGAAAGAACTTGGCTTTGATATGTTCTCTGGCCCACTTGACTTTACAATAACTTTAACATAAAACTAGTATCAAAAACTAGAATGCATGAGCCAGAATGACAAGGATGGCAAGTATCACTGGCATGGAGTTATTTGGGTCACTTTTCCTCTGCTTTTTGTCATGGATTTCATGGAAGAACTCTTTCTAATGGTAAAAGAAAGCAATAAGTCATGAATGCTTTTGCAGGAATGAGTTCGCCATCAGGAACCATGAGGAAAGGTCTAGACATAGTGTGGTTTGGAGGATTATAGGCAAAGGTTTGGAGATGAAGGGAATCTAGGATTGGATGGGTAAGTTGGCCTCTATCTTACAAGCATACGTTTCCCATGAGCTTGTTGTGGGTTAAAAGACCAGGCTGTGCACAGTCCTAGGCTCTGCTCTGCACAGTGTGTTGGGAGGCACAGATTCCCTTGCCTTTCTTTGCAGAGCAGTGTCTCAAACTTCCAGACATAAACAGCACATCCCACAGACAGACACTGTTGAGTCAGGTTTGGGACACAGGACCCCACAGAGATCAGATGATGGTCACTCCTAAAGAAAATGAAGGCTTCCAGGGAGTGTGAAGCATCTGGAAAAATAAACCCAGGCGGAAGTAGCTGCTGAAGGGAACACAGCTGCTGTTGTCCTCCATGGGTGAGGACCTGGGAAAAGCTTCTTCATAGAGACAGAGCAGATTTCTAGGTCTGGTGAAAAGAGAGAAGGGATGAATAGCTCCAGCATCGGAGCACCTTGTATTCTAAAATGCTTTTCTTCACAAAAGTCCTTTGACCACTTGGAAGTCCAGTCCATCCCTCTGTCCATTATCCACCCATTCACATGCCTGCCTTCCTACTATACATTCACGTGTGCACCCATTCATCCATTACCTACCCACTCATCTATCCATCCATCCCTCATCCTATATTCACCTGCCCACCTATTCATCCACCCACTATCTACCCACTCATCTGTCCATCTCTCTTCTCTTACATTCACCTGTCAACCCATTCTCCTGCCCACCTCTCTGCCCATTATCCCGCCATCCACTCATGTATCCATCCACCTCTGCATACTCCTCCTCATGCTACTATAGAAATACTACATGTGCTAAGTTAAGGATGGCAAGTCACCTGTACCCATCTACTCATATACGGATAAGGGAGCCCCGTATGGTATAGAAAAATGACTTACAGACATAATAAGACACAAAAAGATGCCAAAGCACCTAATCTGTTGATTAAGTTGTGTTGATATGATCTTGTCACTTTCTGACTTCTCACTGAGGTCCTGTAAAATGCAGGAATCATACAGTTCCCAGCTCACAGGGGTGTGATGCAAATTCAGGGAGACAATGGAAACAAAGTATTGAGCACAGTGACTGGCATATAGTGTGCAAAATAAATTTAGTCATCATTAGAAAGTAGAGTGTTTGGAGAACCAGGAGAGAATACTGCCATCTAAACAGCCAGTAGCCAAGGAGAGAAGCTGAAAGATGCATTATAAGCCATGCCAGGCACTTGGGGGTATTTTTCAAATGTCCAGCTGCTAGTAATGAAGGGAGTAAACAGCCAAGAGCTAAAACCCCAGGTTTCCTTTGTGTTTTTCTTCATCTTTTCAGAGAGTCAGCAATGGCTCAAACTAACACTGTGGACAAAAGGCCTTGATGAGGAAAGACAGCGGGAGAGAGAGGAATGAGCCAAGGAAGAGTACAGAGACAAAATCCACATGCTCAGAGACAGAAATCCTCCAGGACTAGAATGGGAAGGCTGGCCACCAGGAGAGCCAGGGGGCTTTGAGAGTCTCCAAGTCTGGGGGAGTCCTGGCGCTTTGCTATTTAATAATCCCCCAAGGGAGCAACTGGTAAAAAGGTCAGAAGTTGCAGCAAGGACAACAGCCAAGGGTTCCCGCAAGCAACATGGAGACTTCTGCCAGGACTGAAGGAAACAGCAACCCCTGTCAGGAATCAGTTGTCTGGGGACACGGAGGTCAGAGGACACTGTCCTTGGCAGAAGAGCTGCGAAGGCCCTTAAATCCCCAGGCCTCTGGCCAGCATCAGGGTCTGGACAAGAGAGGGATGCTCTGAACCACAAGAGGGTCCCTCCAATGGGGACAGGTAACAGGGAGTATGAACTAAACAGGCAAAATGGACAGCTGGTACCACCGTGGGAGGCCAGAAGTGAGGTCTCTGAGCCTCTTGTGGTATTTCTAGAAATCAGGTAACATCTCACATGACAACACAAGGCCCTATGAAGACTGAGCTGACTGATCACAGAATTCTCCCTCCAGTTTAGAGACCCAGAACTGGGAGACTGGTTACTGGCCAGTGCAGCAGACTTGCCACTGGCTGAAGGGTCCACATGCAGCAGGGCCCACCCTCAAAGTGCATGAGTCAAATTGTTACCTGAGTTTTCCTGTTAACCCTAATAAACTAGGCCTGGCCACCAGTTCTCAGTGGGTCAATTTAAATTAAATGAAGTTGAAACGAGTAATGAAAATGAGAAGACGGAGATTTAGTCAAATGTGGCCACACCAGGCAGAGATAGATCCTCAAGTCTGTACATAAGATGTACATTTAAACAGAAGGCAGGAGACAGGCATAACCAATCAGTCCAGGTCAAGGTGTGGTAGGTCTCCTCCATCGTTATCTGTCCCTACTCCCTCCTGTCATGCTCTGATGGGCTGCCAGAGCTGTGTACAGTCTTTCTGGTAGACAACTTCTGGTGGACACCATGAGATTCATGGGAATTCTGGAGAACCATGTTTTGATAGTCTGGTAGGCTATGGAAGGGCACATGTGTTTAGGAGTATCTTCGTGCCTGATGGGGCTATCACAGAACTGGTCTAGCTCCCTGTATGCCCCACATGGTGCCAAAGAGTCCCACCTCACCACAGATCGGTGAAACACATGGGCCAGCCAAGGAGTCTTCTGTCATTCTGGAGCCTGTTTGTGCTTTGCCTTGGCTCCAATTCCCGCTGCCACTAAATTCTTTTAGCTTCTCTGTCATCCTCCACCCCCTACCCCATGGATGCTCTTTGTCTTACTTCCCCATAACTTTTGGGAAACTTGCCTTTCCCCCTCAGTTTTCACTAAGAAGCTGCTCCAACTGTTTTGGAAGGTCTCCCCCCTTTTTGAAGGTCTCTGAAGTGGTCAGTCAGGACAAACATCTTCACACTCTGGATCGCTTCCTTGTTCTGAGCTGATGGCCACTCAGCCATGTGGCCACGTTTCTTCCCTCCACCAGCCCACCTACTCTCCTCTGCTTGCCTCCAGCCCAAGTTCCCGCTGAATTCCACTTCAAAGTAGTTTGGTTTAGCTTCAGCTAAAGGAAGTGCAATTGCCTTTTATAGACTCTGTCTTCAGCCCAAGGTTAGATGTTTATCAAGATCTCTTCTTCAACAGGTAGTCCCTGGTGAGAGAAAAGTTGACATTGTTTCCCTCACTCTCAAAAGAGCTTGCCTGGAGGTAAAGAGGAAAGGTGATGCTTTTCTGTAGGGACCTGTAAGGATGGTTCTAGAAGCACAGGATGAAGGAGGATCTTCAACAACATAGGAATAAAGAAAATTGAAGATATATTTGTACACACACACACACACACACACACACACACACATACACACACACACACTGAAATTTCAGCCACAAAGAATGAAGTTACACCATCTGCAGGACAATGGATGTGACCAGAGTTAATCATGTTAAGCAAATTAAGCCATTTTCAGAAAGATGAGCAACACATTTCCTCTCCTTGGTGGTTCCTGGATTTTATATGGTCACATAACATTGTGAATGTATATATTAAATAGTAGTAAAATTGTCTAAGGAAACAAGGAATAAATGGCAGGGGGAGGGGGGAAGGATTGAGAGGGTGCAGGGACATGGCCAGCAAGGAAGGATACGTTCAACATATAGATCTATATGAAAATTTAAAATGAATTTTTAGAAAAACAATGAAGTCAAAGGCACATTAGAAGAGTTTGACTGGTAATAATGCATTGTCAATAAAACTACTATTTCTGCCTTGTAAAAATATGATTTTAAGTGAATAATTGAAATCACTAGTACGGTAATCAACATTCATAAGTTAATAAATCCCATATGTGAGCTGAATTTGGCTACATGCAACCAAAACACTAGACTGCTACAGAGTCATTTGTCAGTTTCACTTACAGACTGATGCTGTATTATATTTAAGTTATCACAATCTTCTCGTTGGGCTCATTAGGTAAACAGGTAATATTTAGCATCATCTTGCATGAGATACTTAGTCAACATGGCATGTCTACTCTTGTGGGAATGATGGTTATGTCTTTGTGGCTCAGCCTTGCACACAGTCTGCACTCGGCTGAAGGGCAAACTGTTGCTGTCATTTCAGAGATAACGTAGTAGAGATTCCAGCAGGTGAGGATACTTGTCCAAAGCACATCGCTAATGACAGGCGGAGCTGGCTTGGAACACTTCCCTGGGTCTCTGGCAGGACAAAGTCATTGCAGCAACAGGAAATGTGCAGAAAAACTTCCTCTCTCACCCTGCTGGGAGACAGCACATTCCAGGCAGACAGTCCTCAAAGCCTTTACTTACTGGCCACACGCACATCAGGAATAGCATCTTGCCCTCGAGTCTGCTCTTTTACTAATTCATCATCAATCTATGTCAGACTCTCCAGCATTTGGTTGATTTACAATTCTGTCATAGCTTCTTAATTCATTTCAATTCTAACATCATCTCCGTTCTCTCTAGTTTTTTTTTTTTTGTTTGTTTGTTTGTTTTACATGGCAGCAGCACTATGGACTGCAGATAAACCACACAAGGAGCTCTGACAGGGACTTTTAGTGGGCTTGAGCTCAGTAGGAAAACTCTGATAAACTAAGCTAATGTAAAATTATGTTAGAAAGAAATGTTAGCATTCCCTTAACTAAGAACTGTATGGAGTATGTGTGTATGCATGTGTGTTGTGTGTAAATGTGTGTATTGCACACAGGTGTATGTGTGTGTGTTTATGACTGTATGTGTGCATGTGTACATGTATTCATCTTCATGTATAAGTTTGTGTGTCTTGAAATCTATAATCCGGCAAAGTCAACCCAGCTTTTCAGAACAGAACCATCTCTGGGCACAATCATATGTCAGTTACGAGCTATTATTTTCTTTGTCTTCTGCCATGAAACTCACCAAAAGTCCTTGCAGATTCCTCATACTCCCTTTTCTTCCCATCCCTCCTCAAAGTCCCCTGCTAGCCTGTAATCATCCACCATAGAACATGCCCATTCACCTCACCTGGGACAACAGAAAAGGCCACCCTTCCATGGCTTCCTTTATAGTGAGTAGGTCCTAGTGGCTTCCTCTGGAGTGACATGGTTCTAGTATTAGGGTCAGAAGAGACCAGCAAACCCTGCTCAGAGGTCTTTCTTGGTCATGCAAGAAGGTTTTAAGGACCAAAGCCATGGCAAACTCCAGGGGGGACATCTGGAATCTCTTGAGGCTTCTCTAAGCCTACAGAGCAGCTCATGGGGACAACCTGGACAAAAGCATCCATGGCTAGGACCCCAACACTGTGGTCCCTTCCCACAGCTGTCCCTAACAGCATATCCAGACCTACCTCTCCAAGCAGGCCTGAGTGGACTACTCATGTGATATAACAATGCCAGAATTCTAGGTTCAGACTTCCAGCAAGGGTGACAGGCAGGATTACCTGACTGGCTGTCAAGAAAAAGTCTTCATGTAGCCTTTTTAAGAGTTGTCTTTGGGCCTGGGAATGTAGCCCAATGGGTAGAGTGCTTGCCAGAGTGCATAAAGCCCTGAGTTTGAGCCTCAGCATGTCATAAACTGGGTGTGGTGGTTCATACCCAAAATCTCAGCAGCTCAGAACTTGAGGCCGGGGGGATTAGAAGCTCAAGGTCATCCTTGGCTCCATAGTCAATTCAAACCCAACCTGTATAAGACCTTCTCCCAAAAATCTACCTTCTTGTTACTGTTAGCTTGTTTCAGAGAGAGACCAAAGGCTCCCCAAAAGTAGTTCCTCATTAATCCTTAGCACCATTTAGAATCCATTGGCCTATGCATCATTCATTTCTTCTCTTTTTGTACTCTCTTCATTTGTAAAATAATGTTCAGAATTATAAAGGGGCACCATATAGGACCTTGATGAATCTTCAGCTTGAAGACAGACCTTTTGGCCTCACTCTGCCAATGACCTCTCTTTCTGAGCTCTTCCGCCATCTTGTCTTCTTTCTAGAGCAGGAATCTCCTCAGTCTAGTCATAAGTAGGTCCCTCATCCCTGCTTCACCCAGACACTCTTAGCCATTTCACAATTTCTTAATGGCTTATATAATCACAACAACGTGATTGAGTAACCAGTAGCTATTTACTCTCCACTCCTGGGTGTCTGCTCCAACAGGGCAGAGATTTGCTATCTTAACCCTGGCAGCTCAGCACTGTGTCTTGCATATGTAGTAAGTACATAATAAATAAAAAATAGGGGTCATGGCAGGGCAGACTGTCTGGACAATCACACGCTGAATATGGGGTAGGGGCAGCCAAATGATGCAGCCTGGGTGGTTTATGAGAGCAGCCAGAGGACAGGCTGGCAGGCCAACTCAGCAGGGATGTTCAGGCATGGGGTACACAAAAGATCTCAGCCCTGTAGGCTGGGCCTTCTCCCGTGCTGAGTGCAAACTCCAGCTTTGGTTTTCTTGGAGTGACATGTGATTAGAAGGAAAGCAGTTTAGCAGGAAATACAGAGCTTGGGTAATAGCTAAGTCAGTAAAGAAATACTCCCTGTCACTCTCCAAAATGCACTTTTTTAAAAACATAAAAACCAATAGTGGCATTGTGTGCTTGTCATCCCAGCTTTGGGAGGGAGAGACAGACAATTCCCCGAGAGCACCTTGACAGGCCAGCCTAGTCTCGACTATATACCAGTGAGAGACACTGTCTCAAAATGCAAATGAGTGGCTTTTGGGAACAACAGGCCATGTTGTCCTCTAGCCTCTATGTGTATATACACACACCTGCACATATATGTGCATACCTGCATGTGCACCTACACACACACATGCGTGCGGGGGCACACACACACACACACACACACACACACACACACACACACGGGGTGGGGGACACCATTCATTTAGTCCCTATGTTCTTAGTCATCCCCATGAAGCTCTTTGGATAGGTGGAATTTATCCTTTATTCTGCACAGCCCAGGGGCCTCTGGCATCCTGGGAGCTTTAGAGGATTTGCATCTCCCCTGAAGGGGTTCTGAAGGTTGTGGAGTCAGAAAGACACATGTTTACAGCTCTGTTTTTACTTACCAGCGGAGAGAACACAGGCATAACCTTTCCTTGAGCGTCAATAGCATCTTTGGTGACAGGGTGTAGTTGCTGGGTTAGTAGAGCATCAGCTGACCCTTAGGAAATGCTGTGCTAGGGCATATGAATGAGTAACAGCTGAAGTCGCTGGTGGTTTGTAACTCAGTTCCTAGAGTAATGTTGACTTTGGTCCTGTACACTCTATGCTATGTCAACCCACTGTGAAGCAGGTGTTGCAGGAGCCCAAACGATTGTTCTCATATAGTGGGGAGCAGAGAGGGCTTGGAGTTGAACAGCCTTCCAATCAAGCTCAATGTCATTATGGCACTGATTCAGAATTTTTATGGCTGTGATTACTTCCTGTAATTGCTACTGACTCTCCTCCACAGGAAGGGAGTCTGTCCCTCGTTCTTCTGCCCACAGGAAAGACCGCCCTCAGGTGTGTGAGATCAATTGCCAGGTACAGCTAGAACACACACAGACATGCATTCCTGAGCCCTGAGCACGGGCCATTGTTTGTCCTCTCCTTATAAGGAGTGAGTTAGCGTCAGCCTTGCAGGAAGACCATGGCTGTTTCTCTCTCCTCAAGTGGCTGAAATCATCATTTTCCTCAGAGGGGTGGGGTAGTGATTAAGCAGGCTAACCATGCCAGTGCTTCGTGTATCCAAGTATGTGGATGTTTGCAGACCTTGAGACAGAGGTGGGTATTTTATCTGAAGGTACACTTGGTAGTCTTCCCTTGTCCTCTAGAGGAAGGTCAGCCAGAAAAGCCATGTCTCCAGCCTGGTAGTGGGGCTGGAGCCATAAAATCTTGGTTGAGGGGTGAGGGTTGAGGGTTGAGGGGTGAGGGTTGAGGGGTGAGGGTTGAGGGTTGAGGATTGAAGGTTGAGGGGTGAGGGTTGAGGGGTGAGGGTTGGGGGGAGTTGAGGGTTATGCTTAGTTCCTGGCCTCATCCTTAGTTATCTTAAAGCACACAGCCTCTGCCACTGGCTCTCACTGCCTGGATGCTTCACTTCGTTATGGACAAAGCCACAAAGCCTCCTTGGAGTATCGCTAAAATAAAGCCTGTCTCCTTCAGGGTGTTTATGGCAGGAATTTGTTTTTGTCACACTGTTGGAGAAAAAGGTTATTAACGCGGACTATCTTGTTTTGGGGGTGGCATTTGTTATTCGTTGCTGCAGAAGCAAATAGAGACAACAGGCCTGGGGGCACTGTTATGAGTCCAGGCATTGGATGGGGATTGTCTTCCAACCCCCCACCCCATGCTGAGCCCCAGTGCAAACATACTGAGAAGTGGAAGGTTGTGGGGCTTAGTGGATCAGAACTCTTGGAAGTAGAGTATCTTCTACAAGAGTGAATTGCTGTACAGAGGCAAGTGTGGTCCCTACATGATCTCTTGCTGCGTTTCTCACGGCATGATTTCTACTGCATGTACTACTGCTATTCTTATACACACTTCTAACCTGGTATGCCACCTACCACTCTAACTTAGCCACCTACCATGCTGTGACTTAGCCAGAAGACCCTCCTTAGAGGCAAACACATAGAACTGCTTGATCTTGGACTTCCAGCCTTTAGATGCTCAGTTAAATATACTTTCCCTTTTAAAGATACTTAGTGTCAGGTAGTTTGTTATAGCTGCACAAAACAAGACTATGGCATTTCCAAATGTTGGCTTTTCTCCCCTGCAGATGAGAGCTGAATTAGGGCAACTTGTCTGAGTAGCAAATTGGTATCTTACTTATGTGAGTGCTTTAATATAGCAATGGCTCCTTCCTTGCCTTTCATCCGGTCCTTTGAGATCTGAGGAAGATAGGAACATCATTGGGGAGAGCCTGTGCCATTCCAACCACAAGGGGTTGCTCCCGGGGCCTTGTCGTGGTGTCCCAGTAGAGCCCAGCTGAGAGCTGTGAGATGCTGAAGGCTGCTGGTGCCAGGGTCGGGCTGATGCTCCCTACACTGCTTGAGACACTGGCATCTAAGAGATAACAGTATCGGAAAACCCAGTTTCAAAAATTACATCTTTTGTTGTAACATCGAGAATCGTTCCACCGAAGTTCCTAGAAAAAAGAGTAAAACAGATTTCTAGCTGAACCACTGAGGATATGATAGAACTTAAGAAATCTTTAGAATTGTTCTTCACATAAATAGAACAGTTGGACAAGTTGGAAATGTCTCCATACCCCGCTTATACGTGGTTATTCAAAAACATTCCTGGACTACACTATTTCCAGGAAAGTGCCTTATCTAAGGAATGTGAATTACAGCCATTTTTGTCTTTAAAAAGCTACATAATGTACTCACTGACAAAACTAACTAGGTCACATTCACGAGGAAGCATCGCAAGGATAAATGGGGCCTGCGAGGAGTGGAGAGTTCATTGTGAACATGGTTCTGCTGCAGATGGGATTCTTATATGTAATATGTTTGAAGGATGGCTGGATCTTAACTTATACAAAACAGTTTGTTTTGTATAAAAAAAAAGCAAGACATGATTTATTACAAGGTACCACAATAAATAATCATTAGTGATACATGTTCATGTGTGTTACCGGGGATTAAACCTAGGACATCACACATGAGGGTTAAGTGCTCTGGTCAAGGGTTTCACCACTGACCTATGTTCCTAGCCTTTAGAGATATTTTGTATAATTTTTAATTGTGTGTGTGTGTGTGTGTATGGCTCTGTCTGTGTGTGTGTGTGTGTCTGTGTGTATGGCTGTGTGTGTATGTGTGTGCATATGTATAGCTGTGTGTGTATGTGTGTGTATTTGTGTGTATGTGTGTATGGATTTGTGTGTATGAGTGTGTGTGTATGTGTGTGTGTTTGTGTGTGTGTGTGTCTGTGTCTGTGTCTGTGTGTGTTCATGCATACAGTGCAGGCACACATGTACTCCATGGTGCCTTTGAGGTCAGAAGACAACTTTGGGTTGCTGTCCTTGCCTTCCACCCTGTTTGTGACCGTCTATGTTGCTTGCGCCATGTGCTCCAGGTGACTGTCTCATGTGCTGCCGGAGTTTCTCTTATCTCTACCCCTTCCTTGGCACGGGAGCATTGGGATTACAGTGTGTGTGACTGCACCCTCTTTTGCCTGGATTCTGGGATTCAAACCCAGATCCTCACGTTCACATGGAAGAGCCTTTTAACCACTGAGCCTTCTCTTTTAACCACTGAGCCTTCTCCTCACCACAGTCTCTCTGTCTTTTTAATTCATCAACACGTGTACAGATGTTATTTCTCTGCAAAACACAAAGATGAATGAATGCGTATGTGTACGGATGGTTAACTTATTTATTTATCCATTCTTTGTGGGGAGTGTGTGGGTGTGTATGCCATGGCACATACGTGGAAACAAGAAGACAACAGCCAGGGTACATACGTGGAAATTCAGAGACAATCAGTTTTTTCCTACCACCATGAGAACGTGGAGATTGAACCCAGGCCTTCAGACTTGTGGCAAATGTCATTTATTTATTCATATATTAAAGAAAAAAGAACAATTACAATTTTTAAGATGTTGAAAATAACTTTTAAGGGTTTTTAATGATATCAGAAAATGCTTAAAATATACTAGATAAAAAACCATAAACACAATCATACACTTGTCTGTGTATGGACTCTGCTAATAGAGAAAGATCACACGTGATGCTTTCAGAGTGCTGATAACACAGGCAGGCCTTCTTTTTCTTCTGTTTTCTAATTTAAAAAACAATTATCTACACTCGTGGTTTTCAACATGACCAGGAGACAATTTCACAGGAAGGGAGGGATGGTCTTAGAGAAGTTGTTTGTGCCCAATTAGCGCAGCAGAGAGCTACTGCCGGTGGGTGTTTCACATGGGGTCCTCACAGCAGTGCAAGGAGGTGGGCGTTAGTGCTCCTGTTCTGCACACAAACTCCCAAGGGTTAGGTGTTCAGCCCAACGTTTTGTCCTGGCTTCCTGGACCAACCTCTGACATCACACCTGACTGATCAGAACAGTGGCTCAGTGCCCCAAGAGCATCTTGGGTATGCATTTCCTTGTTGCATTGGTCATCATTACAGTCGCAGCAATAATAGCAAAAGTGTGGATGTAGGTTCCAAGGCTCTGATGGGCATGTGGCGATTTTAGCTGTGACATGTGACTGAGGTCCAGACAAAGCCTTTTTAAAAACCCCCAAATCCTCACCTCTTTCCAATAAAAAGTCTGTGTTGGGAGACACGGGAAATCTTTGACTTGTTAGACACTGCCTGTACTAATATGAGACAACCTGACTGTGTGTGTGGAAAAGTTATTCCCTTAAAAATGGAATTCTTGATTAGCATCCAGTCTTTTATAACAATCCATTTAAGGAATGGGAAATACTCCCTCATGGGATCAGTTTACAGAGTCTTAAGAAATCTGCAACTGAGTTTATTTAACAAAGGGTCCATCCCTGACTCAGCCTGTTAAAGTCAGGAGTCTTACAGGAACGCAGAGAGCTCACTAGACAGATCGAATGCTCTTGTCTCATCATGGAAGCATCTTTCTAACAACAGGCAGCACTGAGTTCTGAGGTGCACACAGGCTTAGGCACACTCTTTTTTTTTTTGTTTTTTGTTTTTTTTTTTTTTTTTTTTTTTTTGAGACAGGTTTCTTTGTGGCTTTGGAGGCTTTTCTGAAACTAGCTCTTGTAGACCAGGCTGGCCTCGGAGTCACAGAGATCTGCCTGCCTCTGCCTCCTGAGTGCTGGGATTAAAGGCATGTGCCACCACCACCCAGCTGGACACACTCCTTGGGGTACAAGCTGCCCAGAGTGATGCTTCTCTGTTCACACCTTTCCCTGGTGGTACCCTCCTCTCTCTCCTCACTACAGTCATCCCTCCAGCCTCAACCTGTTTCTGAAAGGGTCTGAAGTCTCTTTGATGAAGACTGTTTTTCACTGATTCTTGGAGAGACAGTCTAAATGTGTATGCACAGTCCATGTTAGGCTTCAGCTTGATTGTCTAAATTGTCTAATACTTTCCTGACCACAGAGTGGTGAGGAGGGAAATCACAGGGTGGGGTAATAATCCAGGGAAGAGCAAAGGGCCCCAAGCCGGAAACCTGGGATCACAAAGCTGACTTACTGTAAAACTGGGTCAAGGGTCAGCTCTAGCTCCAAGTAACTGAGGCCTGTCCTTAATCTTGATCTCTCCTTCTGCACAAGGCACCTTTGATCACTGCCTGCTCTTCAGCCTGGACAGACACGGAGACGGTCTGACAGAAGTCACTGAGTCCTGACTTTCCTTCTATCTGTGAATGTCATGGGCTTGAGGCCAACACAGTGCTATGGTGAATGAAGCCATAAAGTAGGCATCGCTTATCTTTTCTTCTTAACTTACTTGTGCTTCTTAGAGTGTGTGCGTGTGTGTGATGTGGTGTGCAGGAGAGTACTGTGGCACACGTGTGGGAGTCAGAGGACAGCTTTGAGTCAGTTCTCTCTACTACCGTGTGGGGCCCAGGGAGTGAATTCAGATCTTTGGACTTAGTTACAAGCACTTTTACCACCAAGCCAACGGCCCAGCCCAACTTCAAATCACTGTTATCTTCCTGTCTCTGTGCTCCCTCCTTAGGAAAACCAAAGCAGTCAAAAGGGGAGCATCCCGGGTTTCTTTCTGGTTCTAAAATTTCCCCCAAATAACTTGCTCCATGTGGACTTAATAGAACACCAGGGATTGTTTCTTTTACCCTCCAGGGATGAAGCAGGGTTAACTAAGGTGTCCTTTGAGACTCTCCCTGCCTGCATTTGGTCACCTGGGAGTAGCAGTAGCACCAGAGTCCACCTGGGCCCTTGGTCTTTGCTGCTGTCCTGTTGTGGTGTGTGTGTAAGTGTGTGACCTTAGGTAATCTCTGCCCCTCATCTTTATCACTCAAAGTTAGTGACAACTGCTGCCTAGCAACGTGTGTGGGAGGTCAGAGCTGTAGAATAATGCCTGGCTCATGGCAGTTTTAATTTCCTTTGTTCTGGCTGAGTCATACAAGGTTACATGTGTTAAGAAGAGAGAATCCTTGAGTTTCCCTAAACAGTTATGGGGCTCTGGGCTCAACTACTATGTGAAAGTCTCCCCAGACACCCCATCGGAAATGTGTTCAAACAGCAGTCAGAAAGGGTGGTTGGGTCTCTGGTTACCCATACTTTTCTCTTCCAGTCTTTACAAATACGAGCTCAGGGCCCACCACCCTTGGAAGACCTAAATTTCTCTCAACAACCAGATCACACAGGGTCACAGCCCCCACTAGGGAGATATGGCGCTGGGTCACTTCAGATAGGAAGTGATTCTTTCGCTATATTAGGAGACACTCAAGTGTCATGTCTTCCGCTCTTCACCCATCCCCCCTGCAAAATGGTGCCAGAAAAAAAAAAATCACAGAGCTTGATTCACAGAAAGCTCTGAAAGCAATTTGGATGTGACTGAATTCATTCCTGGAGAGTCAGTCATCCTAAAGCAGGAAAGCTGGGGAACTAACTGGCTTTAGTTGATGTCACCTTGCATATTTTTTCAACTTCATCACCATGTGATTTCTTTAGATGTTCCAATAAGTGCAAGAAAAAAAAATGTGACTTTGGAAGTATGTGTGAAATTTAACTCTTACAAAATTCTTCGGCTCACCACAGAACCCAAAAGAAAATGATTTGAACCCATAGACACAGGGGGTCGTTTCCCAGTCATGAACAAGTTATGAGATCTTGGGCAGAAGAAATGAGTAGAGTGCCCAGTGGAGTGAATATTTGTAAATTTTATAGAATTAAATTTCTTAATGGAAAACTTACTTCAGTCATGAGTTTTGGTAACTGTCACGGATTTAATTGCTTACAATTATTAGTCTGGAATAGCAATGTAATTCAGTCATCTACTGAGATGCATATTTCACAATTAGTTACTTGATGGGAAAATCACACTGCTCAAGTGAGTTTGTAGCAGCTCATTAAGATTTTATAACTCTCATGAAGAGCAGCATATGGCTTCAATTGCTTTGAAGTTTTTCTGATAGAGCCAGCTCCAAATTCTTACTAAAGAATATTTGTAGGGAGTTTTTCATAACTATAACAAAATAGCAGAGATAATCAACTTAAAAAGATTTTGGCTCACAGTTTCAGAGGTTTGTTTCTTAGTTTTCTTATGTTTTTAATCCATGATTAGCTGAAATTGGCCTTGTTGCTTTTGAGTCTGTGGCAAGACAATAAAAACACCATAGTTAGAGTGCATGGTGAAGGAAGCTGCTCACATCACGGTGGCTAGTAAAAGAGGAAGAGGAAATGTCTAAGTGGCAATATCTCCTTTACAGCATGTCCCATTGGCTTAACTTTTTCCCACTAAGCCACACCCCTTGGAGGTTCTGTCACCTTTCAATAGTGACACATGCTGGGAACCAAGCCTTCAACGTGTGAGCCTTCTGAGGCATTTAAGATCCAAACTGTAGCTGGTCTCTGCTGCCCCTTTAGCCTGTTTCTCTAATGCATGAGACATTGCCTGCCCTGTTCCAGGGCACTGGACACTTAGTAAACACATGCCAAAGCGGTGTAGACTGAAGGTAGAAGTCTGCAGTTATCCAGCCCTCTATCCTGGAGGATTGCACAGTTTCATGAGTTCTACACTGTGTTCCTCTAAGATACACCATCTGCGTGGACCATAGTAACAAGTCCAAGGCCCTACTGATCCAGCTTCTACAATGCACCAGCAGAGCCTAGGTCTCACAGATGATCAATCAACTTCTCAGCAACTGTGCAGGTCACTAAGCAAGTGAGCATCAGCTCTCCACTATTCGGCACTCAGCAAAGGCTTCTCTGAGGGCCAGTGCTACAAAACCTGAGTCTCATCCCCAGGACCCACATAGTGGACAGAAGGCACTGACTCCTGCCTGTTGTCCCCTGACCTTATCATGAGCATCATGACACATGTGAACCCATACATAAATAAATGCTGTTGTAAAAGCCTGCCTGGGAGATGAAGTACAGCATCCAAAAAACTGTTCTTCTGTCAGCTTTCAGATCTGTCCAGGCTCAGAAAGCTGCGCCTCGGTCCCCCGTGGTTCTGGCTGGATGCAATTGCTTCTATATAATTATGCCTGTGTGTGGTATCAAACACATTGCATATGGTACTGTGGGTCACTGGCCCTTGTTTCTTCAGTTCTCCGATGCTGTGATCAAGGGCAGGTTCCCAGCATGGTTGCTTCTGTAGAATGGTTCCTCACTGAAACTCCTCTCCAGTATTGGGAAGAGTGCATCAAAGAGAGTGGTATTTTTCTTAGACAAGCAGATGGGTCCTGATTGTGTGTGACGGATGGGCACTATGACTCAGTGACTGTTGCTTTTATGTCTGCACCTAGTGAGCGTTAGAATGCTGGGAGGTGCATTAGCTCCACCCCAACTTTTAAAAGCTTGTCAAATTGGCTTTATCTATGCCCCATCTCATTCCTAGCTTCATCTGAACTGGTTAATAAAAAAGGTGGGTACTGAGTGCATGCTATGTGCTAAGTCTGATCGCAGACACCACCCTGAATAGATGAGGAGGATCCTCCACAGAAAGCTTACCCCCCAGTGTGGAAATGCACAACAATCTGTGAGTTTATACTTAACCATCGATCATAGTGATAGTGATAGTTGGAAAATAAACTGGAGAGAATGGAGTGTGAAGGAGTGTTGCAGGAGGGCTAGGGATGACTCACAGAAAAAGTACCATTTGAGCAAACCCTAAAAAAGTAGGAACAGCTGCACTATGTGGGTCCTGGCAGGCAAAACAAAACAACAAAACGTAACATTGTAGGGAGATCAGAGTCCTGAGGCAGGAGTGTGCCCAGCATGTTGAAGTAACAGCAGGAGACTGCTGTGGAAAACAGGGTCAGAGATATATTAAAGTGAGCCATGGGAGCCAGGCGGTGGTGTCACATGCCTTTAATCCCAGCACCAGAGGGCAGAGGCAGGGGATATCTGAGTTCAAGGACAGCCCGGTCTACAGTGAGTTCCAGGACCGCTAAGGCTGCACAGAGAAACCCTGTTTTGAAAAACAAAACAACAAATGAAGTGAGACATGGCTGCACGTGGCGCCGGTGACGTCCTTGTAGCTGTCTGCTGTAGAAGAGGAGAGACGGTAGAAGGTTTTGAGCAGAGGGACTTAACTTGGAAAGATCGCTCTTGCTCCAGGGTCCAGTGCAGTCAGAGTGCTTACTTGGACCGCACCGAGACCTTGGTTAATCCCCAGTGCCACATAAGCCAGGTGTGGGTGCGCACCTGTAATCCCAGCACTCAGGAGGCAGAGGGCAAGGATCAAAAGTTCAAGGTCATGCTCAGCTCCGGGGTAAGTTAGAGGCAGCCTGCTACATGTATCCTATCTCAAAACAAACCAAAGAAAAGATCACTTTTTAGTAAACGCAGGAGCCCAAAGTGGAATATAAGCGGGGTAGAACCCAGAGGCTTCCCCTTTCAAGTCAGCTTGTAGCAGGGGTGGGGTGGAAAGGTTCCCAGTCTGTAAGAGTCTGTTGACAGACACGATGGGACATGTGGAAGCTGGGAGGGTGAAAAGATTTCAGACGGAAATCTAGCCTGGCAGACTAGAGTGTCCTGCTCTCACAGCTCAGAGAGTGCAGACCGGGGATCTGGACAGGCTAAGTGAGAGGGTCTGACTGGCCAGGCCCTCAGTGGAGAGAGAACTTTGGTTCTGGGCGGAAGCAGAGTAGATAGACAAGCGGATGGATTCTCGAGACTGCACTGTAGGGATGATTAAGCGTGGGCACACTTGGGGACCTGGACAGCTGCGAAGCAAGCTTTGTTTGTCTTAATTAATTTTCTAGGCTGGTATTTGTAGATCTATCTCATATTCAACTGGATAAACCTTAAACTCTTTTCAGAACAAGTTATATACAGTGGCAAGAGTATAGTAGTCACCATATAGAGTTGACTGTTTAAGAAATGTTGGGTTGGGGCTGTGGGTGGCTCAGTGGGTAGCCTGCCACACTGCATGAATACCTGAGTTCAATCCCCAGAACCCACACAAAAAGCCAGGCGTGGTGGTATGTATTTATAAGCCCAGCACCGGGAAGGCAGAAATGGGCTGATCCTTGGTGATTGCCAGCTACACTGCCAAGACAAATTGGCAGGTCCTATTGAGAGACCCTCTTAAAGAAAAAAAAAAAGGTAGACAGCTTCACACACACACACACACACACACACACGTCCCTGCACACACAGAAATGCACAAGCATGGGCACAGACACAAAAGGAAGAGTTGAGCTGCCAGCTATGTGTCCGCAATAGAAGCCAGTGAGGACAACACAAAGCGCCTTCCCGTGAGGAACTTGGAGGGGAAATGGCAAGTATTTGGTGTGTAAATAAACGTGGTAAGACAACTCGGGATAGTCACAGACACTGTGAAGGAGCTAGAGTGGAGAGAAGCTGGTGGGGGAGTGGTAGCTCCAAGGAGGCTGTGCTCCCAGAACGGAAACTAAAGCAATGAAGGGAGCTGAGATGCTCGAGGTCTTTGATTGAGGAATCTTCAACCCACTTGACGGTTTTAGGGGTTTCTCTGAAACAATATAGGAGTTTCCCAAATATCCATAAATTCTAACTCAACTGTTTTGCCCACCCCAAGCTTTGTCATTCTAACATCGACAGTCTCTTCCTTTGATAAACAAAGACAGGCAAATAGATAACAAAAGTATCTCCAGGGGCTCAGATATGATGTCAGCCCTATTGTTAACCGTTGAGTTTGCTGGTCATTGTTGCCCTCTGGTACCTCTGTCACTTCTTATGCTATCTACTTTTCATTACTTGGTAGTTTCATTTAATCTCTACCCAGTGATAAATAAAGGAAAACATACTACATTAGCACTGAGAGCTACTGTGGATCAATGATGAGAATCAATGTGTAAAATGAAATTCCATATCCATAGAAACTCTTGATTGTGGTGGCATGGATGGCGGAGAAAAGTCTGCTTGTATTTCTGGAGCTGTTGGTTTGTAAACAGTTTTCTTCTCTCTTAAAAATAAAACAATATATACCATAAAAAAAGAAAGAAAGAAAGGAAGGAAGGAAGGAAGGAAGGAAGGAAGGAAGAAAGAAAGAAAGGAGCTGAGATGCTATGCAGGAAGCGCCTCCATGCTGGGGCCAGCAGCTTGCAAAGGGAGGAGATGGGAGCCCTTGGCCCTCAGAGTGAAGGAACTAGGATGATTGAGGCTAAGGGCTAGGAAGGGAAGGATGGGAGGAGAATGCGAAGCAGCAAGGCCATGTTGAGCCTTGGCTGCATGGAAAGCAGGCTGGCTGTTGCTTTAAGGGCACCAGAAAGCCACTGTAGCTGTCCCAGCAGGAGAATGTTGTATTTTGTACTGTGATTTGTACTGTCTGCCTAGTGGAGAGGGGCCTTGGAGGAGGAAGGGGGCAGATCTAGAGGGTAGTTGAGCAGGAAGGCAGACGATGGGAGGGCACAAGTAGGAGAGGGCTCTGGCGTCCTTCAGACTCATAGGCCGTGGACTGAGGCTAGGATAGAGATGTCAAAGATGGCACCTGTGCTTGGCCTTAAGCAACCGGATGGCTGTTAGTGCTCCTCATGGAACGGGCCAATTAGAAGAAATAACTGTTAGTTAGTCTCTTCACAATTCTGTATGTTCTCTCATTAAAGAAAGTCACGGTGTCACTAAATGGCCGTTGAGTGAGGAGACAGGGGCCATTTTGGATGAGGAAGTCCAGAGTTTGAAGAAGGGAGATTAAGGATGATGGCAGCAACACCAGTGCCCTGGGAAGTTGTTTCCCCGTTGTCTCGATCCATCAGCTCAACCACCTGCAGAGGCCTCGTCCAGACACCACCATCTCTATGCTACAGTGAAGAATGTGAGGCTCAAAGGCCACGTGACTCACCAATGTGCCCACTCCCGGGGCGGATGCGGGGCCAGAACCCACCACCTGCACTAACCTCTGCCTGGGTGCCTCTGTTAGCAGAGAGATCCGCTTTGGAAGGGCCCATGTGATATGGAACTGCCTGTGGCCCTCGTGGGCATGGAGAATGGTCAGTCCGAAGATGCGAGACACAAAGTCAGTGTGAAAGAGGCCATCGGCAGGCAAAGAGAAGCCAGCTGGCACCTGCAACCACGCCAGCTCAAGTTTTGTAAGAGAAGCAGTGTCACCACAAAACCCTCTCCTTGTCCCAGGGAAACAGAAGCTTCTTAGAGAAAGGGTGGGTCAGGCTTTGAGGCAGAGTCCAGCCAGGTGGCGTCCTCGGCTGCAGCCTCTTCTCCGGGTGGATTGCATCATGGTTGATAAACCAAAGGACAGGGAGGGGAGTGTGTGGCATCTTTCCAAAGGGTGTATGCTTTCAATGTCCCAGTTTCCAATTTCAATTTCACAACTGACTTGGTACATTATTCTTAAAAAATTATTTTAAAATTTCCACATCAAAGATAGAAATGTAGATATCATTTTTGCAAGTGTAAGGGGTATTTTAAATAAAAACAGCAATAGTTAGATTGAATATGAGAAGAATCGTTGGGGAGAAGAGGAATACACAGTCGTTAAGATGTTGCAGTGGGAAGCTAGAATGCCTGCATGTGACTCTTGGCTGGAAATTTGCTGTTTGTGTAGACTTGCAACAGTTTCTGCTTCATCCAATA
Organism: Phodopus roborovskii; assembly: GCF_943737965.1. Classification (NCBI taxonomy): domain Eukaryota; kingdom Metazoa; phylum Chordata; class Mammalia; order Rodentia; family Cricetidae; genus Phodopus; species Phodopus roborovskii. The sequence goes on along the minus strand of NW_026126424.1, from coordinate 10,453,387 downwards.
CCTCTGTTTATTCATCTGTATAATGGAAATAAGGGCAGTACTAGTTAAAGAGTATTACCAAAGAATTGATTAGTGTCTTAGTCAGTGTTCCTATGGCTGTAAAGAAATACCATGACCAAAAAGCAATTTGGGGAGAAAGGGGTTTATTTGGCTTATACTTTAGCATTGCTGTTCATCACTGAAGGAAGTCAGGACAGGAACTCAAGCAGGGCAGGATCCTGGAGGCAGGAGCTGATGCAGAGGTCATGGAAGGGAGCTTCTTACTGGCTTGCTTCTCATGGCTTGTTCAACCTACCTTCTTATAGAACCCAGGACCATCAGCCCAGGGGTGGAACCACCCACCATGGGCTGAGCCCTCTCACATTGATCACTAAATGAGAAAATGCCTCACAGCTGGGTCTCATGGAGGCATTTCCTCAGCTGAGGCTCCTTCCTCTGATGACTCTAGATTGTGTCAGGTTGACACACAAACCCATCCAGTTCAATGAGTTTATGTAAAGCAGTTGGAATGTGCAAAATATGGATATAGGTAAAAGCTTGCATCAACTTGTAATAGCATTATTTTTATATGTCTTGTTGGAAATGTCAAGTCCAAAATTATACAGAGTTCCTGTTTCAGTGGATCTGGAGTTAAGACTCAAGAACAAGTCAAAAGTACAAAATCTAGGATACATCAGGGTTGAGGGGACGCTTGGATAAACCCTGTCCACAGGGAATCAATGCATGTTGAAGCATATTTTAAGTCAAATTCATATACAATGTGAAGTAAAAACAACTTTATTCTCTTGCATATATATTTACTTTTTATCTTTTATAATTTTATGAAAATATCCATCCCCCCAAATCCTCAGATCAAAGGTGTATGAAAATTCTAACTGAATTTTCACCAATAGAACAGACTTACATGTGTGTAGAGTACCCAGATCACGAATCATACACAGACAGACTCCCAGAGGCCCTCTTGGGACCACTTCTATTTCCCATCCCCTACATGGGTAACTACTATTCATTTCTTAACTTTGAGACAAGGTTTCACTGTGCAGCCAGGGTTGGCTTTGAACTTGGTGTTGCCTACCACAGAGTCACAAATGCCAGGGGCTGAACGTTCAGGGGCTGAACGGCATGCCACCTACCCTGGCTCGATGTTGACTTTTGTCTGATGAGTCTTGTCTGTTTTTGAATTTTGTAGAGATGAGATCATAGAGTATATAGTTTTGTGTTTGCTTTCTCCCCTAAACATTTTATATGCAATCATGGTGGTTCACATCACATAGGATTCTTTTGTGGAAGTTTCCCTCATATACATATTGCAGTTCCTGTGTGCATTCTACCGCTAACAGACATTTGAGCTGATTCTAGTTAAGGTTTTCAAATAGCGCTCCTACATACATTCTCCACATATATTCATGTATGCACATTTCTACTTAGGATTGCCAGGTCCCACTGGTGATCACACTCCCATCAAATCGTTGGAGAATTTCAGTTGCTTCATAGCATTATTAGTATTATCTGTTTGCTTATCGCTCTGAGTAGGTGGTGGCAGAACACCGGGATTTTTAATGTGTTGCTCTGTCTTGGTCTTTCTGAGCTGTCATAGCAATAAAACAGAAGTTTATAAACAAGAGAAGTGTGTCTCATGGATCTAGTGGGAGACCAACATCAAACATGGTGTCTGCTGAGGGCCAACTTTCTGACTCATAGTTATCTTCCTGCATTTTCACAGGGGCACAGAGGTCGCTCCAGGGTCTGACCCCACGACCTGGCCAGCTTCCCAAAAGTCTAGGTCCTGATACTATCACTTCCAGAGCAGGGGAATAGGATTTCAATGTGTAAATTTAGGGGAGATCTGAACACCACATAACAGTAAGTTCTTTGGTGACCGGAAGTTGAGCACCTTTTCTATTTTGTGTGTGTGTATATATATAAATATGTGTGTGTGTGTGTGTGTGTGTGTGTGTGTGTGTGTGTGTATGAAGTATGCCATTGATTCTCACCTTTTTTTAATCCTGGTATTTTATATATTATATTTCTCTTATTATCCATAGCTCATATTTCCCTCTATTTCTTTGTTAGGTAGGTATCTTTCCTTTTCAATTTCTGATTATTTTTTGAGATTCTGTTCTTGCTGGATGTTGGTGACAACATTCTTTAGGATGGAAAATGAGAAAGAATGAATGGCACGTCCTCCTTTCTGAGTAGAGCAGACTTCCTCAGCAAGGAGCAAGGAACAGTGTCAGGAAAAACATCTGCACTCTGGACCCCTTCTCCCTCCCACAGACATGTCACCTCCTCTCCAACTATTCTGACACATTCCCTATGTGACATTTGTCTGCTGTTCTCCAATTGTTCGTGTTTATGTGCTTTGTTTCCAGAATACTAGTGCATTTCTGAAAGTCAAGGATGTTGCCTTCTCCCTACGAAATCTCCCTTTTTATCCAAAGCACCTAGTGGACAGCAAGACTTCCAATTCTCTAAGATCCTGGTAAATCTGAGAACATAGAATTCTGAGTGTCTTATGCTAAAATCATGAGACTGACCTTCCTATGCTTTTTAAGTTGGAGGAAGCCTGTGACACTGAAAACCATGTGCCCTGCCATCACCTAGCAGTCATCCCTATCATCAGGGCCTTGGGTCCAGAGGTTGTGATCAGTGGCACGTTTTCTAGAATAGACGTGGCTTTTGCTAGAGAGAAACAAGCAAGAGAAATGAGCTAGAAATTGTCTCAAAATTGTTTTCATGCAGTAAACTTTAAAACATAAACTCTTATGAGTAAGGATTGGAGCTGGGTGTGGAAGACTATGCTCTACTCCTGGGACTTGAAAGGCTAAAGCAGAAGGGTCAGTTTGAAAGCTAACTTGAGCTCCCCAGGGAGCCTTTTTTGCAGCGGGGGTGGGGGGTGTGGGGGGTAGGGTGGGGTGGTGGGGGGTGGTGGTGGTGGTGGTTATTATTTAAGCACTTTATATGTGTTTTAAGTGAAATCCAGTCACCCCCTCACCCTTAAGTGGCAGGCAGACCAGGAGCAATGCCTAGAACTTTACTCTTCCTGTAAAAAACCCATATGGAGGGGCGCTGTCTCAGAACTGGAATATAAACCTCCTTCAGAGATCTCAGAACTCACAAGGCTGGGTCTTGATGTTAGGAGGGGTTACTTGGGGTTCTCAGCTGCTCAGCAAGAATTTCAGTGTATCTCCAGGTACAGTTTAGGAGTTAAGGGGCTAAGTTTCTAGGGTCTGAGGAAATGGAATATATTAGTAAGAATGTCTAAACCTAAACTTGTTCAAAAGTGGATTTGGTTTATGCTTCTAGTGTAACTGGGGAATTTCCTGGGAATGAAGTCATTAATCCAGGGGGAATCCTCCTGAGGGTATTCTGGGAGGCACCAAACCGCAGAACTTGGGGAAATCTGATTACAAACTTGAATTTCTCTCCTTTGTGCGTGTTCTATGTCCTGGGGTCAAGAATCCCAATAGGAAGAAAATGAGGAGAAGAAGTTGAAGAGAAGGAGGAGGAGGGGGAGAGGGAAGAAGAAGGAGGAGGAAGAGGAGGAGGAGGAGGAAGAGGAGGAGGAAGCGTGCAACTACTCACAAGATACTCTCATCCCAGAGGGACTTCCATCAGATCTCGGCTGTTAAATGGTTGTGTCCATATGGAAGGTAACTAGCTACAGTAACATGGTGGCTGTGTATGAGGCACTGGAGTGAAGTAGAGTGTGGCCAACTGCTGGGTGTGCCAGTCAAATACTTTGTAGAGGTCTGGGCTTTACCACCTACTGGATTGGGGTGGATTAATTTCCGTGAACCCTATTTCTTCATCTGATAAACTCAAGATGAAGACACTTCAAGAGGCAGGTCTGAAGTCCCCACAATGAGCATGAAGGTGCCTGATAAGCAGTGAAACGATACATGAAGTAGGAGTCTCATTTCTTTGTCCTCTTCCCCTGGTCCTCAGGAGCTGAGCTCTGCTTTCCTCCCAAGCCCAGGGAATAACTCCAGGCATTCAGTCAACTTTGTTCTTATCTAGATGAACACAACCTTGAACATATGAATGAATTCTGTCCTTTACTAAAGTGCCTAACCCTAACCCATAGCCTGCAGGCCAAAGTGCCTCAGGCTAGCTAAGAATATGACCCATCACAAAATTATAAACTTACTTTTAAAACAACAAAACATGGTGTGTGTGTGTGTGTGTGTGTGTGTGTGTGTGTGTGTGTGTGTGTGTGTTCTTAACTGTGCTGCTCTTGTGTGTGAACTTTGTAAAAAAAAAAAACTTTACGTCCTAACATCAAAAGGTTTTAACATGCCTGTTTGAGACTATGAACAAAACAGACAATGTCTGGCATGGAGACACCAGATAGGGGAGAGACCCTGCGCAAGGGAATCGATAAACATAGAGGACGTTGTCTGTCAGGCAGGAATGTGGGGAAGGAGGATTCCTGACTGAAGTGTGAAGCTTTAAAAGCTGTGGGTCATGTCTTCCTGAGAATTCCGGTTCACAATTCTGAAAGGCCGAATTCCTTCGGTGTGACCTGGCTTTCTAAGCTCCTCACTAAAAATGCATCATCTTCCTCCCTGATCAGTCATCACTCTGGTCTCAAGCACCCAGCACCAGGCTCTAGTCAGAAGACTAGCAGCAGCTACAAGGGAAAGCAATGAGGAGTACTGGACGAGCGAGCGCAAGGTCATCATTCAGTCTAGATCAACCTGAGGAGGACCCCCACCCCCACCCCGCTAAGTTCACTGCCATGTTTCTGGAGTAAAGTTGGACCGAGTCAATGTCATGCACTTCAAAGTTCATCCTTGTTGGTACATGAAAGACACATTCCTGTCCAAACTCACCTAGACTAACCGCTGCCAATTTCCTAGCAACTTTGCTCTGGTGTTTCTTGTGGGGTGGAATTAGTCCTGGCATGAAACACATGTTTCTATCCCATAAAAAAAAAATGTTGGCTTTTCCTTTTTTTTCTCCAGAATTTTTTCCTCCCCTGCTATTCAATGTCCACCTGAACCATCTTTGACCAAGCTTAGCAAGAATCCCACGGAGGTCACGGCAGTGGCATTGAAAGCGGGCCACATAAGTCAGCGAGTTCACCACGGCCAACACAAGCTCTCTCCTGACTTTATGGAATCATTGATTCTCCACCTCATCAACACTGTAATTGACAGATCTGTGAGTGATATGGACTCCTGTAAGGCCGAAACAAAAAGTGCTGTATAAAATTGTATAATCAAAGACGGCAGGTTGTATTGGCCAGCCCCCTTAGAATTGAGGGCCACCGGTTGAGGAGAGAAGCAGAGATTGACAGTCTCTTCTGTGCACAGTGATAGGGGACTTTCTCTGGTATATTTAGTGACTCAATCCAGTTCCTTCCTTTCTTCAACTGATCAACAGCTGGACATTGTGGGTACTCTATCCAGATCCTACAGCCACTGAGAAGTTATGGGATCTGGACTTCAGTCCTTGAGATTTCCACTTCTTGAGCATTATTCCATCACCAGCTGTTTTTTTTTTTTTTTTAAATGTGCTCTCATTCCTAAGGTTTAGGAGGGGGATGCGTCTATGGGTTGGAGGGAAGTTAGTGACACAGTAGGCTCTGTGTAATGCCTCACACAGCTCATGGTCATCAGCTGCCCCTAAGTTCCCAGGCCGGGTCCAGCTCTCTATCCTTCCCAGCTGGGTCCACATCTGGAGAATGGGGGTCCTGCCCACCCATAGAGAGGCACAGGGTCATGGCCTCCTCCTGGCCCTCACCCCAAAGTCACCTCCTTCTCCCTGTTATTATCATGCCCTCTCAATTCTTATCTGTCCACTTTTGGCAGGCTTAAACTTGTGATGCTATGCACAGAATTGCTTGTATTTTTCTTCTAGAGTGATGTTGACATCAATGGCATTTATTTCTATTTTAAAACATAGTCTTCTTAGCTAAACTGATTTGTTGGGTAGGAGAAGACATTCACATATGGTTATGACTAGAAGTGTTTTGTCAACAGATTGTCTTTGGGTTTTAAAGATGACATAAATCCTGGCTCGGCTTGTGTGTTTACTACTTCTCTGGGACTAAGACCCAGAAGAAGCAAAGGCTCTATGGTGGCCAGACTTCCTCCTGGGAGGCTCCAGCCCCTGCTTCTGTTAAACCAGTTGCTTCCCTTAACTGTGTCAAGTCCTCCTAAAACTTGGGGGTATGAGCGGAAAACTTGTGTTGTCCAACACTTCCTAACAGACTAAGGTATCAGGGTCTGGATGTAGCACTTGGGAAAAGAGACCATGAATTAGAAAAAGAGCAAGAAGGGGCATATGGGAGGGCTTGGAGGGAGAAAGAAAGATGTTGTAATGATATTATAATCTCAAAAATAAAAATAGAGGACAGGCTAGAGAGATGGCTCAGTGGTTAGGAATATTGGCTGCTCTTCCAGAGGACCCAGGCTTGATTCCCAGGAGCCACATGGCAGCTTACCACACTGTCTGGAACTACAGTTCGGAGAGATCCAATGATGTCTTCCCACATCTATAGGTACCAGGCATGCAAGTGTTGTATAGGCATACCTGCAGATAAAACACCAGCCACATACAATAATAAGAGTATTTTTAAAAAAGAATAAACAATTCAATGATACAATGTGCCAAAAGAAGGCGACACCAAGCCTTGTGCCTAACAGTCCACCCATCTCAATCTTCATCTACACTGACCCTTCCTGTGCTCATGGGTTGATTTTTCTCCACTCCATCTGCTGCACCAAGTACATAGCCTGCCACCTGGAGCCTGGGAAAGGCTTTTGGCAGACTAAAGAACTGATTTCTTTACAACCACCCTACAAGGTAGGGGTCATTTGTTTCCCGTTTAACAGGAAGAGAGTGGATGGTGACAGGAGCCAAGAAGTCTTCCAAGGCCTCAGAATGAAGAGGACCTGGGAAATGTGTTTCCCAACCCTGCGCTCTTTCTCCTCTGTAGCCCAGCAGGTCACTGAACCTCTCTGGACTTGCTTATTTTATCTGTAAATTCAGAGGGGCAGGCTGGATGAGTCTACGGTCTGTTCAAACTCTAAATGCCATAACCAGTGCCTAAGACGACCTGAAAACACATTTTAATCATTATGCCAGGGAGGGTTCCTATGGTTGTTTTTAACCATGTGTTTCATGTGCAATCAATATAGTGGCAGCCAAGCTCTTTATTATCTGTGTGTACTGTCTCCAGGTCTATGTTCTGAGCTCTAACACTTCCCAAGGCATTTAAAAAGTCTGTGACTTTCTATAAACCTGCCTTATCTTTTTTTTCCATTTTTTTTATTTAATTTTATATAACAAAGTCCAATTAAATGAAAACAAACATTTATACACAATATTTGGGAATTTGGGCGTCGTTCTTTCCAAACTACTTCCTGCTGGTAAGGGGCGCTGTCTTGGGGGATTCGAAGAAGATTCAGATATCCTAGCTGTAGTCTGTAGGGCTGTTTTGTCCAGCTGTTTGGAATGTAGGATCAGCTTGTACTCTGTTTCAGGCGGTCTGGTGTGATCAAACCACATTAGTCTGGAAGGAATCCACATCTTTTCATTTTCTGTGGAAACAAAAATAGAAATACTTTTCCCCAGTAACTTGTTCTTCAACTTAAATTTTGGAGTCAAAGCGTTTTTTTTTTTTTTTTTTTTTTTTTTTTAATTTATTATTTTACATGTCGATCCCAGTTCCCTCTCCCTCCCTCCCTCCCTCCCCTCCAGTCCTCCCTCCTTCCCTCCCTTTTGCCCTCTCTACCCTCTCCCATGCACTCTAAACACCCTCCCCTCCCAACCCCCCACCACAATACCATATGTAGGGGAATGCCATCCAGTTGGGGTCATGTAGATCTGACAGGTCCTGTGAAGTAGGAACTAGGGCTTCTCTCCTATCTCTAGAATAAGGCAGTTATCCCTCCATGGGGGATATGTTTGCAAAGTCCTTTTGTGCACCAGGGATACATCCTGGCTCCACTGTCTGAGGTCTCTTAGACTGCTCAGACCTTCTGGCTGAGACCCATAGTCAGGGGGGTCCGAGTCAGTCCCATGCTGGCTTCCCAGCTATCAGTCTAGTGGCCCTTAGCTCCTCCTTGTTCAGGTAAGCTGTCTCTATGTACTTCTACCGCATGGTCTTGTCCTCTCCATCTGCTTCTGGGTTCTAGTTCGACTCAGTGTTTATGTATGGGTGTTTGCTCCTGTTTTCAACAGGCATTAGTTGAGGACTCCATGGAGAAGTTAGTTGTTGATCTCACTCTCCGGGAAGGGCATTTATGATAGCCTTTCCACGGAAGCTGAGATTGTTAGTTGGGAGCAGTCTTGTAGTTCCCTCGACCTTTCTTTGTGTTCAACTTTATCTTCAAACCAATATTGGCTCCCTCTTTTATGTTCTCTCTCTCTGTCTCTGTTTCTCTCTCTCTCTTTCCTATTTTCCATTCCTAACCAGGCTCAATCCTCCTGGTCGCACATGCCTTCCTCTCCTCCCTCTCATTTTCTCCTACTTCTCTCTCCATTAGCTGTTCTCCCCCACTTTACCTGAGGTCTGGGGGACTTGTCCCTTCCCAGTTCTGTGAGGGACTTTATATGAATCTCTTAGAATACAACTTGTATCCTAGTTCCTCTGGTGATGTGAATTATAGGCTGGTGATCATTTGATCTAGTTCTAAAATCCATATATGAGTGTAAACCTGCCTTATCTTAAGGGCAGAGTGAACCAGGCACATCACTCCCCAACACCCAACCTCTAACTCCAGTTCCAGGAAACATGATATCCTCTGGCCTCTGAGGGTATCACACACAACATACCAAAACTCATATGGACATACACATACACAAAGACATAATTTACAATTATATTAAAAATTATAAAATGCTCAGAAATAAATATACTCAAAGGAATGTAAGACTTGTACACACTGAAATGATAAAATATTATTGAAAATGGAAGGTCTAAACATAAAAATATCATATGTTTACAAACTAAAAAGTTAATATTGTTAAGATGGTCACACTCTTCAAACTGAACTGTGCATACAGCAAAACCCTGATTGAAATCCAAGCTAACTCATTTTGAGGAAATTGATAAGCTAATCTTAAGAATCACGTGGAAATTCAAGAAACCTAGAAAAGCCAAACTCATCAGCAAAAAGAACATGTTTTTGAAGATTGTTACTTCCTAGTTTCAAAATTAAATGCAAAATCTACCTGATCAAGAACCAAGTGTGGTTCTGGCACAAGGATAGCCTTACACAACAGCGGGAGGGAATTTAAAGTACAGAAGCAAACCTTCACACTGATGGTCAGTTAATAGTTGATTTTACAAAGGGGAAGTTCTTGAGGAAAGTCATGTATTTTCTGGAAGGGTGAGGTCATGCTAATGTGACCAGAAGCTGTGTGAGCAGAAGAGATTTCTCTTCTAGAACATGATATCACTACTAAAACACAGCTGAGCGAAAGTTGGTTGTATAGGCATCAATGATATTCAGTCCAGGTAAGAGAGCCCAGGGAAAGTACGTGCTTTCCATTCAAGAGAAGAAGGAAGATTAGCGAGAGACAGGTCAGCATGGCAAGGCTACCACAGTTCCTACAGCCTGAGAGGGCCCCGAATCTGTGAAGCAGGATAGGAAGATGGAGAAAGTGTAGGGACAATGGGAAGGGAAATGAACCCCTCATTTACTCCAGAGACTGGACAGAGCCTCTCAACAGCTCACAGTCAGCAAGCCCCACAAAATAACAGCACTGGCTATAAAGTTGCTGGCATAGGAAATATGTTCATTTTATAGAGAGATTTTCTACTAGGATTGTTAATACCAATGAAGCATCCTAAAAGCCCAGACATTGGTAAACTTGTGTGTGGTCTTAATTGTCTCCAAGATGCTTTCCAGAAATCTCACAAACAAGACTATTAACTTTAGTTTACAGTGGAGACATTTTAACTCCTCCCACATCTCGTGATCTAGAACTTGACCTCATCAGCTGTAATCCTGTCCATTTCAGCCCAGAAAACATCCTATGATTTCATCTGGCTTCCTTTGTAAGGCTTTAAAGATGCCACTCTAGAAGCCACCAAAATTGCACACAAAATACCACAAAGCAGGAGTTCTTAACCTGTGGGTTGAGATCCCTTGAGGGTCAAACAAACCTTTCACATGGGCCCCATATCAGATATTTACATTACGACTCATAACAGTTGCAAAATTATAGTTGTGAAGTAGCAATGAAAATAATGTTATGGCTGGGGGTCATCACAACACAAAGAACTGTACTAAAGGGTTGCATGCAGCATTGGGAAGGTTGAGAACCACTGCTATATGGACACCTAAGCAGACTCTCTAGAGAAACTCTCACCTTCACTTAATGCCTCTCCCCCACTCTCTGTGTGCCCCAGTGCTCAAATTCCTGTTCGAATGTCTTAGTAAGAAATCTAACTTTGCTTTATACAGGTTCTTATTTATATTCTTAGCAGCAAAGTCAAGAATCCCAGCTACCCCTGTTATAGGAAAAAAAAAAAAAAAAAAACAAACCCAGGATGCTCCAGGTGGCAGCTGTGTCTCCATCCCTCCCCTCATTGTCACTCTGGAGCCCCAGCATAGTCTGTGACACTAGCTGAGAATCGGGGAGCCTTGTGCTACGACTGCCTATGTGATTCCCAGGCTGGCAACGTGCACAATTTCTTCTGAAGCTAGAGGAAGCCTTGGCCAGTCTGGCTTGCTGCCTTGTCTCATCACTCCACCTGGTATGCAGCTGGTGTCCTACTGTCTGTCTAGGGCATCCCTTGAACTCTCTGCCCAAGGGCATCTGAGCCTTGGCTCAGGAACACACTTTGCTACCATCACCAGAATCACTAAAACGTCGGGGATGCACAGCTGGCCTCTTGAGCAGCGTCAGGGGATGATGAGTCTGGTCTTGTGCAGCCCTCAACCCACTTGCCCTTGTCCTCACCCCACTCTGCTCTCACAGTATCCTGATAAGTGGACAGGTGGAGAGGGATACATGTCTCCCCTGAGAAATCAAGAACAGGAGGCTTGAAGTCATGTAAGCAACAGGGAAGGGCTGGGCCTTAGCACCAGGACTTCTGATAGCCCAGGGCACTTTTCGGGTAGGAACCATCATGCCCTAGTTGGTACAATATGAATATACACTCTGATCAAAAGCAATTTGGGGGAGGAAAGGCTTTATCAGCTTACACATCCTGACCAGAGTCCACCCCTGAGGGAACCTCAGCCTTGGAGGAACGCTGTCCACTGGCTTGCTCCATCCGGCTTGTTCATCTATCTTTCTTATACAAGCCAGGACCACCTCCCTGGCAAGAGTGACCCCGCCATAGTGGGCTGGGCTGATGGGAGAAAACCTTACTCCTTACACTGGGCCCTCCCATATCAACTCAATAGAATACCCCTCAGATTTATTTACAAGCCAATCTCATGGAGGTAGTTTCTCAGCTGAGGTTCCGTCGTCCTGGATGAGGCTAACATGTGCCGAGTTGACAGACACTAACCGATACATTTCCCTATGCACTTCTCCCTGAAATACTGGGAAAATACTGCTGTGTCGGGTAACAGGCCATCAGGATGCTTGAACACCAGAGACTGCTCCTCTTCGCTGGAAGTGTGTCTGCTGGCTTGCTATCTAAATGCAAACACAGGTGGCTGCTTTTCTATTACGAGGGCAGCAGGGCTTGCTATGGAAAATGCATTGAAAGTGGATGTGTGCATTTCTGTGCTTCAGAAGGAAGGCCTTGAGTCCATCTTCACGGGGAGGTGACCTCATCCTAAATGAATGAGTATTTGGCAGGGGTGGGGGGAGGTCTTGGTCATGGTGTGTGGTGTTTCTGAGGGAGGATGGCACTTCTTCTCCAAAAAAGTAAACGGTCATGGAATTCTTAAGTGTTTGGGTTCTGCCTTAACAGGCCATCATGTCCTGTCCAAAAGAACATTGAGCCTTATTGTGTAAGGACAGAAACAGAATGAGAGCTTTTATGCAGAACAGCTGGCAGGGTCCTCTGCCAGAGCAAAGGGACAGCTACATCTGAGTGTCTCTATGACTGTAGGTGGGCTGCTGGCAGGGCTGCTGGCTTGAGTTGTCCCAGTAGTGGGGCTTGGAGAAAGAATACTGTAGGGAAACCACCAGTGGCCAAGGACTGTGCTGGACCAAATGCTTGCCCTTGTCCCACATCGGGCAACCCAACCTGAGAATGGATTAGCACTCTGGTTGAGGTGAGAACTCCCAGCCCCATGGAAGCCTTGCATTTCATCCCAGCTCAGCTTAGTTCATCATCCAGGAACACACATGAAGTCCAGTGTGCTAGATGTAGCGTGGGGTGAGCACAATCCCACTTACATATGTAGCGGCCAGTCAACGATTGTTAACACACCCTGAGTCACAAACAGATGACTAGACACCAGTCTTCCAAGATACAGACACCTTGCAAGAATGCTGGCTTGCATCTCTCATCCCGGGCACACAATGTTGAGTGCTAATCTCAGCAAGCCCTCCATGTCCACCCCTCTCTGCAGGGAGGGGTGAGCTCCATCTCTCCTCCCAACAGAGGCTGTCACACTCTTGCAAACACAGATTTTTTCCCTCAGGTTTCCAGCAAAGAGAAGGATGTACCTTGCCAAGGTGACAGGGACTTCATTGGTCTCCTAATGGGTAAGAACTTGCCACACCTGAAACTCCCTACAGCCACCTGGGATTCTGAAATCCAGGTACCCGCAGGAGAAGATGCTTATCAGTTCAGAAGCTGAGGCCTTGGTGTCAGCAGAGCTTGTGACCCTGACGAGGGTAGTGGGGGAGGGGCGGTGAAGCTGCTGGGAGGAGGCTGGGCTTGGGTCTCTTTGCCTCTAGAGGTGAGTGAGGTCCTGTGACCTGCAGCCACCTTGTTTGGGGCCCCAAGTGGGGTTGAATAGCCTTTGTTTGGTCTTCAAGATGTGAACAAAGCCCTGTGATAACCTCATGGCTTCTGCTTGGTTATCATATGAGGCCCGTAAGCATTTTTATAAAGTGAATTGAATGCAGTAATAGAAGCTATATGAGAGAGTAAAGACCCTCCAGTGTTGCCAGTGTCCTTAATCCCAGAAACCCTGAATATGGCAGGTGGTATGGAAGAGGGGAAATAAGTTTACTGGTGAAATTAAGGTTGCTAAACACCTGACTTTAGAAGGAGCCACCTATGACCTGACCTTCACTAGATATAGATTCTGCTTGGCCTCCAGAACGAATAAACCATCCTGTCTATTTTGAGCACAAATGGGCTCAGATGATAAATGGGATAAAGTAGAATAGGAAGAAGCCAGACTACCTGCGATGCTGGAGTCATGGGAAAGAGTCCTCTTCTTTCCCTAAGCACCTGGTTGCTAGGAAACTGGCTCTGGTTCTGGGTACAGTTGGACAGGAGAGAGGGGGCTCCTGAGAACTCAGCTTCTCAACTTTACTGAACCAGTGGTTGATACACTTGACCCAGCTTCATGCCTACCCAAAGGACTCCCCCTTCCAGAGCTCGTCTCCCAGCACCAGTAATCTACATCCCAGATAGCTCTGTGAATTTGGAAGACCCTGAAGGCAGCATGCTAGATGCTGCTGCCGTGCACCAGAACACCCCCTCTCCCAGCATTCTTTACAGAAAGGTCCCATCACACCCAAAGGGCCCGAATGCCCCGAGTCTCACCAACACTTGGGGTATGCGGTGGGTGGCCAATTAATGCTAATTGTCAACTTGACATGATCTAGAATCACATGAGGCAAGCTTGTGGGCACACCTGTGAGGCAGTTTTCAAGTTGAGTTAATTGAGGTATGGAGACCCATCTCACAGGTAGGTAGCACCATTCCACGGGTTGAGGTTCCAGACAGTAAAGAGGATAAGGCAAGGTGAACTCGAACATTCCCCTCTTTGTGCTTCCAGCTGCCTCACACTTGAGCTGCAAGGTGTGTCCCAAACTTGATAGATTGTGTTTTTAAACTGGGAGCCAGCTGGGAGCTCTTGTCATGTATTCTGTCACAACAATGGAAAAACAACTAATACAGGGTGTCACTCACTTGACTAGCACTTTCATTATTCCAAGAGGAATCAACACACTGACTACTCTAATCTCGGCTTTGTAGCAACTCTGTGAGGTAAGAACCATGGATGCTTTGTGTGATGGTGGCAGAGAAATAAATAGGTCATTAGCCAAAGTCACTCAGTGAACTTTGGGACAAGGCTGGGATTTTAAAGTAATGTTTTGAGATATATATGTATATATAACATACATATATAAAACAAAACAAACTATATCTATTTTTACGTATACAATATATATATAAAACAAAAGCAAACATCATATAATATATAGTTTTATATATAATATATATATATGTATAACAAAACTATATGTTTTAACAAAACAAACTATATAAGTATTTTTATATATGCAATATATAACAAAACCAAACTACATACAATGTATAGTTTTATTATGTATTATGTAATACATGACAAAAAACTATACATATACATACATATATATATAAGTTTTGTTTGTGATCTTTTCTTTCCTGAGCCCCAGGCAATGGGTGGCTCCGCCTGAGATAGAGTCGATGCGGCAGAAGTTATTCCTGCCTGCTTCCAACACATGCACTTCTTTCCCGGCCTGGTCCAATGCCTGGCCCTCTCTGGAATGAATTCCTTTTCAGAAGGCTCTGGGGCCTTTCTAAAAGCTCTCAGATGGGCAGCATAACTAGTTTATCAAAGAATCCCACACCACATGAAGGAGAAGAAAATTTCATAGGAACAGGGTAGGTGCATGTTCATGCTGTCCTTGTGATCAGAGACCGGCTTCGGGTTCAATCCTGATCGCTCACTTTTCAGACAAGGTCTTCTGGGAATGGCCACTTCATTCTGGCGAGCTGCTGTTCCCTTTTCATATCCAGGATCTATGTTTGTCTAAAGATAAACAAGATGACCGGGCTGAGCAGAGCCACTCAGCATTTCTGAGCCCAGATTCTCATCCCAGAAAGGGCCATGGGCTCCACCACCTGCTCAGGAAACTGCTCCACCTCTGTCAAGAAGGAAGAAAGCTACCTTCCTCCCACTCTCTACTGTCATCTAGTAGTCGAGAGTCAAGGGAATTGAAAAGACCCCCTCAGGCCTCCCAACTGCTTAGTGGGAGCCACAATCACCATAGTAGAACCCAGGGGTAGGCTGCAGCCAGCCGAGCCCTACTCCCCCTTGCAGCTCTCAGTCCTGGTGTGGTGAGGGCATCACAAACTCCACAAACAGGAGGTGGCTGACCAAGCACCAAACTATTCAGACACACACACTTTCAGGGCAAAGGCGGCCTCCTCTGCCCTGCCCTGCCCTGCCCTGTCCTGTCCTGTTCTCCTGCCAGGGCTCAGGCTTTCTCCAGTGCTAATGAACAGCTCATAAGTACCACAAACTCTGGCACCTGAAGACCAGGCAGATTAACTTCCAACATGAACAGAGCCCAAGTTTAGACCCTGATGCAGGATCTGAGCTAGACTTGGCTAGCCCTGCTGCGTCTGGGTGCTGTTGAGACATGCAGATGGTTTGGGCTGGCTCATTGTAACCAACCTAGGCCTCCTACAGACAGCCCCTTTCTAGGTCAACGATACTTCCACTTGTCTGGGAGGCATGTCATGGAAACCTATCCTGATAAGCAGTGTGTCATGCAGGCACAGAAGGTCCCCAGATCCTTCTTTCCTGGGCCTAGGGAAGCAGACTGAAGACACTTCCTTGCCCAGTGCCTACCTCTGCCACCATCTAACTATAGCTTTGTGTACGTTAGTGCGAGAGTCACTCTCACAGCTTGCCCTGAGACCATCATTGGAGCAATAAATGTTATCACAGAAGCATAAGGTAATCGGAATCTAGTTCTCAGAGCATTTATAGCTCTGCGTGGAATCTGTTCACAGAAAGTGTTGTAAGAAGCAACATCTCAGGCTGAGGTGCAGGCTCTGTGGGTAAAATGCCTGCCATAGAAGTATGGGGACCTGAGCTTGATCCCCATAACTCACCTTAAAGAAAAAAAAAGTCAGTTGTAGTTGTAGTGTTGTGTGCTTGTCTTAGAGCTGGGGAGGCAGAGATGGTTGGAGCTCAGGGCCCATGAGCCTAATGGGCAAGCCCCAGGCCAATTGGAGAAACAACCTGTGTCCCAGTCAAATACTATTCAGGAATGACCCTGCTTAACTTCTAAGATCCAATGAGATAGGCCTATTCAGGTTGTTATGTCCATAAGGGAGGCCTTGTTTCAAAAAACAAAGTGGACAGAGACTGTGAGACAATACCACAGCCTATGTTCTGGCATCCACACACCCATGCACACACATAAGTAAATATGATGATATGGTATATATAATTTGTAATAAGTATTATATATAGTATTCATATAATGTAACATGAAAGAATATACTACTATAGTAGCCTGCCCTGCCTGCTCACCTTACTTCCTCGGGAGGTCAAGAGGCTGTAGTCCCTGGGTCTGCTGTCCCCTGCGCCTTTGAGGGATTAACACTGCCATTGTCACCAGCCTGACCTTTCTTTCTATCTCTTGGCCTTCTCCCGAAGGCTGTATGCAGTCTGAGGGATTTCTCTGTCTGTAGGAACATGCTGGGCCCACAGCCAGGGCAGGCCATACTTGTCAGTGAGTTAACACCAATGACTGACAGGCAGAGAACGTGGACACATTCCCCAGCCTCAACAACTGATGGGTGGACAAGGCGAGGCACGTTCTATTCCACCTCCCTGAGGTCCCCAGTGGGATGACGGAGGTGATCTACAAGGGAATCTGCCCATTCCACATACCTTGTACTCACCCTTTCCTCATCAGCCCACATAAGCCCTCGCAGTATGAAGAATCAGAAGCAGGAACATTCAAGCAGGAGTAACTCCTTCAGTGTTGTGTTAGGTTTAAATCCAGGAGAAAAATCAGGGTGTAGCAAATTATTTGAGTGGGCAGAGTCCTGTTATCGCTGTGCTTGGGTAAATAATTATCAAGTGTTTCATGCCTGGAGGCCAAGAATGGAAAATTTGCCTTATTTATTGTTTGTTCAATGCCTAGAACTTCTGGGAACCTAGTAAGGTTCTCAATAAATGAGACCCCGGGGCACTCAACTGCAGAGTGATGGAGGATGACTCTGGCTGCTCCCTCTTCTGTCTACCTGAAGCAGTAACTACAGTATTGAACCAGCAGCTGGGAGGTGGAGGCAGGAGGATCATCAGGACTTCCAGATCATTCTTAGCTATATAGTAAGTTGAAGGCCAGTCTGAGCTATAAAAAAAAAAAAAAAAAAAAAAAAATCTGTCTCAACAGAAATCAAAACAAAACAAAAGTTTTGGAATTGCTACATGACATTTTCTCTAATATTGGAAGAGCCAGCTTCAAGTTAAGGCTGGCAAGCCACTTTAATGGCTCCTAAGGTAAAAATGATGTATTCACTGTTCACAATCAAGAGAAGTCTAGAGCTGAGGCTACCACTGCCCCCCCCCCCCCAGTCCAGCTGAGTATTGCTGGTTGCTGGGAATGGTGACCAAGTTACTTTGTGTCACTTTAGATGCCATTTCTACAAGCCCCACTTACATAGAGTCTAGACTCTGTTACCATTATCCAGTACCATCTCACCACAGCATTGATTGTTCACAACAAAGAGGATGTCGAAGGATTCTGAGTGTGTCTGAGTTGAGATTATCTTTCAGGGATCTGCCTTGTCTCAGACTTCTTAAAAATCATCTAACTAAAAAAAAAAAAAAAAAAAAAAAAAAAAAAAAAAATCATCTAACTGTTTAAAGAAAAAGAAGAGGAAGAAGTTGGTGGTACCAACCATCAGGTCATATTTGTCACCATCGATCGGTCTTAGATAGTTGGACCCTGCAGGGAGTCCTAGTCACTACCTTGGTTTCGGTGTCTGTTCACATTGTCTGGGTTAGTAGTCTTAGACAAAGACCTAGAAGGACTCTATGAGCCAGATGTGTCTGGCTTGCTGCTGCCTTGGCACGGATCACATCAGGCAGTCTCAGCTCCCCCCTGCAGTGCACTGCTCTCCTCAGAGGAGTACAGGGGGACAGCAGACCAGGGACTGCGGTCTGCTGGGACTGAGTCAGTCTCCATCTGCATCTCCATCGTGCTTGGCTGCGAAACAGGTTGGCCAGCTCATATAGGTAGCATCCTTTTTCCCTGGCAAAAGAAACTAAAGTGGAAGGAGGGGTGGGGTGGAGGAAAGGGAGATGGAAACTTTTTTCCAGGTTCTTCTGCCAGGGAGCTAAAGTTTTCCTGGGAAATGCCTTTGATAACTCTCATATGACTGATGATCCACCACTGGACTTGCCTCTCTGCTTTTTTTCCCCCAATCCTCAGCATCCTCGCTTGCATATACGGATACCGTCAGTTGAGCCCAGGAAATGGAATGGTGTAACAGGGCCCCAGACCTTAGCACAACTGACTCCATGATGAAAGTACTCTTCAGGCCATAAAATTTTGCAAGCAGACAATACCACCTTCCAAAATAAAAACAAAGACCTAAGCCATCAAAGTCCATAGTTCTGGGAAAGTCTTTAAATGTACTAACCTTGCTTTTATGGCTTCTGGAGTTCCACATCTGGCTAACTGTTCTTGCTAACTGAAGTATGCCAACACAGAACATAGTTTTTGTGCTTAAAAGCTCACCCTGAGAAAGGCCTGCTACTAAACCAGGATCCCAAACACCCAGTGTAGTTGCCAGATGACAAATAAAGACTTTCTGTAGGCTTAAACCCAAGTCTGAGCAGTCTTCTCTGATGGATACCCCACAACAATTGGACCTCTGGATTTAGATTTAAAAGCAAATCCATGAACAAATTAAAGACTAGATATATTCATATGTACATTCAGTTTGATCCCAGGACCAGTCTTCAATAGAGCTCAAAGGTCCACTTCAACATTCAAGGGCAGGCCCAGCTTCAAACGTGTTATCTTAGGAGGAATCGCCATGGTATTCTTATGCAAGCACTTACATATGTGAGCTCTTAAAGCTGGCTCTCCAGTACTACAGGTAAAGCTGCTGGAGAAACATAGGTTCAAGCCCTCATTCTCCACTCCCTCATTCTCTACTTTGGCAGTTTTGAGTGGTTACCGACTCCTCCCATCACCAGTCGGTTGGGGTGCCACACCCTCTCTGAAGACAGGTTCTTGGCCTGATTTAATCCTCGCTGTTGGGAAGGGCCAAAGAGCATCAGAGGAGGGTCAGCCTTGACCATAAACAGAGTACTCCAGGTCAGGGGTCTCATTGTGTACAGGATATTGGGGATTCGCTAGGAATGGACAGCCTTGTGTCATACAGAAGTGATTTAAACAGTGGAACCTACCAGTCATAAAGCATATTTATTAGCTGTGTGCATTACAGCGTAGCAGTGTATCATCAACTATGACCTTCACCACCATTGTGACCTTGGGCAAGACAAACACATCCCTGGGCTTGGCAGGCTTCTAGCTTTAGTACCTCCCACTAAATCCTGCAGAAGTACAAAATGAGGCCACAGGTAGGGCAAGCCAGAGACAGAGCCTGGGTGTTCAATGTCTGGGAGCCCTTGTGATCTACAACAAAAGTGCAAGACTAGTTTTCAGCACTCCTCATTGTTCCGCCAATAAGGACTCTACCCAAAGGTTTGTGTTTTTGTACACAAGGGAAGGTACCGCCCAACGGAAAATGGTTTTTATTCTACAGGAGCGTTTCCTTCAAGAAAAAAAAAAAAAAAAAAAAAAAAAAAAGCCAGGGTGGTTTTGAGAGTTGGTACAAATTTTGGAGAAATCATTCTATAAAATAGCACTTCCTTTAATGATTTTTTTATTCATATTTTAAAATAATTAGCTACAATGCATATACCTGTAGTTCCTTCTGGGATGTTTCCATAGGGATGATAGGTGAAACACACTAGATATAATTAAGGGGAAACTTCCATAAATATACAACGTTTGGATTGGTCTTTGGCGGTACAAGCATAATGATGGAACCTTCAGGAAAAGAGCTTCGCCCCTGGATCTATACTGTCAATCAGAGATGTCTGGCTACACCCCCTCCCCCTGCAGATGAACTTGCTTCTGATAAGTCCTGTATGCCCCTCGTTAGGTGCGGTGGCCAGGGAAAGCACGTGATCTGTGCCATTCTACTCACCTGGACAGCTAGACTCTTTACTGCCACAGCAGTCAAGCAAGGGGCCCTTTTCTGGGCTGAATGACCTCCCTGAGTGCCCCGTTTAGCTGCTGCATAGTGGGAAGACTTGGGGAGGAGTCTCATGAGATAGCCAGCATCCGTGTCCGGTTCTATTTCTTGGCTGTGTGATGGTGGTGGCTGACGACCTTTCAGTCTCATTCAGAAGCTTTATCAATGGAAGCATCTGTTACCCACAGGCTCCATCCCAAGAGTGAACGAACAGTCAGTTCTACCTCCAACTCCTGGTGTCCTCTGGGATGCAGAAAGTGAGGCGGAGAGCAGGCTGTGAAGCTATTGACAGCATGGCAGGTATGTCTGGGGTATGGACTCATTCAGAGACCGTTTCCTGATTCTATTCCACCCCAGCGTTTACACCGGGGCTGCCGATGACTGTGTAATAAGCTGGCATTTGCTGAGGACCTTCCACAGAACAGTGGGCTGAAGGGCCATGTTGTAGAGGGTACAGAAATGGACCCTTGTCCTCAAGAAGGTCAGAGAGCAAATGGCAGCTCTGTCTGCAGTGAGCCTTGTATGTGTAGCTGCTTTCCCATAGCAGAGATAATCAAATTTGCCCGGCTTAATACAGGAGCACAATGCAATATGCATTAAGCTTACTAGGTATATATTGTTTTTAAATCACAGATTGGATTGTTGTTAAGTAATAAATATATGATATGCTCAGCTCCTGGCACACATTTTCTTTTAGAGGGAAATTAGTAGTACTCAACAGAATGTTAAATGTGTAAGTATACCTTTGACTTGGAAAATCTGACTGCAATACTCTTCTAAAGGAACACTCTGTCATATATCCATGTATGTGTATGCAGCCATCAAGTACAGTGCCATTTACTTAAGTGTTCATTGCCACGCACACGGCCATTTAAAATAACTAAGCAGAGCTGGGTGGTGGTGGTGCTTGTCTTTAATCCCAGCACCAGGGAGGCAGAGGCAGGTGGATCTCTGTGAGTTCGAGGCCAGCTTGGTCTACAGAGTGAGTTCTAGCACAGCCAGGGCTACACAGAAAAACCCTGTCTCAAAATTTAACAAAAAAAATGAATAATAATAATAAATTAAATAAATAAATAATAAAAAATTAAATAGATTTAAAAAGCCTCTTAGCATCAAGCATGACATCGATCGAACACATAGTAGCTATTGAACGACAGGTTAAGACGGTCAGTCCCGGTGGAAACTCCATTTCCCCAGATTCTGGCTGCTAGAGGAAAGCCAGCACTCCTCAGAAACTCATGAAGCTGGTCTGGTTCCCCTCTACCAAAGGAGCCATTTTCCTTATCACTGGCAGAAGGGACAAACTGATCTGAGGTAATGATGATTAACACACCAAAGCACAGCTGGCCTCCAGGCTTCCTCAGGACCACACTGGAGCCCTGGCTCTTCTCAATTCTTCTTCCCCCCCAAACTTGCTGGTCTTTCCCTCCCCCAGCTTCCCATTCCCCTTATAACCCTGTTATTTCCACTACTGCACTCTCCTGCCCCTCTCTGTGTCTTCATCTTGCTCCCTGACACTGTCCCTGCTTCTTACCTGACCAGGCCCAGTCTGCCGGCGGCCATGTCCAGTCTGCTGCTTTCTCTTTCTGCTTTCTCTTCCAGATGTCCTCATATCTACCATAAAAACCTTCCCCTTAACCATACCATGGAGTGGTGGGGTTGTCAGTTCATACAATGACAATTACTACTAATTCATCACTAGTATTATTAGCTATTAATATAAAAGCATCATTAGCTTCTGTTAGCCAGTGTTCAGATGTATCTGAGATGAACACAAAAGGACTGAAACATAGAACCCATCATGGGGCGTGTGTGTGTGTGTGTGTGTGTGTGTGTGTGTGTGTGTGTGTGTGTGTGTGCGCTACTTATAGATCTCTGCAGAATCCCCAGACGCACTTCCCAGGGGCTCTGGAACAGGAAATACAAGCCTTGGAAATGTGGGTTTGTTTTTGTTTTTTGATCGAGGTTAGTCACTCATTGCAAAGCACACAGCCTCAGGATCTGAGCTGCTTCTAATGGGCTCTCTGCAGAGGCAAGCCCAGGTTTCTTTGTAAGGATCCAGCAGACAGAATGGCAGGCATGCTGAGTTCCTCTGCTAAGTGAGAGGCTTTGAAGGGGTGCCCTCAAATGGGGCTGCAGGAGAGGGCCCCTGTTACCACCACTCCCAGAAGAATTTCAGGCATCTTTTTGATCTCTGAAGAATCCAGATTAGCAGGCCTTCTTGGTGGGCAAGGAGACCCACTCTGAACTCCTGTATCTTAAATACTTTGAATTCTTACTTCTGGAATATATTCCATTTATTTATTCCACATGTCACCCTATGTAAGTTTTTGGACGATTTCTTTCTGAAGCTGTTGTCTTCTGAAGTCTTGACATTAAAAGGTGGAGTGTGTTAATAAATCTGTAATAGTAGAACAGGCTTCTACTGTTTCTGCTTCCCGAAACTCTGTTACCCGGAAAGATTTTGATATTTAACAAGTGTCTGTTCTGGTTTCTACAATCACTGCATCGTAATAACTATAATCTACCAAGTACTTGCTACATGCCAAGAATGAGCAAACTTCTCCCTCTCAGCAATCCCCATTACTGACAAGCCATGTCAGTAATGGAGTATCCTGCTTTATGGCTGAGCATCCAGAAGGTGGGAGATTATCTGACTTGTCACAAGTCTCCTGTGTGCCCGATAGGGTGGCTAGGACTTCCTTCCAGAATGCCGTGGCTGTTCCACTTTTCTCATAGTAGTAGTCCAGATGTTTATCTTTCAAGGGCTGGAGAATTACAGCATTTCAGATCAACTTCTGCTGACATGGAGGCAGTCACAAGCCACCAGGAAGTCACTGCTCAGACTCAGCAGCCTACCTTGCCTTTCTGATCTATGAGCACTTAAAAAGGAAAAGTCAGCTGCTGGCCGGGTGGCTTTGTGCTTTTCATAGCAAGGGCATTTTGAAGACTACAGCTTAATGCTTGGGATGGAAAACTACGCCAGGGAGTCCCACACATAACACCCACACACAAACAAACCAAGTTCTGTCATCTGTCTCAAAACCCCTATACTGTTTTCCTTAAAAATACTGAGCCTAGTTATGAAAGATGACCAGTGCTCCGACCCACAGCCAGCCGGAAATAAAATAACACAGTTGCAGGTAGCAGAGGTGGCGAAGAGAGTTTGAGCAGGAAAGCCTGGGTTATGTGGGAGACCAGGAGTTAGACAAACTCCCTGCTAGGCAGACACATAGAGAGGGAGACCATGGCTAGGTGGTAAAGTTGGCAAACTTCAAAGATGGCAGGCCTCTTCCTCACCCTCCAGACTGAAGACAAAAGTCTGGCAACTTAAAACAACATTTTCCCATGCTGTTTGCTCCTGCCAGGAGGTCCTGCTGATGACGGGCTTTGCAAGTTAGAGACCAAATCAGTACATGTTACACAGCAGCTGTGGGCCAACCAACCATCTCATATTTACCAACCCCTAAACTGGGGGAGGGAACCTGTTCAAGGTCTTAAAAAGCACCGCCCTCAAGAAAAGACTGGATTTTTCTGCTTCCCTCTGCTTTGCAAGGGGCTCTCCCTCTATCTGCAGTATACATGCCTCCTCACCCCTGATAAACACCCTTCTCCAGCTGCTGGCTCAGTCTGCTGCTGTGTGCAGTGTTTGAGGTTTTCTCCATTGCCGATGTGACACTCAATTTTCCTGTCTTTCAATTCTTTAATTGACAGAGAAAACAAACGGGATCATGATGGGGGGGGGTGTCCTTCTGTATATATAGTTCTCATATTGGTTGATGAATAAAACACCGATTGGCCAGCAGCCAGGCAGGAAGTATAGGCGGAGCTAGCAGAGGGGGAGAATTCTGGGGAGAGGATGCAGAGAGAAGCTGCCAGAGAGATGACATGTAGCCTACCAAAGAGTTACATGCTGGAGCATTCTCCAGTAAACCAAAATCACATGGAAATACACAGTTTAATAGAAAGTGGTTAATAAGTAAGGAGAGCTAGCCAGTAAGAAGCCCAAACTATTGGCCAAATAGATTATAATTAATATAAGTCTCTGTGTGCTTATTTGGGGCTAAACAGCTATGGGGCCAGGTGGAACAGAAACTCCATCTACCGGATCAAGCCCCCTAAACTGTATCTAGAGAACAGAAGAATAGCAAGTGTGAGGATGAGAACAGGAGCTGAGAGAGTACCTTTCAATCCATGCTTGACATCCACTGAAGGTCTCAAGCCACATGTGCGTTCAAGGAGGAGCTACCTTTATAGTGTCCATACGGCTCCAAAGTGCTCCCCATGCTTCTGAATTTCCACATCCCTTAGCTATAATGCATCAGCTCTACCATACCTGCATGGGGTTTGGTAGGAAATTCTGGGCTAGAAGGTGTTCATCAGCATCCTATCCCCAAGTGTCAGTTATCTTCGAGAACAATCAGGCATGAACATAGTGCCCCGTGACAGACACAGGGACAGTTACATTGAGAAGATCTCAGATGTAGAAGGTTTCCTTGACAGACATAAAGGGGCTGTCCTCTAGTGGCTTGTCTGCTATGGAGGGGGTGGTATGGTTACAGCAGGAGTTTGGAATATGGTAGGGGCTATGGGGAACTTGGCTAACAAAGGCTGGTGGCATCATCACCACTGTTCTCAACAAATGTCACAGAACCAGGGACATGAATGATGGATGCTGCCTAGGGGAATGTATTAAAGTCAAATGGACTCAGGAATGCCACCATTGGTCTGTTGTAATCATCCAAGACACTTGTGTTTAACTCAGAAATGCACAAAGTCTTCTAGCTTGTCTCTTCTTGCCTATATAAATAGAAGTTAGACTGTGATGCCCATGCCAGGAAGAAAAAAACAATTCTTACATAGAAGTTTCCATCAGCCATTACATATCAGTGTAGGATCTGCCCCTGTGATGTGCTTTCCAGCCTATGGACTTCTCAAAAATATTCACACACACAAGGTTGACAGCAAGGCTCTGCTCTGACATGGTATTTCAGCCTTTGGGATGACATGTTGTGTTGTTTTGATTCCAAACTTAGCCTGTTGAATGACGTGTGAAAAACACTCTCTTCTCAGACAGTCCGAAAATGTTTTCAAAGTGAAACTTACTATGATCAGACTTGCTGAAGGCAAATTTCTCTAGCAACTATGAACTTCGAAATAACATGAATGTTTATGAAGATGCTCCATTCCAGAAAATTCTGTCAGAATTTTTTTTTCCTCAGACAGCACTGGACTAAGCAAATTAAGCAACACAGCAGTCTGCCAGCCCTTTCTCCCTATCCCCGGGTGCAGTTATAGCCTTGGGCAAAGGTTTCCTCCCTCCCCCCCCCACCCCCTGAGAAGTCAACTTTCACTTACATGTGTATCACCTGCAGCTGTAGTTTCACTTCTGACCTCTCACCACATGCCTGTCAGTACATTTAATGTTAATTTTACACAAAGGTCCCGTCTTCTTCCCAACAGTCTCAGAACAGCTACTTTCCCTTGTCCAGTTCTCACAGCTCATCTGCCCTTCCCACCAAGAAAGGCTGGTGAAGGGGAGGGGGCGGTACGGTTTAGTCCACAATGATGCCTTTTACCGTTATCGTCTGTATCACTTTCCACCACTCCATTAAAGAGTTTTAAACAGCTCTGGGGTTGGGTTCCCCCCCCCCATCCCTCCAGAAGCCATAATTAAGAAATGGTCAATAAGGTTCGCCATGATGAGTCACGAACTTCAGTCCAACTTTCTTTGGAAATGGGGACTTTGAACCACATAAAGAGATAGAAGCCCAACTCAAACTAGCTTAAGTCTTGTCAGATTTATGAGCTCCATGGACTGAGAAGTCCAGGAAGCCTGATTTTGACACTGCTGGACTTGTGTGCCCAAACCATGTGCCAGAGCCCCTCCTCCTTAGTCCCTCTTCTCTAGAGTGCCCTTTCCTCTGCCTCAGTCCACGCTCAGATCAGCTCTCCCCAAGTTAGGCAAGTGTGCTTGCAGGAGAGCAGCCACCAGGTTCTTATCCCTGGGGCAAACCTTTTGGAGCACATTCGCTCTGATTGGCCAGCTTAGTCATGTGTTCACCCCTCAACCCAATCACACATCAGGCACTGTCTTGGACAGAATTGTTCCTTGTAATCTCTAACAAAATGGTACCTACCCTGAACAATATGGTCAGCCTTAAATGGCAAGTATTCAAGAATGTCGAAAACTATAACAATTATAGTTCACTATTGTTTGTATTGTTGAGCACATGATGCTACCTACTTTTCTACCCAAGAAGATTGCACCAATGTTATAATCCAAAGCCAGAGCCGTCACCTGTGCCACCACTGGTGATGAGAATCTCAGTGGCAGAGGGGGTCAGTTTAGGTTTTGCTGAGCATCTGGTATGGCAGGAAAGACCTTGGCCTTCACCTTCCATGTAGATGCAGATTTCTGCTCCTACTGCAGCTTTTCTTGACTGTGTGAACTGGTATGTGGCTCGTGATTTTGTGAGCCTCACTTCCTCCACACGAGAAAAGAGATGAAGTTGTCCTCCTCCTCAGCAGCAGCTCAAATGACAGAATTATATTTTCTCATAATTCTGGGGGCTACAAGTTGAAGATGCTAACAATATTGGCCTGTTTTCCTGGCTTACAGATACCTTTTGATACCTTTTGTCTCATCACAGTGAGACAGAAAGATAGAGTCCCTTTCCTTGACACCCCGTTCCTGTACCGGCTAAGGCATCAGGTGTCAAGTGCATCAAGGCTGGTTCACTGTGGAGTCACAGCCATGGCTGACCAATCCAGTCAGTCTTCTTTAGTGTCACTGTTTAGATATTTTGTAAATATCCTGATCGTTAGAAGAGCGGAACCTGGAAACGGACATGGACCTTTGCCCTAGAATACCCACTAGCCTGAACTTTGAACTTTGGCTCCAAATCTCTTAATTCCCGTTGCCATGGACATACAACTGAAACAGTGCACAGGCAGACCCAGGCAGCGCTCCCTCCTGCTGTTACAAAATGTCTTTGCAAGGTTTGCAGACTGTAGTCTGGGAGGAGTGAGCATCAGCAGGAATGACTAGGAGAGCACGCTTGTCCTCTGTGAGTTGTGCTAACAGATGGCATCAGGATGATACAGGAGCTTTCTTCCTTAAGGAGCTTGGGAGGTACCTCAGCAAATGCCCTCCCACACCCGTTCCTGATGAGCTCTTCTTTCCTACTTCAAATCCCTTTCTATTGCAAGGATCAGCTTCCTGAAAGAGCATTTACTCATTGTCCTCTTTGCTGCCATATGGGTGCCTAAACCACATTTATACATGACTGAGCTCAGGGAAACATCTTTTCACGGCTTTGCCTCCACAGGGTTCTGTCCATGGAGGCTCCATGATTCGGCCATCGTTTCCCAGAAAAGATTCGGGCCCGCCTATTTATAAAAGCTGTCATAGAAGAAATTCCATGGATCCTTCAGCTTTGCCGCAGTATAAACAGGTTTCATGCTGGCTGGCTCACCATCTGCCTGGGTTTCCGAAACTGGCACAAATGAGCCATTTCCCCCCCTCAGCTCCAGATGTCTACCTCTACCTCACACCCACCTACTCCGAGCCTCCCGTGCCCCCCACAGCGCCTGTCACATGTAGCTTCCTGAGCCTGCAAGGAAAGGCAGCCACGTGGCTGTAGGTTTTATGAATTGGTTTTCAGACCCACTGAGAGGTCCTAGGCTAATGAACTGGAAGCCTCTGGAAGGAAGGGTCCTCACCTGGCTTCTTTTGCCTCTGCTATACTCAGCAACTGGCTGGAAAGAAACAAGTTTATTAGTTGGTTATCACTGAAACATTGACAGCTAAGGTCTAACTGTGAGTGAATGTTTAACTTTCAAGACGCCTGGGACCAAGCACACGTCCAAAGCTATTGAAGGTTGTACTGACCAGGCAGATCCAAACACAGACTGGTTGGCCACTGCTTGCGGAGCCCTCTGCCCCACAACGTGTCTAAAGGAGCAAGAAGGCTAGACATTGCAGAGAGGAGAAAGGGAAAGAAGGAGGGGATAACAAGAAAGAGGCAGAGGCACTGGGGATTAGAGCCAGAGACAGGAGGAATTGGAACAAGGGAGACAGACAGTCAAGAGGAACTTCCAAAGGACGGTAACTATCTCATGGCAGATAGGGCGGGTGGCCTGCGGGGTGGGGTGGGGGATTGGGGGGTGGTTACTTTCCTGTGCTCAGTTGCTTTCACCTGCTCTCCCAGTTGGAATGACTTCAGGTGACCCCAGGGCTCCTCTGAGACCTGACTCCCTGGTTCACCAAGCTAAAATAATGCAGCAGGTAAAGAGGACATCCAAGAGGCTGCCATGGGGCAGGCCCACCCGTCACCTCTACACACCCTCCTTGGGCCAGAACTGTCACAAAGTTGCAGGAGTACCTCAGTTGGTAGAGTGCTTGCCTAGCATGTTTGGATATCTGGATTCCATCCTCAGTACCATGTGAGCCAGGCATGGTGGTGCAGACCTGTGATCCCAGTACTAGGGAGGTGAAACAGGAGGATCTGAAGTTCAAGGTCATCCTTGGCTACATATAAAGAGTTCTAAAAGCAAAGCTAACTGCCATGGAGGGTGAGAGATCTGTGTGGCCAGGAAGAAGGAAAAGGGTGGATGATGTTGGTTGCCATAGCAAGCCACCTTTGTTACACAAACATCTCATATGCCACTCTCTCTCCATCCAAGGTGTTTCTCTCTTTTGGTGGTGAATCTGAAGGAAGCATATACTTTCTCACACCTTCCTCTGGGGCCCCTCTGAGGTGATCCCTAGATGCCTCTAAAGGCACTAAAGGCTCTCACTAAAGGCACTGCCCAATACTGGCCACGCATCACACATACAACTGTCATAGTCCTACCAGTCCCAACATACCACCTTAGAGTCCAACAAAAGGAGCTACGTGTTCTGTCTCTCGGTCCTCAAAGCCTAGTTTGACACTTAGTTGTTGGTAGAAATTGTCTGTTGAATAAAGAATTGACTATGGCTAGCTTCTAAACTGCCAGGATCTTTGGTGTGGCCCAGAATGGCCATTTCAACTAAAAAAAAAAAAGGAAAACTACACAGAGAGTTTACCAGTAACTCCAGAGTTTTGCTGGACACACTCCCCTGGGTCAGGTCTCTCATCAGGACCTCTAAGAGGAGCGGCCAGTATCAGAGATTTGGAGATGGTGCCAATGACTTAGATTTCTGCCACTAGTTTCTTAAAGACCCTGGTTAGACTTTCAAAAGAAGGAAGGAGTTTGGTCACAGCACGCTGCAGATGAGGAAGAGGGAAACACGTCCAGTGTATGTACTGGGCTGTGGTTGCAGCCAGCATGGAAGGAGGGTGGGCCTCCTGGAATAGCTCCTGTTTGTTTACCATTTGAGTATGTAACAATTACATAGTGATACTCTGCTACAGCGCCTAGGATCCCCACTCTGCTCTGAGCTACTTTGAGTCAGGATTGAAGACAGTAAAACCCTCAACTCAAGAGAGAAGAGTTGAGTTACCTCCGGGCTTGGCTCATAGCCAGGATCATTACCAACCTGGTGAGTGAGAATGTGGCAGGCTCTTTTTATGTGGAGTCTCATCATTACAGCTTTTGAGGAAGAAATTATATGGCTCACACACCCAAGAACAAACAAAATGGGAAGGTTAGCCCATGAAGGATGAGTAACTCTAACAATATGACCAAACCCTCAGATTCAGGGGGGCAGATCAGTCACCCACACTTCCTACAGTCTAGGAGGTTGAAAAGGGTCTGGAGCAGTTAGATGTTCACAGTTTGGGGACCTTCTAGGGCCTCTCTCTGCCCCTAGTCCTTGGGTTTGCAGTTCATTAGAGCCAAATAATGAACATAAGCAGATTTTATAACCTTCAATGGTAGACTTGACTTCTGTATCATGAACCACATTTTTTGAATCATGCCCTCACTTACAGTCTGATGTTTCTTTTCCTAGTTGGTTTACTTCTTACTTAAGTCTTTGGAAGCCTTTGAAGGGTGCCTGAGGGCACAAGAACAGACTGCTTTGGGGTATAATAGCCTGAGGATAGTATTTCCTAAAAGCCTCTGGGAAACCGGAGCTATCCTCACAAGAGTGGAGAGCAGCTGGGATCTCTCCTGAACGTGGCTGTAGGCAAGTGCATCATTAATGCTAGAAGTTTGCACAGCCCTGATGATCATGGCAACAATGACAGCTAACATCTATTAAAACTTAGAACGCCTTGGGCCTAAATTAGAGGGCCAACATATAGGACCTCCTTTAACCTCACTGTCACCTCATAACATACATATTTTTGTGGGGGAAGAAGCTAAGAAATTCGTTTCCAGAATGGAACAAGACAGAAAACCTCCCAAGAAGTTCCCACAAATCTATGGCATTGAGTTCCATCCACCACAGTAGCTCCGCCCTTGAGTGCTAGAACAGATAGTTCATCAACTTTTATTTTGGTTTTCTAGGCTTTTCATCCCACCACACCACTAACCCTTATACCAAGCTACGATCATCTCTCACCTTAGCCACAGTGATCATGAATGCCACTGAGTATTTCCCAATGCCAAGCACTGTTTAAACCATTCCACATGGAAAACAGAGAGGCAGGAATCATAAAGAGATCCAAGTGGTAGCACTGCCACTGGGATCCCTTGAGTTACTCATTATGGCAACACTTCTGGTATACCTCCATGCACAGAACAGTGATTTAATTTGCTTGAGCTCATATCGCCCAACAATGGCAGAGGCGTGCTTTAAACCTGGCAGTTACCCCACCCAGAGCCTTAACCTCTCTTGCCCCTTTTTTTAGCTTCCAGATTGACCACTTGCCCTCCTGGAATCTTCAGTAGTCAATGATCTTTTTTATATAGCACGATTGAAAAATCTTCAACAACTCCCCATCAAACCCAGCACTCCTTGGGGGCACAGAAAGCCCCATAAGATCCAGCTATCCTGACCCTTTTGTTTTCCTAAGATTTTGCTGAGTTTGTCATCTCAGGACCTTTGCCCATGCTGTTACCTCTGCCCCTATACTTTCCCTGGATCTGTCATGAATCCATCCCTCAATTCATTAAAGAGTGTCAGCAACCTGCCCCCTTCTACAGAGTTTTTCTGTGAACTTTCCATGATAAATGACCACCAACCCTCACCTGCACTTCGTTCCTTTATCTTCCTTTGTCCTTCCTTGTCGCACTTAAAGTTATAATTCCTATTCATTAACACTTATGTACATAGAACTCTTGGCCATAGACTGGAACATTTTCCTCCTCAGCGGTGAGAGCCTCCAGGGTGAGAAGATCATGCCACCTGTCACTTAGTGGGAGCTCAGAAAATACCAGCTGAGTAAATGGATGTGCACCAGCCTGTTCTTAGCCCTTGGTCAGATCTCAGGACAAGGGAAGAAGTGTGGAAAAAGCATTTGGAAGAAGGTCACCCTTCGTATTTCCAACCAACAAGGTTTATTTAGTGATTTGGAGTATGAGGTACGTGGCCCATATCTCCTTCAGTTCCCACATCCTGTGAAGCAGGTAATGACCCAAGAAATGACACAATGAACCCACTCATATCAACTCCCTGACTTGCTCTTGGTAGCAGGTACACCTTATTATCAAAGACACAAACGGAATTGCTTATCACTGTGTGGCTTGAACCACAAGACTTCTGTGTTTATCACTTATGATTCAGCTGCTCTGTACTATGGACTATTTAATTTGTGGTGCTTTTGCTGTATCTTCAAGATAAAAGGCTTACTTCTACTGTCCACCATTTCCTCAATTCAGGAATCTCCTTATGCATTGGTATGATTCACCGAACCCTTGTGGCTTTCCTCTGTAAATGGCTCTGTTTTTTTTTTTGAGAAGGATCCTGAGTTTTTATAAAGACAGTTTTCTAAAACATCTTTAGAAACTAGAAAATCATTATGTAACACCAACATACACCACTTCAGCCACCGGCCCACTAATCCTCCATTTTGTGCCAGTAAGAAATTCCCAAGTTCCTTATCCCAATTTTTTTTTTTTTAAAAAAAAAAAACAGCATGCATGTTTTACTAGAATAAAACTTTCCTTGGTTCCTTGTGCAGTAAGACACAGGCCATTTGGTTGGTTTGTGGTTAACCTGAATTTACACAATGAGGATGTGGCTCCCACTGCAAGTTTATGCCTAGCAGGGGAGTCTTACCAAGTCTAGACTGAGCAGGACACCAGTTTATGTACAAGCTCCAGGCTAACAACTTCCACTTGTGCAGACAGGCAGTGTGAGCCTGGTGGGTCTGTTTCTCATCTGCTGCTCCAGTGTAAGCCCCTAAGTCCAGTTTGAAGCTGCAGCTGGAACCCTAGGTCATGCATTTAAGTTGAATGCCTCTAATCTGAACACTGTATACGAGGGGCTGAAGAGAGGACTCAGTGGTTAGGAGCACCTTGTTCTTCTTACAGAGGACCCAGGTTTGATTCCCAGCAACCCCACGACAGTCCACAACTGTCCATACTTTCAGTTGGAGACCAGGACCTTTATCTAACCTCTGAAGGCACCAAGAGTGAATGTGGTACAGAAAGACAAGTGAGCAAAGCACTCACATACATAAAATAAACAAATCTAAAACAACAGAAACAAAAACTTTTTAAAAAAAGATATTGCATAAGGCTGGGGGTGGAACTGTGTTGGTAAAGAGCTTGCCTTGCAAGCATGAAGACACAGAACTAATGTCAAAAGAAAAAGGAAAAGAAAGATAGGAAAAAAGAAAGCTGAGCGTGCTTGTAATCCCAGCATTGGGAAGGCAGAGACAGACAGGTCTCCTGACTTGCTGGATGCCAACCAGCCAGTTCTGTGAGACCAGGTCCAGGGGAGAGACAGTGTCTCAAAAAACAAGGCGGGCATTGCCCGAGGAACAACTCCCAAGGCTGGCCTCTGGCCTCCACACTCACACACACACACACACACACACACACACACACACACAAATCTTATTACATAAAATTATCTATAAATTATGTTTTTAAGGGATATATGAAACATGACTTTTATGTCCAGAATTGGGACTCAAGTAATATGTCAGAAACAGAAAATAAATGTCAACTGAAACAACTCTGATCTCAAGTATTCTGCTCAAAAGAGGCCTGAGTGGAGTAGTCATACTCACTTAGTGCTGTGGGATCCTGGGGGTCATTTACCAGAAGAATCCAGATCGTCAAATGCTAATAACACTGAACAGCACAGCCCTAGCCAGAGACACTTGATTTCTAGAACCAACCACGCTTCTGGAAAATACTTTGGGCATTTATTTCTCCTAAAAGGGAAGGGAATTTGTGCATATTCCTAGGCCCCAGTTCTTATCCCCACAATGTCTTGGGAGAATTCTTTCCCTTGGGCCCCAAAGACTGACTTGTCCAAGGTCACACAGAGAACTCAAGGGAGAGAGAATCTGACGTCTAATCCTTGAGTTTACATTAGAAGGGAGCGAGACTAATCAAGGCAAGAATAAGCAAAGCCTACCCTTTCTGAGGTCCAGACTTCTACCATAAGCACTAGATGTATCACAGTGGACAAGATTCCTCAGGCTTGTGCAAGAGACTATTGGAGAAGGACTAGGAGGCACTGGAGGGATGGCTCAGCAGTTAAAAGTCCTTGTTGCCACTTTCCCACAGAACTCATTTGGTTCCCAGCATCTACATCAGACAGCTTACAACTGCCTCTAACTCCTGCCCCAGTGAATCTGATGCCTTCACTAGTCACCTCAGACACACACACACACACACACACACACACACACACACACTGCCATAAACACACATGTTACACATTAGCAAAACACCAAATAATCCAATTACAAAGTGGGGTACAGAATGAAATAGAGAATTCTCAATAGAGGAATCTAAAATGGCTGGAAGAGACTTAAGAAAGTACCTAGCATCTTTGGCCATCAGGAAAATGCAAATCAAGGAAACTCTGAGATACCATCTTACTCCTCTCAGAATGGCTAACATCAAAAATACCAATGACAGTTCATGCTGGAGAGGATGTGGAGAAAGGGGAACACTCCTCCACTGCTGGTGGGAGTGCAGACTCTTACAGACACTTTGGAAATCAGCATGGTGGTTCCTCAGGACAATAGGAATCAGTCTACCACAAGATCCAGCAATTTCACTCGTAGGCATATACCCAAAAGTATATGTGTACATTCATACAACAAGGACATCTGTTCAACTATGTTTATAGCAGCATTATTTGTAATAGCCAGAACCTGGAAGCAATCTAAATGCCCCTCAGTTGAAGAATAGATGGAGAAAATGTGGTACATTTACACAATGGAGTACTACTCAGCGGGGGGGGGGGGTGTCAAAAAATGGAATCTTGAAATTTGCAGGCAAATGGATAGAACATCCTGAGTGAGGTAACCCAGTTGCAAAAAGACAAACACGGTATGTACTCACTCATAAATGGTTTTTAGGCGTAGAACAAAGGATTACCAGCCTACAATCCACACTGCCAGAAAAGCTAGGAAACAAAGAGGACCCTAAGAGAGACATACATGGTCCCCTGGAGAAGGGGAAAGGGACAAGATTTCCCAAGCAAATAGGGAGCATGGGGGGAGGGGAGAGGGAGTTAGGAGGAAGAGGAGGGGAGAGGTGGGCATGAGGGAGCAGGAAGATTGAGTCAGGAAAAGAATAGAGGAGAGCAAGAAAAGAGACACCATAATAGAGGGAGCCACTATGGGTTTTAAGAGAAATCTGGCACTAAGGAAATGTGCAGAGATCTACAAGGATGACCCCAACTAACAATCTAAGCAATAGTGAAGAAATGCCCTTCCCTGATAATGAGATTAATGACTACCTTACATGCCATCCTAGAGCCTTCATCTAGTAACTGATGGAAGCAGAAGCAGACACCCACAGCTAAACACTGAGATGAACTCCTGGAATCCAGTTGCAGAGAGGGATGAGCAAAGGGGTCAAGACCAAGCTGGAGAAACCCACAGAAACAGCTGACCTGAACAAGAGGGAGCTCAGGGACTCCAGCCTGATAGCTGGGAAACCAGCATAGGACCCACCCAGACCCCCTGAATGTGCTGCTAGTTGGGAGGACTGGGCAGTCTATGGAGCCTCTGGTAGTGGATCAGTGTTTATCCCTAGTATACGAATGGACTTTGGGAGCCCATCCCAC
Organism: Phodopus roborovskii; assembly: GCF_943737965.1. Lineage (NCBI taxonomy): Eukaryota > Metazoa > Chordata > Mammalia > Rodentia > Cricetidae > Phodopus > Phodopus roborovskii. The sequence goes on along the minus strand of NW_026126424.1, from coordinate 10,418,084 downwards.
ACAGAGGGATACTCCCTCAGCCTAGACACACGGGGAGGGCCTGGGCCCTGCTCCAAATGATGTGACAGACTTTGAAGATTTCCCAGGAAAGGCCTCGCCCTCTCTGGGGAGCAGAAAGGGGATGGGATGGGGGTTGGTGGGGGTAACAAGGGAGGATGGGAGGGTGCAGGGATTGACATGTAAAACAAGCTTATTTCAAATTTAAATTTAAAAAATTATTTAAAAAAGTTAAAAACCAAACTATGCTGGTAGAACTAACACAGCCCCTGGATCACCCAGGGAAGGGATGAGGAAATGACAGCCTCAGAGAGCAAGGCTGAGCTCAGGTGACCTGATAACTGGTCTTCACAATGATGCCTTGAATCAGCACAGCCACTGGGACCTGACAGTCACTGCCCTTGTGTTTCATGAGGCATGGGCACCCAAGAGGTCTGGGCAAATCTTCCATCTAAAGTGTTTCCAACAGTTTTGAGTCCCTCAGTGAAGATGAGTTAGATCAGCAGTTCTCAGCTCGTGTGCCATGACATTCAGAAAACACGTATTTCCAATGGTCTTAGGAACCCACAACCAGAACTTTATTTTTGTTGCTACTTCATAACTATAATTTTGCCACTGAGCGGTGTCTCGTCTGAAATGACTCACCCCCACCATGGTCCCAGGCAAATGGAATATATATATATATAATATATATATATATATATTCTATATGTGAATGGAAACACCTAAGGCTGAGGTTGCCAGATGTTTGGGACAGTAGCCATCTTGCACTCCTTCAGTATTAGAGATGCTAGTGGGGAATGGTCACTCAGAATAAAGACAGTGCTGCCCATTCCCCTTGTAGCTAGGTCTAGCTCCATGACTTTATGACTTTTAGATTTCAAGCAGCGGCCCACAGACCATATTTAGTGTTTAGTGACCTTTTGCTCCAGGATATGTATGTATGTATGTATGTATGTATGTATTCTTTCAAACTGAGGTTCTAGAGCAGTGTTCAAAGTTACTGATTTAGTACAGCTGCTTTAAGTGGGGTGTGGTGGCACACACTTCTAAATATAGTGCTTGGAAGATTGAGGCAGGAAACATGTTCAGTTCGAGGCCAGCCTGGGCTACATAAAAAGAGTCTTCACAAAGGGTGAGGGAAGACCTCTAAAACTGTTGCTTCAGACAGCAAGAGACTTCAGAGTAAAATTTAGTCAGAAGTATATTGTTGCAGTCTATGAAATGAAAATATCTTTACTCAGTGAGTTCTAAAATTCTCAAATCATTGGTAGCAGATGAAACCTTGTGTGACTTACCGTGTTCACACACACACACACACACACACACACACACACACACACACACACACACGGCACCATTTTATTCTTTTTCAGTTTTCCATAAATCAGGTTTTCAGTGAACACCAAGGAAGATACGTTTTCTGTAGTAAAATGAAGTGGGTCCCCGGTGTATTCTGCGTCCCTGATTCAGCTGGTTAAATACTAATGACGGCAAGAAAAGTGGCCTGAGCGATGTTGGCCATCTGCCGGCCTCGTCCCACTTCATCCCTGCAGAAGAGGTCAGCTGAGTGAGCTTGGGACAAAGATGATTCTGCCTCGCCCCAGGTGGCCTCCTGACCAGCCAGCCAGAGCTGCCCTGCTCCAGGATAGCCAGAAGGTTAGCAGGCTTTGCTGAACAGGTCTCTAGGGCCTCCTCCCGAGCCGCTTTAACCACAGCTAAGCCAATCAGAGGCCAACAAAGTCCTTGTTACCTGCTCATGCACACACAGTCTCCCTGAGTTTCAAAGGCCCTAAGCTTCCATTCACAGTCCATGGACCAATGCTTGTAGTCTAAAAGACATTGAGCTAGACCTAGCTGCAAGGGAAAATGGGCGGCACAGTCTTTATTCTGAGTGGCCATTACCCCACTGGGATCTCTACTACCGAGGGAGTGGAAGATGGCTACTGGCCTAAACAACTGGCAACCTCTGCCTTAGGTGTTCAGTAACAACCCCAGAGATTCCACATAGTGTCTGCAGCAGACACTGCCTACCCCAGAGGGAAAAGTAAGGGCTGGGAGGTGGGCTGGAAGCCTCGTATATTGTCCACGTTGAGATATGGGAGCTGGCTCTGAGTCTCCAGCTTGCTTTATTGCAGTTTTGTTTGCTTTACCCGGAGCCTGACAGACCAGCCAACATGCCAAATTTTTGCTGCTCCCTGGCTTTTGTGGATGGACACTGGCATGGATGCCTGCAGGGCAGAGCAGACAAGAAAACCGTCCAAGTTGGTGTTGAAATGGCTAGCTGTGCAATTTCCATTTCCTTCCAGCTTCCCGCCTCATGGTTTCTTTAAGAATGCAGGACACGTGTGGTCTCACTTGAGTTCAGCTAATATTTAGTGACCTTTTGTCCCAGGCAGCCCCAGACAGAGCTTGGAGGATGCAGAGTGGAGTGAACATGGTCCTGTCTTTCAGGATCACAGAAGGTCACACGGGTCACTCTGAGGACTGGCCCAGGAGAGGTAAAGTGAGGTGAGGGTAAAGTAAGACAGTTGGGAAAGAGGAAGCATTTGAGCTTGGTTTTGAGGAGTGGTTAGAATAATGATTTGAGTAACTTGAGGAAATGGCCAAAGGCCGCCCCAAAGAGAGCCCAAGCGCGTGTGCAAGAAAGGGCAGAGAGAATGTGAGACAAAGTCATCTGCTTAGAGCCCTTGCAGCTCAGGGAGACTGTGTGCGCATGTGTGGAGAAAGACAGACTGTGTGCGCATGTGTGGAGCTGTCATCATGCAATACCCTCTAAGCTCTGGAGTTTTTGTGGCCACACTTCTTTCTTATGACAGAGAACTATAATTTCTGTCACAGACATCCATATCGAAGCCAGAGAGAGACACTTCTCACCCAAGTTCTTTCTATGAAACCACTGACGTCATAGCATTCTTTAGAAAGACTCTGAAGTCCTCACCTTAAAACATAGAAACACTGGATGTATCAGTATCTACCCCTCGACTACCTCTCTTGCAGTTCAGCTCGAGAGGTTTGGCTGGAATTGTGACCCGGGTCCTTTAGTGTGTGTGTTCCCTTCCAAGTTCTCGCCCCTGGAAGACAAATAGCTAGTGGGGTTGAGATGAAAAGTTCTATTTCTGATGGAGAATTTGCTAAATGCCGGTCACTGCACATAGCTCCTTTATGCCCAAGGCCCCATCTCATTGTAACGGGTGTACAATGTAAGGTCATGGCCTCTGTGCTGTGCTGAAAGAAGCCTGGTGTTCAAGCGAGTAACATGCTTGCCCAAGGTGACACAGCTTCTCAGTCATAATGCTGGATCCACACCCAGGTTCGCCTGGCTCTGGAGTCCGTGCCCTTGGTCACCAATGAAAGAGCACAAGCCGGGTTACAGAAGCATGTCTCTGCAAAGGGTGGAAATGAAACTGAGTAGTAAAAGGGTCCCCCTAGCCAATGCAAGGAAAGAAGGAGAGAGGGAGGGTGGGAGGCAGGAAGGGGAAGGATGGAGGGGGAGGGAAGGGAGTGTGAAATGCCTGGTTCACACCTTTGTAATCCCAAGACTTGGAAATCTAAGGCAGGAGAATTTTCATGAGCTTGAGACCAGCCTGAGCTGTATAGTGAAAGTGTCTCAAAAACAAACCCCGAAAGATGACTCAGTGGGTAAAAATGCTTCCTGTGCAAGCCTAATGACCTGAGTCCCATCCCCAGCATTCCTGTCTGGAATCTCAGCTGTCCCTTCAGGAGATGAGGGATGGAGACAGGGGAATTACTGAAGGCTCCCCAGCCTGGACTATGCAACAGGTAGAAACAAGGCAAACCCTCCCTGAACAGGTGGAAGGCAAGAACAGACTGAAGGAAGCTGTCCCCTGACCTCCACATGCATTCACCGCACATACTCCCACAAACACATGCACATACACATATACCACACATTCATGCTCTCACATATATCATGCACACATGCACATACATACTTCACATACACATGTAAACACATGCTACATCAGATACTCATACACATACATACATCACATACTCATGCACACACATGCATCATGCACACATAAACACACATGCACATACATACTTCACATACACATATACACACATACTACATCACATACTCATACACACATGCACATATATACAGCACATACTCATGCACACACATACAATTTGTCATGCACACATACACATACGTATGCACATACATATATATTACATACACATACACACACATCAAATCAACTTATTTTTATTTTTCAAGACAGGGTGCACTTTTGTAGACCAGGCTGGCCTCAAACTTACAGAGATCCTCCTGCCTCTGCCTCCCCAGTGCTGGGATTAAAGGCGTGTGCCACCACCACTTGGCCAAATAAACTTTTGAAAAACAAAAACAAAACCTTTTTAAAGGCAGAGAAGATGGCTCAATCAGTAAATACTCCCATCTCAAGCATAGTGACAGATTTTAAGCCCCAGAACACAGACTAAAAGACAAAGAACAATGAAAATAAACCACCAGAAAACAAAACTGGCTGTGGTGGCAAGCTCTCAGAACTGGGGAGCTGATTCCTGGGGCTCACTGGCCATCCAGCATGGAGAGCACTAAAGCACACCGCCACAGCTTGTCCTTCCGCCTCCACATGCATGTGTGCATGAAACACATGTACCTGTACACAGGAAGTGGGAAAGATGGAGGCGGGGTGGAGACAGAGAAGGAAGGAGAAGGGAAAATTCCTCGGCTATTCATCCATGTTTGCCCCTGCTGTCCTCCAAAGCAGCATAAGGACCCTTCCCCTCTTCACCCCCCCCCCCCCCGGAAGAGAGAGGAGTGGTCATGAACTTCTTCTCAAGTTGTGTATGCAGCATGGAAAAGATGCTTCCCGCCCCCAGGTGAGGCTGGGAGTCTGCCATCTTTCTGATTCTTATCTTCAGGTAAACACACACTGAGCTGTGTGGTTTGTCTTAAGTAACTGGAAGTTATTGGGGTGTGCATATCAGCAACGGAGCTATAAACAGTATCCATAAACTGTAACAGGCACTGCAGCGACACTCTGACTAGGCGTCTGACTCAGTCTGTCTGTGACTCCTCAGAGAAGTAACATTCCCAGGTATGTTTCAAAGGCAACTTCAGAGACCGAGTCTCAGGACTCTTGAGCCTGCTCACCACACAGGAATCTAAAGAGAGCCTAGAGACTGAGGAGGAAAGAAAATTACCTGGGGCAGCCTTAGGTGGATAGTGCCTCGTGGTGTCCACCTGTGCTGTATGCATCCTCACACTCCAAAGGTTGCTGTTTATGAGTCTTACATTTGGGGATCTGTGTCTAACCCAAATGACCTTTCTTTATGCCTTCTCTACTCTTTCATGATTTTTGTTCTTTTTCTGAGGTGTCCTGTGGCCATTTTCTTGTTATTTCCCTCCAGGGTACACAGAGGGAGAGCTTGGCCAACCACTTGTTTTGGAAGCTGCTGTTGTGTGGCTGGGCTGCCCAGCACCGCAAGCTTGTTGGGCATGAGGGCTAAGTACCATTGTTTCAATGGACCGTGGGAACAGAGAAGTGTTGGATTATCATGGGTTATGTTCTAAACGTCACTGGGTGTGTCTAAGGGATCCTAGCAGCAAGAAGTTGGGTACACATGCCTGGTGACCAAAGAAGAAATGACAGCTACCTCCAAACAGAGCTGCCCTACCCTGTAACTGAAACCATTGTGGGTACTAGCCAGTTAGGAGCCTATAAAAGCAGCCCAAGACATCAAGAGCCAGCTTTAGGTGGCACTAGGGTATGACTTCCAGCTGAAGTGGGACTCTTCTTCCTTTTACCTTCCTTCTTCATGCACTGCTAAGAAGAGAGCCAGGCCACTGCCCAGCTCTCCAGGGCTAGCAGCCAGCTGGAATGAGGATGCTTTCTACACCTTTCCAAGTTCAGAGGTTGGGTTTCGCTCTTGGACTGGATATTCTGATTGCTGATTAAGTCAGCTTTTGCTGTTTAAAAAGATCCCAGAACTGCCCATTACACAAAAGTAAGCAAACCATGGTGCCATGTGGTTTCTGGTGGTCTTACCCACAAGCGGGGAAGGATCAAAACTAGTAAGCAGAAGATAGAGGGACATTGAGAATCTCCAAACTAGTATGCATTCTGTTTAAGAGCTGGCTTGTGATCTCTTGTGACTGTTTAGACGGTGGTGTTCATACAAACACAGCTGGCTGCACCACACAGGGAGGTCCCCTGGATCACATGAGAGGGGACCCCCACTCTGAGCTTGATATGACATGAGCCAATAGGGGAGGCATACACTCTGTGTGGAGAGGAGCCTTGTTTTCAGGGTTTCTTTGGATTAAGGGTTCCAATCCACAAAGAAGGCTACCAACAAGCTCTGGCCACACTTCTCACTGGACCTAGGCTGGATCAAAAGTGTAACTCTGGCCAATAATGTAACAGACATTGGTATAATAATGTCAAAGCAGTTTAGGCAATGATATGAGACCCACAGGTACCAAGAGATATGGGATCCCACAGATAGCTGCTCATTTCTTCATTTTCTGTGAATTCAACTTTATCCCTTCCTTGGAGAAAAGAACCCAATGCCTCTGAAATGACTTCAGGGAATGAATTTTGGACTTGCCAGGTTTCGCAGCTTGTTAGCTCTCTGCCTCAAGGAAAACAATATGGCTGCTGACAGGTTGTCCCTGGGGCTCACCTAGCTAGGTATTTGAGTGACACACTCTCAAACCCGATACAGTATTTTTTAAAATTGGGTTAATACCTAAATAAACTAAAAGAAACGTAATCTATATTTGGAAGGAGTTTCGGCATACAGGGTCCTCGTATTCTGGAATCATTCTTTCAGGCAACACATTGGGGGTGCTGCTGGCACAGGCTCTGCCCCTAGCTTCCCACTGCATTCCACTAGTTTCTAAGAACCAACACTACACAGCTTGACTTTGTATGAGTGAGAGCAGATGTAAGGGAGGAAGAAGGAGTTCATGCTACCCTTAGTTGGGTAACGGAAGTTTCTCAAGGGGGATAACAGGAAAGCCACTTCTCCAGGGAATGCAATATTATGGTAATAGCCAAAAGATACTGAGGCATCCTATTTACAGATATAAAGATGACTGACTCTCGACATGTCAAGCTCAGGTTACTGAACAAATAAAAAATTTCTTCCCTGATGGAGTTCACATTCTAACAGGCAAGATCTATGGGACAATGTAGCACTTTGGGCTCCTTAGGAAGCAGACTCTGAGAAAGAATTGGTGAGCACCCAGGCTGTCCTTGAGATCAATGCTATGGGAGGTAGGAAGAAGCAGGGCAAACAGAGATGTTAAATTGTGGCGCAGGCCTAACGATGGCCTCAGGAACATCAATGGAAACTCTAGCCCTACAAAGTTGCCCCAAGTTGGTCCAAGACAGACTTTACACTCTGTACTATTTGACTTGGGTAACTGGTACAATCCTTTTCTGGTTAATGGTGTTCTACCCACACAGTTTCTACCATTAAATGAGTGTCTGAGTGGTGGACGCTATGGTGCACAGAGTACTCTGAGAGGGAGCAGTAACCGCTGCGAAGAATCATGGCATTTCTGAGAAGCATCATGGAGGAAGTGAAGTGGTTTCTAGGCAGCAACGGAGGTCCAAATGCTGCATATAGACCATTGTCTGGTGGACTTGGGGATGGGAGGTGGTATTAGAGGAATCAGGAGAATGTAGTTCTGCAGCTGCTAGGAAGATATGACTTCATTCTCTCTTCATCCTTTCTGTATTGGGCCAGGTGTACCACAAGCACAATAAGAGCATAGCATTCACACTAAGTTACTTTGTCCAGGAAGAAATCAAATCGTGATCACCCGGTGAGCAATTCGACTGGAGTTTTAAATTAGCAAATATTTAGTTATTCACAGACACTGTCGCCTGTGTAGCTGGCCAGCTCACTTCCTTTATCCCACAGAAATCTGGCAGCTTCTGCAGTAGGAAGGGAGGCTGAGGGCTGTACACCATGCAGCGCCAGGACCCAGCCTTGATTCAGCTGCTTATTTTCGCTGTGATTTCGGGCCAGTCTCTTCACCTCTCTGAGTTCTGTGTCTGATATCCGTAAACAAAACTAATCTACTGTCTAGGACTGTTATACAATTTAAACGGAATGAAGCCATGCTGTGTATAATGGCGCCCTCGCACCCATTTGCTCGCCTTCTTCAACAATTTGAGCTACAGGAAGTGGACGCAGCCTACTTTAAGGCCATTGCTATCTTCTCCCTCTGTCTTGAGATACATCACAACCATTTCAGTATATTTGGGGACACTTTTGTATACCCACAGTCTGCTCAGACAAAGCCATGAGCCAGTAACGAGCAAAGACTGAGACATTAGTGGCCTCGTTTTTTCTCATCTTGCTAGATCTGGACTGCAGTTAGAAGTGGTTGCTTAGTGACAGTATTAATTCACCAGCCGAACAACAAGCCCAAAGTTCCCCCTTCTCATTAGGGAGGAATGCCATCCTGTCAATCAGAACTCTGGTTCCTAGGATTACTTGGATGCCTTACCCAAAGCCGGGAGGGGAGCTATTCTGAGGTAAACTGGGGACGTGTCTCTCCTGGGGACTGTCTCTAGGATGAAAGGGGAACAAAGAGATGTGAGGTTGGGGGTGGGGGATGGGAACTGCATTGCAGGGGCTCGTGCCCACTCATTTCCTAAAGCCGATTATTCCGGAACAGAACCAGGATGACCAAAAGGGAGCTGCACAAGTGAGCTTCTGTTTCACGCTTGGCAGGGAGAGCACGTGATCGGTCCTTTTACTATTTTAAGTAGCAGCCCTTATCCTACCACAGCAACAGGAACTAGGCTCCTGAGTTCCAAGAGTGGCACTGGGTACGAAAGATGAACCACAGCATCTCTGATTACGAGGGTACCACAGGGCCCTGTGGGTTGGAGTTTCTGAACTGCTTCCATGGCTGTGGCCCACTCAATGCTCCAGAAGAACGTTATCGATTATTGCTATCCTTCAGCGGCCCACTGCCTGGATCCCAACGGCTTCTGCGGGCCTTCACAGTCAGTTTTTCCACAAAAGAGACTGGAAGAAATGAGCCGTGACGTCTTAAGAAAATACGATTTCCTTAGCAAGCAGCTTCAAATACTTTTCAAGGTGGAACAAAACAGCCATCGGGTTCCGCCTGCTTGTCTTAAAATTGACTCACAAAGCAGGTTTTCCATAAGAGAATTCTTTTTAAAATGAGAAGATGAAGGAAATCAACTTTCTATGAATTCTATATGGAAAAAACCTCAACCAACCATAAAGCATTCAACTGTGCAAGGAAGACAGAGCAAAAGCCCCTGAGGCATTGTTGGGGTTGATGGCTCTGACCCTGGACTGTGCCCTCAGCAAGCATGAGCACACACTTTTGTCACATTCCACACAGGGTAGAACTTCCATTCTCGAATGATATACCAGGCAAGCTACAACTGCCCTGGAGTTCTGGGTTATTTGTTGAGACATTTTTCTTTTAATTTTTACTACATTTATTTCTTGGAGGATTGTTCCCATCCCTGCAGGATGAGAGGAGGCCAGAGGACAACTTGCAGAAATCACTTCTCTTCTACTCTGGGTCCCGAAGACTGGACTCAGGCCATCAGGTTTGGTGACAAGCACCTTTACCCACTGTGTCATCTTGCTGGCCTGCTTTTCTTGGTTCTAATACCTAGTAGCCAGTCAGCAGAACCAAAGTCTACAGGGTTTTCTTTCTATCTTTCTTCCTTCCTTCCTTCCTTTTTTTTTTTTTTTTTTTTTTTTTTTTTGCTAGTCAGATACCAGACTCCTTCTCCTTCTTTAAAAAAAATATTGCTTGTACTTTTATCATACATGTATGAGTGTTTGGCTTGCATGTATGTCTGTGCACCATGCAGAGCCTTGCAGGCCAGGAGAGGATATCAAACCTCCTGGAGCTGCAGTTACGGACAGTTGTGAGATGCCATGTGGCTGCTGGGAACTGAACATGTGTCCTCTGGAAGAGCAGGGAGGCCCTTAACCTCTAAGCCATCACATCATCTGAGGTCAGCAGGGCACTGCAGGGCACTTTCTCTGGTTGGAGGCAGGGAGAACAGATCTTGTACACCAGATATGGCTCAGAGTGGTCCTTTCAGCAGAACCCTTGAAGATGCAATGTTTAAAATATGTAAAGCCTTGGCTCTGGCTAAGCAAGACAGTCTTCTCAATCTGATGTGTTGTTATTTCACTTTGCATGAAATTGTTCCATGTTCCAATGAAATAAACACAGACAAACTGTGAAGTGTTTTCAGTATTCAGTGAGCTTTAGGATTTTGTGAAGGACAGAGAGCTGGTTTGGGGAAAATAAACGGGCTTCACAGACTCTCAGCGTTTGAGCCAGAAATCCTGGCTATACAAGAAGGAGCCTTTATGTTTGCTAGAAAATTACTCAAAGTTAATGAAGAGGGGTTGTTCCCTCAAAGCCAGGAGTCTCACCGCCCTGCTGGGATGGAGAGCTGTGAGCTAGTTGAGTAGTGGCTTGAGGCTCCCAGCCTCTCAACTCCTATTCACTCATGTGCCTTCATTAGACATGGTATCTGCTCCTGAAAGGGGGTAGGGGGTGGCAGGTTCTAGAAAAGTCACATTTGAGGACTTTAATGCTCAGACTCTTTGTAACAGTTACACTCTTGTAAATTGTACCATGACTAAGATGTTTTGTGCTTCTTGGAGGATGTGTGAGAGAGGGGCGGGGGGGGGGGCGGGGGGGGCAGGGGAGGGGGAGACTGTAAGACCATTACTGCTGAAGTCCCTAAAGCCAGTGACTGTCCTTGGGATGCTTGCTGGCCCTGGAGCTGGCCCAAGCCAGCTTTAGAAGGGAAGTGTGCTTTTGTGCAGAACACTGGTTAACCACAAGTCCTGCTGCTTTGTACATCAACTTTAAAAACGGACAGCCAGAAGAGCATGTGGGACCAGGAAGATTGAATCAGGGGACGAAGACAAGAGCAAAAAATAGATACCATAATAGAGGGAGCCATCATAGAAAACTGACTCTAGAGAAATGTCCAAAGACCTACAAGGATTACCCCAAGTAACAATCTGAACAACAGTGGAAAGGCTACCTTAAATGCCCTTCCCTGATAATGAGATTGATAACTAACTTACATGCCATCATGAGGCCTCATCTAGTAGCTGATGGAAACAGAAGCAGACACCCACAGCTAACACTGAGCTGAACTGGAATCCAGATGCAGAGAGGGAGGACAAGACCAGGTTACAGAAACCCACAGAGACAGCTGACCTGACCAAGGAGGATCTAATGGGCCCCCAGACTGATAGCTGAGAATCCAGCATTGGACTGACTCAGACCCCCCTGAGGGTCTGAGTTAGGCCTGGGAAGTCTAAGGGACCTCAGAGAGTGGAACCAGGATGTATCCCTGGTGCACAAAAGGACTTTGGGAGCACATACCTTGTGAAGGGATACTCCCTTAGCCTAGAGACAGGAGGGAGGGCCTAGTCCCTACTCCAAATGACTTGACAGATTTTGATGATCCCTCCTGGAAAGCATCACCCTGCCGGTGGAGTGGGGGTGGGGAATGGGACGGGAGGAGGAGTCTGAGGGCATGGAAGGGAGGGAGGAAGCGGGAACTGGGATAGATAAGTAAAATAAGATAATAAATATATATATAAAAATTAAAAATTAAAAAACAGACGGCTTCTTCATTTATAAATTCTTTCCATTTTATGGCTTTGCTATTATTTTGGCACTTTTAATGTATGCATTTTTAGAAATGTAAAATATACACATATATGAGAAGCGCAGATGTACTAGCCATGAGGGCAGCCAAGAGTCCAAAGGGACTGCCCCTGGGGAACAGTATTTGGGAGGAAAGGAAGGTGGAGTAAAGGGGGTATTTTTTCTTTAAATATTTTATCAATACTTTGAGAACTTCATGGATGTGTATTTTTTTTTAATCATTTTTAGCCCTCATTCCTTCTTTCCTCCTCTGAGATCCAGCCTCACCTCCTCCCAATCTAACTTTCTGTCCTCTTTTTTTAAAAAATTAAATAACCCATCATTTCCAGTTTGCACATTCTTTATGCTCCTGGGTGTGGGCTATCTACTGAATGTGGTCACTCGCTAAGTCCTATACTATTAAAGAAAACTGACTCTCCATCCCTCTGAAGCCATTAATTAGGCATGGGGAGTGTGAGTCCCTTCCACTCCTGCTGGAATAGTGACTGGCTTGCTCTTGTGAAGGTCTTGTGCAGGCTACCACACCTGCTGAGCTCATGATTGCTGCAATTCTGTCCTGTCTGGAAGACTGGTTCCCATCCAGTTCTCCTGGACCTCTGACTCTTACACCCTTTCCATCCCCTCTCCTTATACTTGAATTAACTAAGAACAATTTTTAAAACTGGCTTTAAAAATGACATTCACAGCAGAACAGGGGTGGTGGTAGTGGTGCACACCTTCAATCCCAGTGTGCAGGAGGCAGAAGCAGGAGGATCTCTATGAGTTCAAGGCCAACCTGGTCTATAGAGGAAGTTCCAGAACAGCCAAGGCTACCCAGAGAAACTTGTCTCAATTTTTTTTAAATAATAAATAAATAACATTCACAACACATCTACAGACAATGCCAAAATTTAGCCAGAATGAAAATTATTGATACCATCTTCAAATGTGGAAACTGAGGCCAAGAGAAACTAGAAGGTGTTTCTAGTGCACAGCAGAAATCCACAAGGACTTAAATCCATCTGCCAGGTCTTTGCATGGCTATACTCTTCTATTCCCATTTTATAGGATTTCTGCTAGGACATTACATAAGCTGAAGTTGAAGGCAGAACCAAAATAGTTTCACTAAAATATAGAAGAATGGATTACTTCATTTGCCTGCTAATCTGTCATTAAATGAAGTTAGAGAGAAACACTGTATAAAGCAGTTTCTTATCCCTGGTGGTTTGGAATCTGAAACCTATTATTATAATATATTTATTTCAGAGTCATCTGTTTAAAGAGTTAAGTTGAAACTACATTCTTGGCAAAATACAGTTTTTTACTTGAAGGAATTTTGCAAAAGAATTATTGTTATGGGATGATCTTTTTGTACACTGTGAAGATATGTCTCTGCCTAAGGCATGTTCTGATTGGTTTAATAAAGAGCCGAATGGCCAATAGGTAGACAGGAAAGGATGGGTGGGACTTTAGGGGAGGGGAGAGAAGAGAGGAACTTGGAAAGAATATGAGGTGCCAGATTTGGCCAACAAGAAATGGAGGGACTTGGGCATAAAGTATGCAGGAGAGGTAACGAATCATGTGGCAGAACATAGATTAATAGAAACAGGTTAATTTAAGTTTTAAGAGCTAGCTGGAAATAAGCCTAAGCTAAGGCCAAGCTTTCATAATTAAAAAGAAATCTTCATGTCATTATTTGGGATGTGAAGCCTGACTACAAATTGTTTAAAGCACTTTGAGCATCTTCACATTGTGTCCTAGTAACTTTCAATAGTAGTAATAAAAACTGGATTTGACTTCCCTCTAACCATGGCTTTTAATTAAGAATACATATACATTGTGTGCGTGCTCAAAAAGTGTGCAGGCCTGCACGTGCATGTGTGTACAGACAGAAGTCAGGGGCCAACCTCTTGCACTATTCACAGGTGCCTTCCACTTTGTTTGAAACGTTGACAAACAAGCTATGCTTTCTGGCCAATAAGCTTCCAGGCATATCTATCTCATCCTTCCAGAACGACAAGAGCACATCATACAACCTGTCTTTCCGCTGGGGCCCAGGAATCCGTCTCAAATCCTTGTGATTTTGAGGCAAACATTTTCCTGACTGAGCATCTCCTCGGCCTCACAATGTGTATTTTTAAAGATCCAAGCATTTGAAAACTATCTTAATTGTCTTTTTGATGATCTTGGGAGAGGTCCAGGTTCCATCATCACTAACATAAAGCAACTTTTAAACCCAGTTTTGTCCCCTCACTAAACAAACATAAAGATGAACGAAGGCACTCGATTGCTTTCTTTTCTTCTTTAATAATCCCTAGAATTCAGAAGTCAACCAACCTGCAAAAAAAATAAAAAACAACCTTCAAAAACTGCTGGCATGGAGGGGCTTAGAAGGTCTTCGTGTAGCCTTGCGGTGTCATACTCCTGCTCCCCCTTCCCTGTAACATCAGGCAACCGTGAGGAATCTCATATCACTAACTAAGGTACACAACGCCCATGCCGGCCCATGCCGGCCCATGCCTACCTCAGCGGTCTTGCTGTAGAAGAACATGGCCTTCTCTGATTCATTCACATGAAGGGCATGGTTTAGCTGTTGGCTCACAGGATCCCAGAAAGAACAGTCCATTTCTTGAGAAGTCCATAACAACAAGCTGTTACCAGCAACTAAATTAATAGAACAGACATCTGGAAGTCACCAGGCTTAAAAAATGGCAAGCCCTTGATTATGCTTATCAGGGATATCGTTACGGAACATTTCTAAGAGTCTTGTGTGACTATTGCCTGACATCAATCACTAAATGCAGAAAGGACAAAGTGATAAGCAGGCGATATCAAGCAACCGTCTGAAGGATCTTGGGCCAGTGGGTCACTGGCTTTCTACAAATCATTTTTTAAACGGTTTTGGGTGAAGTGATAGATATATATAATTAGTTAACTTTTTTTTTTTTAACAGAGAACACAGTTGTCTATTCAGCACCCAGAATAAAAGATCATAAAGCTACCAGCACTCCAGAAGATCCCCAGATGGGAGTCTAGATTCCTTTTCTTTTCTCTGGTTTTTATATAACAAAAATAATATAGTGATCATCCTTCTCTGCCTGTCTTCTTTAGTTTCTTTTTTGTTTTTATTTTTTCAGACAGGGTTTTTCTTTGTGGCCCTGGATATCCTGGAGCTCACTCTGTAGACCAGGCTGGCTTCAAACCCTCACAGAGACTCGCCTACCTCTGCCTGCAGAGTACTGGGATTAAAGGTGTGTGCCACCACGGCCCAGCTCTGCCTGGTTTCTTTTACTCAGCCATGTTTATGAGAGTCACCCTCATTGTCCTATTACCAGAATGCTCTTCACTCTACTCACCATAACGCATTCCACTGTGGCGAGTTTGCCCCTGGAATATTCTACTGCTGCTGCACATTTTGGCTTACATGTTATGAAGCAAAATTTTTGGAAAGTCTCTGATTTTGGAAAGTCAAAAATAGTTTCATTGGGAGTTGTACTCTGAGATGGAAGAAGAGAATAAATGGGTTGCTTCTTTTGTCCAGACCTCTTTGGTGCCTGGGAAAGATGCTTGCGAGAACAGAACTGAAATGGAGATGAGGTCTAGAGTCTTGGAGAGTTAAGGAGAACCCATGTGTGTCTGTGGAAGTCTCTGGAAAGGGTAGTGACAGAAAGCTGACTGCGTGTAAACATCAGTGTTCTCTTGGGATTCCCTGTAAATACTTCAAAGTGGCTAAGACCCTCATTCAGCCCCTGGTACCCATCGCTCCAATCTAGAGACTCAGCCAGCAAGGATGCCTGGCTACTTCTTATCTCCAAAATCCTTAAGAAAAAGACTGTGGCTAGAGATTAGATCCCAGGAATTTTGGGTCCTAGAAGATTTGTCTTCCTATCTTAGGCATAATTTAGGTCAAACCTTTCTTTGCTGCTTAGCTCATTTTTATTCCTTCTTCCAAGAATATAATAATTATTCTGCTTAAAACTGCCCTTGGAATCCTAAAATATAAATAAGTTTCCAATAACTTGAGGCAAAGCTAGCTTACTGCTAGTCTATGTTTCTCCTGGTATAATGAGTTACAATTTAAGCCAAGCCTGATGGTGTTGCCTTGTAGTCCCAGCTACTTCAGAGGCTGACATGGTAGGATTGCACATTCAAGGCCTGCTTAGGCTACAGAGGAAGCTCAAAGCCAGCCCAAATAATTTAGTATCTCAGTGCAAAAGTAAAAGGAGGCTGGTGGGTGCCGCTCACAGTAGAGCACTTGACTAGCATGGACAAGGCTCTAGGTTCAGTCTCCAGTAATGGAATAAGTGTGTGTGTGTGTGTGTGTGAGAGAGAGAGAGAGAGAGAGAGAGAGAGAGAGAGACAGACAGACAGACAGACAGACAGAGAGACACAGACAGAGAGAGACAGAAAGACTTGTTTTTCTCTCTGATTGCCAGTATATGAAATAGAAGATAGAGCAGTGTTTGTATTAACTGGTTTGAAAAGACTGAAAACATGTCCATGTTGAGGATTTGTTTATGCTTAGCTTCTCGGCAAGGCTTTGAAGAAGTTGTAAGTGTATTCTCAAAGATTTTAAACATTTCACTAAAAATATGCTACTGTCTGTACAAACAAATATATGAGTCTACAGCAATTTTTAAAAAAAGACTTAAGGCTGGGAATTTAATTTTTGAAATTGCTCTTGTCTCTCTTTGGCTGCATATTTCTTCTCACTGTTTCTTCCTGGCTTTGTAAGCATTGCAATGAGATGAAATAGCAGTCTATTTAGCGTATTGCTAAAAGGACATCGGGAAAATGATTAACAGCATCTCAGGGTGAACAAGTACCCATGCTGAGGTCCATGGTCCAGAAGCATCCTTGCTCCTAGTATACAGGCTTAAAGAACACTAAAAGGGATCAGCTCTTCTGTGTCTGTGGCAGGAAAAGAAAAGAAATGGAATATTCTCTTTCTAGTTCATCACTACCAACAATTCGAGCTAATACTTTCTGTAGTTTAACTTTAGGGCCAATCACTTTATACTTCAATACATTTGAAAAATTAGACATTTTCACATGACCATATGAGGTAAGTAGTGGTGTCATCTTCCTTTTACAGATTTGGAAAGTAGACTTGAAGAGGTTAGCACTTGGCAAAATGACATGGCTGTGAGTAACAGAACCAGAATTTGAAATCAAGCTCTTGCCAAAAGCCCAAGGCTTCGCCACAGTAACGTACTAGCTTCCTTATACGTGCAAGTGTTCACGGGACTGATACCAACTGGACACAGGGATGCCATGAGGGCCTAAAGAGCTGAAGGCTTAAGTTGCTACCTCCAATGAGTGGATAGCTTCTATTGAACTCAGTTAAAGTACTGAACTGTAGCTCTCTAACAATTAAGGGGAGAAAGACAGTATCAAATTTGGGTTGGGTTTTGGCACTCTGTTAAAGTAGGTGACACAAGGAAGGTTTCATTCAGAGATCAAGAGCCATGACATCCATTGAATACTCAGAGCTGCTAGAAATAGGAATGCTAAAAAAACACATCAGTGAGTCTAATGTCTGTTCTCTGGGCAAATGATGGCCGTTAATATCTGCATTAACCATCATTTCCTTCTAAAGTGGATAGAATAGAAACTCTGAGTAGATAAACACCATGCCCATGGTCACAGAGGAGTGACTCTTTTATGACTCGAACATAGTACTTTCTTTGCTCCAAGTCTGCCCTTTATGCTCAGTCCAAGTCCTGTGGTCAAAGACTCCCGTGATGTGAGTCCCAGCCACCATTTGCACAATGCTTGGGGCAGGGACTGGATTCGCACCAATGGTCAATTGAGTAAACATCCAGGAAGGAGCTCTCAGCTCCTGCTCCTCCCATGGACTCCTCCCTCTCTCGTTGCATGTTGCCATCCTTCTTGAACTAAACTATCCACCATTGCAAATGCCAGTCCCGCATCAGCAGCGACAACAACTCCAGAAGATATCTGAGTAGAGATGAAGACTATTCAGAACTATGTGTCAATGCATTTGCTAGGGGGACTCTCAGACTTGTGACACAGAATGAAGCAAAGATTCATAACAAAGCCAGGGCCTGTGGGTAGAAGACAGCGAAAGAATTGGGCCAGTGTACCCATTAATGCAAAACCTGGGGAAATCATTGTGCTGACTTCCCAAGGTCACACACACACACACACACACACACACACACACACACACACACGTTTGGTACTAGGTGGGGAACTTGAACTCTAGTGTGAAGATTCCAAATCCAGAAACTCCGTCTAGTGCTGTCCTCTCAGGAAACCAGAGGTGAGGGTGCTGGGTTTAGAGATGTTTGGGAGGTTACAGAACCTTCAGGAACTAAAGCCTTGCTGGAGGAAACGCATCACTGGGATTGTCTTTGAGAGTGTATGACACTCTCTGTTTCTCTGTGGTGGATGATGTGATCTCTCACAGCCCTAGATGTGTGCTGTCATGCCTTCCCCGCCATTACAGACCACCCCCCTTCTGGAACCATACGTCGAAACAATCTCTGTCTTCTGTAAGTTGCTTCTGGTTGTGGTATTTTATCATAGCAAGAGAGAAGTAACTAATACACGGCCTTTGATAAATTTTAAGTAATTCATTTATTTCTAAGAGGTAGTTTACAATAGTTACAATACTATTCTATAGTCTTAAAAATAAGTCTCAGCTTCATGTATGCCTAGTCAGAATTCACTATAGTATATGAGGTCATTTAAAATAAGAATATTTACCAAAACAATAACTCTGTCCCTCAGATCCATGTTTCTTTTCATTCAAGATTTCTGTGTGTGTATGTTTGTTTGTTTCCTAAAGGCAGCAACTCATCCGGTCAGTTCTAAATACACATTGACTCCTGTGCATTCACACAAGTCCAGATGCATAGCCACAGGTCACTGGTCCCTTGTCCCAGGAACCATGAAGTCTGTCTAGTTCAGCATGGTATTGTTCGTCACCTCCAGGACATTCAAGTTGGAGCCTCGTGACAGGTCAGTCCCATGACCAAAGGTTTCAGTCTCGCTTTGTCTAGCAAACGCATAACTTTGAGCTGTAGGTGCTACGGAAGGCTGTCATGGAGTTAGGATCATCATATATTTTACAATCTCACGGTGGTGACACAGGAAGGCAGCTGGGGGTCATATTAAAGGTTTTAAACAGAAGAAACAGGAGGAGTGTGAGGCAGAAGCTGATGCTGCCCCTGAATTTAGAAGACCCTACTGAGAACAGATAGCTGTTTAAGGGCTATTTAAGGCTTTGCACACCCAGTCTGGACTGGACAAGTCACTGTGAATTCCAGTGACCTAAAAAAACAAAGGCGAGGGCTTCTCTCCTGAGTTAGGGGAATGGAAACAAAGACAGCCTACAGTCACAGGACAGGACTGGTGAGCTCCTTCAGTCGTAATTCAGAACTGTAGGATTTCATCTCATTGGGAAGATGGTGGGGTATGACATCTTATACTAGCACTGCATGGCTACGAAGAACATGGAACGCAGCTACCTCAAACCCAGATGTTCTGCCAGTATAGATCATGTACTGAGTGTGAAGACTTACCACCAAAAGCAAAATACCAATGCTAAGCATCTCATTAATAACTTTAGATCAGTCCCATATTGAAAAATCAATATTTGAGAAATACTGGATTAGTCAAACATGTACTCAAAAGTCGTTTCATTATTTTCTTTTTACTTTTTAAAATGTGGATAACAGGAAATTTTTTATTGATTTTTTTTTTAAATTTAAATTAGAAACAAGCTTTTTTTACATGTCAATCCCTGTTCCCTCCCCTCCTCCCCTGACCCCTCCAAATGTCCATCCTATCCCCTTTCTGCTCCCCAGGGAGGGTGAGGTCTTTCATGGCGGACCATCAAAGTCTGTCACATCATTTGGAGCAGGGTCTAGGCCCTCACCCATGTGTCTAGGCTGAGAAAGTATCAATTTATGTGGAATGGGCTTCCAAATTCCATTCATATACTAGGGAGAAATACCAGAGGCCCCATAGACTGCCCAGGCCCCCTAACTGAGACCCACATTCCGGGGGTCTGGGTCAGTCCTATGCTGGCTCTACAGCTGTCAGTCTGGGGTCCATGAGCTCTCCCTGATAATAGAACATTTTAAGTCACAGATGACATTTTATTTCTGAGTGTATATCATACGCCGAGTCATATAAAGAAACCTATTGTTATTTCAGGATTCCAAGGTTTGTGAACAAAGTCATGCAAAGTGTAGTTACTGTAACAGGGCCAACTCTAATCAATGCCTCAAATATGTGAGCAACTCTGTATTTCTGGACATTTTTCAGGGACCTCACCATCCTGAAAATGGTTAAGCATGGATTCTGCCCTTTGAGGAACCTCTAGCTGTGACCTCTACTTTGTGGACTCACACCATGGCCTTTACAGGCTCCCTGGCTGGGATCTTATAGGTTCATTTCTCAAGAGCTGATGAGGGAGTTCCGACTCTCCAGGGAGACCAGCTTTTCTATCTGGTTAATTCATCTGTTCAACTTACAAAGGCAGAACTAATCCATAGATAAATCATGGGCTGGGCCCCAAACCGAGGGACAATGAAATGTATGGGGTAGGCACACTGTACAAGGAGCCAAGAGTTTTTAAAGGCAGTAACTTCACACAGAGAGGACATGGCATTGAGTATAGAGTGAGGACCCCTCACAGAAATGGAATGTGAACTGGCCTTGAGCCTCATCTCTGCACCATGCATGGCTTCATGTCAGGCTTAGAAGGCAATTCATCAGTTTATAGGCAGCAATAAATTGCCAGGGAGCAGGATGTTTGGGTCAGAAAGTCACTTCATCCTTCTTTCCTTGAAGGATACTGCTTGGAATAGTGAATCCATGATCTGAGGAGGTTGCTTATGTGAGGAGGTGGCAGATGTGGGAAATAGGACATTAAAGTATTATTTGGAGGAGGGATAAATGGGTACCCTCTGAAGACCTAAACTACTGAGTCAGTCATCCAGTAGATCAGACAGGAGCCATGTCCACTCCTTAACTTGAACAAGCACTGGAGGTGAGTGCATGTCTAACTTGTGGGGGAGACACAATGATTCTCAGTCTGTAGCAAGACTTGACTGAGGTAGTCACATGTTTCATAGAGCAATGCATTTATCCTGTAGACTCACACAAAAGGAAGGTTTAGAAGTAAGCTTTGGCTCAGTTCCCCCATTCTGAGAGACTAGAGTTGGTGGACTGGAGGTTGCTGTCAGCACAGTCTCCTTGGGCCCATAAGGACACAGGGGTGTCCCTGGGAAGGACACATCCAGCTGAGATGGGGAGTCCTAGGAATATGACCCTTGCTTCCGATTCCAGCACCACTAAGATGACAGTCTGGCCCTCTGTTCAACTTTTCGGTGGCAGGAGGCAAAGCAAGAGTTTGCTTTGCTTATGCATCTGAAAGTTATATTTTCCACCCTGGAACATTAATTGGCTTTACTGTTGGAGACAACTATCAGGTATGGATGGAGCTCATCCACACAATGAAATGCAGTACAAAGGGTTAGGGTTAGAGTTAGGGTTAGGGTTAAATGGTCTTTTCCAGTCTACACAAGCAAAGCAAAGCCTCGACACTAAACACTTATTGTGTCTCTGTTAGCATGACCCCTCTGTGTCAGTGAATCCCACTGCCTTTCAATCTGCAGCAGTAGGGCAGCCATGGTCCAGTCTAGCAAAGGCACCCAGCTTGAAGTCTGCAAGCTGAGCTGGCTGAACACTGCCCTGAGCTTTAACAACTCTGAAGACAGCAGGTGTAAAGGGGTAGAGTGCAAACCACCACCCAGATCTGCTCTTCGGGCTTTAAAAACTGTAGTTCTTTTATGCAGTTTTTTTTCTGCATAAAATATAAAACCAGGATTGTCATCTCTGTATTCATGCATACGCAACAAGTACATACTGAGCATCTGCTGTATATCAAGCTCTGTTCTAACTGATGGAGGTAGACATTAGTGATGAACATACATGGATATCTATGTTCAAGGAATTTGCTCAGGGAGGGAAAGAGGGAGGCACAGGACATCAGTTAGCATCTTTTTTCTTTTCTTTCTTTTTTTAAAGGAATAATTATGTTAAGGAGAGGTTTATTTAAGGTTTTAAAAATAAATAAAGCTGGATGTGATGGTGCATACTTGAAATTCCAGCACTTAAAAGGTGGAGACAGGAGACCCAGGAGTTGAAGGCCAGCCTTAGTTACATGGTGAGTTAGAAACCAGCCTGAGATACATGAATCCTTGACTCAAGAAAAGAAGAGTGTTTTAAAAAGTAAAAAGAGAACACAAGGATAATTTGGGATGTACACTAGGGAACTAAGGCATCTCTGACCGCTGACAGGGTTACTTCCGCCTTCAGCATGGACCCTGGGAGTACCTAGGTGACTACAGACACTTTTGAGGGCCTAATCTGAAAAGACTTGCACACCAGGGAGGAAAGCAGGAATGATTAGCAGACTTACATTATCAGCTGTAAGAAATGATGGGTCCCGAGGCTGGAGAGATGACTCACTGACTGTTCTTTCAGAGAACCTGGGTTCAATTCCCAGCACCCACATGACAGCTCACATGTGCTTGCCAGTTCCAGGGAACCTGACACCCATGTCCAAACACCAATGCACAAAAAATAAAAATAAATGAATTTAGAAGAAGGAGGAGGAGAAGAAATGACAGTTCCTGAGCCGTCACTCTGTCCTCATTGCTTCATAATGAATTGCCCTACTGTAAGGAGTATGGTTTTTCCACCCGCCGCAGGTCTGGTCCCGCCGCTGCACCAGCCCCAATTAACACACTGAGACTCTGTATTAGATATAATCCTGTTGGCCAGTTACTTGTTTCTTATCGGCTAGCTCTGTCTTAAGTATTAACCTATTTCTGTTAATCTAATTATTTCCACGTGGTCTTCTTACCGGGGAAAGGGGCCAGCGTCTCGTCTCCCCAGTCTCTCCATCTTGACTCCTCCTTACTACTTCCTCTTTCTTCCTTGTCTCCTAGTCCCTCCTATCTTCCTTTCCTATTGGCCAACAGTGCTTTATTCATTAACCAGTATGAGAAACATATATACAGAATGGCATCTCCCATCACCCTGCATACTATCTGTTCAACTGCTAGGGCTTTGAAAAACATTGGCTATTTGCCAGTTTGTGTTCTGATAACCCAGCAGTGCCCCTACATGGAGACTCACCAGCTTCTGCCACCTGCTCTCAATGGGCAGGAAGAGAGGGAGCCCTCCCCAACTGCTATGCAGGCCATCAATCACCCTCCTTAGCAGATGTCTCTCTTTTTTGGTGAGGGCAGAGGTTTCCTCTCAGGGCTGCTCTTTGCAAACCCTCCACTCGGGGCTGCTCCCACCTGAGTCTTTTACATGGGTACAAACAGGCTGCCTGAGAAGTAGCTTCGGATGCGGGGTCTCTCTTCACATTTTCCAGCCATGTTTCTGAATGTTAGACCTCGTAAAATTTCAATTCAAGTTGTCATTGACTTTCTTTTCTTCCAGTTTAAAAATGCTAAAAAAAAAAAAAAAAATCCAACAAAATTATTAAATTAAAAATCAACAGTGCTATTTCTTATCTTAAATCAGCTCCTTCCAACAGAGCTCAAGCTGGAGCACAAACTTGAGGCCGCACCCTCAAGCTGGAATTTAGTCTACAATCCATAATGGAAAGAACACCTGTTGAATCCCTCAAGGTTATGTGTTTCCATCAGCACCACCCAATATTTACCTAGTCCTCTGCACTGTGAAAGTCAAACATTTCATATCTTGACCTTTTTCGTTTTGCATCCTCTCTGTAAAGCCTAAGCAATTAACATGTGATAGCCAGGCCTGAAAAGAACACACTCAAGGAAGCAGATTTTTGTAGAATCAAATTTATCTGGTTTCTTAAAGGAGCCTTGAAGCTATTTCTAAGCATGTCTAGAAATAAATGAGTCACTCTCGTGGTCTTGAAAGGCCACCTTAAGCATGAGGTCACATAGGGGGAAATGGCAGAGGGGAAGATGGGGTCTCAGGACATCGTTCATGCCCTGGGGTTTCCTAGGGGACAGCTACCTTAAGAACCCTGTGGACTCTCCAGCAGTCAAGCCAGGGTGCCTCGGAGCCCTAAGCTCTGTACCCAGGACTCCTGGAGCCACTCAAAACCCACAGTAGGGGCCTCTTGAGTTTCTTTAAAGGATGAAGGAAGTACCAGTCAATGTATAACACAGCACCTTCTGAGAAAAAAACAAAAACCCCTATCTTCAGAATATATTCTTCAGTCTCATTTATGTGATTATCTAACAAATAGCGCTAATACCCAAGCAGGTCCCAGGTGTGTATGAATATGAATGATCTGGGAGGTTTGAGAATGACTGACAGCTATGGAGAGAATTAGGGGAGAAAGAAGGGGATTTCCAATCTTCCATACACTTTCCCATTTCATTCAAATGGTATGATGGGGATTATTTATTATTTTAAAGTCACAGTATATTCATATAGCTATTGGGTCAAAGTCTTGAGACTAATAAAATTTTACAGATTATTATCTAGTTTCACCTGTCCCAGATGCCTAACCAAAAAGTATTTTCACTTAAAAACAAAGCTTGTAAGACATTTTAGAGGTGTTGTTTTATTCAGTTACTATACAAAGGAAGGCATTACACATTACTAAAAAGATTAAGACATGTATTCTCTCATTTAATTTCTAGACAGTGTAATATGACTTTGTAATGTCACAAGATGCCAGAGTTAGTTAGTTCATATTCATGTGTGGTCTGTTAGATGCTGTTCTGGTTTATTTTTTTATTTTTAAAATCATACTTTATCTTATGTATAGCAGTAACTGCTCTGATTTAGAATTTTGAAAATTTTATAAAATGAACTAGGCAAGAAAAGAAACACAACTACTTTGCAAAAGAATTTTTTTGGAGAAAAAAAAAAAAGAATGTCAGAATGAAAGGTTTATAATTGCTACCAGTACAGATGAGGGTAGGATGAGCCAGTAATGATTTATTTTACAAAGCAAAAGTGATTCTTCCCTTTTTTGAGTTATCTCATATCAACAAGCTGATGGTCAAAGCCATACTTCCTACAACTAAGAAAAGGACCTAACATTCTCATGCTGAGGGCATGCTGGGTCAGCACATGTAACAACAGCTATTATCATCTGTGAGGTACTAGCTTCCCATCATCTATTACACTTAGCATAATGCAAAGTAGGCTTCTTTCTCTCTCTCTCTATTTGCTGTATAAAAAAAAAAAAAAAAACCCTAAGATTTATTTAAAGAAGCAATTTCCTCAAAGTTTTCTCAGGACATGCAAAGCTAGGATTTGAATTTTGGGATGTCTGGCTCCAAAGACCATAACTTTCCCACTGAGTCTTGTCAACTGAAATCTGCAGCCATGAAATTATCATCTGCAAGGTCCTTTGAGATGTCTGTCCTGTGTCTAGATTTGAGTTCACACTGGCATCCATGGCTGAGGAGCAAATGACTTGGATGTCCCGGCACTGAGTGAGTGACAGTCAGATACCAATAACTGCCTCCAGGGTTAGAAGGAAAGCAAAGTGATCAGCAAAGGAGATCTCCACTGCAAGCCTAGAATCTTCCGTGTGACTGCTCCAAAGGAAATAGAAATTAAATGTTCAGTGTGCAGAGTATGACTCACTCCACATCTGTGCATTCTGCATGGATCCAAACAACTTCAAATCAAAAATATTACAAACAAATTGCATTTACATTGAACACATATAGGTATTTTCCTTGCAATTCCCTAGTCAATTACACTATAGCACCAGTGCAGATAGCATGTGTATTGTATTAGGTATTGTAAGTAATTAAAGACTATTTTAAAGTATGTGTGAGTAAGCACACAGTTTATAAGCAAGTGCTTTGTAGGAGGAATGGGCAGATTTTGATGTTTACTGGATTCTGAAACCGTCCTTTGAACATACCAAAGGACAGTTGTATCTGGATGCTAGTTACTGACATATACAGTACTCACAACATACCAGTCTTCCCAACACTTCAGAGATTGTCCACAAACAACCAGTTATCACAATTATTTTGAGAGATGCCTATCCTTTAGTGAGGAAGCTTCATTCCTCAGGGTGGTTGGAAGGAAAGGGAGGGCTGGCTCCCATGAGGTCAGATGTAGTATGTGGCATTGTGAGAGTGGATTGAGTATCATGAGGTCAACAGGTCCCTCTGTCTGCTGTGGGATCTGTCTCACCACAGTTGCAAAGACACAGGGCCATTGCATTTGCTCGAGGAAGGGAGGGAGGGAGACAGGGAGAGAAGAAAGGAGGGAGGGATGGAGAGAGGCAGGGAGAGGGAAAGGAGGGAGGGAGGGAGGGAGGAAGGAAGGAAGGAAAGAGCAAGGAGAAAAGAGAGGAAGAAAAGGAGAAAAGGATAGAGCTATAAAGAAGCTCCTCTAGGTTCCTTAAACAGAACAGATTTGGTGCAGGGATTAGTTGAGAAGATAGAGGAAGCACAATCTCAAGAGGAGAAAGAACATGGTTCCATCCCTGGGCTCAAGGATAACAGGAAGAGATGGTTCTGCCAAATCCCAGGAGCAGATTTCCCAGAGGGGTCCAAGGAAGACCCCTCTGTTCACCAAAGCAAGGGCTTAGGGTAGGGAGGAATGGCTTCCTACTGTCCCCTCAACATCCAACCCTCTTTGTTCCTCTCAACAGTTGTAATGCCCTGAAGCTAGAGGGCAAGGAATCCTGGGAAATGTCCTTCCCTGTCTTAAAAGACCAGTCTCAAATCTAAAGCCTCAAATGCAAGTGATTAGCCTTATCCTGAAATCAGCAATGAGGTAAGGAGTAGGCTGCAACTATGGCAGAGGGTGTGGGACTGGGGAAGAGAAGGTCCCGCATTGCCCCATGCTCTGACGCACCATAGTCCCAAAGCAACAGGGCCATGCAACCATAGGTTAATACTGGAAACCATGGGCCAAAAGAAATAAACCTTTTCTTTTTTTTTTTTTTTCTTTCAGTTGATTGTCTCCGGTATTTATTGCAGTGCCAAGCTGACTAACACATTTAGTGTCAAGCAGTTTAAAGTGGTGTGTGTGTGTGTGTGTGTGTGTGTGTGTGTGTGTGTGTGTTTCCTCTTAGGAGAATGAGGAAGAGGCACAAGAATGAGATAAGTATGATCCCAAGGAAATATCGAAGAACAGTGGATGCACTCTTGATCTGAAAATAGGTTTAGAAGCCACATTACATCCTTGTACCCATAATTCATTGTGATGAAGCTGGTTGACAAAGGAAGAGGTTGACAGCAGTCGGAGGAGGATCTGCCAAACCTAGTCAGCCCCACCCAGGGAGGGCTGAGGGTGGAAGGTGAACACCCTGACCGTCCTTGTCTCCCCGCACCCACATCAAAGGTTGCTGAGTGTGCTGCCCAGGCTGCAGTTCATGAGGCTCGGATGTCCCTGAGGTAATAACCAAGAGTGTGTTCATTCATTCCACAGAAACTCATGGAACCCCCACAACACCCTAAGAACCACAGAAAACAGTCAAGTCATGGGAATATTCCAGCATCTCTATGAGTCAGAGTGACGCTGTCCAACCCATCTGGAGCAGAGGGGAGGGTATTGTGGGGACAGGGTTTAGCGGAAGAGAAGCACCGATGTACACCTCCTTTCTTGTCACCCTTAGTTCTGGTGCGCGAATCTATGCCATGAGGGCACAGCTGCTTCATTAATAAGGATAGTACCACAAAACTAATTGTGTTTTCTTCTAGATTCTAGTTTATTCTACTCAAGTCACCAAACATCTATGATGTACCAACTGGGTATCTGGTGTTCAAGCCATAAACATAAGCATCTTCTTTAGAAATGGTCTCCCTTCCCTCAACAAAGCAGAAGCCGCACTTCTAGGCAACTTTAAATCCAGACGCTTTTACCAGAGACCTGAGGTCCGTTGTAGATGGGAAGTAGGAAGGTGTTTTTCCCCCAAGACAAAGAAATGGTGACACTGATCAAGGCCATGGGAAGCCACCGATGGATTGAGCCACCTCCTCAGTCCTCCAGCCGCTACTGGGAACATGGGAAAACCTTTTCCTCATAGCATGCCTTCAGAAGTCAGAACAACCAGACAGTGCAAAACAGGGGCCCTGAAGAGCTTCCTTCTGGGTCTCAGCTACAAAGGCCTCACTGTCCATCTCTCCCCATCTGGAATAAGGCAGAGAACAGAGACTAGGATATTTTCTTTGCCTTAATGTCTGATTTTCTCCTGTTACATCAATGCTTTATACAAAAGTATCTGTGTAATTTAACCCAGTACTATAATCTATTTATGACCTACTAATAATTTTAAAATATAGACTTGATAAACTCTCTGCCAACCCTTTTTCTTAAAAAATAATAAAAAAAAAAGTGTTCACGTGGTTGATAAAGGACTCCATTCATCCTATGCATGATACTTACTTTTTCTGTACAAAACTGCATTCCTAGGGTGATACCGCTGGACCTTAGGACACAGATATACTCTGTTTTGTAAGAAGGAATGAGTCACATCCAAATCTAGCCATATTTTGGTGTAGAAAATTTGCTTCTTGGCGGCAGTACCAGTTTGCTTTGAAAAGTTGAATTATTTTTTTCACACACAAAGAAAAAATATATATTCTCAAAGCATAAACAAAAATGTAACTGGCTGGGGGTCTCCACTTAGCTCCAGGATGTGGGATATCAAGTGCCATTTTGTATAGAGCTCAAGAAAGCATAGTAGACTGCTGTAGTCCTGTTGAGATCTCCCCAACCCTCTGCCTCATGGGGATTTGCAACAAGAAACCCTGAGGGGCCCATCTGGCTCTCTGGGTCTCCTTCATGCCTATCCAGGGCTGACTCCCTAACCCGTGGCACCCTGGCACCCGAGTCCTGCTGACTTATTCTGAGGGAATTTGTTTAGGTAAAAAAAAAAAAAAAAAAAAAAAAAAAAAACCAAAAACCATGCCTGGATTGAGTCCTAAGCTGCTTTATAATTATAATCTTCCTTGAGGATTTTTGTTGCTTTCAACACCTGAAGCCATCAGTGAAGTTTTAGGTGTTGCATAATAAAACCAACTACTGTCATTGGCTCATACAGCCAAGTCAAAAATATCACGCATCACTCAAATGAAGTGTCTGGGAAATGAACTGGAGGGCTGGGTAGACGGGGGCTTGTTTGCTTCTTTGTTGACTGAAGTAGCTGGAGCAGTTGAACAGGTGTGGGAAAGGGTGGATCAACTTACGGGAGTTTTCCTCCTCCGCTGCCCTCCCTCACTGCTAATTGAACACTATGTCAACATCAATGCCTTTAGAATTAATAAAACAACCAAAGCCGAATTCACCTTTGGAGGGAATGGACAATTAGGAAAAAAAAAAAAAAAAAAACAGAATAAAATAAAAAAGGGAATTTAAAATTTCCCTGTCTCCCATGGGCTATGACTAAATGGGCTCTGCCGATTTTCTTGAAGCTGGTCTAGTGTGTGTGTGTGTGTGTGTGTGTGTGTGTGTGTGTGTGCGCGCGCGCGCGCGCAACAAAGGTACTTTTACTAGTTTTCTAAGTCTGAGTCATCACTGTAATGTGTAAATCTTCTTAACCTGATGAGATTGAAAAGAAAAATGTTTCCCCACGAAGCTGAAGGCTTTCCCAGGCCTCAGTAACGCTCTTGTTCAACATGTGTCATGGGCATGACACAGCTCTCTAGAGCCATGCTTCTGTCCTCAGCCCTCTAGGCTCTGTGGGGCCTAGGCGTGCCCTGCTGAACTTCCTTCTGTGATGGGCTTTTGTGGGAGCTTAGGCATAGATGCTAGCCGGCACACACACTCTGGCGCCGCACTGCCCTGAGCTGCAATTTGTCCACCTGGCACCTGATCCTGGGCAGATGGTTTGGCAATCCACAGTTTTCTCAAGGGGAAAGAGAGGGTAGCTGGAATATCTACTTCCCAGGGTTTACATGAGAGATAAATCAGACGTTGAGAGAGTTGTTAATGACTGAACATGAGCCCAGACAGAACTTACCAATGCTGATAAGAAGAGTGACTTGTTTATGAACTGTTCCGGTGAAAGGGCACCCTGCGGGTTTCCACAGATTCATCATGAAAGTGGGAATACTAGGTGCTCATGCATGGGTGCTGAGGAAATTTCATCAGTGTGTGTACAGTCAGCAAGAAAACGGAAGGATTGCAAGGTCAGGAGCCGGCAATGGAAGGGAGAATCCAATGCATTTGCCTGCAGGGATCCAGTGCAAGGGGAATCCGGGACAGATGCTTCCCATCTCACTCTCTGGCCCCCACTCTCAAGTTCTCTCATCCCCAAAGCCCTTCTCAGAACAGCACCTCACTGCTTACAGTGGAAAGCGATGGTGTTGACGAGCCTCCAGCCTCTTTATGTGTGGTGTGTCCTGCTAGCATGCCCACTTAAGTGGTCTGCCAAGAGCTGACTGGTGTAGACCTCACGGGGTTGGTGACAGCGCCAAGTCTCAGTGAGAGCACATAAACACAATTACCACATGTACTAACGCTGAAGTAAAACAACCAGACCCACAAGCAAATGGTCCTCATGCCGGAGTTAATTGTAGTGAAAAGAAAAGAGGAGGCTGAGCTGGGTGTCAATTCTCATAACCAATTTGCACCTGGATGCTTTGAACAAGTCACTTGAGAAGGTATGTTCAGAGCAACTATTGATTAGAATCATTAAGCATAATTACAAGGATTAAAATGTGAAGATAAGCTTGGACTTAGTCATTATTTGATACAATTGGCACAGGTCAGCCGTGAGACTAAGTGCTGACCCAGAGAATCAAGACTTTAAGCACCAGAGAACAGAGTCCAAGATCAAAGCCCCGGTCCCATGCTCCTTGTTACAGACGCAGAAGCTTAAACACTGAGAAATCGAACAGACACACATGTGCATGTGTCCATGTGTACACACACACATACACACACACCCACACACACACACACAGTCTTCTCCCTCTTAGTGTCAAGAGCAGGTGTGCCTTTCCATATCTGCACTCAGCCTTGACAACCAAGCTACTTAACATGACCTCATAACTCAGTGCTCTTTGCTCCCAGATGAACTGAACCTTTTGAAGTGAATGTCTAACTCTTTGTAATCATTTCTTTGAAATGCCGACTAAAGAGCATTTTAGTATCCTGCCCAACAGGTCACAGGCACAGAAGGAGGCCAAGACCAGAACATTCTTCCACAATAACAACAACCAAATCCTGGAACCACATCTTTATGTGCCCACATGGGAAGATAGCAAGTCATTTCAGACATTAAAAGTGGCCAGGAGCAAGCCTATGCTACCGAGGCTATCACGTATTAGGAAAAAAGAAGCAGAGGCAGGAGCTGACCCAGATTGGAGCAAGCCATTCTCTTGGGTGTTTTAGAGTGTGTGGGTTTATCAGTGAAAGAACCACTTGTGTAGTGCTCTTAGATACACCTGCTGTCATCATACCCATCATGGTGGAGGCTGTGATCAACTGTCCTTACCTCACTAGGCTCAAAAGCACGGGGATTCAAGTGTCTGTGGTATAGCATACCACCTATGGAAACAGATGACTTCCTCCCATCAGCGATCCGGTTTCCTGTTCATCTCTTCTTGGGGTATTTGGAGACTTACTATAGTTGTTTATGGTTTGTTTCACTCCAGACTCCACACTCCCCCTAAATTCTCTCATAGACACACTCTGCCTCCATAACAATGGCTTTCCAGTGGGTTTGTTCTCCTGCCATTACCCTTAATGATGACAGGAACCTGCCTACCAAAACACCCAAGTGCCTCTAATTGGGGGCGGGGGGGGGGGGAGGAAAAGAGCATGTAATTTTTCCTGCCTTAGCTGTGGGCTCTGCAGACACCAGTGACATTTTTCTTCTTAGGCTGCTCCAAAAATGACATGAGAATGACCCTAGAGCAGGTAGCCTGACACCCAGGAAGTAGTGTTGTCTAACCTGCCCCATGGGGCAGAGAATAGCTGACTGTGTAAGAGTGAGCACTGATCTTCCAAGGGTTCAATTCCCATCCGGTGGCTCACAACCATATTACTCCCCACACATGTGAGAGAGACTGTGCCTACCCCCTACACACACACACACACACACACACACACACACACACACACACACACACACACACACACACACACACACACACACACACACACACACACACACACACACACACACGGTGGGAGGGGTTAGAAATCAATTTTTAACTTGTCCCAGAGGCAGACCCTGCGGTCAGTAGTGGGGTCACTGGACATCTCACGGGAGAAAGCTACAGACCTGGGGGGGGGGACTTCCTCCAAAGCTCTTGGGTAAGGAGGGACCACTGTACAAATAGAGCAAAGCAAACCCAGGTGACTGCTTTACAAGTCCTATCTTGAGCCAGGGTGCTGGCATCATGATGACAGACAGAATGATGGGTAAGAGAAGTGATGTGGAATGGCAGGATGATATGTGGAAGTGAGGAGTAGAATCAAACACACTCATAAATTCAATTAGCAAGCCTGAAAGGGCCTTCTCCACCCCATGTTATTAGTTGGAATCGTGACCTATATTTCTCAATGATTAACAGACACACCTTGGGGGGTAGCATTGATGTCAATGTTCTCAGGTCAAATGAGCCATTTTTAGGTACAATTTCTCTTTTCTTCTCTGTTCTGGGGAGGAATACAACTTGAATGTGCAAACACAAGAACAAAATAAGCTGGAAACAAAGCGAAAGAAAGAACCCTTTCTTCTTGACTAAGGGCAGGTTTGGCTTGGTTTTCTTTTGGAAAATCCCCATATTCTGAAACTCCAGAGAGGCTCAGTTTCACAAGGCTGGGGACATTGAGTGCATAAGAGAAAGGGATTTGCATCCATGCTGCAATTTTTACAGTGCTTCCATGGGAAGTGTGTGTTGTAGCACACTCAGTAAGACTGGCAGTGTTGTGGTTATGAAGTTGTATCCAGGGGCACCGGTGGTTAGATGCAATTCAAGCCCATCACTTTCCAGTTCTGTAACTTCTAAACAGCTTCATCAGCCCCCTTTGCCTTCAGTTAACTCATCTATGAAATGCAAATTTCCATCTATCCCAAATGGGATTATTATAAAGACTAAATGAGTTAGTGGCTAATAAATGGTGTTTTCTGGCTATTTTCAATGGCAGGAAGATCTTAGGTTGGCCCTCAAATCCACTCTGAGTTTCCAAATGATCATCTGCTTTTCCACTGATGACATGATGTCAGCTAAGAAGAAATAAAAGAGGGAACAAAGTTATTTGTAGAGTTCCTGGATTATGAGAGGATCCTACCCATAACAGAAACCATTGTAAATATGTCTGAACTGTCCATTCATTATTGTCTGAGGCCTGCTGTAAGAATCTGAGCATTTGAGTGTTGTATAGCAATTTCCTCTGAACTGAAAAACTCTATCATAGAAGAAGCTCATTGATACTCAGGAAGTGTGTGTGTGTGTGTGTGTGTGTGTGTGTGTGTGTGTGTGTGTTCATGAGCATGTGTTTTCTACTCACAGACAATGATGGTGGAGGTCACAAGATGAGCTGCCTGGTGTGGACACTAGGAACTGAACTCCTTTGCAAGATTAACAAGTGCTCTTAACCATCGAGCCATCTTTCTAGTCCCCAAAACTTAGAGGTTTTTTGTTTTTGTTTGTTTTGTGAAAGCATTTACTGTGTAGCCCTAGCTGTCTTGGAACTTACAATGTAGACCAGTCTGGCTTCAAACTCACAAAGATCTGCCTGCCCTAAAGAAGCTATTTAAGACTTTGGAAATAAACAACTCAGAAGCGTCAGGAAGTCCCTGAAACTTATCAGATTCACAAGGCTCCTCCCCATGGGTAGAGAAGCAGTAGGGACTGCTGAGGAAAAGAGACCCTACTACCTGTCAAGCTGGCTACAAGTTGTGCAGAGAGCACAACTTTTTTGTTTGTTTGGTTAGTTGAGGTTTTTTTTGTTTGTTTTTTGTTTTGTTTTAGTTTTTGTGTGTGTGTGTGTGTGTGTGAGTCTTCATTTAGGCTGGGGTGAGGTTTGGTGATAAAGCTGCCTTTCTATCTTTCTATGAGTAAACCTTCACCCATATACCCATACTGTCATAAGAAACCCCAATAAGCTCATTTGTTACTCTGGTGGTATTGTTACTTTGATCTGTTGCCAGTTCCTTATCTGGGGTGAGTAGACTTTTGTTCATATGTCTCCAGAAATAGTTTCACACCACACCAAGTTTCTAGACCTTAGAGCACTGATAAAGACAAATTCCTAGGTGAACAATGCTGATGTCAGGGTAAGATAGACTGATACCATGAGTAACCTTGGTGATAGAGAAATCAAAAAAGTTTGGGAAAATGATCTGAATCATTGATATGTCTCTTTCAAGTCTACACTAACTTCCTTTACAGGCCAAGGAAGTGAGAAACTTGACCAGGTCCATGTAAACTGATTTTTAGTGGTTGTGTTTTTTAGTAGTGGCTATAACTACACATATAACTGGATTTTTGTCACTTCAAATTTCATAATCTTCTCTTTCTGCAATCTTTAATCTCCTGTCCTTTTCCATATCTCTGGATAGTTCTCCACATTCTCCCAGGTCTCCTCCTCCTCCAGCCATCCACCAAGGTCCAGCGGCAGCTCTTGTTCCTGTCTATGAGGGTTTGAGTGAGAAGTGTCCCCTAGGCTCACATATTAGAACATTTGGTCTTGGGTTAGCAGTGCTGTTTGAGGGGTTATGGAATCCCTAAGAGCCTTGCTGGAGGAAGTACATCACTGAGGCCGGGCTTTGAGGACTTGTAGACTCACCCCACTTCCAGTTCCAGCTGTCTGCTTGCTGTGGGTGAAATTTGATCTCTGATTCCTAACTGTTAGTCCAGCCTCAGATTCCTGCTTCTGTGATTTTCCCCACCACAATGAGCTCTCTCTGTCTGGAACTATAAACAAATATATATCCTTTACCTTTAATTTGCTTTTCGTCAGGTTCTTATTTATTTATTTATTTATTTATTTATTTATTTATTTTCTTCAGTTCCTGTCTTTTTATTTATTCATACACAACTACTTGTCTTCTGGTTTGTTGAAGCAGTAAGTCAGACAACACTTGCCACAGTAATGTCTGTCAGAATGGCTAGCCATGAAAATTCCAGCACCACATTCATCACATGGACACTCTCATAGAAGGCGACTAATTTTGCCATTTTTATCCACCTTATAGTACTTCAGCATAGCAAATTTAACCTTCTTTCTCTGATGCTTATTCTTCTTGGGAGTGGGGTAAGAATTCTTCTCCCTCTTCTTGTCAGGTTCTTTTAGCACAACTTTAGGAAAGCGACTAAGGTGTCATCTGTCCCGTAGCTTTCGCAACCTGTTTCTCTAACCTCAGACACACTCTCTGCCTCCAAGATAGGTCACATGTCGCAGACTTGGGTGATTCCCCTGGAAATAGAGATTGCTGGAGGAGCTGTTCCTGCCTCAGTCGGGGACAACTGGACTCCTCCAGGAGTACTGGTGACTGTATCCCAGTACGACCAAGTCAAGAAGACGTGTGTCTGGGGCTGCAACTCAGAAACTGACTGAAAGGAGACATGGGGGATTTCATTGGTTCTAGGAGCTTTCTGGACTCGCCAGCTGTAGTGTGTTTCTTTACATCAGGCTGAGCAGCTCCTGCTAATTGCGTTAGGGTCCCTAACACCATAGATATTCCTGGAGACTTTGTCCAGCATGGTTCCCAGTTTCTCCCTCCAGCCTCATTTTCCCTGTAAACTAGACCCCACTCTCTACTCTGTGCCAGCAGTCCCGAGGGTTCTCAGCTTCAACATCTCTAAGCCCATCTAAACTGCCCACCTGTTCGTGGTCTTGGCCTGTGGCGCTGACTTCCGGTATCCCCAGACCTTCCCTCTGCTCTTCCTGCTCCACCCATGTCCATCACTGAACCCTGCCACTGCTTTCTCTCATGGTTTCTTACAGCTGTCCCTTCGGCTTACATCCCTGCCACTGTGTAGGCCTGAGGTTCTGTTCTCTTTGTTTGATTGTTTGTTTGTTTTTATGTAACCTCAACTCAATTCTTCAGTTCTCAATTCTGCTGACATTTTATAAGAGTGAACGTCCTCTGGGATAGTCTGGTGACACCAGTCTCGGGCTTTGCACTGGGGCTTTTAGGTGACAACACATCTGTCACCTACAGGACTCCTGTATTCCAAAGCCTGACACGTCCCTCCGCCCACAGCCCTCCTTCTCAGGCTCCCCAGTTCCTCTCTTCTCCAGCTTACCATGATCTGAATGCTGGTGTGCCCTGAAAAATTCATGTATTGGAACCTTGTGCAGGGTACAGTAGTATCAATAGGAGGTGGTAAGGGTTTTCTGGATGTGATTAAAGTCAAAAGGTCTTGTCTTCTTATCTAAAGTACCAGTGCCTTTAAGAAAAGGCCAAGGAGGGGAGGAGTTACTTGTCCCCCCCCCCCCTGCTATGTGAGAACACAAGTCACCAGCTACATAGCCAGAATGAGCCTTTGAAAAACCCTTGAATCTGCTGGCACTTGATCTGGCCTTCTCACCCTATGACACTGGGGTTTCTGTTATTGTAAATCTCCCAGTCTAAGGGTGCTTTCCCTTCATCCTCCTGCCCCTCCTGCCCCTCCTGTCCCTCCTGCCCCTCCTCTCCTTCTTGTGTATGGGCTGCCAAGTGAGCACTAAGGTGTTTTGCTAGAGTGGCCCGAATGGACGAAGACATAGTTCAAACTCTGCTTTCCTCCGAAGACTTGGGCAGAAGAGCGCTCTCCAGCTGGTCCTGAGCAGCTTTTAAGGTGTAAATAAAGCTTGAGGGACATGGGAACCTGCTAGGAAGCCTGTGTGTTACCAAAGCCAAAGCAGTCTTCCAGCACATTCTCAATCTACTAGTGAACATGGCAATGGAGCTTATACCTCAGTTCCGCTATTCCCTTGTAAAAGTTGTGTGTTGGCCTTTTCTCCCTGACAAGCTTATAGGCTATTTTACAAAAACATCTCAGACATGGTTCCTGGTATATTGTCCCATACATAGTAATCCCTCAATAAATATTTATTAAGTTATGTAAACCAGGATCTTAGTTAATCCCTAGTGTCGGGGAAAACGAATAATCGCTTTTCTTAAGATATAGGTTCAAGCTTAAGACTTGTCACATGTGCTGTTGAATGGCTGTCCATAATAAACTTTACCAAATTCCGAGAAACCATTCACAGCCAAGCTAGCACCAACACCCTCTAAAGCATGTGTCCTGCACCTTTTCAGTCATCTCTGACTCAGTAACAATAGCGATATATCTTGAATGACTTTACAACAGAAACTATGGTGGTCCTGCATATTCTTAAGTCCATGATTAAGATTCTGATAGACTTGCTTCCTGAATCAGTTGCCTGGTTTACTCATCGCCACCTTTTCCTTGTTTTGTTATGGTCACATGGAGGAAGGGAAAGGGGAGTACTACAGAATCCTTTAATAGAGCACTAATACCATTCATGAGGGCTCCACAGTTGACCCAATTGCCTATCAGCAGTATCCCTTCCTAATCATAACACATGGGATTAGGATTTCTACCTAGGACCTTGTGAGGAAGCAAGAGATGATACATACAGTTTATAGCTTCTCTACCATTATTCCCCTAATGGTAGAGAATAGTAGCCACTCTGTGTGCTGTTACAATATGCTAAGTTAAATGATAATGGTTTAAGAGGATAGTTACAGCAACCAATTAAACATTACAAATGGTACTGTACATATATAAGTGATATGTATATTTATCACTTATTAGAGACTTACTCTCTGCCTTGAGAGGCAAAAGTGACTGGATACACTTCAAAACTTAGAACATTGTTGAACTAGGCTATTGAAAATTGTCAACAAGTAAATATACAAACAAGACTGAAATGTCCTGCACACGTGCTTTCAAGTTGGTTATTTCATTAATTTTTTCTTTCAAACTCATAGGCAAGTTTCTGCGTGAATGATACCTGTTTGGAGCTGGTAAGATGGCTCAGTAGTTAAGAATATGTGATGTTCTTGCAGAGGACTTGAATTTGGTTTCATCCCTCAATTTGTGAAACTCACAACCATTTGCAACTCTATTTCCAGGGCACCCAGCTTAGTCTTCCTGGCCTCCAAAGGCACCTTCTCTCTCTCTCTCTCTCTCTCTCTCTCTCTCTCTCTCTCTCTCTCTCTCTCCCTCCCTCCCTCCCTCCCTCTCTCTCTCCACACACACACACACATATATCCTTCTCTCAAAAAATAAAACAAATATTTTTAAAATGCCTCTTAGAAGGACTGACCATGACTAACATTTTTGCTTGGGAGGGAGTAGGAGAAAATTCATCAATAAACAACACTACTAACATTGTTTTCTCTCTAACCAATCTGACAGAAAAGCACTCAAATCATTAAAATCTTAACCCAAGTAGGAAAGGAACTTTTTGTTTTATTTCTCACATCTTTAGTCTAGCACAGAATCCAGCCACTACTAGGTATTTGGGTTGAATAGATTTCTGTATATCA
The DNA here is from genome assembly GCF_943737965.1 of Phodopus roborovskii. Lineage (NCBI taxonomy): Eukaryota > Metazoa > Chordata > Mammalia > Rodentia > Cricetidae > Phodopus > Phodopus roborovskii. The sequence goes on along the minus strand of NW_026126424.1, from coordinate 10,379,913 downwards.
AATTCAGTTAGAAGTCTCAGAAATTAAAAACTATGGCATTCTTGCAGAAAGTGCTATCCTACAAAATCTTAAGCTACCTGTGTTGTATTAATAAAAGTATGGGTTAAAGTTTCTTTTAAGTGGATTTTGTCACTAAGATCATAACTGTGCTACATTTGTAATTTATCTATCATCATTGCATGTACATAATAAAATGGCAACTGTTGATCACTACGAAAGTATGTTTATCAGGCAGTGTACTAAGCTTGAGTTTGAAAAAAAATCCCAAGACTTAGACTAGAAGTTTTTCTCTAAAATTATGGAGTTTTTAAAGCTGGGTGTGGTGGCACATACCTTTAATCCTAGGGCTTAGGAAGTAAAGGCAGGTAGATCTCTGTGAGTTGGAGCCAAGCTGGTCTATATTAGTTGCAGACTATCTAATGAGAACTTGTCTCAAAGCTCACTAACAAACAGTCAAACAAATAACGAAATAAATGTGAACAGTGCTTTTCCAAATCTCAGTGCTGTGTGATGGCTGACTGACTGAGTGGCCAAGCTGGTAAGAGGAATAGTGTTAAATGGTGGAGGTGGCAGATTCTTATTGTGTGGGGCTTCAACTAATTTTAGTTGAAATATAAACTGTTGGATAGTACAAAATTACTTTCACAAACTCCATAATCGCAACTGCCAATTTCTCCATGACTAACCCTGCCAGATGTTTCTTTGGTTTTGCTGAGTCACTTTTTCTCCCCCACTCAGAACTCTGTGTTCTTATTAACTCTGAATTCCCTCTGGCTTTTTCTCATATTTTGCCTTTTACCTTCCTTTGGGGAGGGGAAATGGTTAAATTGCTCCTTTTTCCATCTCTAATGCAAATAACACGGTTTTTTGTTTTTGCTTTTTTTTTAAATATTACTCTCAATTTAACCTTTTGTCATAATTCTTTACCTGTTCTTTTCATAAGAAGACAGACATTTTTGAGGAAGTTATGCTAAACAGCCATTCAGCCTGGCTATCAACAATCTCATCACATCCCATGACTGAGCAGATTCTGAATCACCCTAGAATGCAGTCTGTTGAAAAAATGAACAGCTCCCAAAACTCTTCATTCTGCTCTGAAACTGCCTCTCCTCCGGTTAGAAGTCCTGGAAGCCACAGAGTCTCAACCACCTTGTGACAGCTGGGGCGAGCTGCAGAGCGGTCCCTGCCTTTTGAATCACATTCGTATTTTCTCATCAGTCCAACCATCTCACTGCCTGGCTCCTAGACAGAAAAACTTCAGTGACAGAGACCATCTCTTGAATGTTAATTGAAACTTTCAGCTACATGCATGTGTGCATACTAATCTTCATTGATTCAAACATATGAAACTCCTCCTAAGTGCTGGCAAAGGGCTGGGAGGAAAACGTGACACCCTGCACCCTTCCCCCGCCCCCCCAAAAAAGCTTGAATTGGGAAGATTGACGTGTGAGTGCACAATGGAAGTTATGTAAGCACTGGATGAGTTGGTAAAGCTGTTAGCATGCTCTATATATGTGCACAGGAAAGGCTGAAAGAGTGTCCTGGTCATTTGCAGATTCCTCATCAGCCACACTTCACTATTGGTTATGCAAAAGGAAATCGAAGTCGAGGTTTCTACGTGTCTTCATGCATGTGTGTTTTGAGGAATAGCCAACAGGATCTTTCCGCCTATGAACAATAAGTTACCCAAACTGCAAGTGTATATGAATGGAAACACTGATCATGCTTTGAACCGTTTGCTTGATGCAATCTTCCTTTGCTCAGGAGTAGATGAAGGCAAGGTCAAGAGGGAAAGTCCCTCGTCAAGGACTACACTGTGCAGGTAGGTCAGTGAGTTCACAGCCACTGACTGACCTCAAGACTGGTATTGTAAATGATATCTAATAGGTTCTGCCCTGCCTGTTGTCAGACATAATCAGGAAACCTAATCAAAGCTACACTGTGAGTGTGACAACCGTTCAGTAACTTTTTACAGTTCTCAAAGCCTACAAGGTGGACCTAAGCTTGACTTTTCTGAAGGAAGTGACCAAAAAAGAAAAAACAAAACACAAAATAAAACCAAAACACTCTATGAAGCAGTGTTTCTCAACCTGTAGGTGGTGATTGAAGGGCTGCCTAAAACCATAGGAAAACACAGATGCTTACTTTACAGTAGCAAAATTACATTTATTAAAGTTGCAATGAAAATAATTTTGTGGCTGGGGGAGGCCTGTAACATGAGGAACTGTATTAAAGGGTCGCAGAATTAGGAAGGTTGAGAACCACTTGTGTACGGAAAGGATTAAGTTTGAATAGTCAACAAGGAATGACAGGAAATCTTTTGACAAGACGTTGGACAAATACTATCAATATGATAAGTGACATTCTCAGACCCGAACAACTTCACAGTTTTAAACCTAGAAAAGGAATCCAGTGAGGAAAATCAAAGCTTGCACAGTGACACCTGGCTGTGGCTAGCCTCAGTGACAGAGATGTGCTTGGAATGGGTGGGCTCCAGAGTCCATTCCCAGCATCTAGAAAGGAAAACAAACAAAACTGGAAGTCCGAATGTCATTTATTTTTCAGTTTCATTTTTTGTTTTTCTGCATTTTGGAAGAATTCGCTCAAACCCACAGCCATCTTCTTCAGCGTGAGAACTGTCCTTCTTGGAAGCCCCTGGTCACAGAAGTCAAGCTCAGATTCTCCCAGGCTGCAGGCTGCAGTTCCTCAGTCTCTCTCTGAAGTTGGGAACGAAAACCAGGACCGGGGTGGGGGTGCCAAGTGGCCTTTAGACCTAATCCAGGGCACTTGTCCATGGCAAACACGTGCATTTACTGCACCGTCCTGCACATTGTACCAAGGGATTGACAGACTGTTCCGCTTGGTTTCGCGGGCAGAGCCTTGGAATCGGCCTTGTCTACTTGGGATGGTCCAGGGACCCCGATACAACCTCTGTTAGGGACGAAGCCTACATGGAAAGGGAAGAGAAAGTAAGGCTCCCTTGACTTGCAACTAAGGTCTCTCCAACACGACTCCTTTCTCCCTCGCAAGCCACCCAGGCTGGTCATCCAGGGATCAACCGGGCAGCCTGGGTCTCCGCGGCACCTGGATCCGCCTGCGCCGAAGGGGCAGCTCGGTGCTTGGCGGCGTTGTTGAATCACTGGTGAGTCACTCCTTTCGGGGTCTCGGAGTTTCCTAAGGGAGGAGGCGGGGCAGGGGTGTGGATTGGCCGGGATCCGCCTACCGCCAAGGCGAGTGACCCTGGCTGGGGGGCGGGGAGTCGCGGGCCTCGGCGGAGGCGGCGCGGGGTGGAGAGGCGCCGGTGGCCGCGCGGCCCTTTATAACGCGCCCCGCGCGGACCCCGGCAGCCTGGGTACAGCCGGTGCCCATCACCCGCTCCCTCCGATTGCTTCCGTAGCGCAGCCTCCGCGCCGCCGCCGAAGCCTTGCGACCTCCCGCCACCAGCCCTTGGACATGGCGATCCCCGTGCGCCCGCGCCTCCTGGCGGCTCTCGCGCCCACTTTTCTCGGCTGCCTCCTTGTCCAGGTGGTCCCGGCTGCAGGTGAGTGGCACTGGTCATGGGGAGCCTGGAGCGCAGGGGAGACAGAGGATGAACCTGAGTGGCCGGGGACTGCTGTGGTTCATTGGGGACCCTAACGTGTCCCGCCGCACCTGTGGATTGCCCTGAGGGTTTGAATGAACGCAGGGTGCTCGCGCGGGGATGGGTAGTTGATGCCGGACCCGGCTTTTGTCTAGCTCTGTGCGTCCGCCGTGGTTGCACAATGATCTGGGTTTCCCACTTTACTTTGAGGAGTTTCCTAAGAAGTTGCTTCTCTGAAGGTGGCGGGCGCCTCTGTCCAAGTCGGCGTGCTTTCCGTGGCTTGCATTTATCTTTGACAAGGTGCGCGCCTTCCCGTAATAGCTGTTATTGTGGCCTTTGGTTTAGATTTGATAAACTGAGGCAAGACGGAGTGCATACCCCACATCTGCCCAATATCTGGGGTGAGACAGAGACTGAAACGAGAACTTGCAAAAAATGAGATGTTAATAACAGTATTTTAATGGAATGGTATCCCACCATGTGACAGGTGCCACGTGGGCTGCCTGGTCTACCTTGCTCTCCGCGGGAGTTTCAGTGTAGAGATATTTTAGATTACAGTAGGAAAGGTCAAGTTTGGCTTTTTTCTTTTCTTTTTTTTTTTCTTTTTTTTTTTTTTTTTTTTCTGTTTTATGCATTCCTGACTCGTCTCACGTGTGTAGGACGTGTGTAGGATGTTCCCTCCTTTGAACTTCTTCAAACCCTTCTTTGCTGCCTCTACTTTGAGCCTGACTGCATTAGAAGGGTCTGGGACTCTCTGGCATGTGAGTGGACCTCCTTTCACATCGTTATAAAGTGTGCTTTCCCGTGGATAGTTTAAACAAGGACATCAGGGTCTTTAGCCATTTCCACGGACTGTGATGTGGATGTTGCCTGGAGTGTGATATGAATCTAGGGGGGAAAAATGGACACGGACACACACCCTCTGTTCTCTATAGGTCGACAACGTTTTTGTAATTGACATTTAAAATGTGCTCCTTTGGTGGAAGCTGGCAAAGTGTTTCATGAACACTGAAGTGCGGGCAATTAGAGTGCTTTTGTGTTGTTCGTAGGTACTCCACAGAAGCCGTTTAATTTAACTTGGGAATCAACCAATTTCAAGACAATTTTGGAGTGGAAACCCAAACCCACCGATTATGTCTACAATGTCGAGATAAGGTAAGGTAGGTTAAAAACCGAAAGATAATGTTTTTGCTCTTCCGGTTCTTGTGAGCTAACATCGACTCTTTGAAGCTGATGTTAGTCGAGGGAGGCTATTCGGCAAGTAATAGAGTTTTCGTGGTGATTTGCCTGCCATTGTCACATCCCTTCAAGGAGGAAACAGTTCCATACTTGAAACTGTTATGACAGGAGCTGGGGATATACCAGTTCAGTGAGTGCTTACTTAGCACACTTAAAGCCCTGGTTTTGATCCCCAGCAATGCATAGAATTGGCATGGTGTCACTCAGGAGGTGGAGGAAGTTAAGATTAACAATTCACAGTCACTCTTAGCTGTATATAGGTCATCCTGCAATACATGGGACTCTGTATCAAAATAAATAAATAATGAAAACCAAATAAATAAAATTATCTAATGTCTAGTTAGTTGATGGAAATTACAGGAAAACTGCTAAGTGCTTATAAGCTGTACAGGGGTGACCCTGCTCATGCAGGTATCTATACTGTGCTTTGGGATCAGTGGCAGCTAATCTCCTAAAAGCACCAATATACTTTCCTGGTTGCTAGCTGTCTAGACTGAGCTGCTTCTGGCATGTCAGGGAGAGGTAGGAGGAATTCCAATGTCTACACTGCCCCCGAAGCAGCGTTTGATCCATTCATCTATGGACTCTGTGAATCAAATTTTGGTTGTACGCATGATCTTAGTGTAGGCCAAATTTCTGACTCACCAAGCTACTTAGAAAACACTATATCCTTTGCTGTATGGGGGCTGTTAGGCTCATTCAAACCTGTTCACTGATTGATAGCTCTCAGGAACAAGTAATTCAACACTTTAAAACTAAGTATCAGGGTATGCCACATTTTCCTTTGGTAGTTTCCACATATTCTTGGCAAGCCTTTGGTTTCTGATAGGTTCTAGGAGATGTGCAAGGAACTGGAGAAATCGTGACTGCCTGGTGGAGAAATTATTTTAATAATGATGATGTAAAGAAACAAGAGTATCCATATTTGCCAAAGTTAAGCACATTTTTGTCTCTTTGTTTTGCTGTTTCAGCTTATGCTAAACCTTTTATATAGTACTAGGATGCAACTCTTAGGTGTGAGTCTTTTAAATGACTTTCTTATTTTTCAAAATAAACTGAACAATAACTATTGCCAAACCAAAAGGGAAGAGAATTTGAGTGTGAGTACAAATGCATGCATAGCTGTGCATAAAGAAATTTCATAATCTATAATTACCATTGTAGTCACACTTATCAGGTCAAATTCTGGTGCTATAGTTTAGTGAAATACTTTCCTGCCACATACAAAGCCTTGGGTTTTATCCATAATCCCTCAATTTAGTTGAGTTGGTAATAGTGGACACTTTGAGGATTATTAGTTCAAGGTATGCTCCAGGCCAACTGGAGCTACATAGTGAGACCCTGACTTGAAACAAATTCAAACCTTGCCATTTCATATTCTAACAATTGAAAGTTATTAAAGTAATTAGTTTCCTTTATACAGATCTGACATTTATCTTAGAAAAGTTTTCTCCTAGATATGAATATTAGATTGTGGGAGGAATTATCTTCTAAATACATCATCTTAATTGGAACAACATTGGAAATGTATCTTGGATTGACTTGATTTTTGAGATAGAAATCTTTATTAACTGTAAGTTTTGTGGGTTTTTTTGGTTTTTGTTTGTTTGTTTGTTTGTTTTTGGTTTTTGGTTTTTCGAGACAGGGTTTCTCTGTATAGCTTTGGAGCCTGTCCTAGAACTAGCTCTGTAGACCAGGCTGGCCTTGAACTCACAGAGATCCACCTGCCTCTGCCTCCAGACTGCTAGGATTAAAGGCTTGTGCCACCAACGCCTGGCAAGTTTTTTGGTTTTTTTTTTTTTTTTTTTTTTTTTTTAAGGAGGTCGTTATTTAGATGAGTAGCTCTCATGAACTGCAAACATCACAGGGCACTGCTTAGGGAAACTCAAAGATGAGCCGGGTCACTCTCTTCAGGCCCTTGCTGCTCAGCAGGCTGATCCTGGAAGCTCTTTCATCAGTCAGTGCCTCAGACCTGAGCTAGCCTTCACTCTTCCCAAGGGGGAAGGGAATTCCAGGGCTAATGGAATCATAGCAATCATTTTTTCTAGATGAAGCTGTTGCTCTGGGAAGCCAGGGACCTGTCCTGACTGCTCCTGGTGAATGCCCAGGGTGACCAGAAACTGAGGCGTGCCACATCTTCAGGAGACTCTGTCAGGCTGGTGCAAGGCGGGCAGGAAAGCCTTGCTTATCACTGCTTCTCCTGAATCTCCTTTATTTTCTCACCTTAACCAGGGAACCCTGTTTCCCACCCCCACCCATACTGCGGAAGCTTGGCTCTGTGGTCCTGGTGCAAGCGGAGCTCTTTGCTAACTGGGCTGAGTCTCCATAAGCAATTTCTCTGAAAACAGGCTCAGTAGTAGCTGGGCGCCTCATCACTATCCGTGACTTGCGCCGTCCAGTCCATAGTGTGCGCTGAATTCTGAAGCTGAATTTAGAAGCACCCAGACAGAGCCTCTAACTTGGTTAGCGAATGTCCGTTTCGTTTTGGAACTCCTCAGTAAACTAGGACAGACTTTTGTTTCCAAATCTGGGGAGTTGTTCACTAACCTAGAGGGACCTTGAAGACTTCTAACGTGGCTGTGCTCTTGGCAGCGCCCTGAGGCCTCACTGGAGAACTGTCCTTGCCTTGACCCTGTTGTCACGGGATGATGTAGGCCCCTGTCCTAATTTTTTTTTTTTTTTTTTTCAGAGAGCACATGTTCCTACTTGTGAACTGGGTGGAACAAAACGCTGTATCTCTAGGCTGTATGTCCTCACCCAGAGCCTAGCCCCTGAGTGACTTGTTTGTCTTACTGGTGGAAAGAAACCATTAAGCCACCATTGGCTTTTGATATGGAAAAGATGTAATCAAGATGTGTTTTGGCCATTCTGGATCCAAGTAGCCTCTCCATCCTTGCATGGACACACACACACACACACACACACACACACACACACACACACACGCACACGAAGCTAAAATGTTTCAGTCTTAATGTTAGTTTGTGACTTTGAGGATAAAGGATATATGTGCCCAGGTTCAAACTTTCAGTCTGGTTATATTTTTGAAGAATCCCCATTTGTGCCTCCCGTTTGTGGATTGAGATAAATGAATCTATATGTGAGTCCCCTGCTCATTGTTGTGTTAATAGTCTACATCTATGTTGAATAATAAGGTCTATCAATAATAGATTGCCTACATAATTACATTCTGTTATGATCATCATGCATAGTTAGTCAACCACGACTCTCCTGTATGCCAGATATCATACTGTCCCTTTGCACATGTTGCCTCATTTGATATAATGTCTCTAAGGAGAGGCTGGTCCTTTTTAATGTGTGTGGTCATGGGAAGTGTGTGTGCGCCCTGGGAGGGTAGCAGTCGCATACTCAGCACACAACGCAGCCCTACTGCTTGGTAGAGAGATGAAAAAAAAGAGAGCCTACATGTTCAGAGCTTTTGTGGCAGTAGGCTGGGGACCAGACAGAGAGAGAGAGACAGAGAGAGAGAGAGAGAGAGAGAGAGAGAGAGAGAGAGAGAGAGAGAGAGGAGTGCTGAGCAAGGCGATATGGGGATCTGGAACTGGCTTGAGTGCTGGGGTCTGTCTGGAAGGATGGTGTGAACCACAGATCAGTGACTCCTGCCACTCATTTGGTAGGAGTGCTTGGAACAAGGTATGGCGGAGCTCGACTAATGCTCATTTTAGTCTTTTCAAAGAATTTCATTTTCAGCAGAAGTTCTTCAAATTATATTCTCTTCCACGGTGCCTAACAAAAAAGAAAGCTCTGTCTTCTGTCCTAGGAGGATGTTCAGACTTTGTAAAATGGATGTTACCTGCATTGGTTTTCTCTGATCTTTGGGGAGGTGTGTTCTCATTCTTGTAGTCACAGCTAACGTGTGGTGTAATTAAGCAAACCTCTGGGTACTGGGAGACTTTGAAAGTTGCTTAGTGTCTCTGACCTTCTATTTATACATGCATTTTAAAAAGGGGGACTGGAGAGATGGCTCAGTGGTTAAGAGCACTGGCTGCCCTTTCAGAGGACCCGAGTTCAATTCCCAGCACCCACATGGCAGCTCACAACTGTGTGTAATTCCAGTTCCAGGGGATCTGAAGCCCTCACACAGATACACAGATACACATATAGACCAAACACCAATGCACATAAAATAAAAATTAGTTAATTAAAAATTAAGAAAAAAATCTGGCAGAGCCAGCTTGTTGCTTAGTGAGCTTGCATCCATGTGTCATATGCTCAGGGTGAGAAATGCCTCTTTAGGTTTCCCTATGACTGCCAGTTGGCATCACAGAGTCATCCATTCTGCTGGACACAGACCCTAACATCCCTTTCTTTCCCTTCCCTTTAGCTCTGGAACTAGAGACTGGAAAATCAAATGCTTCTTAACCTCAGACACTGAGTGTGACCTCACAGATGAGATCATGCAAGACGTGCACCGGACTTATCAAGCAAGGGTCCTATCTGTCCCACGGAATAACACTTATTTGGGGGAACCGCCATTTACAAATGCCCCAGATTTTTTACCTTACCAAGACAGTAAGTAGCTTGGTGTGTAATACTTTCATTCTTGGTCTAGTCGTCTGTGTACTCTTGTGTTTTGTGACCCCTACTGGCCATTAGACTAAACATATATCGCTGTACACTGAGAAAGCTAGACAGGCATCTAATAAATAGATCTCCCATTCTCTGCTGATGTGGTGGGGGATTCTCAGAATGTGAACTGTGTCATCTACTTTCCCCTCCAGTCTACTCCCAGTTCCTACCAGTAACCAGCTGGAGGCTGCACCAAGGCTATGGCTGTGGCTTTTCCTTGGGGTACCCTGTCAGGATACATGTCACACAGTGGATTTTCTATCCCTTCAGATTAGCAGTCCTAGTTGAGGATTTTCCCCCAGACAAGCTCAGATCCTCAGGGAAGCTTGCTTGTGCCTGTAATTAGGCATGTTGGTTCCTCAACCAGCTGAGCTTCATTTGATCCCAAGAGGAGCCAGTATGTGCCAGCTCTGAGTCAGCCTCCCTCGATCTGGGTTTGAACGTGTGGCATACTTTCTTCCCTACCTTTGTCCTAGGGTGTTAGCCTGCCATCTAATAAGGAAACACAGAGAATTCCTGACAAGTAGATTTTTGCGGGGAAGGCAGGGGAGGGTGTAGAACTGGGGTTCAGAAGCTGACATTTCATGAACACATGCAGCATGTTAGGAAGACCGAACTCCACTCCTGCAGGCCCTGCTGGTTCAAACAAAAGTGTTGTATTTTTATGTTCCCATCTGTATCCCTGTTACAGCTCTGGGACACGGATGGTGAGAAGTGTGATCGACAATTGACTAGAATTTTATGTCTGATATTTGCTCTCATGGTCTAATTACCCAGGTGAATGTGGCCATCTTCCTGGGGTCCCCATTAACACGCCCCTCTCTCTTCATACTCTTCTTTGTTTTTACCTGTGTGTTTCTACACGACACCTTCATCTCATGCAGGCTCACTGACGATCTTTCTCCCACAGCCATGATTATTCTTTACAGTTCCTGAGCTTTCAGTAAACCAGACCAAATCCTTTGTGGTACATGACAGAACATATACGCCTCCCCACCCCCCCAACACCACCACACACACACACTGTCCTGTGACTTGTATAGAGGGAGGATTTATTTGACCATCACATAACCAGAGCACATGAGGGAACTGAACCAGGATTAGCTTAAAATGGATTCTATGGTGGATAGACACTTCTTGGGCTTCCCAGACCCTAATTTAGTGTAGCTAAAATATGGAAGCTTGCAAAACTGCATTGTACAGCCTGGTATCGATCATCCACACATGGCGACCAAACTCTAGAAATATTGCAAATGCTGCCAAGATGAAATATATGCCAGTTTTTTTTTTTTAATGTAAACTATACATGAAGTATTTATATTGATTGCGTGTTAAAACGCTAGACTACCAATGGGCCTGTTAAAGTTTATTATTAAGATTCATTCCACCAGCCCCTTTTCACATTTTCTACTGACTGTTAGGAAAGCTTCCTTGTGTTTCCAGAGGATGGCATCGCCGTGTGCTGCCTTGGGACTCGGCTCTAGGGTCCCACCACTCCTGCTACCAGAGCTGACTTGGTACAGATGTTCTATGTGAGCAATGGAGGAGTTGTCATTTACGATAACTAAGTGATCTTTTCTTTGTATTGATTTTAACTTCCAACCAATTTAATTGATTTTTTTTTTCCATTCCAGCAAAACTCGGACAGCCAGTAATTCAGCACTTTAAACAAGTTGGTACAGAACTGAATGTGACAGTAGAAGACACACGAACGGTGGTCAGAAGGAATGGCACGTTCCTCACCCTTCGGGATGTCTTTGGCAAGGACTTGAGTTATTCACTATTTTTTCGGAGAGAGTCGAGCACAGGAAAGGTGAGAAATTTTTCATTCATTTTTACTCCTTGTTTTATAGAGCCTTGATTCTCCACAGCCCTAGTTCAAATACGGAGGAGTCGGGGTTGTCGTGGTGATACGGATGACAGGTCCCCATTCTCCTGTCACTTTTGAGTTAGTTGCCTTGTGCCCTTGAGCAGGTCCTTTCAGAGACCCCAATTTCTCGACCAGGAGCTGGACCAGATCATCTCCAAGGGTCCTGTCCTCTCCCACATCCTCACTGGGGTTCCCAGAGGGGAAAAATGACTTATTACTTAATCTGTGTGTGTGACACACTTGCATTCGAGCACTCATGCTCCTTTGTGATGCTGGCGGTTGGTACCCAGGGCCTTGTACTCTAGACAAGTTCTCTATCACTGAGTTGCATCCCTGGCCCCCGAATGTCCTATCTCCAGTGATTCTTTTTTTTTCCTACAGGAAAAAAAGGGCTGAACTGAGTCAGATGTACCTAAGTTGTATTTTTCCAAAGCCTTAGTAAAGGCATCCTTAGCAAGATCAGGAGTTACTAATTAGCCAAGTGTCTTTTTTTTTTTTTTTTTTTTGTCTGGTTTGGTTTGGTTTTTGTTTTTCAAGACAAGGTTTCTCTGTATTGCTTTTGGAGACTGTCCTGGAACTCACTCTGTAGACCAGGCTGGCCTCTAACTCACAGAGATCCGCCTGCCTCTACCTCCTGAGTGCTGGGATTAAAGTCACCTGGAGCCAAGTAACTTCTAATCCTCCTGTGTCAATGAAGTCCACATAGACTTTGCTTAGAGCCCAGGATCCGCCCTCCTAGGTGACTAAATAAAGGGAAAAACTTCACTCTGAGTCTAGATGGAGTAAAAACTCTTTATCTTTTCACAGAAAACAGCCAGTACAGACACTAATGATTTCTCCATTAAAGTGGATCAAGCAAGAAGCTACTGCTTCACTGTACAAGCTGTAATTCGCTCCAGGAAAGATAACAAGAGGAGCCCAGAAAGCAACATGGAGTGCTCAGATGAATGGGAGAGTATAATGGGAGGTGAGTATCCATGGCTGTCTGGGAGGATTGGCTGCCCACAACAGAGATAACATGCAGGGAGAAACCACCTTAGGGTGTTTTTTTGGTGGGGGGGTTCTCTTTGGGAGAATTTAGAAATGATTCCACATGGTTCCCTTAGTTAGCAAGCACTTTCCTAGGCACTTGCAATGGGTCAAATTCTAAGAGGTATGCATAGCACAGTTCAGACTTGAGTATCGAGTCACAGCCATCTCTGCCTGTTTTTCCTGACATTATGATCAGGGAGGAGTGGTTCCTGGACATGGCAGATATTTCAGTGCACCTATGATGGACTGTTGCTCCTGGGAATGTATGCGTGCGAGCACACGTGAACACACACTCTGGGTGTTCAATATCATGTCCGAAAGCCTGCAGATATCCTTCTGGGCCCCATAGAGAAGGGGCTCTGCATGATGTCATGGGAGCAGAGGCAGGGGACAGGCCTGGCCCCTGTTAAAGTTTCAAGTCATTATGTTAAGCCACGTAAGCCAGACTCACAAAGATGAATACTACATTTTTCTCTTATATGTGGAAACCTAGATTTAAAATTGTGTGTGTGTGTGTGTGTGTGTGTGTGTGTGTGTGTGTGTAGGTCATGTGACTAGAAAGGGGGCCACGAGAGAGAAGGGTGAGATACAATGAAATAAATATAAGAAAGTCGAGGTGTGACCTATCTGCGGGGAGGGACTGGAGAGAGACAACGGAGCATGGGTGGAAGGGATGAATGAGCACAAAGCGAACTACGTGTAGTTATGAAAATGCCACAAGTAAACCCCTTGCTTTATACGCTAACCTAAAAATAACTTTCTAAATGCAAGAATACATTTTAGTATTCTACCTTTTTACTGCTACTGACAGAAAGTCCTCCTTCCATTGGGCCCACACACCCCTGGGCCAGCTCCTGAACCACAAGCCTCCAGATTCCCTTTCCTAAGCCCTACACTAATCCTGCTGCCGCCACCTCGGCCCGTTTCCCTGTCTAACCTCTGAGGTATTGCCAAGGGTCCCTCCAGGGAGCCTCTTTACTACAGCAGCCAGCTACATCTCTTCATCTCCCGCATCACACTGGCTCTCCTCTAGGCTTTTCTCATTCACCTTTTATGATCATCTCTGCCACCAAACTCGGGTCCCTTTAGGCCACATTTCCAATGCCTGTTCTTACATTCAACTCCAGTGGGTCTGCTCTGGCTGGGTGTGTGTTCACGTGTGCTCGCACGCACACATTCCCTGGAGCAACAGTCCATCATAGGTGCACTGAAATATCTGCCATGTCCAGGAACCACTCCTCCCTGATCATAATGTCAGGAAAAACAGGCAGAGATGGCTGTGACTCGATACTCAAGTCTGAACTGTGCTCTGCATACCTCTTAGAATTTGACCCATTGCAAGTGCCTAGGATTGGTTGGTTCCTTTAATAGTGCTGCCACTGTCTAGCATAAGAGGTCAGGTAAATTCTTGCTTAATCTAAGAATAGTAGAAAGGGTAAAAGAAATAGACTCCCAGTTTCAAATAAGCAGGATGGTGTCATTTGGGGTCATGCACACCTGAGTGGGATTTGAGCTCCAAGTTGACTTGGTGTCTTTGATTTTTATTTTTTTTTCAGAAACACTCATCATCGTGGGAGCAGTGGTGTTCGTGGTCATCATCTTTATCATCCTCCTGTCCATATATCTGTGCAAGCGCAGAAAGGGCAGAGCAGGGCAGAAAAGGAAGGAGAGTCCTCCACTTCGCTCAGCATAGAGGAGAGGAAGGAGGCTGAAGCCACTCAATACTTCACTACCCGCATGACCACTGTTACCAAGACCTCTAATGGGAGCAGAGGATGTGGAGCATAGAGCTTGACCATCCTGGTACAGGAAGGTTACCTTTGTGACCTGATATCCCAGCCAACGCTCTGATTCCAACACTAGCATTTGTCACTTTAGAATGTACTGAACGGTACAGACCAGTTAACACTACAGCATCTTTTGCACAAATGCTTTAGATTGTGTATTCTACACTCAGGAAGACACTAGGTCATCAGGAGACAGATGCCTTCCATATACCCAGGGTGGACTTTTGGGAGAGCCTTTGAGAAGCAGAAATTGGGTTGACTTTTCTGACAGCTGTCCTTTTGTAAAGTGGTATTTGGTTTCTTGTTTTACCCCCCCCCCCTTCCTAGGTACTCTTGAAAGTTCAAAGCAATTGGCAAACTTTCATATTAATGTGTTAAATGCAGGATATTTCTGCGTGGGGCATCTTTCTGATATGTATTACAACTTAGCACTTTAACTACAATGGTGGAGATTAAGTATTTGATAATTAAGTCTATTTTTATAAGACTACTATACAAAAAAAACTACATCGAGTTTTATGATTTAAGGTACTTAAAAGTGTCTATATTTATATAAATTTTAAATGTTTTGTATATGGGATTTTCTATGTATACAGCTTCTATTTGTATATCTTGAGGTAATTTATTTAATATACTTTTCTATAAATAAAGGTGATTGGGAATTGAGACTATCACATTTATTATCTCCCATTTACTACTTGGTATTTGCATTAGGTGACTTTGCTGTAGTAACATATGGCCCTAAAGATCTTAATGGTTCACAACAATGTATAGTTTTCACTTATACTGCATTTGTTAAGCCTTGGTAGGTGGTAACCTCTTGTAGTATCTTCTCGTTGCAAGGCCTAAAACAAAGCAGAGGCCTTCATTTGGATCAGAGCAAAGGTGAACACACACACACACAAAACCAAAAAACCTGCACCTTTAATGTTTAAGCCACTTTTTAAAAGGGACTTTTTGGGTTATAATATAATTATATCATCTCCTCCCTTCCCTTTCCTCCCTCCAGCCCCTTCCATGTGACCTTGTCCCTTGACCCTTGGTCTCATTCAAACTCTTGTCTGAGAAGGACAGGTCACAAATTGATGGCAGGGATATAATTTTATAGAGAAAGGAGAATCTAGTACAGACTTAGAGGATTCTTCCCATAGCCACTCACTTGCATTGTGGATGAGGCTAAAAGAGAAAGAAAACTGCATTTGATTATGTTGATAAAAATTAGAAGGATCAGAGAGATGGCTCAGAGGTTAAGAGCACGGGCTGCTCCTCTAGAAGTCCTGAGTTCAATTCCCAGCAACCACATGATGGCTCATAACCTTCTGTAATGAGATCTGGAGCCCTCTTCTGGCCTGCAGGTGTACACGCAGACAGGACACTGTATAATGAATAAATAAATCTTAGAAAGAAAGAAGGAAAGAAAGAAAGAAAGAAAGAAAGGAAGGAAGAAAGGCTTAAAGCCTTAGGCCAGGGTAGTGGTGCACACCTTTAATCCCAGCACTCAGGAGGTAGAGACAAGTGGATCTCTGAGTTCAAGGCTAGCCTGAACTATGTAGTGAGTTACAGGTCGTCCAGAGCTGTGTAGAAACCCTGTCTCAAAGATAAATAAATAAATAAATAAATAAAATAAAAATTAGAAGGATCAAAGCGGATAGATGGAACGAAGTGTCTAGATTGGGAGCAGAGCTCTTTATGGGCGACCACTGAGTTTAGCTCTTGGTTTAGACCTCATTTGAGGAAACTAAGCACAAGTACTAAGCTGACTTGATGACTTCTAAAATGGAGAAACTGGGTGAGTCTTTCAGATGCAGCAAAAGTACAGAAAATATTCAGACGGGATGAAGATGAAGTTGTGAGCCGGCTGAACCACAGACCTGCTTCAGCCTCCCTCTGTGGAAGGCTGGGGAGTTACCAGCAGCCCACTTAATCTCGTAAATTTCGTTTACCCAGTAACAAGCATACTCAGGCTCGGGGCTGAGCCTGCTCAAGCCGGTGCAGCTTTTGGTAGAGCAGCAAAGGGCGTGTGTGGCAGAGCAGGAAGGGATGAGCCAGGCATGGGTTCACGTCCTCGGAGAAGAGCGCCTTTGCCCTTATCTTGAGTTCCTGCTCACATGTCTTGCCGAGGACAAAAAGCTCCATGCACCACATGAAGGGCAAAGCTGGAGCTCGTGCCTGGCCCTGAGTTTTCTCTGCCAGGAATAATTCTAGCGTTATGTAATTCCTTGCCTTCATAATCTAAGGAATTTGAATTATCTGCAGACTGAAAGCAGGTCTGGGTATAAATAAGGTGCCTAGTTGTTCGCAGAGGGAGAAAGGCAAGGATCAGATGGGCCCACTCCAAACGTTACCTACCACACACAGTCACACCTCTCCTTTTTGCGGACACTAAACAGCTGCCCCTAAATCAACACTGGGCTCTACAGTTGAAACCAGACACCAGGACTTGCTGCCCTCTAGTGGGCCAAACTGAAAGCCTCCTTCCCTGGGCTGGCCCTTAGCTGCATATTGATAAAGCTTACTACTAATTACTAAACAGAACTTGAGTGCTTTCTACAGATATCTTTTCCATCGTAAATTACTGTTTTGCATATACATAAGAAACTAGAATTTGTTTCTCCGAGGACAGTGACAGCCATCAGCTCTTAGTTTGAGTACCTCCCTCTTAAATAAACAATGATACTATTGCATCAGGAAATACTCCTTCCCAAATGCCCTTCATACATGTTCTAAGACAACTATGCTACATTCCTCCAACTGCTGGCTTCCTTTTTTTTCTTTTCCTTTAATCATGGATTTAATACCATCAGATCAATCCCATTTAAAGATCAATCTCAAATCACTATCATGTAAATTGAACACAGCAGGAACCCTTGCTTAATTGTACACAAAAGGATGATCTAACTGAGTGGTGGACACAGATGACCTGGGTAGCAAAATGAGAAGACAAGTTTTGGGATGTGACAGATTTCTAGAATATGCTTTACCCCACCATGGACTTTTCACTGGAACTAATCATTTTCTGTTGTCTGTGATCGGGTTTTCTGTTTCTTGTAGTAAGCACTCTGTAATCACTGCTGTGGCAGTTAAGCATAAAGGAAGAAGCCACCTGAGTGTTCTAAATGAGAATGCTCCCATAAGCTCCTGTGTTCAAATGTATGGGTCCCAGTGGGTGGAACAGCTTAAGGGTTAGGAGACGTGGCCCTGCCTGAGTAGGGTGTCACTTGGGGTGGGCTCTGAGGCTTAAAAAGCCCATGTCTCACCTCTTCCTCTAGGTCCTATATTGAACTCCTGTTGGAAGAGGTGAGTCTCAAAATGGAGGGCCATGATCCAAAGGAACCAGAACAGTTGAGGAAGCTGTTTATTGGTGGTCTGAGCTTTGACAGATGATAGCTTAAGAGAACATTTTGAGAAATGGGACGCACATACAGACTGAGTGGTAATGAGAGACCCCCAAACAGAATGTTCCAGGACCTTTGGTTTTGTGACCTACTCTTGTGTTGAAGAGGTGGAAGCTGCAATGTGTGCTAGACCACACAAGGTTGATGGGCGTGTGCTGGAACCAAAGAGAGCTGTTTCTAGAGAGGATTCTGTAAAGCCCAGTGCCCATTTAACTGTAAAGAAAATTTTTGTTGGTGGGATCAAAGAAGATACAGATGAATATAATCCGAGAGACTGCTTTGAAAAGGATTGAAACCAAAAGATTGAAACCATAGAAGTGACGGAAGACAGGCAGAGTGGACAAAAGAGAGGACTTGCTTTTGTAATTTTTGATGATTGTGGCACCATTGGCAAAATTGTTGTTCAGAAATACCACACTATTAATGGGCATAATTGTGAAGCAGAAAGGGCCCTTCCTAAACAGGAGATGCAGTCTGCTGGATCACAGAGAGGTCGGGGAGGTAGATCTGGCAGCGTTATGGGTCGTGGAGGAAATTTTGGTGGAAGAGGAGGCTCTGGTCGAGGAGGTGGTGTCAGCAGAGGTAGTTATGGAGGTGGTGATGGTGGGTAGGATGAATTTGGGGGAGACGGTGGCAACTATGGTGGTGTCCTGGTGGTGGACAGGATATGGAAACCAAGGTGGGGGATATGGTGGTAGAGAAGGGTATGATGGTTACAATGAAGGAGGAAGTTTTGGTGGAGGTAACTATGGTGGTGGTGGGAACTATAATGACTTTGGAAATTATGTGGACAACAGCAATCAAATTATAGACCCACGAAAGGGGGCAGTTTTGGTGGAAGAAGCTCAGGCAGTCCCTGTGGTGGTGGTTGTGGATCTGGTGGTGGATATGGTAGCAGAAGGTTTTAAAAAAGAAATACAGCAGAAAAGGGTTACTGTTCTTAGCAGAGAGAGAGTGAGGAGTTGTCAGGAAAGCTGCAGGTTACCCTGAGACAGTTGTCCTAAATGCATTAGAGGAACTGTAAAAATCTGCCACAGGAGGAACGATGATCCAGAGTCAGAAAAGTTACTGCAGCTGAAACAGGAAAACCTTTTTGTTCAGGACTGGCATAGCCACAGTTTGCAAAAAGTGATTAATGCAATGTATGTCAATTAGATGTACATCCCTGAGGTCTTTCATCTGTTGTAGCTTTTTCTTTTTCTTTTCATTACATCAGGCATTCTGGCCTGTAAATTGTGGTGGTGGTACCAGGAATAAAAAATTAAGGAATTTTTAACTTTTCAATATTTGTGTAGTTCAGTTTTTCTACAGTTTAGTACAGAAACTTTAACAAAAACGCAGGCCTTTAATCCCAGAACTCAGGAGGCAGAGGAAGGCAGATCTCTGTGAATTCGAGACCAGCCTGGTCTACAAGAGCTAGTTCCAGGACAGCCTCCAAAAACTACAGAGAAACCCTGTCTTGAAAAAACAAAAAACAAAATTAAATGAATAAATAAATAAATAAAATACAAGCCCTATCCTGGGACACTGCCCTCTGTCCTCCAGCTTAGAAGTGCTGAGTTGTCCTAGCCTTGAACCTGTCTCTGTGGGCCGTTAGCTACTCTGGCATTATGTCCAAGCCTGTGGTCTCGGATCCTGCACACATGCTGTATACCCACAGCACCTAACTGTGATGCCTTCCAAACAGATTCTGAAGCCCCGGCATTTTTCAGAGCGGATACAGTACTTAGACAACATGCTTGATATCTTACAGGAAGTTTATTCAAACCATCCAAAGAGAAACTAATCCCCTACCCCCGCAAATCTATTTCTCTCCCGTCTTTCCCATTTCAGGAAATGATACCACCAGTGGTTCAGCCCCCAACCCTGGTGTAATCATTAGCTTTTCTTTCCCTTACCTATGCACTCTTCAAGCATGTTGGTTAAACTAGATCCCAGCCACACCGTCACCTCCCCTGACCCCACTCCAAGCCACTTTGGCATTGAAAGCTACTGTCAAGCCATCCTTTCTTCATGACTCATCTCCTCACCCTCTGCTCCAGCCATTATCTTCACAACTACCACATGCAATCTCAACAGCACAGCAGGGTCACAAGGCCCCAGAACCCAATTACCATAGCATGCTGATTTTTTTTTCTATGACTTCATTTTAAATTTAACATCCCCCCCTCCTTTTTTTTTTTTTTTCCTACTGGGCGACAGCAATCATCCCAGGAACCTGAAGATGCCCACTGCTGTGTGTGTTTTTCCTGGAGACTGTGAGCAAACATCTATTCACTGTACATAGGATACCAGTGACAGACCAAAGGGACAATTCCACCTTGTGCTAGCTAGCTTGACAGAAGCTGGAGACCTGTGGGAAGAAGCCCCCCCCCCCCCCCCCCGCCCTCAGGTGAGAAAACATCTCCATAAGATTAGGCTGAAGACAGACATGCCTGCGTGGCATTTTCTTAATAAGTGATTGATGGGGGGAGAGCCCAGCCCATTGTGTGTGGGGGGTATCCCTGGGCAGGTGGTCCTGGGTTCTGTAAGAAAGCAGGCCGAGTGAGCCATAGCAAGCAAGCCAGTAAGCACCATCCCTCCATGGCTTCTGCATCAGCTCCTGCCCTGGTCCACCTGGTTTGAACTCTAGTCTTGCCTTCTTTCACTGAACTATGATTCAGGATATGTGAATCAATAAACCCTTTCCTCCCTAGCTACTTTTGGTCATAGTGTTTCCTTACAGCAGTATTAACCCCAATTAAGACTCCTGAATATAATTTGCTGAACCAAAGAATTCAAGTGGGTGACAGTGTGGGTGAGCGGCTACTCACAGAAACATGGCCAATTTGGCGGGAGTTCCTCACCGATAAAGAGTGCCCATCCAACAATGTGTCATTAGGGAGGGGGAACCTGGTGCACACTCCCTCTCTTCCACAAGAGAGTGCCAGTGGGCTCAGCCTTGTTAAGATCCCCTGAAGATCACCACAGCTGCAACTGTGCTAATCTGATGGCAACAGTGACAGCATGGGCAGAGGGCAGAGTTCCGCCATGACCCCGCCACTCCTGCCCAACTCCCTCCCCTCCTTTACTTCTTGCTCTGCTCAGGCGATCCTTCCCTAGTCCCAGGGTGGGTGGGTGGAGGCGGGGCAGTGTTTGATGCCACCCTCTTTCCAGTTCTTGTCTGTCCTGATTACCCTGCCAAAGGACATTTCACCTGTAGGTGCCACATCCCTTTCTGGGACAAGGGTCACGGAACTGCTGAGCTGACTGGGTGAGAAGTCACATGAGTCTCAGATCTCAGAGGGCACCCATCATTCTACCATTTACCAAGGGAAGGTTTAAAAATCATTCACATCAAAGTGCTGATGACACATAAGATTTTATCAAATCTGTGCTCCTGAAATAATTGGAGTTTTAAAAGAGTTTAAATGATGGTATTTCATCCCCAGCTCGAAGCCTTAGAGGGAAAGGCAGGAGACTTCTTTTTCCTGTACCTGACTATATGTTGCAGGCTTTTGTCTTTCTGTCCTTTGCTCTGAGCCCAGATATCCACTTGTCCCTAATTTTACCTCATTCCCCTGCATCAGATACACCATGCCATTTCTTTTTAAAGGAAAACTGCATGCTGGCCATGATGAATCTTGTGTACCTAACCTGACTGCCTGGATCAATCCTGTCCGGGTTTCCAGCATGCTTCCAAGTCATCAATCACCTCCTTCCAATGTCAGCCAACCCAGCTGTGCTCCAAGTACCGCTCCAAGACGACCAGCTCTGGTGTCACCCAAGAAATAATTAGTGGTCTGTTCTGACAAGAAGCTCTGAAAACGATTCTAATAGCTCAGGTTTGAGGCCTCAATTAACTCATCATTCCCGATGTCATTCACAAGGGTTGGGCGAGGGACATGGGATGGAAAAGGACAGAGCTACAGACTTAATGAGAGGGGCCATATATCAAACTCCAAGCAAGTGGTTCATGCGTGCTTCGAGCAAAGCTATGACTCTGTCACTGGCTGTTTTCCCAGACACACTGAAGACCTCTGCCCTAACCCACAGCTGTGTAAAAGGCAGGCTTCCCTGCTTCAGTCCCAGCGTGCGTGCCCTGCCTCTGCCTGCTTGTTTAATCTGAGTGCTTTCCTCTGCTGTGTCCCTATTCCCGTGTCCCTGCAGCCTCACTGTGCTCACACAGCTCTCACTGTTGTGAAGATAGCTGGCCAGCTGTTGCAACCCCTTTATAGACCCTAATCCCCTTGGCAAGAGCCATGCTTACATGCTCAGATTCACTCGCTCATTCATTATTCTCAGACTAACCTCTATGTGCCGGATTTTATTGAACCATGACAGGTGTCATCTCCGTTCTTACAGAGCTTGCATAAGTGTAGGGTAAAATGTCAAACAAGCCATCATAATAGTGTGTGAATGTTAGGGCAGAGTAACGGAGCTTGCATGAGGCATTCAGCTCGAACTTGTAAGGGTGTTTTAATATCTCAGTTTGAAGACAGAGTTCACCAGGAGAAAGGGAAGAGGGTACCAGTGTTCCAGGAAGGGGACCTGAAGCACCCAAATGGCACCTTGGGCACAGATAACACACATGTAAACATGTCTCGTCAGATCTGGGCTTCTGTGTTACTTGGCACATTCCCAGTCAGAATTCCTAGTCCTAAGCGCCTCTGGCTAAAAAAACCAAGTGGGTCCAACTAATATGTCAAAAATGGGAAACAAACAACAAAATTAGGAAAAAAATTTAAGTGTTGATAATGTTTAAAATTTAGGACGACTGTTGATTTTTTAGAAAGAGGATCATAATGACATGAGACCACAGAGCAGGCTGTTCCAGTCTAAGAAGCTACATGAGCATCCCAAATCTATGATGCTCTTAAGGACAGTCCAGTGTCATGGCTCCATATTTTGAGTTTTCTTAAATATATGAAGCTCTTATGCTATATAAGCACCAATTTATGAAAAATAGGAATATAGGGACTGCCAAGTACTTCCAGCTAAAACTGACATTTGTGCTTTCCTTTTCTTCCAAAACCCTACAAAAAGGACACTGGGCAGTATTAAAAAGGCTTGAATCTGCAGGGGAAACAGAGGGAAAAGGCCTGCCTGTCCATAGCATACATGGAAGACGGGAGAAAAATTTGCCACCACAGAGCCTACAAGCGGCTGAGACACCAAGACTTGCCAGATGGAGCAGAGAACACTCTTGGAGCAAGGAGTTAGGGGGATGGGGACACAGAAGTGGGGTTACAAGATGAGAAAAAGTGGTAGTCACTGCCACATGAAGAAATCAAAACATCAGCTCCTCTCAACAGCACACTCAAGACAGCAATGGCCACAACAATGTAAAGGACAGGCTGGAGAGCTGGCTCAGCAGTTAAGAGCATCCCTCCACTTCAGGTGGCTCACAACCACCTGTTAACTTCAGCCCGAGGCACCCAGAACCCTTCTGACTGGCCTCCACCGGCCCCTGCCCAAAGGTGGTACATATGCATACCCACACAAAAATGTATTAAGGGAAGAAGGCTCCACGGGTTAAGCATGAGGACCTCAGTTTGATATTCAACATAAAAGTAAGCAGCTGGGAGTGGTGGCATTCGAATGTTAATCCAGCATGGGGTGTGGCGGAAGGGGTGGAGCTGAGATGGAAGGATACCTAGGGAATCATGGCCAGCCAGGCTAGCCTAATTGATGAGCTCCAGGTTCTCAAAACAAAACAACAAAAAACCAAACCAAACCAACCAAACAAACAACAACAACAAAAACACCACAAAAACAGCTAAAATCACCACAAAAAAAAAAAAAAAAAAAAAAAAAAAACAGGTTTGGGGATGGGTGTATGGCTTAGTCAGTAAAGTGATTGCCTTGCAAGAACAAGGACTTGCGTCCCTAAATTCACATGAAAATAACTGTGAGGACAGTGCACACATGTAATCTCA
This sequence comes from Phodopus roborovskii, assembly GCF_943737965.1. Lineage (NCBI taxonomy): Eukaryota > Metazoa > Chordata > Mammalia > Rodentia > Cricetidae > Phodopus > Phodopus roborovskii. Next base: position 10,356,502 of record NW_026126424.1, on the reverse strand, counting down.
CACTGGGGAGGGAGGCAGAGACAGGATCTCTGTAGTTTGCTAGCCAGCCAATTCAGCTTAATTAATGGTCTGCAAGCCAACAAGAGATCCTGTCTCAAAGGAGGTATTTGAGGATGACACCATTGCTGTCTTCTAGCTTACAATACACAAGTATCTGCTCATAAGTGTAGACACATAAATGCATTACAAATAAAAAATAAGGTGCATAGCTTGTGACGAATGATATCCAAGGTTGACAGTGCACACTCAAGCACACACACTCTCTCTCTCTCTCACTTGTGTGCAAGCACATGCACTTTTGTTTTTCAAGATGGAATTTCTATGTAGCTTTCGCTGTCCTGGAACTCACTCTGTAGACCAGGCTGGTTTTGAATTAACAGAGACCAGCCTGCCTCTGCCTCCTGAGTGCTGAGATCAAAGGTGTGCACCACCACTGCCCAGCTTAAAGTAAAGCCTTACTAAATTTATCCCAGCTGAGCTTTGCACACGTATGATGGAACAGATTATTTTTAGATATATAAAACTTTTACTGTCCCTGCTCTCCTTCCAAGAAGCCACTATAGTTAGGACGTGTTTTGCTAAGTGAGGGAGAAAAACCAAAAAAAAAAAAAAAAAAAAAAAAAAGATAAGTGTGTAACTTTATGGGATTGGCCTACAGCACTACCAGCCTTGGAGTATGGATGGGCAGCCTAAAAGTACATCTCTAGAGGGCCACAGATGCGTTAGAAATTGTCTCAGTTAGGGTTACCATTATTGTGATGACCAGGACCAAATGCAAGGGAGGGAAAGGCTTATTTAGTGCATAGTTCCACATCGTAGTCCATCATTGAAGAAAGAAAGGACAGGATCTTAAACAGTGCAGGAACCTGGAGGCAGGAGTTGATGAGGGGGCATGGAGGAGTGCTGCTTTTTGGTTTACTCTCCATGGCTTGCTCAGCCTGCTTTCATGTAGAACCCAGAATGACTCTAGCTTGTGTCAAGTTGACATAAATGTAGCTATCATACTAAAAAAAAGAATTAGTACCTGCTGCAATGACAGCTGGTAGGACAAGGCTAACACAATGGTGGATCAGACTCTAGAAGGAGGTCAGCAAGAAAGTGTGCTCTATTTGGCTCTGCATGTCCCCTCAAAGGCTGGAAAGGGGTTTAACCACTCAAATACAACTTCTACTGCAGTCTACATAGAAGTGAATGAGTGGGTCGGGGATGGCCCACAGAAGCTCTGAAAGATCAACAGGACGTTACTTCTTGAAGAGGCTTGAAGACTAAGTGAACTCTCCCCTTGAGGACATAGACACAGCCAGTAACTGTGGTGATATATTATTTATGATTTATTAAAGCTTGCCTGAGGATTCAGAAAGCAAAGTCAACCTCAAGCTATAGAGAACAGTGGTGGCATACAGCTTTAATCCCAGGACTCAGGAGACAGAGGTAGATGGATCTCTCTGAGTTCAAGGCTACCCAGGGCTACATGAGATTAAATCAGTCTAAAAGAGTAACAGAACTCATGGCTTTAATTCCAGAACTCATGAGAGGTATTTAACACAGGAACAGGGTTTCAGAGCTGGCATTCATTCTCCAGCCACATTTGAAGGTAGGAAGGCATTGATTCTCAGGCACACTGAGGAGAGGCAGCAGTCTGAAGTTTGGTGAGAGCTCATGGAGACAGGGTCAGCGCATTCTGCCTGAGGTATCAGTAAGAGCTAGTGGCAAGCTGCTTTGCTTTTCTGATCTTCAGCTGGAAGCTTTAGCCACAATATCAGTCTCTGGGTCATTTACTTTTCTTGCTACAAGTAACCATGAAGAGTTCAACTTTACTGGTGACCGTGGAAATGTGAAATGAAGACAATGACGACTTTCTGTCCATGGCTAAAGACACACAAGTGAGAAAACAAAACAACAAAAAACTGACCACTCTCAAGGACTGGGGAATGTGATTCTACCATGGAAGCATACTATAGATAATTTGAGCAGAGCCTAAGCCCCACTCCAAAAATGCACCAAAAGACAAGCAGAAATACCTATAACATTTATTCATGGTGGATTCAAACAGACGACAACCCAACACAGTAATGGCTAAATATAAAAGCACATTCAGATATTTACATATAGCCATAAGAGCAAGAAATGCTGCCACACCTCCCATCAATCTCAGAGTCATGCACAAAAGGTACCCTGTATGTAAAAAGGTTTTAGAATGAGTAAAGTTGGACTATAGGATACAAGTAGAGGGCTAATAATTGGGGAAAGATGTAAATGAGGCTTTTGAACTATGGTTAAGTTTCTATTTCCTGATTTCAAGTGACTGTAATTGTGGACATGAAAAAAGTCACCGTGCTTCAATTTAAAGACTTTATTATACATTTGCTGTAAAAGTGTTTATAAGGTTTTAAAAGTAAGTTAACTATATGGGAAGGAGGATGTAGCAGGGAGATGAGTGGCAGGGACTATCCAAAGCCTATATGATACACCTGTAATCCCAGTACTTGGGAGGCAGAGACAGGAGGATGGCTACAAGTTTGAGATCCACCAGGGCTATGCAGTAGGGCCATGTCTCAAAAACCAACCAACCAGCCAGCCAGCCAGCCAGCCAGCCAGCCAAGCAGCCAACCAACCAAACACACTGTTTAAAAAATAAGGGAGAAAAATGGTCCCCATGGGGCAGAGTGAATTGGCTGGGTTGGTGTTGGTGTGTTTCAGTTTTCTGGTACTACCATTCTTTCCAATGTGGCATATATAGAATATTTATAGAGAAGGTAAAAACATTTTGATCCTTAATAAATGAATAATGAATGATACATGTTTAAAACACTGTGAACAGCTTCTTAAAATTCATAATGTCAAAATCTGCCACAGAACCCAGTTACTAGGCACAGGTCAAGGTTTTAATAACCAAGCTTAAAGGCTTAAAATCATGTTAAGAAAATGGATCCACAGTGTTGACCCCATAGTTATAAGGCAACTGTCACTCACCTGGAGACACACACTTCACACCAGTGATGCTTAGCAACACTGTTTACACACGTTCTTATCAGATAAAAAGCTTCCAGACACAAACAACATACTTGATTTGCAGAACACAATCCATAAAGTTCTTCTATTCACTTTCTGATTTACTGTTCAGGTTAAACTAGCATTTTTCAGTGTAGTGTGTGATAATTACGCAGAGAATGACTGCATGTTTTGGAAACACTGCTATAGTCAGCCTTAAGGAAATCATCATTATATTAGAATACACTGGGATTCTCCTGGAAGACTTTCCTCTCTGCTGTTATTAGACTAAAATAAGGAAGGACTCTGGAGGCAGACCACAAGACGAATACTTCTGCAGGCAGCCTTGTGGTAGCCTAGAAATCTGAAAACTTGTAACTTTCCTATGCCTTAAAGCCTTTCCCAGGATAGACCACCATTTAAGGTCTCCTAGCAACTGGTAGCATTTGTGAGGTATAAACATTTGGTAAGGATTTTCTTTTCTAAAAAATACATATTAAAAAGTATAATTAGTTGGGCGGGGAGGAGCATGCCTTTAATCCCAGCACTCAGGAAACAAAGACAAATGATCTCTGAGTTCAAGACCAGCCTGCTTAACATAGTGAGTCCCAGGCCAGCCAGAGCCAGACCCTGTCTAAAACTAGAAAACAAAAAAATTTAAAGTTCATTTAATAAGGCTTTGTAAAAAGACCACCTGGGTGCTAAAAGCACTTTCTGAATGTCAACATTTAGCCACAAGAGACAAGAAAATCAGGCAAAGGTTGTGTAGGTTATCCATTTTTTTTTTTTAATCTGAACAGAAAATAAGTATACAAATTTGTTAAGGAGACATGGTAAAACTGAATATGATGTATTTATGGAATCAATACATCAAGATTATTCGGGTAGCCAGTGATTCTGAGTTATGCAGAAACAAGACTATCAAATGCCCCTTTCTGAACCCGTTTGGCAAAACTAATTTCACAACCTCTTATCGATCACGTTCAGTCTTGGCTCTCCCTTGTGCAAACCCTACACGTAGCCATTAATAGTGCTTGGCCGCCAGAGATGATTTCTCAACATGGTAACCCAGACACAAATGCAGTTGTACAGGAGTCAGAGATGGTTCCGAGGAAATGTCGTTCGCCCAAGTGCATGATAATGTTTAGCATTTTTAAAAACATAAAACCACAGTCAAGGACACTATAACATTGTGTGCTCAGTGTATTACTTCATGTCGTGCCTCTACAGTCATACAGCATTTACCATTACACAAGCACATTTCTGATGAACCTGTCCAAGTCTCATCACAAAAGTCTAAATTTCTTGTACGACCTTGAGATCGACACAAGAGGATCATGCCTAGACATCCCAAACCCTGCTGAGCGTAGTGTGTAGAAACCACAGCTGTAAGCACAACTGCACACTGCCGTACACTACCACAAAGAACCTTCAAAGCAATTCAGCTAAAGAAAATCCAAATGACTCTCTTGGAGTCAAATGTACCTCAAGGCATATATGAGGAATGAGTATAAATGTAGCAGCTAAAGAAATCTGCCACTGTGTAATAAATGCTATCCTGTATCGATGGTACACATTTTAATAATACATTGTGATTGGCTGGTTCCCATTACCATGGGCGCGTAGAATGAAACTCAAGACTACTTTGTTAGACTAGAACAGCTAATGACCCCAGTTTTAAATAGGGTTCTTCGTTAAAAGGAAAGATAGAGCCATAAAAGTCAAATTAGCTGACTTCAAATGGTTTACATCCCAGGATGAATCAGGTTACACTGATTTAAGCCCAATTTAATTCAGGCAGGTTTTTTAACCACAAGAATAAGGACATTCTTAGTACATAATTAATAATTAAACCAACATATACACAATTAGCAATATCCTATACAATATTAAGTGTTTTAACATGTTTCAATTATCTTGTATCTAGTCAATTTGTTGCTTTGTTTTTTTAAAAAAACAAGCTTAACTTTATTTTACAATGCACTTTGCATTAACTAATGCATTCTTGTTTCATCAAAGCAGGTGAAGTTCTTGAGATGGTCTCTATGATCCGAACTCAACTGTATCTTCTGTGATCTTTTTGAATTCATAATTGCCTCTGCCATCCATATGCAGGTAGTACTATGGGAGAGAAGGGAAAGTCATACCTAAGAACAGGTAGGTAGGTACATTGCACTCTTCATACCCAATGCACAGGCATCCCATAAATGAGGATGCCCCCACAGTTCTGACTGTAGCTCCGAGCTACCAGGATGCCCTGTGCCAGGGCCTGGACGGCTCACCAAGGCAGCACTGACTGCTTCACTGACCAGATACCGATTTCTAAAGTCTCTTGTTTAGATTCAGCAGGGAGGAAAAGGAGCTATTCATGTGCCTTCTGAAGACACAGAACAAAGCCTCCTGGTTTTATTAGTGAACTTTTATATATAAAGTGTTTTTTCTCTTTAGTTTTTGTATTACTATTTCTTAGCTGTCCTTTGTGTTCCCCTCCTTCACAAACACAAGATCCCAGCACAGGGAAGGAGGGAGAAAGAGAGGAAGAAGGGAAAATAGAGGAGAAGGGCAGGATGAGAGAAGTGGAGGGAATGGGAGAACTCTGTTCACAACCAACCTTATGGATACACCCAGAATATATAGATAGCACTTCCATGCTATCAAACCTCAGCACAGTAGCTTTGTAAATTACCATGACTATAAAACAGATCCTATTTTACTACATTCCAAACACAGCTGGCATTATAGTCCTGACCTCTGCTGAAAATGCTCCTAAAATTTTGCCATCTAACTTCAGATTTTCTCTTCTGTCAAACCTGAGTGATAAGGACACAGCTCATTACCTTACAACTCTAGAGAACTGCTCTCTAATCTCAGCAGAGCTAGAGTTTATGTACATTATAGCTTTCAAAACTGATGACAACAATACTGAACAAAGTCCTACTGTATGCGATAAAACTCAAAATCACCATGAAATCCAAAATCAGCCACCAAAACTCACATTTTTATGTAAGATAAACATTCATCACCCCACACAAGGAAAGAAATACAAACCTCATGGTGCTTCCAAAGAGATTTTCTGTGCGAAACAGTAAAGAGGGTGATGCCAACCTAATGCAAAGAGAAGGTTTACATTTACATTAGTAACAGCAAGCTACAAATTATACATATTTAAGTTGTTAGCTATCACGTCCAGTGGCTACAGTTAAGAATTAATGTCAAAATACACACCCTTACATTTGACTTATTATGAAAATCAGTAAGATAAAAATAGCAAAGGGCTAAAATCAGGACAAAATGCTTTACATGGTCTACAGTCAATTTGCTTTCAAATACAGGGTTATAATTCCCTATTGTAGAGTCTTATTTTGGAATGCATCTTGGAATTCAGACACATTCTGAAGTGTGATTATTCCATCTCTTCTAGAAGGTCCTAAGGCAGAATTCTGCATGTGTCTGCAGTAACATATACAAATACTGACCCTGAGACAAAACAGTTTAAATACCTTTTAAGTTTGGATAGGGTAGTGCTACCCAATAAACTTGCTATAAAATTATAAAATGTTCTCTCTTGATCCAGCTTTCAGGATGGACTGCACTTCAGGATTCTCAGAGAAGGATCAACAGACAAGAGCTGCAGTCCCTCTGGATCAGTGAGATTAATGGTTCTCCACTGAGGGGTGGGTTCTCTCTGGTGGACATCTTGGTTATATCTGAACTACTTTTTTTTTTTTTTTTTTTTTTTTTTTTTTTGGTATACTGAGAACAATGCTGCCATCTAATGAGTAGTCACCAGAATTGCTGCTAAACCCAGTGTAATGCCCAGGACTGCTCCTGTACAGCTGCCTAGCAGTTATCCAGCCCATACATGTAAGGGTGAGAAACACGACCTTAAGTCAGATCCTCAACACATGCCTCTCATGCTTGGGAGATTCTGCAAATTTCCACCATGATTTTTCAAATTCATTTTATTTTTTAAAAGGACTTATTTATTTTGATGTGTATGAGTGTTTGGACTACATGTATGTAAATCTACCACTGCACAAAGTGCCCTCAGAGGCCAGAAGAGGGTGTCATATTCTTCGGAACTGGAGTTATAGGTGTTGTGAGACACCATGTGATTGCTGGGAACTGAGCACAGGTCCTCTTGCAGAGCAGCAAGTGTTCTTAACCACAGAGTCATCTCTCCAGACCCTAATTTTATTTTTATTTCATATTAATTTTAAAAGATTAACCTAAGTAATTTCTGGGTAATTTCTACCATGAAATGTTATGAGTAAATTATTCTGCTGGCACCAAGTGGTGTCACTGAGACTGTTTCATGAGCTTGGTTGCCATGTGTAAATTAGTGAGGACCTGCACAAGAAGATGTGCACATTATCAGCTTTGTTAAACATACATTCATACTGCATCAAAAGCCCAATGACACATATTTTTCTGTTCCTGATTTTATAATTAGATTAGACCTTAATCAGAGTAGGCATATGGTATATTACAATCACTTAAGCCAAAACACAAAAGCAAAGTTTGAATTCTGAGATCTGAACACCAGATGCTACCTTTCCATAATTAAATTTCATGCTTGTGGCTTAGTTTTGGCCAAGAAGCATCACTGTTCTCTTTACTGTTAAACATTCTGAATTGAGCTGAAGTGTTGCTTTATTTCATTTGTAAATTTATACTGTTTTGCAGTCAGAAAAAAAGTTCTCTGGCTGGCAAGACCCCTTAGTGGGTAAAGACACTTGCCACCAAGGTACAGTTTAATTCCTGGACTGCCATGGTGGAAGAGAACTGATCCCCACAACTGCCCTCTGACCTACACCAGGAGCAGCACAGCAAACACATATACTAAATCTACAATAAAGGTTCCAAAAGGATCTAAACTTCAGGACTCATTCCCTCACTCTCTGCTTCTTTGTATTCAGTGCTAAAATGGCAATGTTGTTAACATTGAAATCGAAAACTCAAGTGACTTTTCTTCCCTAAATTGCAATGTGTTTTATAGATTTAGACAATCTTAAAAACAAAACAGGCAACAACATAGAATTGACAGGGGAAAGCCTTTAAGTCAAAAACAGCCTTATGCATGAAAACATCACAAGCATCTCTAATACCTGTACAAATGGAAACCACATACAAATTACTAAAGGGGATTCAAAAAATGGAAAAAGCAAACAAACAAAACCCAGAGACAATGTTTAAAGCTTCCTATGGAAAAGACTACTGAAGACGCTTTTATTATCACACCATCCTTTTCAACCTTTCATATGCATTTGGGTCACGTGGGAATGCTGTGACTATGCTGTTCTACTTGGCAAAGTTAGAGACTCTGTATTCCTGTCAAACTCCCAGGGACTGCTAATGCTGCACTGGAATCCCAGTGTTCCTGATGCAGAAACAGGGCTAAACTGAATCAACAACCCCAGGTGCAACAAGAAACTTGCCTCAGTAAATGAATCAAAGTACTATTAAGGGTACCAAAAATCAACCTGTTTCATCCACATGCACCCTATGCATGCACACCACACATGAAAATACACAGAAACACAGGTACATATGCCACCAACACATATACACACAGATCGAAAAAAATTTAGATTGCCAAATGGTTACTATTGATTTTTCTTGATTAAAAAGTGATATATAAGTAAAGTTAATGGGTCAAAGGAATGATAATTTTTTTTTGCTAAGTCTGAGTGTAAGTAATAAGATAAAAGGTGAATATTTAAACACTGTGCCATGTCTAAGAAACTGCTAAAGAGTTATATTTAAAACATGGATAATTCCTTGTATTCTCTTCGTATCTGTACCATATTTAGAATGCACTGATAATTTGTTGTACTGTTCACACCTATCAGTTAAAGACAACACAGGGCATTATCTTTTGGCAGCCCCGTCACTGCTTGTGATTTCCTTCTGGTACGGGTCTGTGGTTGGACACGGCACGCAGAAGTCCCCAGAGCCCCTGCGGCGGGCACTTACCTTCCGACAGTGGCTATAAATGTAGTCTTCCACATCGACACTGACTGCACTCGTGCATTCATCCAGAATGGCAAACTGGGGTTTATGATAAAACAATCTTGCCATCTAAAGCACAAAAGGACACAGTCTGTGTAAATGGAGGCAGGCCTAAATATGTAACTAACAAGGAAAGATAATTCTACTTCAGTTAAATATGCTTTCTGGAGTCTTATAAAGCTCAACTATGAAAATTATTCTAACTAAAAGCATCATTCTAAGAGATAAAAATAATGTGAATAAAACAAACTGTTTTACTTTCATCTTAAAGGGAGAAATATAGTGTGTGGGAAACATTTATTGCCAAGAGAAAAACAAAAACTGGTTTGAAATGGGATTGAGTTTTAAAATAATGAAAGTTCACTATGCAAACAAGTTTTGTGGGGTGTTTTTGTTTGGTATGGTTTTGTTTAGTTGGTTTTTGTTTTGTTTTGTTTTTTGTTTTTGTTTTTTGAGACAGGGTTTCTCTGTGGCTTTGGAGGCTGTTCTAGAACTAGCTCTTGTAGACCTGCCTCTGCCTCTTGAGTGCTGGGACTATAGTCATGCGCCACCAACGCCCAGCTTGGTTTTGTGTTTTAACTAGACCTTAAATTCAGATTATAGATGCCTCGGATAGTGCTTAAATAATGGCACCTGTTAGAGTTCCCACCAAGTATCTCCCAGTGCACCTGCTGGTGGTCCTGGGTGTGCACACCTTTTGAAAGCTTCTGCTGATCTTGTAAAAAGGACTTGGGAGCGCTAACCCTTACATTTCTTTCATTAGCAGGAATGTGTAAGATTTTCCCTTACTTACATTCCAAGTGTATTCTGTTTTCTAGAAATGGTCTGTCCTTGTCTTGGACAGTTATTCTAATTTGTCACTTGCCCCCAACAGAGATGGTCATGTTGCAAAACCAACAGACATGTTCCTAAGCCCAATCAACTTTCCTTCTGGGAAACATTCTACTGGAACCACTCCCTCCTGGAAGTAACAGGAAGCCCCTGGAGTCCTCCCCCTCTGTTGCTTCTCATTCCCTTTAGTGCTTTCCCACTCGGCCATAGTGTGTGTACGTGGGCTCCTCAGAACTAAATCTCAGATCCTCTTCCTTTTCCATCAGCTTGAAGCTGAATCGTCCTGGCCTAGCCCTGTCCTAATGCCCCCTCTCAGCCACTCCTAATTGGGAGTTTAAAGTCCACTCACTGCCCCTCACCTCTGCTGTGACTTATCCCAGGAACACTCACTTTCTGCCTGGGTTACACAGCCTCCAGCTCCCACTCAGCTTTTCTCCATTCTCAGTGTAACCAGGGAGAATCTATCACATATGTAAATCAAAGAACTCCACTCGACTTAAACCTTCCCCACAACTTCCCCTGTCTCATCTCCAAGGTTCTGTAGAGTCTTCCTCCTGCCTGCTCTGATCTCCACATCCCAGCCAGCATTCTCTTCCCAATCGCTCAACTACTAGGAAAAAGCATCCATATGTCACTCTTCCCTTCTGGAGGAAGGCGTCCTCCGCTTTAGACCAGCAAGTCACTCTTTCCTTTCTTCCTTCTGCTTTTGCTGTTGTGTCTTCTTCTTTCTGTTAACAGAGGCTCTCATTCTGTGCCTCTGGTGGGCCAGAACTCACTATGTAGCCAAGGCTGGCCTAAACTCATGGCAATCCTCCTGCCTCTACCTCCGGAATGCTGGAACCATCCCTGTGCTGTCACATCAAGCTTTTTTTCCTTAGGTCCCAATGCCTGACTCTGGTCCAGACATCTTTCAAGTGTCTTCTCAATGTCACTCTCTCAGTCCAAGTGGACCCTCTATGGAATTGCAACTGTCTGTACACGGCACACTTGAGTTTCATCTTTCTTTGTGTGCTTGCCTACACTGTAAGATTCACTAAAATAGACTCCACGGTTAAAGCACTATAATATACTCAAAGCTTACACTGTGTGCCATTCAAATATGTGCCAAGTGGATAACTAAAACAAGCTGCTTTCTTGGGGTTTACTCCTACGTGCATGAGGTGAGGAAGAGGAAGCCGCAAACACACACTCTCACATAAACACACACTGAGGGCATTTCACAAGTCCTCTTTTTCTCACTGAGTGTGTGTAGGGGTGTCTCCCTCCTTGCTGCTGTCAGCTACTTGTCTCCACAAAACAAGAAAGTTGTAAAGCAAGCATTCAAACCAATGTACTGCCTGAGCTAAGCTTGATAAGCCACCTTTCACCAGTTCTAACACCAACTGTCGGCTTGGCAAGCCCTAACCCAAGCAAGCAGTTTCCTTGGTGAGCAGGATGGTCACCAAGGACCGTTTTAAAGATGCAATGTGTCAGCCTTTGTAATCTGTTTGCTACATTGGCTAACATCTACTAAGCACTAAAAAATTAGCTGTCATTGATCTGAGTAATAGCTTCTTTTTCTCAAGTATAAAATGAGTTTTTCTACCCAGAGGTGAAGTAGTATGTTAGAAAACTGAAGACTGGGGTTTGGAAGATGGCTCTGTGGGTAAAGTGCTAGTTGGATAAGCATGAGGACCTGAGCAAGTCCCCAGCACCTGTGTAAAAAGGGGGGAGGGGGGAGGAATGGGCATGGTGGCATCCACCCGTAATCCAGTGCTAGAAAGCAAAAAAAAAAACTGATCCTGTGGCCTTACTGGCCAGCCAGCCTAGACAACTGATGAATTCCCGATTCAATGACAGGCCGTTACCTACAAAAGTAAAAGCACAAGACATCTGATGTAGACCTCTGGGGTCACTGCTACTTGTGAGCTGCCATGTAAGTAGTAGGCATCGTACCTGCAGCCTCTAGAAGAGCAAGCAGTGCTCTTAACTACTAAGCTGTCCCTCTAGCCCACTGAGGCAGTACCATTCTTGGGCAAGCAGGCCTGTGCCGAATAAAAACAGTAGCTCAATGTGAGCCTGGAAGAGAGACAGTCAGCACTCCTTTGTGGTTTCTGCTTCAAGCTCCCACCTTGAGTTCCTGCCCTGAATCTGATGATCTGTAACATGTAAACTAAAATAAGCCAATTATCCATATTAGTTTTGGTCCTGTTTATCACAACAACCAAAAGCATATTGGAGCAGAAGCTGGTACCACACAGTGGGGTTTTGATACAAAGGGCCTGACCATCCTGTTTTTTGGAAGGGTAGTGGAAGCATTGGGAACTTGCAGTAACCCATTTGTTACTCAGCACTTAATGGGTTGTTCTGAGGGAGCTTGAACAAAAATAAGTAACGAGGGGACAGTGTACCGGAAGAGTAAGTGCTGGAAGCAGGGGGAAAATCTGTTTTTTCAAGATAACTTGGTTATTATATAAAAAAAAAAATCAAACTGTCTTTCCAATTCTGTTTATACCAGGAGAGCTTTAAAGTTCTAAGTAACATTAAGGGGTAGTGAGTGGGGAAACAAAGTTACATGTAACAGTGAAGGGAAGAAGAAGGCCAAGGGGCAGAATGAAGAACTAATGTTTCTACTGCTTCCAAGTGTTCAGGGAGAGCAACCTGGAGAGATGAAGTGCTATCTATGGGGAAAAGCCACTGAATGATGTTGTAGCCCAGATCATCATCCTTACTTACAGGGCCAGTGGCTAGAAAGGTCCTCCCTAACTTCTGAAATAATGAACTGGAGGGTACAACAGACCTACAACTTTCCCTTTCACAAGAATTACTAATACCTTTTTCAGAATTCCAAATTTATATGAAGTTAAACATTTCCTAGCTCTTTTATTACAATTTAAACTAACTAATACTCTAGGCAAGTGTTTGGAACCAGTCTTCTGAGGATACTGACCGCCATCCTTTGTTTCTCTCCTCCGCTGAGTACATCCATCCAGTCCTGAACACTGTCCCAGCCTCCTTCCCGTTCAAGGATATGACCCAACTGCACGTTATCCAAGTAGTCTTTCAGCACCTTTATGTAAAGATGAAAGACAAAACAGTGGTTTAGAAGCTAACGTCCTGTCTTACCTTATTTTTTAGACTAGTTCAGTAACTTCATGGCCAACCTCTTGGACAGGTGCTCTTCAGAAAAATGCACAAAGCTGACCTGCCCGCCAGTCTCTAGCCATACTACCCTTGAGAAAATGTCTGGTAGCATAAAGACAGTAACAGTGTCATAAACCAAAGGGTGAGGGCAGTGAGGGTATACCACTGTCACCATGGTTAAAACACCCCATGAGTAATACGTAAACAAAGCAGCCACCTTCTTACCACTGCCTGCAAAGTTGTTTACAATGGTTTGGAAGGCTTACATTAGGCCACACCGTCTGACATTTAAAATGACAAAGAATCTGAAGTGGGGCATGCTCGGTGAATGTAGGATGTAATCATCCCTTACTTGGTCAGATATCCCCTTCTTCTTCTGATCCTCTTTTCCGTCTGGATAGATCACTTGGTCTCTCAGTGTTCCCAAGGTCATATAGGGTCGCTGGCAGTCATAATGATAGAGCATGAGTCACTAAAAGTACATTTTAAAACCTTAAACCAAAGATCTTAAAGGTTACAAAATAGTTCAAACAAAGTCTTACCTGGGGAACATAAAATAACTTTCCTCTCTCAGGTTTAGTAAGTCGTCCTCCAAAAAGAGGCCATAACTATAAACACAAAGAGAAGACAGAAGTGACTGTGAGATTCATAACTTAACAGATTACAAAATAAGATGGCAAGCTCTGGAGACCAGTATGTACATACTTCACCAAGAACACGGAAGAGGGAACTCTTTCCACAGCCATTTGGACCACAAATGAGAACATTGGCCCCAGACCGAACCTGAAAAACAATAATAAGCCTTTGAATTAACCAACTAACTAAATTAACCATGTATATTTCTTTAGAGTCAAGGGGTCTTTGCTAATTATTAGTGTCTAATTTTATCTGTAAATGTGGTGTCAGGTACAATTATGGAGTAATGTAGGGAAAAATGTCTTACTTCTTACGTTCAATTTTTATTGTTTCCTTTTTTCCTTTAAAACCATTATTGACCTAGACTGTTCAATGTAATCTTAGTCAGAATGCAAAATTTGAAAGCTTTATATTTGTTTATTAACATTATTTTTAATTGAAGTATAGAGTAGATTCTTTTATTTAGAGACCTATATTTACTTAACAGTATATCACAAGTATCCTTCCAGGTCACTGTAATTATGTCCCTTTTGCCCACTCTTTTAATGCCTGTAATACATACTGAGTGTACCATAATTCACCTACAAATTCCTCAATGATTAGATATGCAGGTCATCTTTTCTTTTGCTCTTTTAGGGAATTTCTGTGTCAGAAAGAATATGTATAGTAAGTAAATTAAATTATATACTACAGACTAAGAATTCTGGAGAAAAGCCACAGAGGTCAAAGTACACCTCACTGCAAGTAACAGTTCAGAAAACTTCCAAAGACGTCTTAGAAGCTTATCATAAGAAAACCACTCCTGTTCACCCACAGCAAGCAGGCATGAGGACAGGAATGAGCCTCACCTCATAGACAGACAGACAGACAGCAAAGAGAACAGTAGGCTAGGCTCAGAGAGGTGAGAAGTAGGAATTGCAGATAGTAGTCCGCAAATTCTAAAACGTAGCACAAGCCAACTAAAGGCTCCTACTTGGATAAAATAGTGCCAGCATTATTCAAAGTAGCCAAAAGGTAGAAACAGCCCAAGCAGCTGAAAGGGTAAACAGAATGTAGTATATGTACACAATGACTACTATTCAGCTGAAAAAGGAATGAATTATGCCTGTACTGAGAGCTCATAAAGGATAAGGGTTACAGTCTCTGCCTGCAGGAAGCCGCTTATTTAGCTATAATGTAGCACAACATGCAAGCACATAGGAAGCGTGTGCTCTTTGATGGCCAAGTCTGCCTTACAACGACTTTCCAAAAGAAAGGAATCCTGATTTTCAAAAGTGATCCAGGTGGACACAACTAATGAAATGATAAAGAAATGAAGGATGTTTGTTCCAGAAAGAAACTCTAGTTAAGGAAAATTTTGGGAAGAGAAACAAGAAAAGCCAGATCTAACCTAGAGGTAACTCAGAAAGAGGCAGAAAAGGGTTCTTAACAAGCAGAACAAGCAGACCAAGAGGACAGGAAGTTATACAGTTTCCAATGAAAGAGAAGCAGGGACCAAAGGTAGATACCAGGCAAGTCAGGAACACAGCTAAGAGGGGAAAAAGGAAGCCATGACAAATCTGGGAAAACTCGGGGCTCAGAAAGACTTGGCCAATGAAACTAAACAAAAGAAGCAGGGTGAGCATAGACTGAGTGGAGCTCTGGGCTGGCCAGAGCGGCTGGTAAGGAGGAGTGGCTGGTAAGGAGGAGCAGCTGCCTAGGCCTGTCAATATTTGCCAACCACAGTACAGTTTCTACTTCCTGTTATAGTCCCTGGCTTTAAAAGAAGTATGATGATATAATACTCACTTTGCATAACTAATATTTCCTAGTTCTCTTAGTTACTTAAGACAGTATATACATTTAGTAACTACAAATTAGTAAGAGGAGAAAACTAAAGAATTAAGACTGTAAGAGTTTAAAAACAAATCTAACATTTCTTATAAACTACTGGAAAGCATTTCAGTGAAAGCAGCTAAAAAACAATCTTTACATAAAATACACAAGCACAATGGGCACACACAGAGCAAGACTGTCCAATACTGTCATGCATGGCTATTTAAATCAAGCTAAGTAAACTGAATGCACTCTACAGCTGAGTCATCCCTGCTCCTGCTACACTTTCAGTGCTCAACACCACTGGCCACAGAGCAGCAGAGCTCTCCCAGACAGTGCTGTTATAGGATGGCACCCGGAACTTAAGAGACCATTTGTAGGATAAAAAGGTGTTACTAATTTTTAACTTCTAGCTCAGAAAAACTCAACAAATAGACTAAAACAGTAATTCACAAAATTCCAGATACACAAAAACAGTCATGGACTGCCTTTTCATTTTACCTTGGCCCATCGTATCACCAGTTTAATTGGGAAATCATACTGAATCAAAATCACTGACTGACATCCTACTAGCTACATGAGATGCAACTGTGCTGCTAGGTTTGCAGGGGCTACCAAGACGGATCAGTAGATAAAGACACTTCCTGCCAAGCCTGATGACCTGAATTCAACCCCTGGAACTCATATAGCAGATGAAGAAACCCCATTCACTCAAATTGTGTTCTGATCTCAACATATTCAATATGACATGTGTTCCACCCCCAACACACAACATATGTAAATAATATGTAAAGAGAAAGAGAAAATGACTTTGTATTGTTTGTGTGGATATAAATCTTCCTGAACAACCAAAAATCAAAGAGAGAGATTTTGATTAAGAGTTTTTATTTAAGAACATTAAAGTTGTATTTGCATGTTTAAATTTTCATTATACTTGGAAATTCTAATTAGATGCACCTTCTTGTCATGGACTTTATTTGCAAAAAAAAAAAATTAAAGATTATCTTTTCATTTGTGTATGTGCATAAGTTTATGCACACTATGTGTGTGCAGAAGCCTGCAGAGACCAGAGGAGGATGCCAGATCCCTTAGAACTGGAGATACAGACAGTTGTCAACTGCCATCTGGGTGCTGAGAACAAAAGCTGGATCCTCTTTAAGAGCATAAATTCTAACTGCTGAGCCATCTCTCCAACAGAACAAATTTGATGCATCAGTAATCTCTGAGATTTTTAAAGCCCAGTCAATTTTAAGAAAAACGAGGTTTTATATGGTCAAATAGTTTCAAATGTAACAGTATGGGTTTAGATAGAGACAATTCAAACCTTACATATTCATTTTTTTAGTTCATATTTTGAAGATAATTGAAACTCTTATATTCACATTTTAAAACTTACTTCAAAACTAAGATCTCTGATCAAGATATCTCCATTTGGTGTTGCTAAAGGTACATGATCAAACCTAAAAGGGCATTAATAAAAAAGAGAGAAATTTAAAAATTGAAAACAAGGAATTCAAATAACTCAATACTCTAAATAGAAATAAGCCAAACAGAGTGAAAGACCAAATACTTCATAAAAGAACAGATTAAGAAGACAAAATACAACTGAAAAGGTTCTCAAGATCTCTAACAACCAGAGAAATGCAAGTAAAAACTGCAATGCGCATCACCCGTTAAAGACATAATTATCACAAAAGACAAAGTGCTGTTGAGATTCAAAGGAAAGGGAATCCTTAACTACTTGGTAAGAATGTAAACAGCAATGAGAGGAAACAGTATGAGGGTCCCTCAAAAAACCAAAGATTTTACTGATATAATTTCTACTTAAAAGAGACAACCCTATTCCAGAGGGATATTCAAAGGAAACAAAATACTTCACAGAGTATTATCTGCACTCAAATACTCACTGCACTATTTATTCAACAAACCAAATGGGGAATTCCCTTAATGTCTTTCAAGTGTTAAAAGGATAAAGAATATATCATATGTATAAGCATATACAAAGGAGCATTATTCAACCTTTAAAAGAAAAAAACAAACAACAACAAAACCTGGGGCTGGAGAGATGGCTCAGTGGTAAAGAGCATTGACTGCTCCTCCAGAGAACCAGGGTTCAAGCCCCAGCACCCACATGGCAGCTCACAACTGTTATTACAGTTGCAGGGGACCCGACATCAATGGCAAAACACCAATGCACATAAACTATAAATGAAGAGAAGGCTCCATGGGTAAGAACACTTGCTGCTCTTTCAAAGGGTCAAGTCTGGTTCTCAGCAATCATATCAGGTGGCTCACAACCTTTTTGCGACTCCAGTTCCAGGGGACTCAATGCCTTGCTCCACTTCCACATACACCTACACAAACATGGTACTCAGACAGATGGACATGTAGGAATGCCCACAAGCACAAAAGTAAAAATCCTTTCTAAACTCCAGAAAACCACAAACATATTTTTAAAAGGACTGAATCAGTCATTTTTGATGGTAGAGAGCATCACAATAAGCAAACTGAGACAGAAAAAGAAACATCATTCTTATATAACTTACATACAAAAGCTAAATAGCTTAATTCATACAAGAGAGGCTGGTAGCAGTTGTAGGGGCTAAGGGGAAGGGAAAATGGAATCGGTGCCATCAAAACATGTAAAGGCTTTGATCATGAAGGAAGATGAATAAGTTCTAGAGGTCTAACCACAGGGACAATAGTTAAAAATATGTTCTACACACATAAAATGGCATGTGCATTCATACACACATTCAGATGAAGAGACAGATAAAATAATTTCTTAGAATATAGACATTATTTTCAGTGTCTATATAATATCAAAATATCAAATCATATACTTTAAATATATATAACTTTTATGTCAATGATATGCCAAAGCTATTTAAAATTTTTTAAAAGTCCATTTTAAGTTACACATGTAAGAAAGGCTGCCATGAAGTGTAACAAATGCATACAGTACGACACAACCTTTTCTGTACATACTTTATAATGTTGTCTACATTGATGATTTCTCCAGCACCAGGTATCAAGGGACCAACTTGTGCTCCTTCAGTACCTTAAGTGGAAAACAATTATTAAAACATCATATATTAGGAAAACCTTAAAACTGTGATTGCAAACTATGATGTTTATACTTACCCTTTTCCTGCTGTGACACCATTGTGCGTTCATATTTGCCATGATTTAAATCCTTTAGTACTTGCATTAATTCTGTAATCCGAGCCGTAAAACTAAAATTTAACAGAAACCATAATCAAAAATCAGGCTACTGTTACATCTTTTATATAACCTTAACTGAAGTGTCTAAAATTATAACAGCTTAAGGGACATAAAAGAAGTCTCATCAGCATAAAATATTAATGATAACACATGTGTCCTATTTTGCTACAGTAAAAGAGAAAGAACAAGAAAATAAGGGAAGAGGTTTCACAGGATCCTCATCTCAACAACACCCCATTAAGAGGCAAGACAATGGTGTTTCACTTTGTCAAGTATTCTTGTTAATACACTCTGCAGACACAAGGAGGTTGGGTCCTGAGCTGCTGGAGTGAACCTGCTGTCACAATTAATACTTTCTATCAGAGAGAAGGATATTTCTGCTCTCATATTCTGAAGAAGAGAAAAGATGAAGAATTCTTAATATATGATGGAAACAATGGGACAATAGAAATCAATCCAGTGACAAGCAGTTGGGAAGTAGTCCCTATATTCATGAATTTTGTGTGCATTAAATATGATGTTTTTAGTATACCAATAACTCCTTAATATATATATATATATATATATATATATATATATATATATATATACAAATATATATATATATTTTGCTGGGGAAGGAAAGCCGGCCTGCATAAACTTAGACAAGTCTGAGGAAGTTACTAATAAGTACAGCACACAGCAGCTTCTCAAGGACAAGTCCTCACAGTGTTGATGCTATCTTGTTATGAAGAGCCTATCAGCTATGACAGCAGAGAGAACACTGGAACAGGCCTATGAAAGACCAGAAGGAGGGCAGCAAATTCCTTTAGGCAATCCAAAGTCTGTGGCACTTTTCACACCCTGGTATTGTTTGAGGTTTCTGCCTTCTGGTTCAGCTTCGGAGGTATTTAATCATCCTGTGACCCAAGACAACTTTGCTACTGGGTAATATATCTACAACTATCTATAGATGCCAGAAAGTAATTGGTTTAGTCCATTAAAATCAAGTTTGACTCATTTATTTACCTAAGTTGTCAGGACAAACCCTTAAGAGGGAAAAATCTATTGCTGAGAACAAAAATGCTCAAATGTAAACCTTCTACTCACTAACTTAAGTTTCTATAAGAATGGGCTGCCAAAAATGATCATTTTCCAACCTATCCAAGGCCAATGTCTGTGAAACACAGCAAACATCACACTTCTCTAGTTAAGACTCAAAATAGTTGTCTTCAGGAAGCACGAAAAGTTCGCTAAGAAGTCTTCCTTAATTTTCTACCCAAACCAGCTTCCTAGAGTAGGAAGAGTCAGTGACTCCCTCATCTTAATCTCAATTGGATGCCAGCATTATAAGAATATATGCTTAAAACTGTTCTATGCAATTACGCACGCATTATTACAAATCTTACCCAGCCAATCTAGTCATTTCACGCCCAGCCAAAACTATACGACCCAGAGCCTGAGACATCCTCAAAAGCATTCTTCCACTTTGGTAGTAGTCCTTAAAGCGAAAAAAGTATTAGATTTTGCTCACAGTTCTAAAATAAATACAAAGCCTTAATTTTGAATTTTCACTTCATTAGTATTACTGTTTTACCTCTAGGAGCTCTGAATGTGTACTATGAAGATGTCGAGGATGTGACAAATCTAGGAAAGGCCGACTGACAACCAGGTACCCGACTACAGTGGCAACATCTGCAACAAAACAGTTACGATTTTAGTATCATTACTTCACTTCTTCCACAAGTCATGTCACACCATCCCTTTAAACATACTTACATTTGGCAATGATGCTGTCAATGAAACCCATAGAAAACCGAAAGAAAATGAAATTATGTAGGTGTTCCACCTGACAGAAAACAAAAGACAAATATATTTTTTCTTTGCAAATGTAAAAACTAATTTTTGCTAAGGATAAGGCACAGTTAATTCATAGATAGGCACTGAGCAGCTGTGACTCCTGACTCTGTTTATACATCATACAATGAGCACAACACTAAGAAAGCAGGGCTCCCAACACACACACACCATCAAACCATTACTCAACAACATATTACACATAACAGCACAATGCTGTTCACAAAACTGCTAGACACGCACATCCCCAAACTCGTAAGTCACCAGAGCTAAAAGGAAGGATGAGAAGCCTTCAAATAGGCTTGTCAGAGAAGGTAAAGCTGTAATTAGTTGTTAGCATCTAGGCTGAAACTCCCAGGCTGAGAGAAGCAATGTGAAAAGCTAGTGAGTGGAAAGAGCTTTAGACCTTCTTGTCAGTGAGCCCTCTAAACCATCAAATATGGTAAATGGCAAAAGTCCAAGATTTGATACAGCCTACGACAACTTCCACTAAAACATTAGCTCCCTGGAGGCAAGTTTTCATCTGTCACGCTCACTACCTAACTGCCATCTGCATCTAATGATGGCACCTACCAAGCACTCTACCTGGTACTTAACATCTGCAAGTAAAGCTATTTGAATTCAAATTTCCAAGCAGCAAATACAGAAAAACTGTTTTTTTTTTTAAAAAAAAAAAAAAAAAAAAAAAACCTTTATATTCTAAATCAAAGGTCACTTGTGCTGTAATGAAGTTTTATTAGCATAGCCACAGCCACCCAAACATACATTAGGTTCCAACATAGACTATATGGGCAGGAAACCTAAAATGTGCATACTATCTTGTCTAAAAGATATTCTCCACTAGTCTGTGAGAGCCATGAACTTAATCATCCAATGAGACTTCTTTAACAACTACTGCAAAAGCATACAAGAGTATTTTAGTGAATTAATCCGATTGTTGATATAATAGTTTTTAAACTCATATTTAGTTTAAAACACAGTATAAAGACTTGATAAAATACATCTTTAACTATGTATTTATACATATATAAATGCACAGAAAAAAACACATGTGACCCTCAAGTGTTTTGTTTGGTTTGGTTTTTCAGTTTCTCTGCAGTCCTGGCTGTCCTGGAACTCACTCTGTAGACCAGGCTGACCTTGAACTCAGAGACTCCCCTACCACTGCCTCCCAAGTACTGGATTAAAGGGGTGAGCCACCACCACCTGATGACCCGCAAGTGTTTATCTTACCAGTTTTCGGAAGACTGAGTGGATTGTCTGCTTTTCTCGTTTATTTCCATTGTAAAAGGCAATTTCTTCACTATTAAAGAAAATAATTCAGCAATTAATGTCAATATTATCTCACTCTAAAATGTAACTGAAATGCAGTGTTCAATGGGTTAGTATTTATATTTGCATGGATATCCTGGTCCAGTGTGATGGCTCAGGGGTAAAATGCTTGCTGTGCAAGCATGTCAACCTGAGTTTCATCCCCTAAACCTAAACATAGGTAGAAGGAGAGAACAAACTCCACAAAACTGTCCTCTGACCTCCAAGAGCATTCAGCAGCAGGCCCCCTCCTCAATAATAATAGTAATAATAAAATAAATAAAAATAAAGATAAATTGACACTTGTCCCTAAGCAAATATTTGGCACAAGCCAAATCAGGGACTGTACTTGAGATCCAGTTCCTAGCAAAGTGTTAGGAGTACATGAGCACACACCTGACTGACCAGACTGGACTGTAAGCCACCTGTATGCAACCGGCTGTTAAAGATGCAGTGAGCAAACACTCACCAATTGTAAATGAGACAGAAAAGGAAGACACTTTGACATAAAGAAAGATTAAGCTGGGACAGACATTATAGACCACAAGTTGAGTTGCAGACCTAAACGAGAGAGAGGACAAAAATAGAAAACTAAAAGTAGTGAAGTTTTCATATACAGCCTTTGGAAAACCGAGAAGAGCCAAGTCCTTACTGACAGCGCTGCGGTGCCCTCAAGGCTAGCTGCACCACAGCTGTTCTTACTCTTTCACCACTTTATTCCTCATAACAACTTCCTGAGACTGAAGGGGTCCACAAGGGTCACAAAGCTCTTCAGCAGGAAAACCCAGTTCCGTACAGATGAGAGAGGCTCGGTACCTAGATACATTCTTTAGAAGCCAGTACCTTACAGATGAAGAAAGGTTCACTCTTTACAGTCATGTAACCAGCAGCTGACATTCTTGTCGACACTAAAGCTTCCAAGCTTACAGTCTTTCTATCTTGTAAGTATGATGTAAACTACCCAAGCAAAGCACTTCTGGAGTTACAGATGGCTGGGAGCCACCATGTGGGTACTGGGAATCAAACCTAAGTCCTCTCTGCAAAAGTAACAAGTGCTCTTAACTGCAGAGCCATCTCTCCAGCCCCACAAAGTACTTCTTACGGCAGCAGAAAGTAACTAACTACATGGAAATCCAGATACCACAGCTTAGACACACTGGGACTGTGCGTGGGGCTGGTGAGATGGCCAGGCAGCACTTGGATGCCACTTCTGAACTCAAGGTGGCAGGAGAGAATGGAGGCCTCCACGTGGGCTCTCGGAGCCTGCACACATGATTTAATCACAGTGCACACTCAAAGCCTCAGTACTCAGAACACTTAGGCAGGAGAACTGGGAGTTCAAAGGCAGCCTGTAAGACAAAGAAAGAAAAATAAGGCCAAAGAAAGAGTAAAATGAGGGAAACGGAGAAGAGGGAAGAGGAGGGGAAGGGAGAGGGAAGAATCTCCGAAAGAAATAGGAAGCAGTTTCTCCTTTCCATTTCTGGCAGTGAAGCCTGGAGCTGCTTTTGCCATCCTGTGGTCACGAGTTAACCACTGGAAAGGGATGTGTGGTGATCTGAATGAAAATGGCTGCCTTAGGTCCATAGAGAGTGGCACTATTAGGAGGCGTGGCCTTATTGGAGTAGGTGTGGGTTTGTTGGAGAAAGTATGACACTAGCGGTGGGCTTTGAGGTCTCAGAGGCTCAAACCAGGCCTATGACTGTTAGTTACTTCCTGCTGCCCACGGTTCCAAATGCAGGCTTCTCAGTTAACATTCCAGCACCATGTCTGCCTGTATGATGCTTTGCTTTCTGCCATGAGAAAACTTCTGAATTATAAGCCAGTCCCAATGAAATGTTTTCCTTTAAAAGAGCTGTCGTGGTCATGGTGTCTCTCCACAGCAACAGAAACCCTACCTAAGACAGGGTGGTATACAAGGCAGGACAGAGTGGAGGGAAGAGCCAGCAAGAGCCTCAACTCCAATCCTGCTGTGCCCTCAACTGCTCTGCCCTACGGATTCTTATGTGTCTCTACTATGGGAGCACGCTTGTTTTCTAGTAAAAGCATCCCATAAACAGCTTTTCACTAATTAAGCCCACCATTCCCCTGCCTTCCTAGAGTGTGAAATGCCACATATAAAACTAGTATGATTTTAGCAAGGAAAGAAGACACTATTTTTTGTTTTCTTTCTTTTATTTTATTTATTATTATTATTATTATTATTATTATTATTATTATTATTATTATTATTTTCCAAGACAGGATTTCTCTGTGTAACTGCTCTGGCTGTCTTGGAACTTGCTCTAGACCAGGCTGGTCTCAAACTCATAGAGATTCACCTGCCTCTGCCTCCCGAGTACTGGAATTAAAGGTGTATGACAACACCACTGGCTGGAAGAGGAAACATTTGAGAGCACAATCTCCCAAGTAATTCTGTAACTTTCTATAGAGTACCCTACATAGTGTTATATAAATACTAGGACCCTCAAAATTGACTTCAAGTTGGCAGATGACACAAGAAAATTTACAGAGCATTCTAGCTCCTGATCAAAACCAGAGTCAGAAGCATGTATGTCCTCATAACAACTCCATTATGTATCTACAAAAGAGTGAAGCTATGACTACTTGCTAAAATCATGTAATAACAGAATTGATTTGTTGAAAGGGAAGATTCTGACTCTATGATGGATGGCTTCAATGCCTACATTTGTTTCTTCCTGTTTTAGATCTACAAACTGTCCAGAGGTCTAAGGCATCGCGTCAGTGGAAGAACAGCTGCCTGCATTCAAGACACCCTGAAGCCCAATTCCCAGCACCCCTTCCCCCCCCCCCAAAAAAAAAAAAACATCTGGAAAACAGAACTGCTGAGCACTGCAAAACAGTTGCAACTTTATGGATAAGTTAAGGCAAAAGTTTCTTTGAATAAATACAAATTTGAAGTATATCATGATTAAATTTTAAAATGAAAATCATAGAAAATCAGTCAATAGAAGACATGAAGAGGTAAATCAAGGAAACTACAGGCTAAGAGAAAGAGTGCTTGAAACATACAGGATTTCTTCTTTATAAAACTAAGATTCTTCATAATGCTTATTTTCAAAACAAGTAAATACTACACTAGTTCAGTAACTATACTGTTAGGCTTTCAAGTCAGTATAAATGACATCAATGCCCCCAGCCCACAAAATTTTCATTATAGTTCTAGAATGTTTCTCATTACCTATTTGTGATAAGTCGAGAATTAACATATCTATATTCTCCTTCATACTTCTGCTCTGTTATTGTCATCTTGCCGATGGGTCTTCTTAGTCGAGTTAGGAACAGCCCAGAAACAAGCAAGTAGGCCATCATGCTTGCTGGGCCCTGGGTTAATGAAAGAAAACGAAGCATAAAGCTCAATGGCATGGTAATAAAATCCACTATGGAAGGTCTGTGAGTAACAGACCCTGAGAGAAGCTGAGACTTTGCTTATTTTTCTTTCTCCTGTAGCTCCCCTCTCCAACACCTGTTCACTTAAAACCTCTCATGGGATGTACCTTCTCTGTTAACTAACACTATTCCACTGGAACCATCTTAATGTTCTCCCAAGCCAACAGAATTCTCAGAGCTCTGTATTGCATCCTATCTGAATGTTAATATTTCCCTAGGCTCCTTCCTTAGCTCCAATCTCATCCTAAGTTCATACCTCTAGTCCATCATTTTAGGGCACAAGATATTATTGCCAAGTATGTGCCATATATCCTCACCCCAACAGTGTACAGGTGCCTCAAGACAACTCCTTAAACAAGACATCTGCCTTCCCCTGCTTCATACACTAATCTTTTGTCTCATACACTTTACAACTCTGTAGATGACCTCAAGCCCACTGTCCATCTTAGGAAGATTCAACCAGTTCCCAGACCACTCTATATTTCTACATATCTCTCATATTCAAGTCAGATTTGTGCCAATAAAAACTGTTTTCCTGAACATATCATTCAGTGGGGCTGTTTTTCCTTCTAAGTTTAACATATCTAATGGATATCAAAACAGTTAAACATCACCTCCAATTCTTCCAGAAACTAAACACTTCCCTGAAACTTCCAGTAGTGGATATTTCTCACTTCATTATAATTGCCTGAATAACTACTTCTTTAAACACTGCAATTTCCCTTCTGCAGGAAGTAACTCACCTTTTATGGCTAGTACAATGTATACGAATGTATGTACCAAGATTTTTCAAAACTGTACCTGATTCAACACACTTCAATAAACACAGCAAATGAGTGCTGATGCAGACTTGTACATATCAATATGAAAAAGTACAAGAAAATATAAATTACAGTATAGAGACTAGACACATTAGGTCTGATCACTCTTATGGGGCAGTCAGTCTATCAAACAACAGGAAAGCAATAAAAACAACCAGGAAAATTATTAATCAGCCACAAAAATGAATAAAAAGACATATATTCATTGATCCATAAACTAACACAGTTACATGGTTTGCTACAAATTCGTAACAAATATTAAAATAATTATTCAAGTTAGACATCAATGAAACTCAGAAAAATTCTTGTCACCACAAATATCAGAGACAAGAGGATAAGGCTCATGGATTAGTCAGCAATTTGTCATTATAAAACACTTCTGAAGTGAGCATTTCATTCTGAATATATTACTGATCTTATTCTAACATTTTATCAAAATGACTTGCCAAATCTCTTTTTAGACATTACTTTGGAACAATAAGTACACGTGAAATCAACATACGTAATGTGTGTTAAATATTTCTAGCTGTTATTGCCAGAAAAAAATTAAGTAACTAATTTTAAAAATGTTAAAAAGCCAAATTATGATACTTTAAAGCCTCCACTATAGTATTACTTTACAACTAGTTCATATTATGTATAATGTGAAGATGTTCCCAAGCTGAATTTTTTTCTTGGACCTTCATGATGACTACAACACATTACTGTAGATTTTAAATGTAGAACAGGGTAGCAAGATAGCTCAGTGGGCAAAGACACTTTCTGCCAAGTCTGAGTTCAATCCCTGGAACCCTACATGGTAGAAAGAGAATAAAACTCCTACAAGTTGTCCTGTGACGTGTGTGTGTGTGTGTGTGTGTGTGTGTGTGTGTGTGTGTGTACATGAATACAAATGAAAGAAGAATAAAAGCAGACTTACCTGAGCTCCAATTGCACTTGTTAACTTGAAAATATACAAAACTATATCTAAAAATGGCTGTAAAATAAACATTAGAATATACAGAATTAGATCTCTTGAAATGGAGATATCTCAAAATAATGGCTACTGACCATCAAGTGGGAGAGCTTATTTTCATCACTAAGATAGCTCTATTAGGAAAATTACCTATTAGTAACAGTAATATAAAGACTTTAAACAAAATTACTTGAGTTATAATTCCAAATCTGTTATGCCTTTTTTTGGCTTTGGTACAATTTCATCTGTAAAACGAGAGGGTCTTTCTTCTGTCATACTGTTTGAGTCTATTATTTTATTACAACAATTATGTAAGTGAAATAATCAAGAGAGTCTATGGAGCTTATTTGATGACACAATGCTCCAGTTTCTATATGTTAAAGTACTACTACTCCCTGAGAACCAATTAAACTAGTGTTCTGACAGTAGTATACACTTTAACCTTTTCCAAGGAACCCAAATTGTCTACATTTATTTGAAATCTAATACATGAGTACTAATACAAATGGCCTGCATTGTGAATTAGCTCATACAAAGATGTGCCTTTCCCTTTCTCTTATGCATCATTAAGAAACTTAAAATATTTTGCTTGTCAGCCTATCCTTTAATGGCTGAGCTATCCCTACAGCCCAAGAAACTTAAAATATTTTAAAAAATCAACTCAAACATATGTAAAGGTTACTGACCAAAAAAATAAATATTCATAATTTAAGTCAGGAATTAAATTGATGTTTAAAACAGAGAATGCACTATAGTGCATAGAAACAGTATAATTAGTTTCAGAACATTTCTCTATTGCAAGTATGACACTATGAGCTGCAGATTTGCTCAAGTGCCAAGAGGAAAGAATATGTAATAGTTCTCCACAAAATCAGTCTCACAGATCTATTTATAACCCTGAAGAGAGTCGCTAGGGAAATGACTGGATAAATTGTTGGCTATGAAAACCTGACATCTAAGTCCTGATCTCCAGGACACCATAGCACAAGCATCTATAATTCCAGGATGCTCTCTCTGGAGATGAGAAACTGAAACAGGAGACTCACCAGAAGCTTGTGGACTAGCTAGCCTAAACACAACAGTGAACAGCAAGAGAGACACTATTTCCAACACAGGTGGAAGGCAAGAACTGACACCCAAAGTTGTCCTTTGACTCTGCATGTGCATGTCATAGCACCTGCACACACATGGAACACATTACACACACACACACACACACACACACACACACGCTTTCTTCACATAGGATGATATTGAAAAAGAGAAGCGGGAAGTCTCATCTCATTTTATGGATGTGTAATTTGAAATATAAACTGAAAACTCAATCTGTAACAGGTAATGGAAATAGACAAGGAGAGCCCTTGGTGGAAATCAATCCACAAAATTCTTATAAAACTTTTGTAAGACAGTAATTTTAATTCTAAGTCAATATGTCACAGAAATATGATTCTTAAATTATATAATTAAAACAATTACAGTTATCCTAATTTTCTTTTAAAAGACTTATTTATATGCTCCCATCCACACAATCAATTCTATATAAATTTGCCCAGATTCAAAATTCAACATATCTAACAAATTGTTTTAAGTAGGTAAACTTACCTTACTAAGATTTGAATAAAGATCAACTACACTGTTACAAAATTTTTCTACATCTTGTGTCAGCAGCTGGTCTGGATTTGCTATTCTATTATCCAGGTTGCCCATTTTATAATAGGTGAAAGCTCTGAAATAGCAATTAAAAAGTGATTTCAAAACAAGTGATTGCAGAAACTACACATTTATATCATAATAACACCCACTGCATAAACACACAAACAGACCAGTCTACACACCCTAAAAATTGCCCTAATTTACATCAGCCACGGAGAAGCAAGTCCAGAGAAGGGTGATTCAGTGACTAACAGGAGAACTAGTACTAGAACCCCATCACTGACCAGTCACTCCTCCCAATGGGCTCCTAGTCTAAGTAATATTTTCTTGAAAAACAATCTGATAAACAAGAAAAACATCTGCTATCATAAACATTACTGTCCAATTTAAATATTTAAAAATACTTTGTGTTTTACTTACTGGAGATACTCCTCATAGAGGTATCTAGTGAGCCTTACTCGGAAGCACAGTTTGAGCTCATTCAACCCATACTTCAAGAAGTTATTAACCAGAGAGATCTAAAACAAGCAAGCAAGCATTAGTGGTTTTGCTTCAACATCTACTTACTAAATTGCAATTTACTTCTCTATCAATTTCTGTATCTACAAGTTCTGATTTTCACAGACCATACTATAATTCAGTTCTGTTTTGTTTAGGTTTTATAAAATGCAAAAATAACAAGCTAAGCCACATGCATATACTTAATTACCCTATGTGGACTCTTATTGGGAGCTTAATTTTAAAATATTATTATGAGATCTTTCCTGGATAATAAAGCATGTAAATCTTCCCAATTTCTACCTGATAAAAATGTTACAAGTTTAAACTTGTGTTTCTACACTCTGCCCCACGAGCAACACTATAACCTAGTCAGTAGATTTTAGTCACACTCCATGACTTTGTTTTTTAAAGTGTGAGTTTTTTTTGTTTGGTTTGCTTTGGTTTTTAAAGACAGGGTTTCTCTGTGTAACCATTCTGACTATCCTAGAACTCACTTTGTAGACTAGGCTGCCCTTGAACTCACTAAGGTCCAACTGCCTCTGCCTCCCAAGTGCTGGGACTAAAGGCATGAGCCACCACTACCCAGCTAAAGTGTGAGTTTTATATGCTACTTTCCAGATTATTCTAGAACCACTTCACTAATGTATCCCACCATTAAATCAATCCTTCCACAGCTGTTTAAACTTACCTTATTAAAAATGGTCCCATTTAGTGCTTCCAACCTTTGATACCTGTTATCTACCCTAACTTTTTTAGTTGAAAAAGTCTAAAAATTATGCATGCCTTCCTCGAGTACTAAACTAGAATTGAATTAGATTTCAAAAGCAAACTTCTCTTTCTCCTCCCAAATCTGGACATTAAAAGTCTTACAGGGACAAGAAAATAAAACTAAAAATCAAGGTAAGAAAATCATTTGGAAAAGGCTAAACTAATTCCTAAGTAAATTCAGATAATAGACTCCAGTTTAACAGCGGTTTGAAGTAGCAACTGTTTGTTTTCAATCAATAGTTCCTGGGTGGTTTGCCCATCTTACTCCCAATTTCACAACCTGGAAATGTTTTCAGTTGTCTCAAGTGGGAGAAAGTCAGAGAGAAAGAGAGAGAGGGAAAGAGAGAAAGAGAGAGAGAGAGACCAGAAAACAGAGAAAGAAAAACAACATAGATGTATATATACATGTATATGTATATATATATATATATATATGTGTGTGTGTGTGTGTGTGTTACACACACACTAATATAAATAAAATCAAACCAAATAAAAATTTAAGTGTAAAGACTTACACTGAAAAAACTAGGCCATAAACTACAAAATTTAACACAAAATTAGAATGTAGTATCACAAATCTTTTGAGTTAGTAAGTACAAATCCAAGATTTAATGAGGTGTAGCATTCTCCCAAATAAGAATTCTGAAGAAGTGCACTTACAAGAGGCATGGCAGCGATGAAGTTGAATAAGTATCTCTTGAAATCTTTACTGCTACGACCAATGATGCCACTGCAAACCACCACATGCAATGTATTAGTTGAAAAAGAAGCCAACTATAACACTAGAAAATCTAGAGCTCTAAAATCTTCTTGGGAATTTCTACTGAATCATTAAGCTATAAGAAAAAAAAAAGAAATCTTAGAAACTTGTTTGCAAGTTTTGAAACATTTTAACAGCCTGCTTGAACTTGACTTCTCAGATGATAAAATGAAGTAGAATGGTAAAGGGCTACAGATGTACTCAAGGGAAGAACTGTAGAACCTGTGCATGTACAAGGTTCTAGGCTACAGCACCCCAGAATTCTGGGATATTAGATAAACCAAAGTAGTATTTGCTTGTTTTAGGTATTTTAGCACCCTTGATTCTCAATGGAATGAACTAATGACAGTACAAAGCCTAAGAAGGTCTACCTCAGCTAGCTTGAAAGGGTAGAGGTAAGCAGTGTAGGCTTTGTCGGTCCAAGTTCTTGTTGCTCAATGCTTCCACTAATGGAGTATAAGTAACCTAAGACTGAGGCTGAGTGTGTGGCTCACACCTTTAATCCCACACACAGAAACAGGCAGATCTCTTTCTTGTGAGTTTTACCCTGTCTCTTTTTGGCCAATCCTGGGACTGGCTGACACTTAAGAGAAGCATCAGAATCAGTCTGTAAAAGTTTCAGGTCCCTTAAGACAGTAACACAGTTAACAAAGTCAGCTCCTCTTTTACCTACTTAATGGTCTGATTTATGTATTTATCTGCTTTTAAAATGCATATTAAGAATCTAAAATAAGGTTGGGCATTGGTGGCGACAACTTTAATCCTAGCACTGGGGAGGCAGAGGCGGGCAGATGTGTGTGTGTGTGTGTGTGTGTATTCTTCATTTTTTGGAAAAACATGACAGCAAATAATTTGCCTAGCTCTCCCAAATACCTGACTGGTATATGATAACAAAATAATTTATTTTTTATGAAGGAGTAGGTAAATAAATCTAGGGAAATTTGGATTAAACAAAGCTATGAAATATCTTTATAAAAGATCTTCTCAAATATTTTAATACATAAAAATCTAAAGGGGCTTTATTTCTTGACAAAACTTTTAGGAAATGTTACTTTATACTAACGGAAAAAATAAAGCATGCAATTTTTCTATAGTTCTTGAAGAGAAAGAAATATTGGTCTTTTTAATAAAAAGATGAACTAGAAGAAAAAAATGGAACAGTACCAAGATACAGTTTATAGCAATAAATCTACTTGAAATATGAAGCAATTAGGACAATGCAAAAAGCTTCTAAGTTCCAGTTAAAATTGAATCAAACTACAGAAAACCAAAGTGCTTTTTAGTGCTGCCCAAGCTGCAAAGTGCGTGAAACCATATCTAACATTTTGGTACAGGGCATGCCATCCGTCATTGAGCACTGTTTACCAATGGAGTAGCTGCTATAAATTTAAAAAATGGATCCTTGAATAAAGCCACACTTCTGCTTATTATTCCACTGAAAAAGAAAAATAATTAACAATGAGTAATCTAGTCACTTCCAGAGATTTAAGGACATTTATGAAAAATTACTTGGTACTTTTAAAATAATGCTTACAACCAAATAAATGAAAATAAAATACATCTTTATGGCAGGATAAAGCAGTTAAGAAAGATCTTCTAGTTTACACCTTACAAATGTTTGGTCTATTACAATCTGCCCATTCTACACACTTTTTGCCATTACTAACAAATAAGTCTTAAATATGAAAGAGGATAAAATGTAGCACATTAGAAATACTAACAAAGCTCCTGGAAACTCTAAACCATTAGAAGAGCCAAAATGGAAAAGACAAGAGTGTTAATTTTTCAAAGAACACGGTCCTGCAATATTTAAACTATTTTAAACTAAACAACTAATAAATATTTGTATTTAACCAAGTGTCAAAGTCCCATATATTAAGAAGTGTACTGCAGAGGAAGTTGTCTTAGTTACTTCCTCCTGTGAGGAGATGTCATGACCAGAGAGACAGTGCAAGCATAGTGAAGGCTACTGAAACCTCAAAGCCCACTCTCAGTGAAAAGTTATTAAAATGTTCATTTTATTTTAGATGGGGTCTTGTAATAGAATGCAAATTGGCCCCAATTTGCAGTCCACCTGCCTCAGTCAACTTAGAACTGGGATTACAAGTGTATCCCACTACCCTGAACTCATAAAGAATTGTTTTCAATAAAATAAAACTCAAGAAAACTTGTAGAAAAGCATTCTTTTTAGTTTCACAATTAAAATGTAAAACTTACTACCCACGGGCTAACTAATAGA
Source organism: Phodopus roborovskii (assembly GCF_943737965.1). Taxonomy (NCBI): domain Eukaryota; kingdom Metazoa; phylum Chordata; class Mammalia; order Rodentia; family Cricetidae; genus Phodopus; species Phodopus roborovskii. Next base: position 10,323,617 of record NW_026126424.1, on the reverse strand, counting down.
CTTATAAAGTGGCTCACATCCATCATCATCAATTACTACCTACTCTCAGAAATGCATTTTCCATGTTACTAAGTATGTAAGAAAATCAATTCAATATCATTTGTGAAAACTGTTAATAATTGGAGAAACTTAAAATTACAGATAAAATTATCAGAGAAAAATATGAAATTTTACAAATCATATGGAAGGTTAGAAATGTCTTCTGTGTATTTATCATACTAAGGCCTCAAACTACTTGGGCTTATAGCTTATAAAGAGAGTATGACCAAAAGTATTATTGCTTGTGCACACATATGCATACACTCAAGACTCCTACAAACACCCTTCAATGGGAACCACATGACCAATAAGCCCTATTTTTTAAAGCTTTCATTCTTAATTGTGAATTCAGTCAAGAGTCAAAAGCTGCTTGAGAAAATCCTCTAACATAAACAGGGACTATTAAGGACACAGAAGCAATACTGGGAACTAAATGACAAAGCAAACAAGACAACTAAGGAAAAAAAGTGGTAACTTCAGAAATAAAAAGTATGACTACTATAAAAATCACTACAGAAGATGGTTCTCGGAAATAAAATTATATCAAAGACTCTCTGGAAAATAAGTGTGGAGAAGTTTCTAGCTAATAGAATTAAAGTGTCAGATATGATAGGTAATTTTTAAACCTATGCAAATTACAACCACCTGGGCTGTATCAAACAATGACAGCTAATTAAACTTGAGTGAGGCCTAACAACTCAAGATGGTACTGATGATTCTACATCTGCAGCCAAGCTGAGTACTAGAAGCCACAGAGTGACACTTTTCAAAGTCTGATGACAAATAATTTTCAAATTGGAATGCATAAATACAACTCAACCATTGACTTAGGGTGAGCATAGAAGACATTTTCAGAACCGCAAGGTCTCAAAATTTTACTTTCCTTGGCCCTTTCTCAGAAAGAGACCGTGTCTACCAAAGTGAGAAAGAAAAGAGGGAAAATAGCAATAAAAGATTCAGGCACACAGAAAAGTATAGAGGCATGGGGTGAGGGTGAAAACTGATGTAAAACTAGATTGCCTAGTGTGCTGGCCAATATGTATGTGTACTGTAGAGATTTTACAGTACTGTGACAGCCATTGTACTGAGTCAAACAAAAACCTGTAACAAGATGCTTTACAGAAAGAGCAATACCAAAGCACAGCCTGCAGCTTAGCTCCCAGCAATACACAGTATCATGTAACCAATAAATCCAGACAACCAAACACCAGATAATGACACCAAGGAGATAAGCAAGGAGATAATTGAAAGTGACTTCTCTCCTTTCAATGGGAACAAATACTCTAAATGCACACTGTCTACAAAAACAACTGCATACACATTCAGGGAGATCCCTGGTGAATTTGAAAGCCTAAATAATCTAGTCATACATATTTACAAAAATGGGATTTTATCCTAAGCAATCATTTCTTCACTTTCCTTCATAATGAGTAGGAAAACATGGGCATAAAGCATGCTTCCTACAGATCAAGGGTATAAACGAAAACCATTATTTTAAAAGATTTCAAAACTTTGGGTACATTATCCAAAAAGCTACCTAGAATATGTATTTTAATACATGTCTAATACATACTGCATAATACTAAAAAGAATTCCAATAAAAAATTTCACATTGTCATTCATATTATAGTAGTAAATTCTTTAATAGACAAATGAATGCTGCAACAGCTTGAGAGATCCCAACTGCCATGTTCAATATTAAATCCAAAATTTTCAATTGCAGTGATTGTCAGAAATATAATAAAAACCATGAAAAACAATAGGTTTAAAATCAGAAAAGTCTGGATTTTTCCCATTGAAAAGAAAAAGGTATTCTCCATGATTCAGCAATTTGACACTTCCACTCTATCTTACTAATTTTAGACACTCAATACTTGCTTGCTCTTTTAAGCTTCCAAACAGCACCTGCTATGCTGCATTTTAATCTCTGGCTTATTTGTATTGCTCCTTTACACATTGTCAGCTCAGAAAGGCTTGATATAGAATTCTCCTATTCGCTGGTACACACCCCTGCCATCATGTACCATAGTGCCTGATGCACAGGAAGCACCCCAAAAACTGTTCATAGTAAATGAGCAAACATACAACTAGACGTCAGTATATTTTGTCCTATTTTTTTTATTTTGCTTATAAAGGCAATGCTTAAGTTCAAGGCAAACTATTTCACACACACAAGAAAAACATGAATGAACAAGTACCTTTCAATGAGTGTTCCATTTTGAATCATCCAGACATCACAGTATGTTCGAGATACCAGCATAACAGCAATAAGTATCAAGTAGCCTGTCTAAAATAAGCCATGTAGAATAAACTAAATGCATTTCAAAATGTGAAAAGAAACAAAAACTCGGCGAAGTTTTGGTTTCAAATTTCCGAGTTTTAGTCTAACAACATTCATTTATATTTCGTGTGTATTTTATCTATAATAAATTTTAAATAAAGTTTAAAAGGAACTTAAAATTATACCCCACAAAAAAATCAATGGCAGAAAACTAGACTGGTAACACAATTATCTGGCTTTATAATTTGTGATTTTCTTATTTATTTTTAATATATTGCTTTAATAAAGAATACTGGTAATGGTTACTGTGTTAACTAAAAAACTAACAAGTACTAAAGCTTAAAATTTTGTATAAGTTGACTAAAAGAAATTCAACTTGTAAAACAAAAAGTCTCTAACACGGTCCAGGTTTTCTTAGGGCTTTCAACTTGAGTGTTTAAGGCAAGAGCTCTACATAAAAAGCAACAAAATTAGTCAGAGTTGTATAACTTTGTGGAAGTGAGAGGATGGGAAAGCCTAGACTATCAAAAGTATCTGTGGCATGAGATATACATTAAACATACCACAGGAAACAGGAGAGGATGAAGGCAAGGGCAGGAAAAAAAATTAAAACCACATAGAGCATGAAGGTGTGCTGATCTAGCATCCAAATATTATAAATTACCATAAACTTCTACTAGGTAAATGGCGTTAAAAAGTGATGATCAGGGAATAGTTACATCAGCAACACAGGTGCTAATTTAGAGACAAATTTAATAGTCTTCTTTACTTACACAGAAAATATCTTACCTGAATTGCCATGACTTATTGTTCTAAATACTTATGAATATGAAAAGTTGAACAGATGGTATTATAATTTCAGAATATTTACCTCTTTACAAAACGTTCTAGGGACCATGATTTTCAGGATCCGTGAGAGCCTTGACAAAAACACTTTGTCCACCACAGCTCGCTCTTTCTTTCCTTCTTTCTACATTAAAGATGAAAAAGACCACTTTAGGATGATAGCTGCAACATATATACAATGATTGCAGAGCCACATTTAAGACAGCTGCAACAAATGCACAGTGGTTACAGAGGCACATTCAGATAGCTGCAACAAGTGCAAACAATTACAGAGCCACACTTAGCTACAAGAAATGCAGTGATTATAGAAGCACTTTTAAGAAAGCGGCAACATATGCAGTCAGAAGAATTCAGAGTGCACACTTGAGCAGCTCTCCATAGTCAAACAAATTCCAAGAAAACAGAATTACCTAAAAGGTGAAAAGAGAAATGAGGTGTGCTCTCCGAGAGAAGAGCGTAACTGAATAAAAAGCAAGTGGAAACAAGCATGTCAAGTACTCCAGGGACAACAAAGTGGTCAGTGGGGATGAAGCTTTGAGAAGTGCAAAGTATGCAGTCAAGTATTTACTGACTTATTTTTTGTAGCAATAGGTACTGAGACAAGGACTTCATGGTAAGCACATACCTCCCACCATGGTCTTATAACCTAGCCTCCACTTCTTGATAAATAAAATTTTTTTAAAAATCCTGAACATGGTTTTCCCTAATTTAAAGAAACATCTGCTGGGCAGTGATGGTGCACAGCTTTAATCCCAGCACTTCAGGGCTAGATCTTTGAGTTTGAGGCCAGCCTGATCTACATACAAGTTCCAGGACAACCAGGACTATACAGAGAAACCCTGTTTAGAAAAACAAGACAAACAATAACCAATTCAAACAAACAAACAAAAAGAACAGAGTGGGGTCAGGGAGGGATGGAAGGAGGGGGAGAGAGAGAGAGAGAATATGTCTGGATTACTAGATTTATCACAACATTTCCAAAATGAAATCTGCCAATTCTTACTCATAAATTCCTAAGCTCCTTACCACATGCAATTCATGTCTATAAAAGGGATACAGACAAAAGTAAATTAAGAAGTAGGTAATTACAGATCAACTAGCCAGAGTCAAGAGAAAAAGAATAATTTGGGCAGGGAGACAGATAGGTATCAACATTTAAATAGATAATGTGGACAAAGAAGGTATTAAAGAGCAAGGAGCAGCAGGCTTGAGTGTGCTCACACACACGGTGCTGGGGAGGACAAAGGTGGGCACACTTAGCAGCAAGATGCTGGAATAAAGAAAACAGGAATGACAGAAGAAGATAGGAGTGCCTACAAAGAACAGAGCCTAAAGGATGAGAATGTGTTGTCAGTATAGAGATTTAAGATAAGATAATGGCTTTTCTCTTAGAGATTTGTTTCCAACAGTGCAAGAAAACATAAATGCAAATCATTTATAAAGCTAAGGAGAAAATGGATCTACAGCTTTTGGTAGGGATTATCTACTTTACTACCCTTAGACTAGGAGAATTGGTGAGACCCTGAAAACTACAAGCTACTCCAGAACACATTCCACCCAGCCCTTTCCAGATGCGCATCCACAATTCACTTGTTCAACTACTATGTTCTCAACAAACAAATGCCCATGATAGAGCATCTATGTAAATGTTTAAATGAAACTAATACCTAAATGACTGTTAAATGAATAGCTTTAACAATGAATTAAATAAAAAGCACTCATTGTACTTGCAGAGGACCTGGGTTTGGTTCCTAGAACCCACACCGTAGCTCATGTATGTGATACAAACACATACATGAAGGCTAAACACTCATACACATAAAATAAGTAAATAATAAATTAAAATTAGTTTTAAAAAACCATAAACTACCTTCCCAGGAGGCATGCATACTGTGCTGAGCACACTTACATACACACTCCTATGCTTGCACATGCACACACACCCCTATTAGGCAGCTAGTACAGTTCAGAATGGTAGAACAGGAAAGGGAATCTCAGGCCAGCAAAGGGTAAAGGCACTTACTGTCCAAGTTAGCAACCTGAATTTAAGCTCCCAAACCCACATAAAGGTGGGGAAAAAAAAAAAAAATCAATCAACTCTGAAGCTGTCATGGCATCTACAGACACAGACACACAGATATACACCAATAGTTATTCTAAAAAGGATGTCTGGACCAGGGAATTCAGATTCAGATTCAGATTTTTTTGTCTTTCAGAGGAAGTTGTGGTTATCCTTAATACTGTCAACATGCTAAGGTCTAGAATCAGTAAGGAGACAAGCCTCTGGGTACATCTGTGAAGGAGTCTCCAGATCAGGTTAACTGTGGGTGGCACCATTACATGGACTGAGTCCCTCAATTGAAGAAAAAGGAGAAAGTGAGCTGAGGGCTAGCACCCACTTGTCTGTTCCTGAGCAAGTGCAGTGTGACCAGTGCCTCAAAGTCATGCCACACAACCCCCCTTTCTCTTTCTAGATAGACTGACTTACCCTCAGACTGTGAGCCAAACTAAACCTGTACTTAAGTTGCTTTGTTGGATATTTTGCCATAGCAAGGAAAGTAACTAATTCAATCTCAAACCACCTCCCAGTGAATTACAGGCCCAGTCTACTTCATTCACACACAGCTGCATTCATCCCCTCAACATTTTCTTCAGGCACTAATCCAAACGATGATGACCTATTAGTAAAAAGGACAAACAAAACCCTACTCAGTCTACGAGTTGAGCTAGGGCATTCTCTTGCAGCCAAACTTTGTAACTTCAACCTAAATCTCTTTATTTCCCCAAACTAAGAAGAAACAGGAATAGAACAGAGTAAGCATTCCACAGCCACAGTAAGTGAAATGACTACTTTCCAGACACGCTTCTGCTCCTCACCTATAGCCAATGTGTGCTTACAGAGCTCTCAATAACCCTCTTCAATTCTACCTTGAACTTTCAGCAGAACTTCCAGTTAAAATAACCATCTACCTAGAGAAACTTAGGAATACCTATTTCTAGCTGTCCCCAAGAAATAATCTGTACAATGAAGGAGCTAAATAAATAAATATATATATATATGTAAATATATACATATACACACGTATATGTATATGTATATATATATGATAAGAGTAGTAACAAAGCACTTGATGAGTATTGGTAGCTAAACTAATTACTTTGCAAAACCAAGAGAGGGAAAGACAAAGCCAGGCAGACTCGAGATTATGCCAGGTGTGGTGGTGCCTGCTCCCAGCACTCAGGAAGTTTGCCGGCAGTACTAAATAAATAAAAAACTAAAAGTAGTGGCTAATTGAGTCTCACTGTGAAGCCTCAGTATTCTATAACTATAATATATACCTTAGCCTATTTTTCATTTTTTTTAAAAAAATTAAACACTTTGGTAATATATTTAGCATGAGGATCATAAAAAAGAAAACAAAATATTGGATAAAGATTATTTAAGAAGTTGAAGTAATACATTTCATACAACTAGGAAAATAAAAGTAACATTCAGATGGCAACAAAGTCAGGGAGCAATGAGAAGTCCTACTCACAGCCATAGAACAACATAGAAAAGTGAACTATAAAACTGCAAAGGGTGTTTGAAACACTGAGCTAAGAGGCATTGGTAATGACTAAAGTATTCCTGCACATTGTTGTAAACATGTAAATGTAACAATTATGCATCATTTATCAAAATATAAAATAATCCAGCAAATTTATTTTTAGGAATTTATGCTATGGAATAATCATTTTGTACACTGTGAAGAGTTGTCACTCAGAGTGGTAGAATATAGATTAACAAAAATATGGGTTAATTTAAGTTTAAGAGCTATTTAGAAACAAGCCTGAGATACCGGACAAGCTTTCATAATTAATAAGTCTCTGTGTGATTATTTGGGAGCTGGCTGGTGGGACAGATTCCTAGAGATTTAACTTCCAGATACCCCTATACATATATTCAGCAACATTAATGAGGAAAACAGCATGGTTTATATTATAAAATTAAAAACTAGATGTACATCATTACTACATAAGTTGTGGTGACTTTACTATAAGAAGGGGAAGCAGCTCACATTCTTACAACAGAACACGAAGTTACAGGGCAGTGACATTCACAGAACAGAGAACTACCTGACAGTTAAAGGAGATCCTACATTGCTCATGATGATGCACACCTGTGATCCCGATACTCTGAGAACCGAGGAGGACTACCACAAATTCAGGGCCAGCCTCAGCAACACACTAAGTTTCAGAACAGCCTGGGCCTCAGAAAAAGACTTTACTCAAAAACTGAACAAAAAATTAACTAGGTTCTACAGTTTTCAGCATGGGTGGCTCTACAGTTTTCAGCATGGGTGGCTCTAGAATGATGTGTTTTTCACTTTAAAAGTAAATTCATAAAACTCCTAAATATGTAAAATAATTTTATGTACATTGTTTGAAGTCTAACTCCCTAATTAACAGTTTCACACCTTAAATTTCATCTTATAAAAACTGTCTTAGTTATCCTCATCTTAAGGGTAGGATATGAATATATATATATATATATATATATATATATTCTGAGTTGTTTTCTCTCCTAAGTAACAGTCACTGTAGGAAAAAATTTAAATTCTGATCAGCAAAGTTAGAAATCTGTACCTACCATCTGTAGTTCTCAACTGTTAATATTTGGGGTGTTTCCTATCACATTTCATTTTAGCGTATCTGTGCACTTCCTAACAATCTCAATGCAGTGTTGTGATGGTTTGAAAACTGTCTCCCATAAACTAAGGCATCTGAATATTGGTAACTAGCTGGTAGTGCTGTTTGGGGAAAGCTATTAAGTCTGCAGAAGGTGGAGTATTGTTGGAGGAAGTAGTCATTGGAAGCAGGCTTTGAAAGTTTATGCCCTCAACCCACTTCCAATTTGCTCTCTCTTGGCTTCCTATTTGACAAAAACATTATCATAGCCTGCTGCTATGCCTTTTGGCCATTATAAACTCCCTCTGGAACTGTAAGCCTAAATAAACTTTTCCTTCTAAAATTATCTTGGTCATGGCTTTTTATCACTGCAAAGAAAATAAAAAGTAACTGATACAAGTGTAAGTATTTCCATTACCAATCACTTACCTAACTTAAATCTACCTTGATTACACGATACAACCTACAATTTATTTTATGTATGTTAACACAAAATTGTAAAAAAATAAATAAATAAATAAATAAATAATAAAGGGTTGGGATGGGTGGATACAAAATAAGTGAAATCAAATTAGCTGTCCTAGATCTTAAGATACATTTCAGATAGATAATTTAGATGTGAGAGATTATGGGGCCAGAGTATCAGAAAACCAGACTTAGGCATATAATGAGACTATATCTCAAAAACAAACAACAAAAAAGTAAAAGAAGGGAAGCAAGACAGTTCAATAGGTAAAGATTCAACCCACATGTCCCATATAGTAGAAAAAGAGAACCATCTCCCTCAAGTTGTCCTCCTAACTCCATCCTTCTCTTAAAACACTTAAAGGTCAGGCATAGTGGAACCTAGCTCTAATTCCAACACCCAGGTGGTAGAGGCAGACAGATCTATATGAGTTCAAGGCCAACCTGGTCTACACAGAAAGTTCCAGGCCAGCCAAGGCTACAAAGTGAGACCTTGTTTCAAAAGAAAAAAGGTGGTGACAAAGAGTGACCTTAATGGAGAAATACAAGCTTTGCTACAGTTAAATTCAATCACAGTGGCAAGAAAGACAAACTGAGAGAGACAAAGGGTGGGGAGGGATTTAGTACTTAATCAATTCTATCAATATTTTAAGGAAAAAAAGGCAAATTAAACTTGTACATAATAGCCTGTATTAACATAGTAGGTATAAGAATTACATACAAAACAATACTAATAGTACAGACAGTTAAAGCCAATAAACTGACACAGGGATATATTACGGTCTGTTAGAGACCATCCAAGAGAAATAAAAACATGTATCCACCTCAAAACTGGTACATGAATGTCCACAGTTGCATTACTCATCAACACTTATGCTTATGTTAACAATGTAATAACAATGTAAAAGTCCCTCACCTAGTGCTATAACCTATACAACAGAATACTACTCAGCATTAAAGGAATAGAATATGGATACAGCAACAACATGAAGAAACCTCATGCTAAATGAAAGGCCTAAAGGACCACACACACTGCATGAGTCTATTAATATGAAACGCCACAAAGCAGGTAGACCAATAGACAAACAGTAGATCAGTAAGTTGCTAAGGGCTGGGAGGGGATGATAATAAGGAGTGAGTGGTACTAAGCATGAGATTTAGGGGTGGAAGTTAACAAAAAGAATTCTTTTTAAGTTGTTGCTCCTTCACTGTTGATCTGATCTGGCTGGCTTTAAAAAGAATAACATTCAATTAATTCTGATTGAAAACATTAAAACACTCAAGCCAAATTCATGTCATCACCTCAGCCTCAAGGGCAGTCAAGGTAACAGCATGTTTCTCCTAAGCTATAATAAGCCACTGCAACTTCATCACACTCTTTACTTTTGCAGGTTAACTAATATGAATATTTATTTTTCTTTAAATTTACAAGTCAATGGACATGGTACATGACTTTGAAAATAATCTACTATGTTAAGTACAATATACAACTAAATTCTAAGGCCATTATTTTAAAGGAATGAATCCTTACAGGACCAAAATACCTCATATACCTTGAGGTTGGTTTAACTAACTTCCTTCCTTCCTTCCTTCCTTCCTTCCTTCCTTCCTTCCTTCCTTCCTTCCTTCCCCCTCTTCTTTCAAAAAATGTTCAACATGATGTTTCAGTAGCAAGGCTGATGCCATGAATATGAAAGCTGCCATTTGCAAGGTTCTACATCTAGAACTGGGGAAGCCAATCAGATAGAGTGGGTGCCATTCTAATTAAATGGCCAGGTGACATCACAACACAGTGGGATGCAGCATCAAGGCTCCATTAAGTTTTTGTTCTTGATGATCAGAGGTCCCACATTGTCTCCAGTTTCTTCTCTGTGTTTTATGTGAGCCCCATGACAGGAAAGGAACTTTTTGGATCTCCAGCAGCAACAGTATCTGGCCTTAATTCCCAGATTCTCCATGTCAAAGGCAAGTACAACTGGGGTTCACCATAGCGTCAGTGTGATGATGTTTAACATGAACTTTTTATAGGCCAGGTAACCAAGTATGGCTGTCCCCACAGTAAATGTAGCAGCTGCAATCCACTCAACTGGCACAGCTGAGTTGGAGCTGAGACACATGGTGGGAACAGCAGGAAGGTGTGGCAAGACCACTCAGAAGGGCAATGGGGACTATAGAGACCCATCTGGGTAAGACATAACCTCAGGGCCCACTTGGAACCACCAATAATTTTAAGAGAGTGGTAACAATCATTCAGCTCTGTGATGAATATTCTAAGAACTGACTTGCACACTTAAATTATGACTGTTAAAATAAGGAGTATAAAGCTATTTAAAAAATCGATTAGTGTGAGTACAGAAATAGAAGATCTATTATCAGAGAGATCGCCAAAAGATACCTAGAGATTATAATTTACCAATAACTTAAGGTGAAAAGTTTTAAATGTATAAATAATATCAATGTAAGGCTAAATATTAGCAATATGGTGTTCACATCAAGTAATTTAACAGTGTTGGTGTATTTCATGCTAGTTAAACCTCCTTTGGGTAACTACTATTTTAAGCACAATGTCTAAGAAAATTCTAGTATAAGTCCAGAAGCATGAATCTTAAAAAGATAAAAATGATATGATAAATATTTAAAGAAATAGTTTAACAAAATGTTATACATATGTTAAATCCTGCACTAAGGACGCTGAGGCAGGAGGACAAAGGGTTTAAAGCCATCCAAGACTATGCATATAGTGAGATATTTGTCTCAATAAAAAGAAAATCAGAGCTACATGGGCAGTAAATCTCATCATATCTAACAGTTCTGACTGCTTCCTCTCGGCAAACTGCTTGCCATGAACAGAATGGAGTAATACTAGAAGACACCAGGTGGGACTCTTAAAAGAGAATTCCTTAAAACAAACAAACAAACAAACAAACAAAAAACCTGCATTCTAAAATTCTGACTTCTTCCTAATTCAAAATTACCCAACAAAATTAACTAAATAATGCTAATCATCCCCGAAAGTAGATTTAAAACTTTTACCTCATTGTTCTGTAATGGTGGTTTTCCACTTTTCTTACTGCAAAGGAAAAATAAAAGAGCTTTACTTTATTTGCTATATGCTTCCATAATTAAAATTTTTCTAAGATATCAAACATATATCAAATTCTACAAATGGTTGTTTTCTTTTATTTATAACCTCGAGAGTCAAAATTTGTTTATTAATAATAGCTCAGTTGCCTCTTTACAGGTATCTGCTGCATGAAATGCTTGGGCCCAGAAGTGTCCCAGGTTTCATAGTGTTTCAAAATTTGGAGTATCTGTTTCATATATTCACTAGATGCAAAAACCAAGGGTGCTTGAAGTTTTATTGTTTCAGATAATTTCAGGGCAGACATGTTTAATCTGTACTAAGTATTGTCTAGATAAAGTAATCAATAAATATTAGCTTACTAATATTATAAACAAATTGTGTGTGTGTGTGTATAAACTCCCACATACTATGTATACTTCTTATAAATCTTCCCACAGAAAGATGACAATTTACCTCTCCATTCTTGAATAAAAGCTTGGCCACCTTAACTGTTATAACCAATGGGACTTTAACAAGTTGACACAAAGGGACATGCGCTGAGCATGCACTGAGACTTAAAAGCACAAGGGAAGATTTCAGAGCCTGGGTGTTAGGAGTAGTTTTTTCTCTGCCAGTCTGGGCCCACAGCCCCAATTAACACACAGAGACACTGTATTAGATATAAAGCTGTTGGCCAGTTACTTGTTTCTTATTGGCTAGCTCTGTCTTAAATATTAACCCATTTCTATTAATCTAAGTATTTCTACATGGTCTCATCTTACAGGAGAGAGGGGCTGGCATTCTTCTCCGTCCTCCATCTTGAATCTCCTCCCTACTACTTCCTCTCTCCTCCTAGTCTCCTCGTCCCGCCTATCTTGCTTTCCTATTGGCCAACAGTGCTTTATTCATTAACCAGTATGAGAAACATATATACAGAATGACATCTCCCATCACCTGAGAGGCCTGACAGCAGAGCAGCACACACATGAAGCTAAGAGAGGGCCTGTTACAGTGAGTGTCACCCCATCTAAGTTCCCAGTCTGCTGGATAGTGCCTTTTACATTCAGGACAGGTCCACCCACTTAGAGAATCTCCTCCAGAAATGCCCTCATCATAGATAGTTCTGGATACTGGATTCTATGAGGTTTCTTTCCCAGTCACACTGACAATTGAGATTAGCCATCACACTACAAAACCTTTCAACTTTGGGTCCTCCTGTACACTGCTCAGAATCTGTACCCCTCAATCACATGAGTAACCTAATCTAAACTAGATGTCTCAAGGAACAGAATCTGTCATGTTCATATTACAAGTGAGGAGAGTGGCCTGGAAACAGTAGCTCGGGTTCACCATCTGATTACTTGTCCATGTCGTACAGCATCATAGCCTGGTTTACAACCTGTTATAACACACTATCCTTGAGCTTCTTCAATGAAACATGAACCATGTTTTAAACCCTGTTTCTGTGTGCTCGCTTCCTCCTAGGCAAGTAGTCAGAAGAGATGAGAAGTTAATGCAGATTGGTTTGGTTTCTCTCAAGTTAAGGGTAAAGCATATTTGGAATAAGAAATCTGTACCAGTGGATAAAAGGGGGGAAGCAAGTTTAGGCATAACTCAAACAGACCCAGCAAAATTTCAGCAGGTCAGATAGATGGTCTAAAAGGCTTTGATTGAGAAACGTCCCCTGTATTTTCAGGCATTTGAACACTTAGTCCCCAGTTGTGGCACTACTGGAAAAGGCAAGCTTGCTGGAGGAAGTATGTTACTGGGGGCAGGCTTTGAGAACTGAAGGCCTCACCTTGTTAACCATGCACTCTCTGTGAGCACTCAGCTCCCTCCTCCTGTACTATCATGCCTGCCACTTGCTGTCATGCTCCCCTCTAGAATCATAAGCCTAAGTAAGCTCTTCTATACGTTCTCTTGGTTTTTAACACAGAAATAGAGAACAAAATAAGACATGTTCTCAGTAAGTATTGTCATGAACGCTCTGTCATAAACTGAAATGTCTTCATACCTCTGCTTTGCTTAGACTTGTCCAAATGCATGCTGCTCTTAAGTCATAACCTGAGACTCTATGTGCCTGGAGTAGACTGACTCTAAAGCAAGGGCAGAGGGGCTGCCTGGCTTACACACTCCTCAGAGGTAGGCTGTAAATCATTCTTTAAAGGGGAATCTTTGTTGCACATCTCCAAGTCTTTTACAGGGCCATGTATGTACACTCAACCTTCTACTGTCAATGCCTCATGAGCTCATCCAATCTATAGACTTCATTTTCAGCATTAAGATACACAAGACTAGCAAAGCTAGAAAGACAAACCTAACAACAAGTAAAAGGATGTTTCCAGCTTGAATTGGAACTGGAGAGATAGATCAGCAGTTAAGAGCACTGGCTACTCTTGCAGAAGACCCAGGTTTGGTTCCCAATTCCCACGTGGTGGCTCAAAACTGTAACTCCAATTCCAGGGGCTCTGGTGCCCTCTTCTGACCTCCATGGGCACAAGGCACACATGCAGTGCACTTACTATACATGGAAGCAAAACATTTATACAGATAAAACAAAAATACATAATTTCTTTAAAAAATAGCGCCTAAGGTTATTATTGTTCTTAATTTAGTATATTATAGAACTGTTTAAAACACTACAAATTATAGAGTTGTCTCAAAGTGCCTTTCAGCACAGCAGAGGTAATAACGGATAAATGGCAGCATAAAAATGAGATAAAAATATCTGCAAACATTAATGTAGTAAGACGTTAGCATTCAAAACATAAAGAACTTTTATAAAAAGCAAAAAAATGCAGGGCAGTAGTGGTGCACACTTTTAATCCCAGCACCTGGGAGGCAGAGGCATGTGGATCTCTATGAGTTTGAGGCCAGCCTGGGTTACAGAGCGAGTTCCAGGACAGCCAGAAACTCTGTCTCAAAAAATAAACATGAAAAAAAAAAAAAAAAAAAAAAAGAAAGAAAGAAAAGAAAAACAGAAAAAAGAAAAAAAACAAAGAAAACAATTAAAAAATTATCAACAGATATAACCCATTAGTCATTAATCAAAACTTGTACAAATGGCTAATGAGCATCTAGGTTGCATACAGGTTCTGGCTCCTAGGAATAATGCTGCAATGAACACAGTTGAGCAAATGCCCTTGTGATGTGAATATACTTTTGGGTATACCAAAAGTGGTATTGTTGGGTCTTGAGGCAGATTGACTCCCAATTTTCTAAGGAACCACCATACTGATTTCCACCAGCAGTGAAGGAGTGTTCCCCTCTCTCCACATCCTCTCCAGCATAAGCTGTCATCAGTATTTTTTATTTTGGCCACTCTGACAGGTATAAGATGGTATCTCAGAGTCATTCTGAGCTGCATCTCCCTGATGACTAAGAATGTTGAAAAGAACAGATAAATTTGAAGCTACTGAGCATGAAACATTTGAAGTGGTGCTTGCTTCATGTAAGTCATCACTACTAAAACTAACAAAAACGGATTGTTCCACTCCTATCAGTAGTTCTGGGTGTTTTTGTTTGTTTGTTTGTTTTTCACACCATGAGAATGTATAATTTGCAATTAAACTTTAAAATAAACAGAGTTTTCAGAACAAAGTCCAAACCCTATGGCACAGTACTAAAGCAGCTCAGGGCTTGTCCCCGCCCAGTCAGGCTGATTTGCCACTAAGCATAAACTCTACACACTCAAGGTACTCTAACATTAGTCAGGGTAAACTGAAATTACAAGGATTTGACCATCTCCATCTCAAACAGTGTTAAATTCCCCTGAGTCCTCTTAGGCACCTATAATCCCAGGCTGAGGCAGGATGATGAGGACTTCTAGGCCAACCTGGATTACATAATGAGAATCTTTTTCAAAAGACAATCAGGGCCAGAGAGAAAGCTCAGCTGTTAAGAGAACTTGCTGCTCTCAGGGAGGACTGGCACCCACAAGGACACTCACAACCATCCGTAATTTGACTTATTGGAATGAAGGTCAGACTGGTCCTTTCTCACACCTACTGTGCTAACAAAGTGATTGATTTACCTCCCTTCAGTTTTAAATGGTGCCAGTCAGGATAACAAATGGTCTACCAACTCTGTCTTGGAAGTCTTCTCTGTCCGTTTTTTCCTCTCATGCAGACAGTATCAGGTATCGGCTAAACTCATCCATAATCTTACAGTGCATTTGCCGCCCTCCAGCACAAGCTCAGGGCCATGTCTTGCTCATCTCCATATCACTGAAGCCTAACACTATGCCTGACATATGGTAGATACTTTGAAACTTATATTTTGTTTTCTCCTTTAAATTTAATTTCAGACCAAGACTTCTGGAATCTGTCTAAGAAGAAAAGAATAAAAATCTAAGTGACCAGATACATAAATGGCTAACTCTGGGAAAACTCCAGGAAACACAGTAGGGCAGCAACTCAGCAGGAACAAGTGAATGAGTAAGAAGCGTCCCTCACCAAGACATCTGCATGGACTAGGACACTGGCTCTTCATGAGATACACAGGACAGGACTGCTTTTTAAAAGCACCACTTCAAAATGAAGCTCAGCCATCTACAGTAATTGCCATACTCACTTCCTCCCACCACCTAGCATTCTCCCTAGGAATTAAGCTGTTTTTATCTCATTGTGAAGAAGCATTTTTATAGAATGCTTAATAATGCTCACTGTGATTCTTTATTGTGGTTAAGGAATCGCTGCCCTCCACTCTTCTCAGGGACACACTGCCTCTGAGAAAACACCATACGTGGGTATTACTAATAGAAAAAGTCAAAGGAACCCTAAAGTTGAAAATACCTTAAATCTATTTCTTAAAGCAATAAAATCGTATTCACAGGTAAACAGAGAATGGTATTCTAAATATAACTTTACTGGAGGATTTAGTAGAGACTGAATTAGAAAAGTAGTCCTGAAATGTTATATTGCACGGTTCTCTTTTAATGGTCTATTTTCTTTCTGCATGTGTACTTGTGTGTAATACACATGCATGTTTTAGTGTGTAGGTGCAGTGAATATGCTGGTGCATGTGGGGGGCCAGAGATCAATGCCAGTGTCTTCCTTGATAACTACATTCTCATATATTAAGGTTCAGAGTTGGCCCAAACCCCTTAATCTCAAGAAGAGGAACCTTTAATCATCTACTAACAGGCTAAAACCTCAGCATCCTTTGAGAAATTGGCTTTGTATCTACCCACTGATGATCTCAGGTCAGCCTGCTTCTTCTAACTCTTGGTCTAGAATGAGGAAAATACATGATTCTATTACAATTTCTTGTTTTCCTAAGCTTACAATATACTGAAGAACAGTAGTAACTGAATTTAGAGTCCTCCACATAAGCTGATATACAGTATTTTTACAAACAAGATAAAAACATGCATAAGAAAGAGGAAATGCAACAACCTAAATACTGTTCTAGTCAAAACTAAGATACATCAGTTATCTTTTGCAACTTAATTTCAGAAGTTAAAATGTGAAAATGGATGCTATAATGTGAAAAAAGTAGATTTTAGAATCAATGAAATACAATGTAACAGTGCCAAATGATAATAAGCACATTCTCCTTTTCTTGTTTAATATTCAAATTAAGGTGTATTAAATATTTTTGTTATTCAAAAGTGTTTAACATTTGAAATAAAGAATAATTTTTAAACTATTTCTTGGGTCTAGTGCTATTCACTACATTAAAATAAAGAATCACTTCCTTCAGAGATACAAGTTTCATAAATATTTTTAAAATGAGAACATACAGTGGGCGGCATATAAGCACAATACACTATCTAAGCTATTATATACCTAAGAGACTACTCCATTCCACATAGTGCATCTATTTGTTAATGCCAACAGGATCAGTAGGTGGATTTCTGTGAGTTCAAGGCCTACAGAGTGAGCTCCAAGACAGGCTCCAAAGCTACAAAGAGAAACCCTGCCTCAGAAAGCCATAAACAAATACATAGGCAGATAGATGGAATAGATAGGTAACATTTTGAATAAATTTGAATATAATTTGCCATATAAAACTTCAAAGGAAATACAATCTTTTCTTCCCTACGATCCCAGTGTGTATTCTATTCCAAAAGATAGATCAGAAGTGGAGGAAAATCACCAGGTCCTAGACAAGTGAACCCAGAGAAAGTATGACATACTTCTTTAAAGGTACAGTATGGCCTGAGAACTTAGAAGTGTATAGTAAACTCTAGAATTTAGCTAGACAGATAAAAACAAAAACTACTCTCAAAGGGTATCTATTATCAAAAAGATTCTCTTACCTATAATTACTCTAATCCGATTCTTTGGATTTACTAGGAAGATATACAGAAAGAA
Organism: Phodopus roborovskii; assembly: GCF_943737965.1. Lineage (NCBI taxonomy): Eukaryota > Metazoa > Chordata > Mammalia > Rodentia > Cricetidae > Phodopus > Phodopus roborovskii. The sequence continues at coordinate 10,305,937 of NW_026126424.1, read as the reverse complement.
TACTAAGAATAAAAAATAATCAACAGTTTTAGAGATACACAAGGACCTGCACCAACCAATACCCAAGGTTCAAAAATAACAACAAAAGAACAATTTGAAGAGAGAAAGTCATCAAAGAATATGTGGTTGTCATTAAAAAACACATGCAACTTCATGCTATTTCAACAAAAGCTTATAGTCTACAAAAATAGGTCATAGTTTGTAACGAGTACGGTTTTTCCGCCTGCCGCCTCCCGGTCTTGTCCCGTTGCCACACCAGCCCCAAATAATGCACAGAGACTCTGTATTAGATATTATACTATTGGCCAGGTACTAGTTTCTTATCGGCTAGCTCTGCCTTAGTTATTAACCCATTTGTGTTAATCTATGTATGTCCACGTGTTCTTACCGGGAGCTGGCTGTCGTATACTGCTTTCTTCAGACTCTCCATCTTGACTCCTCCCCACTACTTCCTATTTCCTCCTTGTCTGCTAGTCCCTCCTATCTTCCTTTCCTATTGGCCAACAGTGCTTTATTATTAACCAGTATGAGAAACATATATACATAATTGCATCTCCCATCATCTCCTCTTTTCTGTTTAAATAAAAAGAAGTGTTTTAACCTTAACATAGCAAAATATATAAAACATCAGTTATCAAATAAGAATCACAGTTAACAATATTTAGTCCATTAACATTTAGTAAGATTTAAGAAAATATTCCATCATCTATTTTATCTTTGTGTGACTAAAGTCTAAGTAACTTATCATTAATCCTAACTAATGAAAACTATAACCATAACTATCTGTCTTAAAGACCACAGAAGGATAATATATAAACTCTATAAATGACAGAGTCATCTTGTCTTTTTAGTCACCCGAAGTTCTTCTGTAATCTTCCATCTTCAGCCATAGGCCATAGTGTGTCTGACAGACTCTCCAGTAAAGCAGGAAACTTTAAACTGTCCTTTTGTATTGGCAGTTTGTCAGTCACTTTTCTCCGTGTCCTGCATACTGTCTCGAAGACTCTTCCATGAAGCAGGATCTCTGTAGCAATGTCCATCTTGAATCAGAAGTCACTTTTCTGTGGGCCCTGCATGTCCAGTTTATATAGCACAAAGTCAAACAGTCCAGACAAGAGCAGTATTTTGTCCAAATGGCTAGTCTTGACATATTGGAAGCAAACTCCAAAACGAGTTTCTTCAATGACCATCTTCTTTTCTGGTGCAGGTGGTATTGCCAAGAGCAATTATGTCTCATTGTCACGAAAACCCTAAACCATTTTAAATGCCATATTCTGTAGGTCTTTGAAATGTTTGAAGAATGACTATTCATCTCAAATACATCTCTGTATATCTAGAAAACTTAACTAACTTAACTATATCTGACTATCATAGATACTATCTATAATCTGTATTGAATTATACATTACATTTCTAAACAATACTTAAACAAGAGGAGAAATATATATATATATATCACAAAATTGACCTTAAATTGTATCAATAAATGAAAATCCATTCCAAAACAAAGTATTCATATCTATACCATAATTCCCTTTTTACCTTTAAAAAGATATTGGTTGTGATCATTAACCATTTATAACCAAGTCCATTTAAATGAAAACAAACATTTATAAACAATATTTGGGAATTTGGGCGTCGTTTTTTTTTTAAACTACTTTTTGTTGATAGGGGGTGCTGTCATGGGGGAATCCTAAGAAGATTTAGAAATCCTGGTTGTAGTCTGCAAGGCTGTTTTGTCCAAGCTGTTTTGAATGTTGGATCACCAATGACTGTTTTAGGGGGCCTGGCTTGATCAAACCACATTAGTCTGGCAGGAATCCACAGCTTTTCATTTTTTGTGGAAACAAAAATAGAAATTCTTTTTCCCAGTAACTTGTCCTTGAACTTAAATGTTGGAGTTAAAGCATTTTTAAAATATATAAATTGACTTAATCCAGCAACATTTCCTTTATCAATTGTTGTTATTTTTTCAGCAGTCAAAGAATGTAAAGACAACACAATAGCATACAGTAACCAGATTCTCTCTGATCTTTTTATCTTTATGTGGCTTTATTATTACTCTGTTTTTTTTTTTACTTTTTATTTTTTGAGACAGGGTTTCTCTGTGTAACTCTTATCTGTCCTGGAATTCACTCTGCATACCAGGTTTACTTTGAAATCACAGAGATCTGCTTGCCTCTGTCTCCTGAGTGCTGGGATTAAAGGCGTGTGCTACAACACCCAGTTCCTCTTTGTCTCTTTAAAACCATTTTTTTTATGTCTACGTATATTTTAAAACACACTGTAAACCTTTAGAGGTTCTTCTTAATATGAATCTGTCTTTACTGTAAATCTTTATCTTCGTCTGGCCACAAGTCTTTTATCCGGTAAACAACAACATTGCTAAAATGAAAGTCATAGCTGTGTCAGCCACGGTTTACCAAAGATGGTGGCAGGTACTTTGACCCGCCAGCACGGAAAGCTGTGCTCACCGCCTTGGTCTGCGCTGCCACCCAGACTGCTTTCTTCAGACTCTCCATCTTGACTCCTCCCCACTACTTCCTATTTCCTCCTTGTCTGCTAGTCCCTCCTATCTTCCTTTCCTATTGGCCAACAGTGCTTTATTATTAACCAGTATGAGAAACATATATACATAATTGCATCTCCCATCAATAGTTCTGTTCGGCACTTATAAAATCACCTTTGAATAAGATAAGTTTAGACCACCTCTTTATCAGGTGGAGAAATACAGAGTATCCTTTTTTAGGAGATGGCAGCTGGAAACATGTAAGACCTGAAACTATGTCTCTGAAACCAATGAAATACTCTAAAAGTAAATGGATTTTACCAACTAAAAAGCTATTTAACAACATTTTCATTGACACGTTTGACAGCATTTTCAGGAGCCTCAATAATTTCTGAGGTACTTTTGTCTTTTTAGTTTTCTTTTGGCAGGCATAATGATGGCTTCTGAGTTGAGCACTGGATTAAGATGTTTTCCTATTCAATCTTCACATAACTGATGGCTTAAATAAATACTATTATCCTTATTCTTCTGAGGCTCAGAGAGGGTGAGGAAACTGATGAGAAGCCATAGATCTAAAGCACGGCTAGCTAAACCTCTGAACCCTTACCTGACCTCAAAGACCGTGTCCTTTAACTATACCAAACTACCTCATGACCAACATGCTGCTACCGAATGAAAACAAGTAATACTCATTCTTGCCAATCTATAAAACACATATAAACTAACTTTTCAATACTGTTTTGAGTCCCTAAAAGAGAAAAAAAAATCCCTCAATAATGGTAAATTATACCAACACTCATTCATAGCATTACATATTTGCATGACTCATTTAAAAAAGGCATGTCAATTTGCATAGTTCAGAATGTTCACAGCCCTTCCATCACGATAAAGACATCCATAGACTTCCATTTATTAATCCTATTTCTACAATTTAGTCCAAAGAAATTATCCACCAGAAATATACATATTTACTGACAAAAATCCATATACTACCCATAAAAATTCATAGGCATGGATCAGTGTTAGAACCCCTGTTAGTACAAGCAAGGCTCTAGATTCCATTTCCAGCACTACAAGAAAAAACAAAATCTTTCACAGACAGTCAAAATACACAACATGTAAGGGTAAAATAAAGCAGAGTAAAGTCATGCAAACTATAGTCATAAAGGCTTTAAGGAAAAACAGGATTTATGCCTTAAATGGAAACTGTAAAACATGTAGTTATAACTGTAAAAGGCATATACATACAGAGTAAGCAAAAATAAAATGTTTTTGATATTTATGGTGATATGAGTAATTTTAGTTCAATTATTTTTAATATTTCCACTCCTTAACTGTCAAAAGTTGGTGTTAAAAAACTGTAAATTAATGCTATCATTTATGTTAAGTTTCTGAACCTACAAATAGAAGTCATAATAGGTCTAGTTCCTAAAGAGATAAAATGCTTAAAATAAAATGCACATTTATAACAAGAAAACTGTTACTTAAATTAGCAGTAGCTGTGCCCTAATCACGGGTAAAATCACTGAACAGTATTTTCTGAGTACACCATGCCAGGTACAGTTCTACACACTAGGGCTATCCCAATGAACAAAACAGACAAAAAGTTCTTCCTTTGTGGAGCTTAATTCCATCCCAGCAGCACAGACATATGCAGGGTACAGTAAACGGCATCTAAGAACAGCAAGTGCTAAGGAGAAAAGTATAGCTAGGAAGGGACACAGAACATGTACACAAAGGATGTTATTTGGATCGTACAGCAACAGGTCTAAATGTGATCTACCTGATCAATGACTAAAAGAGGGGAAGAAATAAACGATGTGACATTGGTGAAACAACATTTCAGGCAGGGGGAAGACCAAGGGCAAGAGCCCTGACACAGAGGCTGCCAAGGTGGATGACGCACCAAACCTGAGAACTGTAATGAACTGGACAGCCCTGACCTAGTGGCTCCACAGACCACAGACCCACTTCTCACAACTGTGCTCCGGCCTTAACTGCCCCAACTGGGTTCAGCACACAGCTGCTTTTGATGAAATACCCTTTTATTTAATGTGTTTCCTTAAGCAGTTCCTTTTAGTCTAGAAACCCAAAGGGGCCAGCCCCTCCCGTGGTTCATGCTTATACAAAACCTTCAGTGAACTTATAAAACTAAGAAGCACGAAGCCATCCCTAGCTTGATTGGAAAACAACAGACAGGTATAAGGAAAAGACGAATTAAGTTTTCAGGAACGTCACCAGAGGTTAGAGAAAGGAATGCAAGAAGACAGGAGCACATCCTATGCTAAAGTAGAGACAAGACTCTCGAATTGGGGAAATGGCAAAGAAATTTCCAGTAGTGGGAATGCGCAAATATCTAAAATAAAAGAATCTTAAGATGTTAGCTAAGCTGAGGTACAACCTTTGCTACTAATTCCAATTTTCTAACAGAACTCTTCTATAAATAGCTGCTTTGGGAAGCATACTTAGAGAAAGCATGTAGAGTATAGAAGAGACAGACTCAAAAAACAAGTGAGTGGGATCTAAAACAGAGCAGAAGCAAAGGAAAAGTAAGAGGGACCCATTACACCTGCAACTGTGGAACTATCAGGGGAGGAAGTCGTGTCCCACCACTTACACACTGACTTTAAAGGGACAAAAGGTGAAGGTGCACTTGACACACCCAGCTAGATCAGCAGAACACAACAGGCAAGGTACTTGAATGAGAGGTTAAAAGCAGGGTGATCATCACTGACATCATCAAAAACAGCTAATACTTCAGGTCAGAGTGACCCTTCTCTAACCCTGTAAGTATGTTAAAAAAGTGGAGAACAAAGGACACAGAGAAATTACAGCAAGACTGGTCACATAGAAAAAGGGCCAAAGCCAGAAAGAAGGGTAGCCTGCTCGAGAAGTGTGGCAACTGGCCTATCTGGAACACAGAGTACCAACTGGCAGGCAAGACCACAGTAAGATTAGTCAGGTAAGATGAGACTAAATGGAGGAAAGTTCTGAAACCTAGGATAAGAAATCTGAACTTTATTTCACAAGCACTGGTGGGAAGGGAAACTGCTTTCTTCTGTTTTGGTGGTTTATTTATTTAGCATAGTAAAATATTGTGGCAATATAGACTGGTCCCTTTCCCTGCATTAGGACTAGCCTACTGACTTCCCACTATTCAGATCATATTACAGACTCTCAATTACACGACTTCTATGAAGATAAGACCTCTATTTGTTTCTCCAACACCTGCCAACTGTTCTTAAAAGTTCTACAGCTCTGCATCGCTTATTCCTTCTGTAACACTTATTGAGAGTCTATCCTGGGACATATCCAAATGAGGGATTTAAATATGACTCAAAAGTCTCCCTAGCTCACTTGCCTAGCATGCACAAGGCCTAGGTATGATCCCCAGCACAGCAAAAAAATAAAAGTTAAGTAAATTGGAAAAATAAGCATGACTCAGTCCAAAGTCTCAAGAAATTCAGTAAGGTATAAGCAGAAGCCAAGAAAAGGGACCAGTACAAAACTAAGTGCTAGAGAAGAGGAATCTTACAGTGTCACAAAAACAAAGGACACATACAGCAGTCAGTGGAAGGAAGAACAGAAAACCCCTAGCAGAAAGCTTTTTCCTGAGCTAAATTTTGAAGGAAAATAACACAGAGAAGTGGTTGAGACTGCACAGATCACAATTAGACTCCCAAACAAAGCCTATTACAATCAACTACAAGTTAATCGCACATGGCTGGATAAATACAAAAAGAAAGCAAAGACCAAATCTAACCCGGAGAAGCTAGGACAGTAAGGTACACACCACTGTATCATCTTATACTTTTAACACTGCACATTCCAATCTCCTTTCCCCAACAAGAATATAAGCTCCTTAAGACAGCTTACATATTGTTAAATGTTACACATACAGTCTCCCACAGCATGTGGCACAGAAATACAACATACTACACAATTCCTTCTTAGTGATTAAGTGACTCTTGCCTGTAAGTTAAAAAAAGAGTCAACTGTTTAAGGAAGAATGAAGTGGGAAAAGTTAGCAAAACAGTGGTAGAAAACGATTAAAAGGAAATACAAAGGAACTTTCTGGAGAGATGAAGATGGATATTTGTAAGATAGGAATGCAATACAAATGTGTCTACTTGTTTGAAAAAAGGGTAACTAAGAATTACACATTTCGATGAATATAAGTTTTAACTAAAAATCTATAATTTAAACAAAAGAAGAAGGGAACAAATAAATATAGACAAAACAATATGGGTAAATTTAATGAGAGATTAGCTTTATGTTAAATGCATATATGTAAAACTTTCCATAGTAAAGGAGTATGTGTGTGTGTGATTTAATAGGGTGATAAAAACAACATGAACAGAATTTTAAAGTAACAGAATGTTATCCACTCTAATATTTAGATTAATGCTGCAATATAACTCCTGAAGTGGTTTTACTAGTGCTGTTACCTATCCAATTCCAAAAGAATATATATTCTAAGAAAAACCTACTATTCACAAGATGGACAAAATAAGGACTAGCAACCACTTATCCCTTAGTTCAGCACAAGACCTTAAAATAATTAGTTCTGTTACCAAACAACTTCCAAAAGCCAGTAAAATAGAAGGTCAGAAATTTCTAACCTCCAAACTGTGAAACCAAAGGTGAGGACTGAAAGATAAACATAACATCATGGAAGCACACAGTATCTAATCTAAGTATTAGATACATATATCACTAAGAATGATACATATGTGCCACTCATATGTATATATCATTCTTAGTGATTTTTGTAAGTTCAATCATTTTATCACAGGAATTCATGTCTCACAATTATCTGTGCATAATCTGCATTCTCAGCCCTCAAAATATTTAATGCTAAAACAAAGATTTTGCTACTTATTCCAACATGAAAGATTAGCAACTATTTTGTTCACTAAATTACCTGTTGCATAATTCTCTCTCCAGGAAGTTCACAAAGTTTCTCAATAGGACTTTTGGAATGGTAGATGTATATATCATTCTTAGTGATTTTTGTAAGTTCAATCATTTTATCACAGGAATTCATGTCTCACAATTATCTGTGCATAATCTGCATTCTCAGCCCTCAAAATATTTAATGCTAAAACAAAGATTTTGCTACTTATTCCAACATGAACGATTAGCAACTATTTTGTTCACTAAATTACCTGTTGCATAATTCTATCTCCAGGAAGTTCACAAAGTTTCTCAACAGGACTTTTGGAATGGTAGATGAACAGTTTCAATTATTGAAGAAGGTGAATTATATTATGTCACCTCTATTGCTACTATTTCCCATTCAATTATGTCTAAAACTCCTTGTACTCAATAATCTACAGTATCATAAATAATGAGTAGAGCTGTTGGCTTGAACCGTAACTGGACAGGGACATGAAGAGATTTCTAGGGTGCTGAATATGCTGCTTCTTGACCTGGGCACTGATTACACAGGTGTGTTCTGCTTTTCAAGGTCTTACAAGCCCGGCATTTATGCGTATGTTGTTTTCTGTATGAATGTAATGTCCTAGTAAAGAGAACTGTTTTTAAATTGTCAGAGCTGTTAACAGTCAAGTTCCCCCCTAACCTTCTCCCCCCCCCATTAAAATGCCTGTTTTATGCACTGAAATGCTTCTCTGCAAAAAAAAAAAAAAAAAAAAAAAAAAAGGAAAAAACCGAAAAGAACAAAATAATTCAAGATAAAGCATGTAATATTTTCTATCGGCAGATTCTCAAATAACTGATAACTGCTAGTTACAAAAGGGGAGTTCAAAAAGAACACAATCAAACAGAAAAAAAATACTTTAATTTAATCTTTTCCTCCCCCTTCCAAAAGAAATTTTTTTCATAGGCGAACCCTTAGTGTATGACAGTGATGCAGAACATTATTTTGCAAAGCTGATTTAGGAAGAAAAAGTATAATGTTGCAGGCAACAGGCAAGTCAAAGCAGACAGAAAGACAGAAAATACTTTATGGGAAGGGTAATAGGAACCGAGTAATAGGAACCCCGTGCTAGTATTTCGGGCCAAATTCTAAACAGTTCAGGCAAATCAAAAGCAGGAGACAACGGTACCTGCCCAGAGGGTTGATGAAATAAAATGTATGGAAGCATTGTTCTAAGACGGAATATTAAATATTCAAAGACGAGCAAGAACGCTTAAGAAGTAACCTTTTCTCATTCACTCGCTGAAATCAAATAAATGCACACGACAAGAAATAAAATTGTACCTGTAACCCTACTACCAGAACCCAACTCCCTTTTCTCATGTCCCAAAAGTTCAAAGTCAACGTTAACGTTCTCTCCAGGCAGGAGGGACAAGTGACAAGTGATCCTCACCTAAAACACACTTTCACCTTTCACCTATAAAGCCCGGCCGGGGAGGAAACTTTGTCCTCCACACCGCGGAGCCAATTCAGCCTTTCCAAACGAAATGTCAGGACGTTCGCTGACCAGCTCCGGAGAGGAAGGCACCACTTTGGAAGAAAGTCGTGCCAAGTGGACCCAGAACACCCACCCACCCACCCCACCCCGGGGACGCCCTGGCGACTGTGCGCCGCCACTACCCCGGAGTCCAGCCCCAGCTGGTCCCAGGGACTTAGCCAAGAGCGTCCAGCCTGGCGAGAAAAATGCCCACCCTGAGCCCGAACGCATCCCGAGGGGCTCTCGGTGGAGATGAGATGGCAAAAGCAGAACGCACCCAGAAAAGTTGGCACACAGCAGGGAGGTGGAGAGGGGACGCGGCGCACCCTCCTCCCTCCCACGGGCCGGGGACAGCGCGGGCGCCACCCGGCCGGGGACCTCGGAGCTCGGCCACCGCCGGCCTCGCTCCGCGGGCACCCGCGCAGCTCGGGCCCCGGGAGGAAAGGGCAAGGCGCGCGCCCGGCGCACCCGCTCGGGGCCGGGAAGGCGGCGCGGCCGCGAGCCTCACCCGTGCAGGCCGAGGGCGCGGCGCCGCTTGTGGAGCAGGCAGAGCAGCAGGAACGCGGCCCCCGCCAGCGAGGAGTTCCGCGCCGTCAAGTACTTGCTGAAGGCCGCCATGGCACCGGCAGGGCGAGCGAGCCAGCCGCGGGGTAGGGGACGCGCCGGCGACTGCCTCGGTGCAGGAAGCGCGGGGCAAACTGGGAGGCGAGCTCGGCGCCGAGCGAGGGCGGGGCCGGCCGCGCGGGAACGCCCCCTGGCGCGCGCCGCCGCGCCGAGCCCCCCGCGGACTTCGGCTGCTCGGGCAGGCGGGCGCGCGCGCGGGCGGGAAGGTTCCCCCGGCGCGCACACACACGCACACCGCGGGGACGCTGTGCGCACGCGCGGACCCCCGCGGACTCGCCGGAAACTGCCGGCAGCCGCACCGGGTGCTCGGCTCAGGTCCCGCGCTGCCCCCGCTTCGGCCTTGTGAGCTCCGCGTGCACACACCCTGGCTTTCACAAGACCTGGAAGAGCGAGCCAGGCCTGCGCCGCGGACTCAGTGAGCCCGGCCCCTCCGCCATCCCCTGGATGAGTCGGTGCCACCCTCTTAAAGAAGCCGGGGAAGGAGGAAACGGCCCCATCACCGAGCCCTAGCCAGGCTGGAGGCACGGGCATCGTCTGCATCTTAAAGAATGAAGGCAGACTTGGGAAGAAAGACTACCGACCAGATACCTTATTCCAAGTCGTCGTGGATTCTTATCTCTGGAGTTCTGTAAATATCGGTTTAGGAGAACCGGCCCATCAGTCAGTTTTTAAATAAGAATCTGTAGTAGGAAAAAGCTCAGAGTGCATGGCAAAAAGTAGTCTTACGGGGAATGAATACACAAACACACACACACACACAGTAGATATGTGTCAGGAATGGCGATTTAAAAAAACGATGTATTTCTTTATGTTAGGTTTGGTCAAAGAAAGTTTGAGAGACACTGTTCTTTGCAAAGGGACATTCAGGAATAACAATCGTGTGTTGTCTTGATGCTGGCCTTACTCCCAGAAGCAAAAGGGCTTTACAGATTACAGCATTCTTCTCCTGTCCCTCCCCTGTCATGAAGGAATTGTTATCCCGAGCATTTAGTCTAGCCCATGCACAATAACTTAATGAATGGCTGTTTCAGTCGAGGCAACTGTAGACAAGCAAGTGTCCCTCGGAAAGGAAGCGAATAAAACCTCTCACAATACTTATATACAAGTTGCCTACGCGTTAAAGTAACCAATGAAAACAGAGTGGTGCCCTAGGTGTTTTCTCTGTGAATGGGTGGTTGTTTAAAAGGTTATGAGAATGGCAAAGACCAAACACAGCAGCGTGTGCCGTGCACAGGTGCTCAATCAGTCAAAAGTCTAAATTACGAAAAAGTAGAACCTCCATCAAATTCTCCATATGCCATTCGTGTGTTTCCCATTACCCTGGGAGTCATTTAGGTAATTAGGTATGCCTGGCACAGAGAATTCAAGTATGGACAATCAATCCCTTATTCTCCAGAGACTGGTACAGAAGAAAAACAGGAAGAAAAATATGGATGAGTTGTGTCGTGTTAGAGAAATGAATTAGGTGCTATGAGAATATCAATAAGAAAGTTCAGAATATTTCTAAAGCTTCTAGTTAAGTCTTGACAAATATGATTTCAAAACTATACCCTAAGGTCAAAGGAGTCTACTTGCAAATGGGAGGGGGTCTTATTGAATCGCAGTATAGTGTAAAAGTGTTGGGAACCTGAGGAGAAAATGAGTTTGTAATAATAAAAGAAGTGTTTCTGAAACTGAAATGAAGAAATAGATTTCAGATATTCGGGGGGAAATGGTAAGAATAATCCACAGACAAGATATTCTGCAAAATACCCTTGCCAAAAAGCATAAAAGATTCTAAGGGGCAGAAGAAGGGAGGGAGGGAGGGAAGGAAGGAGGGAGGGAGGGGAATTATAAAGCTGCATTGTTTTCTAGTTGTTGATATGCCCATCTGATAAAAACCACTCAGGGTTAGTCCAACAAAGTTAGCTTTACCAAGCTGATGCAGAAAGGGATACCACACAGCAGAAGGATGGATTTGTGGTCCTGATCCCAAAAAGGATGAGGAAATTTCTACACTCAGAGAAGTATAAAATCTAAATGAAGTAGTGCTTGGGAGACTCAAAGCAAATCAGATCTACTTCCAGTATTAACCTGAGCTGCAAAGTAGACTTCAGGTTCTATTCCTTTGGAAAATACAAAGTTTAAATCAGTGCAGAGTATCGTCTATAAACTCCTTGTCTCTGAAATTTGCCCTGCCTTAGTTTGGGTTTCAGTAGCTTTGATGAAACACTTGACCAAAAAGCAAGTTGAGGAGGAAAGGGCTTATTTGATTATCCATCCATCGTCCATCTGCACTAGTCCTTCACGGAAGAAAGTCAGGACTGGAAGTCTAACAGCAGTAACCTGGAGGGGTGCTGCTTACTGGCTTGTTCTTCGTGGCTTGTTCAGGCTGCTTTCTTATAGAACCCAGGTCACCAGACAGGGCTTGGTGCACTCACAATGGGCTGGGCCATCCCGAATCAACCACTAATTAAGAAAATGCTTTACAGGACTGCCCCTTTGTTTCTTATGGAGGTGTTTTGATAATTAAGGTTCCAGCCTCTCAGATGACTTTAGCTTGTATCAAACTGACCTAAGACTATCCAGCACAAGGCTTTTTCTCTAAGTCAGTCTCAGGTAGCTCTTAGCGCTTTCCCCCTCTTAGTGATACAATAGGATTTTAGAGGGAGAAAAATTCTTTAGCACCATATTATTTATTTACGATTTTTTTCAGATTCACATTTTATCATACCAAATAATTATACAAAAGAGAAGATGGGATTACATTAAGCAATCTCCAGAGACCTAGCCTTTGCAGAATTTGAGCTACCGAGAAGTGGGAGGGGGGAACATATGGAGCTGGAAAATCAAGAAAGTGTCCTGAAAAATATGTGGCAGCCAACTCTCATGCTTGTTCTCCTGGGCTGCGCCTCGTGGTATCCTTGCCTTTGTGTCTTTCCTTTACTTCAGACTAACCTGATGGTATATGACTCTTGTCTGAGATCCCAGCAAGTGTCATGACTTCTGCCTTGATCGCCAGTAACAAAATTACAGTTATGAAGTAACAATGAAATAATTCTATGGTTGGGGGTCGACACAACATGAGGAACTGTGGATTAAAGGGTTACAACATTAGGACAGTTGAAACCACTGTTACAGAGGGAGCCAACTACCATGGAGAACTTTCTGGAAGCCCCAGAGAAGCCAGCACCAGCCTTACAGTCACTTGAGACACAGACTTTTCTCTGCAGTCAAACCTCCAGAAAACTACAATCTCATGAATGATCACATCATGCAAATCAACTAAGATGTCCCTAAACTCCTGATTCACAGAAGCTGTGGAATATGATACATGTTTCCTGTGTTAAGACACTAAATTTGGAGAGTGATCTTTTTACAACCAATTGATTTGGGTCAACCTTAAAAAAAAAAAAACTGGGACATTTAGAATAAATAATGGGATCAAAGTCACAGAAACAAAAATAAAGCAGATTGGGGAAGACAGCGAAGGCAGAGGTTGAAGGAGGGTTGTGAAATGAAAAGGTTGAGATGTTTAGTATAAAGTTGTAGAAGGCATAATGCCAAGTTAACAAGGTGTGATTTATTATGCATGCAAGGATAAATATTATGAACATCATGTGGAAGTGAAGGGGGAGAGAGGGAGTTCTTTGGCTTTGGGTCAGGGTAGAGAACATGCTTGTGGAGCATGAAGGGTATACTGAAGGAGGAAATGCCAAGCTGAGAGACAAGTTTACACACTTGTGTAAAATATCTAGGTAAAGGGAAATGAGAACTGAGTCGAGGCAGCATTGTGCAAATAGAAAGAGACGGATTCCGTGGCTTTAATTCGGATATGGAGTGGGTGATATTGTAAGTAGGAAGAAAGCGTTTTAACTGACTGTGATATCTCTGGTTGAGAGGATAATGTTCCGTGTCAAACGCACAGAATCAGAGCACACTTGTCATGAAGGACAATGAGATGCAAATGAGCAAACCCCTTACTGTCTCATCACCAGGATAAACTCCAGGATCCTCAACACCCACAGGAAGCCAGTAGCAAGAGAAGGTCTGCCTACCTTTCCAGATCTCCCACCCCAGCAGGAAGTACATGGACACTCCAGTCACTTCCTCCCGGGAACATACTCTTCTTTCCTCCTTAGATACCAGATACTTTCTACCCTGATAGCCCTGTTTCCAACTCAGCTCATCTTAAGATGAAGCTCTCTTTTCCAGCCCTCTGGGAGGACCCTTTGAGTCATCTCAAACTTAAAGTTTTGACAAAATGTCATGAAGTCCTCCAGCAGTGAAGGCAGTCATGCCTAGATTGGGCCTGTTCTCCAAATAGGAGAAAGGGAAGAAGAAAGTGTTCAGTTGATAATCTCAAGACATTATCTTGTGAGTCATGCATCAAGAACACACCTAAGAGTAAATAAAGCAGCCTTGCCCTCTTGTGATTAACAATTCGAACTAGATGATAATCAAAAGGGAAATGTAATAAAAGCTGTGCTGGGTATATAATCAAAATTACATGGGAATCTGCAGGAAGGAGAGACTAATGCAGGCTAGGGGCCTTGTAAGGAAACAAGTTCATGTTGCCAGACATTTCCTGCAATCATGTTCATTCCACATCCCCATGCTTGCACTTGCTTGTTCTGTTCCTTTCGTTTGTGAACTCCGTCAGGTACAGAGCAAATTGTAGTCTTCATGTTCTGTCCAGCAGCTCAATGCCCAGCCATCCATCTGTGTGATCCAAACAAACACTCCTCATAGGTAGACAATGCTCAGCTTGACTGGCTGTTCAGTTCAATATCACCATCCTCCTTTGAGGGCCCAAATTGCTACCGTGAACTCTCCTGTGATTGGATTCTTCCCTGAACTATGGCAGGTCTCCTTTCTAGGAACAGAACCCTCCTCAGGCTGAAATCCTGCTCTACTGTCTTCACAAAGCACAGGCTCCCACTATCTGATTCCCACAATCTCTACCACTACTCCCAGAATGGAAAACTGCATAACTGAACACAGAGTCTCATATAGTCTAGGCTGGCTTTAACTCACTGTAACTGGGGATAGCCTTGAACCTCTGATCCTGGGATTACAGGCTTGTACCACCATGTTCAATGTATGTAATGCTGAGGATCAGATGGGGGCTTTCTGAATGTTAGGTAAGCGCTGAGCTCCATCCCCAGCCTAGACAAAATAAATAATAATACAAGGTAGTTTTAAAGTAAAGTCTATACAAAGTCCAACGGACTCTTTATTATTTTCACTTTTATAATTTGTTAAAAATATAAAACCATAGTTTCCCCAATAAAATTACATGTTATAGATAAGAAACATATAAAGTGTCTTACAATGAAATATGTATATACATATTTCATTATGTATATTATACATTAGCTCATACTGAACAATCTGCTTTATCTAGGTTATAAAATGTGGTGAAGACCTATTAGTGGCTAATGGCTCAAGGGGGAAAAAACAGAACTGCACAGCAGCTGAAGAGGACAAGGAGCATCTGGGATGAGTATGGTGGAAGCTCAGGGTCTTGTTACCTTTTGAGTCAGGAAGAAAGTCTTCCATCCATCTCAATTTGTCCTAGGCTTAAGTTCCTTGCACCTGGTACTTTTCTGTCATACACAGAACCTGAACATGTCAGGCTGGCATCTAAAATCCTTCAGCTACTTTCCATCAAGTTAGGAATAAAACATGGGCCTGAAAAGTGGGTAAAGTGCTTGCTGAACAAGTATGAGAGCCTGAGTTTGAATCCCCAGACCCATGTAAAGCAGGACACAGTAGCATGCCTGTAATCTGCTACTACAGGTTAGGAGGCAGAGACAGGAGAATATCCAGAAGGCCCAAGTTTGTCCTCTGTGTACATGCCATGACAAGCAAATGCTCACACACATGGACACACATAAAGGTTTTAAAAAGGAAGAAGAAATACAGTTGTGGCCATGAACAGGCTGTGTTACAATAAAATTTGATTACAACAAACACTTGAATTCAATGTGGTTATCATGTATGATAAAATACGGTTTTTCAGCCGCTGCTCTTTTAAGTTGATTGGAAAATGCAAAATGTAAAAGTTAGATGTGGTACAGTACTCAGGAGGATCAAGAGTTCAAGACCATCCTCAGCTATATAACACTAACAAGTTCAAAGCCATCCTCAGCTACATATATAGCTAGTTCAACCCGGGATATGGGACCATTTTTCACAAAGAGGAGACAGGGGAAGGAGGGAGGAGGAAAGAGGGAGGAGTAAGGGAGAACTCTAAAGTGAGTCTTAGCTGGCAGGAGCTGGGGCCAGATTTGGCTGAACAGCAGTAATTTGCTGTCAGGAACAAGTATTGACCTAGATGTCTTTTGTTTCCACCCGAGCTACCTGTTACTTTTATGAACTGTATAATTTTGGGCAAGATATACCTTTGTATTGTTTCCTCATCAGTAAAACATTACCTACATCAAAGAGTTATTAGGATTAAGTGCTTTAGTTTGTATGACAGTTGAGCAGTGATTAGCACATAGCAAAACCTATAAATAATAGCAATTGTTGCTAATGCTTTGATAATATTTTGCCCCAGGATAGACACTCAATGTATTTCTACATAATGTATTAGAAAGTATTGAGAGGAATTGTCCAATAAGCAATTGCTTAAAAGAACACACACACACTATAAGGCATAAAATATGACATGGTTGAAGAAGAGGCTTAGTGGTTAAAAGCACTTGCTGTTCTTACAAAGGGCCAAGATTCAGTTCCCAGAATCAACTGTAACACCAATGCTAGGGAGATCCGGTGCCCTCTTCTGGCCTTGGTCAGTATTGCACACATGTGGTGCACATACAAACATGAGTAGAATACTCATTCATACGCCTAAAAATAAGTAGTCAAATAAGAATACATTTAGAGTCAGGGAAAATAATCTTTATGGCAACCTGATTTTATATTAGTTCTTAAAATACCAGTTTCTTCCTTTTCCTAACATTGTTTGCCAATGTTATCCTGGATTTCCTGTCTTTTCCAGCCCAGTGATGTCACCTGACCAGACTTCTTACCACTGCATCTCAGTGGATACTCTCTGTTCCTAACAGACTTCCTAACAGTGCTCTGAAAAGGCCATACTCACAACTCTCAGGCCTCTACTGTCTAAATCTTACTATTGGATAAGGGTGAGATTCTCAAAGCACAAATCAGATCACATATTTTCTACTTAAAACTTTTTATGGTTTTCCATGCTACTAGACAAGTCCAACTCCTTGCCATGGCTACAAGAGCTTTTCTGGTCCAAGCCAGGCAACCCTCGATGGCTATCCTTATTGGTTTGCATTAGCCTCCTACTTGTTCAAATGCATTATATCTGCTCGTGTTTTAAGGATGGAATCGGTTAGAATATCTGTAAAGTGTTTAAAAGAGAGCTTAACACATGGTAAATGTTCCCTAATTTTGGTAATTTGAAAATGAGGTAAAATAAAATATATGTACATTTACAGATAGATAGATATAGATTTATATATATATATACTTTCTTGATTTTTGTTTGTCTGGGGATTACTGACTAATATAAATCCTTTATATAAAACATTTGCTAACCTCTGCTCTAGAAAAGCAATTTTCTAGACAAAATTATCTAAAATAATAAAAGGTCTGTGAAAAGTAGTAGGATACAAAATTAATGTGCAAAAAAGCTATATTTATATATATACAAATAACAAGTAAAACTATAACAGATGATAAAGCCCCGTTTTTTTTTTAAATTGACAACAAATGTTCAAAATCTAGCTGAAGAAAATTATAAAATATTCCGTGTGGTGATTTGAAAGAAAATGGCCCCATAGGCCCATAGGGAGTGGCACTATTGGGTGTGGCCTTGTCAGGGTAGGCGTGGCCTTGTTGGAGGATGTATGTTACTAGGGGGTAGGCTTTGAGGTTTTCGATGCTTAAGCCAGGCCCAGTGTGGAAGTCTCTTTCTGCTGCCTACAGATCCAGATGTAGACCTCTCAGCTACCGGTCCAGCACCATGTCTGCCTATGCCACCATGTGGCACCATGTTGATAATAGCCTAAACCTCTGAAACGTGTTTTCCTTTATAAGAGTTGCTATGGTCATATGGTCACAGCAATAGAAACCCGAGGACATGCCTGAGAAACACAAAAGGAGACTCAACAAACAGAAGGCCGTTCTTGTCCCTAGCTAGGATGCTTCATTATCACCCACATCTCAGCTCTCCCACGGTTGATTTACAAAGCTAAAGCATTTTTAGAAGAACTCCAGTGAGCTGCTGGATATGGTGGCACATACCCAGAATCTTAGATTTTGATAATTTCCAAGCAGGAAGGTCATAAGTTCAAAGTTATCCCTTCACTCTCTAGTGAGTCTGAGACCAGACTGGGCTACCTGAGACCCTGACTCATCCATACCCAACCCCTGTGTGCGCACACACACACACACACACACACACACACACACACACACACACACACACTTCAACGAGCCTTTTTTATATAGGTTAAAAAAAAAAGTCAATCTTAAAGTCCATATAGGAAAAGAGCATTCCAGAATACTCACAAAGGAAGGATCTAGTTCTATCACAGAACAAAACACAGTGAAAAGCCTTGTACCTGGTATAGAATACACAGCCCAATGGACTAGAATAGAAAGACTAGAAGTCAAGTAAAATTCATATAAAAATTTCGTGTATATAAAGAGAGTATGTATATCTTATAATGGTAGCAAAGATAATTGCTCATTTGTTGTCTGTTTATTGTGTTGAGGCAGCTGGGTAACCATTTGAAAAGAAAAAGAAAAAAATCAATTATTTACTACCCACGTGATAAACTCCATACAAACCTAAAATTTAAAAGTAAAAATAAAACTATATGAGATCTGCAAGAATACATGAGTGAATTACTCTATGACCCAGATGCCAGAAAATACTTTCAAACCTTGGCTAAAAACTCAAGCCAGCCATGATAGCATGTGCCTGTAATCTTAGCACTCAGGAGACAAGAAGAACTCCACAAGTTTAAGGCCAGCCTGATCTCTAGAGCTGGTTCCAGGCCAACCCATGTTATACAGCAAGATCCTGCCTGAAAAACACACAATAACAAAATAAAACTTACATGCAACAAAAACCCAATAAATATAATAATTATGTTATATTTTGTCAAAAATTATCTTAGGCAAAGCCATGTAGTAAATGACTAACTGGAAGGAAATATTTCCAACATACATTGCAGATAAAAAGCTAACACCCCTAATTTTAACAGAACTTTAACAAGTAAAAAAGACAAAAATTTCTACAGAAAAATGGTCAAATGACAAGAACAATTTACAAAAAAAAAAAAAGGATATTAAAATGGTCTTTATACGTGTTGAAATATATTCAGCCTCACTCGTGAAAAAGAATTGTAAACTATGTAGTAAAATATGTAAAAATAAAGTCAACTTTACTGCGGTTCATCTTGGACCCACAACATTGGTGAAAATTCTAAAGCTTACTATAAACATCACTCTCAAACATTGTTGGTATGGGTGGAGAAAAAAAAAAAAGGAAAGTGGACAATAGATATTCAAATACAACTCAAGTTAGCTTTACTACTGAAGGGGCAGATGGCTAGCTCATGCCCCTGAATGCTTCACAGGCTCCGGGCTAGAAAACATAATGGGAATTTATTTGTGGAAAAAATACCAGAACTTGGACGAGGAACCCGTTTTTCAAAAGAGCAGCAGATGCTGCACTTGTCAAAACTGTCATTGTCATCAACAACAAAGAATGGAAATGTCTCAGATTAAGGCTAAAGAGAGGTGACAGTTAAAAGTAATAGTTGACTCTAAATTGGAGCTTGATTTGAAATGAGCATGGGGACATTAATGAGTCGATAACTAAGAAAACTGAAATACTGCTGTTAGATCAGAGTATTATATCAATATTAAATTTACTAAAATTGATAATTTCTTTCATTGCATTAGAGAATATTCATATTCTAATTACAAATACAATAAACTGTTCAGGTATATAGGGACCATAATTTTTGTTTCCAAGACAGGGTTTTTCTGTGTAGCCCTGGCTGTCATGGAACTTGCTGTAGACCAGGCTGGCCTTGAACTCACAGAGATGTGCCTGCCTCTGCTTCCCAAGTGCTGGGATTAAAGGTATGGGTCACCACCACCTGGCAAAAGGGCCATAATTTAAAGAGTAAGGGGCTTCAGGGAAGACAAGCACATTTGAATAAAAAGAAAGCATGTATCACAAATGACAGAGCAATACTATCATTTAACCAAGAATATATGTTTTATGCCATTTTAGTTTTTGCAACTTTCAGTAGATTATAAAAAATTTCAAAATAGAAAGATATTGTTAAAAAACAATAAGAGAAATTTAAGGAGTTATCGAAGAATGTCCCTAGCAACTATATTAGTTAGAGTTCTCTAGGAGAACAGAACCCACTGAAATAAATAAATATATATATGAATTTATTAAACTGATTCATACATATGAGCTGGGAAGTCCAAAAACAGTGTTGTATACACCAGAGAGGCTTAGAATCCAGTTCAAGAGGCTGGATGCTTCAACACCTGGCACAGAATGAAGCCCTGTAGTATATCCAAGGTCATCAATCACACTGACAGCTTAAGGAACCGGGTTCCAATGTCAGCGAATGATAGCAGCTGCAGTGGCAGCAATGGGGTAGATACACTTACCAGCAAAGAACAAAAGCAGGCAATTTCTATTTCTGTTGTCCTTGGTTACCACCTGCAGATGGAAGGTAAGTCCCTACTGCTGATGCACTTCAGAAATAGGACTCAGAGGCTCCTGAGCTGGACCTGGCCTGAACCCCCTCTCTGAGGACTAGCTTTCATGGTATCAAGAGGAGCCATGAAGGTGTCCAAAGGAGGGAGGCAACCAATAGTCCTATCTGTAGCTGGGTTGGTCTATGATGCCTATGAACCACATTAATGACAACCATGACACATTAATCCTAGAGGTGAGGTACACACACCTTGGTGGTAACCAGTCACTCCTAATTGGACTTAAGACCTGACCAACAAGAGGGATACCATGCCTGGTACTGTAAACATAGCTAACTACTTATTTACCAATAGTGAGATCATGGTTATTGGGGGGAAATCTACAATCACTAAGTTAGTAAACCAGCATAATCCCTAACAACAACCTATAAGCATTTGTCCTTATATCCACAAATAAGTATAATATATGCATATAATAACAATTGATGAAAAAAAGAGGCCTTGGAAGAGGAGGGATATATGCAATAGTTTGGAGGGAGGAAAGGAAATGGAAAGATGCTGTGATTAAAATACAATCTCAAAAATAAACAAACAAAAAGCAAGCTATTAGGAAGGAAGGAAGGAAGGAGGAAGGGAGGAAGGGAAGGAGGGAGGGAGGGAGGCAGGCAGGCAGCAAAAGTGGCATTGCTTTCCTTCAGACCTCTTTGGACCTGTATTGCCCATGGGAAGTGCTGTATACTCTGAGGATGGACCTTCCACCTCAGTGAGTCCTTCCAAGAAAACCATCACAGACTCATCCAGAGATGTTCCTCTCGATTAATCCCAGGACCCATCAAATTAGCAACCAAGATTAGCCATCATAGCAGTCTCATTCAAAACAGCCTAAAATGAGAAATATCCCCAGTGCCCGTTATTATGAGAGTAGATACTTTGTGGTACGTCTATACAGTTAAAGGCAATTTTGTGACTCTGAAGTGCAAGACCTCACAAAATCAGTGCGTGATGGAAGTCAGAAAGTGTTTCTTTGGGAGAGGAGTAAAATCCTCTGTAAAGTGGCATGACAGAACTTTCTGGAGTGATGCAAATGTTTTATAATATGTTTGTGTGGGCAGGATTCTTAAAAATGCCAAAAGTACTCACGATCTATGTTTTTATGGTATGTAAACTTTAATTCTACCTAGGTAATGAATGAGCTAGCAAGCTGACTATTCTTTCCCCCATGTCATTCTTTGTGCTTATAATTCAAAGTAAATGTCTGTCTGTCAAGATGTTGGGGATTGAAGCTAAGGCCACAATGTTAGACAAGTGGTCTACCAGGAAACGGTTTCTCCAGCTCACTAATCATGTTTTTGAAAAGGAAAAAGCTTAGAGTAAACCAAAATAGATATGCTAAGACCATTTACTGATATGTTCAAGCTTTGTGAAACACCTGGAGTACTTAAAACTATGGAAGAGAAATAATTATCTTAAGAAAACATGAGAAGAAAAGCAATCTCTCTCAAACGTCCTTCAAGCAACCTTTGGAATAGTTAAGAATGCCCGTGGGATGTACAGTTAATGTCAAAACACTTTCTAATCCAAAAAGGTGCCTACAATCAGGGATGGTGCTTTATACAGAAGAGTGAGTGGCAGTTCTCCCTAGAACGGGGGGCCTGTCTGGGCACCATTGTGTACACGTGTGTTGTCTGGGCCAGCCCACACTGTGAGTATACATATGAGCAAGTTCAAGTATGGCTCCTTAACAGTACACAAAGGGGTTTATTTTACTCAAACAATAAAAGGATTAATGCAGAGAAACAAGATTGCATAATGGTAGTATGTGTTTAAAACCTGTGCTACCAGGCCTTGAGAGGTGATTTAGAAGTTAAGTAGTCTCGTGGTCTTTTAGAGGACCCAGGTTCAGTTCCCAGAACCCACATGGTAGCTCACAATCATTTTTTAAAAAAACATCTGTGCTATATTTCAAGTACCCTTGTCCATCTCCATAGTCTAGCTTGGCAGATAGCAGTAGGCCTTTCTCTAGAAGCTGTGAAGCTGGAAGCTGACAGGCCCCAGCTGTACCGTACCTAATTATGTGGTAGCTCCACCTCCAAAGTCAGAATGCCACTGTTCCTGTCTCCCAGAGCCACCTCTTGTTATCACAGTTACTAAGCAAATGTAGGGTTCCTACCACCATCCAGTTTATAGACTTGAACTTTCAAGGGCCTGCATTTTACCAAATAATTATTTTTTCAAAAACACATTTCCTGTTGTTTTATGTGTATGAATGTTTTGCCTGCATGTAAGTGCTCCATGTGTGTGCAGTGCCTGCAGAGGCCAGAAGGGGGAGTCAGATCTCCTGGAACTGGAGTTACAGGGTGCTGGGACCTGAACCTGTGCTGCAAAGGCAGCCAGTGCTCTGCCCCTGAGTTCTCTCCGGCCTCTCCTATTTCTTTTATGGTTCTAGAATGCTCTTTTCTTGCTGGTACTCAAATCTTTGTAAAGCTAGGGCTTTCCTAAGAAAATCTTTGCTCTGGCTTTTTGACTGCTAGGGTCCTTGTTAATCCCTGCTAAATTTTTCCTGTGGCCTAGCTGGGAAGGGTTTTTGTTTGTTGATTTGTCTCAGGTCTGGGGATTACTTTTGTTTGAGGGTTTTTGTTTTGTTTATGTGATTGTTTGCTTGCTGGTTTTAAAGAGCTTCCAATGGTACAACTTAGAAATAAAGCATCTGAATGGAGCTCTCCCTCCAACACATAAGTCCCCTCCTTCTGCAGCTGAGGTTACCTGTTCATGCTTTGCAGGCTTCATACCCAGCCACAGTTGGTCTACAGATTGCTCTGAATGCAGGCCCTGGAGCACTGATGTCAGAGGAATCATGTGCCTGAATCCTGAGTCTAAGTCCCACCTCCAGCTTTGCCATGTCTCTGAACAGTACCAGGTATAACAGAAAGGACTCAGTCACTTTCCAGAATCCGTCTCAGAACTGTTGGCTACTGGAAAAGACTAGGGGATTGAGAAGTCTAAGGGTGGGCACAAGAACTCACCAGTGGGCATCAAGCAGTTACGCTCGAACACATTCAGATGCAAACACCACCTGGGGAGGTTCATCTTCCATGCCACACATTACTTTTATGTAGCTAAAAAACAAAATTATAAAATATAAGCACATTTGACAAGTTGATTCCTAATGCCCTTTATTGCTTGAAATCGTACTCATAAGTATTGGGGTTAAGAGCAGGAGTTCACTTCTAAGGAACTACACTAGTGTGGTGGGTTGAATAAGAATGTATAGACGAATTTAGTGGACTGAGCTCAAGATGGGTTATTATTATTATTTTATTTGGGGAGAAATCACTTACACAAGAAACAGGTGACTGCCCCAAGTTCCCGCTCCAAGGATCCACACAGGTTGCTGTGTGACCCAACCGGAAGCAAGAGAGAGGCACCTGTCCCCAGACCCCAGAACTAAAACCACTCTCTGACATGCCCACACCTGTGACCACGCCCAAATGGATGGGCATGGTCAGTGCTCCAGGTGTGGGCAGGGTGGATATCTCACTACAATTCCCCTTTTAGTCTAAAGGAAAAGATTTAAGCTTGATACAAAGATAGCAAATATCAAGTGTGCTCTAGGAGAAGGAAATGTAAGAACGCACACACTTAAGACATGTAGCCAGTGAAGCAACATAGAGTAGCCTCCATAGACTCATAAAGTTGAAAGCTTAGTCGTCAGGGAGTGGCACTATTTGAGAAAGAGTAAGAGGTGTGACTTTATTGGAAGAGATGTGGCCTTGTTGGAGGAAGTGTATCATTGAGGGGCTTTGAGGCTTCAAAAGCCCAAGCCAGGCCCCATCTTTCTCTCACTCTGTTCCTGTTGCCTGCCAATCAGATGTAGAACTGTCAATTTCTTCTCCAGCACTCTGTCTTCCTTCACACCTCCATGCTGCCTGCCATGATGATAATGGGCTAAACCTCTGAAACTGTAAGCCAGCCCCAGTTAAATGTTTTCTCTTATAAGAGTTGCCATGGCCAAGGTGTCTCTTCACATGGGTCAGCCCTGTTTGATACTTCAGTGAAAAAGAAATGAGTGCATCCTTGGCAAAATATATTCATTGTTAGCACAAGCGGTGAAGTTTACCATAGGCAAATTTAAAAAAAATAAATAAATCAGGCTGTTGAAACCCTCAGGATGGAATGTAGACTATTTAAATTAATCTTAACTGCACAGACTTCATGGGGTGAGGGAAGAGCTGGCAAGTAATTTTGGAAAACAGTGTTTTGATGGTTTTTTATTGTTTTGTTTTTCAATTGTAGGGTTAAAGACAAAAAGAACTGTAGAAAATATTTGTATTCTGCTCATATTCCACACAGGAATGCAGTTAGCAATTAAATGTCCATACCTCTTTACAAATGTGCTAGGACTGAACATATAAGTAAGCAAGCAAACTGTCAGTCATGAAATCAGGCATCTCATTGTCAGAGAAAGTTAAGTTATCAATCAGCAAGAAGGCAGGAGGAGCCTTGAAGGGTGGGACTGAGTTAAGAGTATCTGTGTGAACTCAGCTGGGGTGAGCTGTCTAGATGATACAGGAATTAAAAGTGCCTTCATTAGCCAAGCCTGAAACAAAATTAGCAAGCTTAAGTGGGATGAACCACAAAGAATAAAATAAATATCCACCAATCCATATTGTTATGGATATACACATAAGTAATGGTATAACAATTGAACAAGTAAATAGGGACAAAGGAAAAATTACTTGTCAGAGGAAACTTAAAATCATCCATTGATAAATGTAGAGTTAACTACAGCAATAGGAAACCAGCATTTGAACATATTGGTAATCATTATTAAGGACAAGACAAGAATAAATGCTAAAATTTATGCCAAACTTTATCAAGAAATAGATAGACTCAAAGACTATATTAAAAGTTCTGTTGTTTTTAACACAGATCTACACATTCTTTGATACCCTCCTATCAAGACATAAAACAGTACATGTTTATCATGTTTTGTCACTGTGAGAGAATACTTTCAAACAACAATACAGGAAGAAAGATTTATTTTGGCTCACAGTTTTTTTTAATTGATTTATTTTTTACATTCTAATCCCAGTTCCCCTCCCTCCTCTCCTCCCACTCCTTTACTCCTCCCCCCCCCCATCTGCTCCTTGGAGAGGGTAAGGCCTCCCCTAGGAAGTCTAAGCCTGTCCCATCATCTCGTTGGGGCAGGACCAAGGCACCTCTCTACCCCCCACATCCCTGCATCTAGGCTGAGCAAGGTATCTCTGCATATAGAATGGGCTCCACTAAGTTATCAATTTGTGCATTAGTGTTAGATCTTGGACCCACTGTCAGTGGCCTCATAGATTGTCCCAGTCACACCATTGTCACTTATATTAAGGGAGTCGAGTTCACTGTTTTATAGGTTACAACCAACGGTTATTGGGCTCTAAGGAAGAAACATCATGGCCAAAAGGCATGGTGGGAAAGTTGCTCACTTCATAGAATGTAAAGAAGTAGCCAAAGAGAAAAGGTCCAGGGACAAAGTTGTGTCCTTCAGAGGTAGATCCCTGGTGACTCACTTCCCTCCCAGAGTCCATTCAGCTGTGAATTCATCTAGGGATTAACCCACCAGTGAATTTACCACCCTTATAATCCAATCACCTCTTAAAGACACCACTACCTGAGGATCAGGCGTTCAACATGAAGTCGTTTCGTGTGGCACTTCCATATCTGAATCACAACCCAGACCTTGAATGTTAACTAAGCTTAGTGACTCATTTATAATGAATATAAAGAAGAAGGAAGTGTAGTCATTTCATAGTTGAGGAATACAGCAGACACCACTTTAAGGAAGTGATCAAGATTGGCACACCTTTAACCGGTGGAGCTCTGTCAGTCTGGCATTTCCAGAGATGGCATTTCCAAATAATAACTTGATAGCCACATATTGTTATTAAGTATCACTGACACCCAACAATGAACAGGGTTCTTCCCCTCTGTGCTATTCTGAAAATCCCTTAACTCCAGTTAAATCACAAGACTATATCACATACATAGAAATGGATTCTTAATAAAGCATCTGACTAGTGCTTTTTCAACAGGGTTATGGTGATGGAAAGACAAGCAGGACTGAGAAACAGTTGCTGGTTGGAGGAGGGTATGGCTTCATCATGACCAAATGCAATATAGTATTCTACTGAGTTCTGGAGTCAAAAGTGCAAGTGGAAAAACTGGAAATTTTAAATAGTGTGTGCTTTAGTTAAATGTCCTGCACCAATGCTGACTTCTTGGGTTCGATACACCTAAGTATCTCCGGTAGTAACACTGTTAGAAGCCGTGTGAAAGAGATGCAAGAATTCTCTGCAGAGTCTTTACATTTTGTCTGCATATCTAAAAGTAGTTTCCGAATCAAGTTAGAACGATGTATTAAAATGCCTTCAGTGAGCTGGGTGTGGTGGCACACTCCTGCTATTCCAGCATTTGGGAGGCAAAGGCAATGAGTCTGAGGCCAACCTGGTCTATATAACAGGTTTCATGCCAGCCAGGGCTATGTAGTAAGACTCTGTTACTAAGAAGGAACAAAAAAAAAAAAAAAAAAAATGCCTTCAGTGTCCCAATAAAATACTATGTCTAATCAAAAGCCTTATCTTTAGATCCAGAAATCAAGAAACTAGTGCAAATAAACTCTAAAAATTAAAAGACAGAGTGATGGAGACCATTGTGCTCTTTTGTTGTTGCTGTTGTTGTTGAACACCAGCCCAGCCTTGTGCTGCCATCTCAGATCTATCAACAAAATCTGGGAACATAACTGACAAATCATGTGAGATTAGAAGTTGCTGTTTTGTCAGTTAGCTTGCTTTTCTGATTTCAAAAGACATGCTGTTCTAGGCTGGGAAAACATTTCATTCATATCTCGGCCCCAAAAACCATAGGGGGAAAAATTAACATCAGCACAAAGTAGGTTGTTATCTTTGTCCGTCTTTCTTCCAGAGATAGAAATGCATAGTATTGTTTTCATATAACTTTAAAGCCCCAAAGAATTCGCATAAACTTGTTCCAAAAATACAAATACACACACACACACACACACACACACACACACACACAAACACACACACACACACACACGTTTTATTCCTATTAGGAACTGTTTCTAGAAAGAAGGGGGAGGGATGAGGAAGAGGATGAGATGCTGCTTCAGGAGGTCATGGCTGGATGAGAGCTGATGGCTGGTCCCTCGCTGATTGTCACAGTCACGGAATGGGGGTGGAGAAGCAGGCAGCCGTGACAGATCCCGAGAGTCACTACTCCATGTGGCAGCATATGATGAATGTTAAATTCCTAGTGAGATTTTCTTGTCAGGTGCACAGTGTGAAAGGAAGAAATTGGATAGTTGTCAGAGTTTCCATTTATAGTGGTACATCTCTCTTTATTCTCACAAAAGCCTGAAGCGTCAGGTCCTATTAGCATCTTCAGTTTTATAACTGGGAAGGTGGAGCTAAGAAATATCAAGGAATTTGCTCAAAGTCACACACAGGTCATAAGTAGGGAAGGTAGGAATGGAAGCTAGAATTAGGTGACTATGGTGGCTAATCTTGGCTGTCAACTTGACCGCCTGTGTAATTAACTAAAACACAAGTTTCTGAACACTTCTGAGGGGTTTTCTTGATCAGATAATTTAAAGCAGGAGGCCCCACCCTGAATGTGGGCTACACCCAGATGAGTGAACATGGAGGAAAGAAACTTTGTGCCTGCTTGCCCTCATTCTCATTAGCAAGACCATCTGCCCTGCTGCCGAGGCATTCCTTCACAGACTCCAACATAGACTGAAGACCAGCAGCTCTCCAGGAGTCCTCAGTTCCTCAGTGCCAGATCAGGACTGCTGAGACATCCAGACGCTTAGACTGCTGGATTCTCGGGCTCTCCAGTGTGAGACAGCCGCTGTTGGACTACCCAGACTTCACCCTGCAAGCCAGTCTAATAGCCACCCTTTTCATATACTTTCATTCTGTCAGTTCTGTTCCCTTAAAGAACCCCCGACTAATGCAGTGGCCTCAGTCTGTGTTCTCAGACACAATGCAGAGTTAAAGGTGGGACATACGTGGGAACCAACCAGGAAAAAGTAGGCATAGATAACAGGAGAGATTAGCAAGTGTCTGGGGTACCTTAGATCCGTGGGCTGGCCCTTTTTGTCTCATTCTGAAGGTCAAGCCAGCTTGGCCTCAGCTCGCAGTGATCCTCCTACCTTCGCCTTACTGAGATTACTGACATGAACCAACATGCTTTCTTCCTGAGATCTGCGCTTACTGGCTAGCATTGGATTCTAGACCTAAAAGTTGGAGCATATAAGAAATTAATAAGGAGGGAAAAGAAGTGAGGACCAAAATTGAGTGCCCCTGTGTGCCCATTCTCACTCCCCCTCCTCAGTTCTGCCGCCATGCCCTGGAAGAAAGACCGAAGGGCAGGCTAAAGGCAGAGAAGCCAAAGTGAAGGGCAAGCCACAGAGGGTATCTGCAAAGTTATCTGCTAAACACCCACCCCCCCCCCCAGCCTATAAAGAGCCCTGCAAAGAAGGGAGAGAAAATATTCAAAGGGCAAAAGGGAAAAACTGATGTTGGCAAGGGTTCAGTTAATCCTAAACACAACAGGGATGCCAAAACAGCCCAGGCAGAGGAAGCTGGCGATGCTAAGGAAAGCGTGTGCATTTTCCATAACTGTGTTTCCGGGACTGTACAGTTTGGAATAACATTTTAGTCAAGTTCTGCAAAGCTGCATGGTTCTGCTTTACTTTTGTAATCTATTTTGTTAGCACATAGAGCATGTCATTGTTTTACGGAGAGAGGGACAGGTGATAGTCACAGAATGTCACCCAAGCTGACTCCGGGTGGAGTACACACCTTCCCCTGCTAGTTTTCAGAGACTTCCCTTGGCTTCCAGTAGGGAAGAATCACTGAGGTTGACACATGTACCTCGTTGGCACAAAATGCCTTCTTGGTGTGGGAAAATTCCAGATTAGTTTTCATTTCCATTTCCACCTCCACCATGAGAATCTACTTCACTCCCCAAAAGCCAGAATGCAGCCTGGGCCTGACTCCCGGCAACTGGTTTTGTCCGTGTGTCAGGCAGCCAGGGTTTTGCAGTGACATCACAGAGATCGTGACCCTCAGAAGAGCAGCTGTTCCTTTTCTTAAAGATTACAGGTCTTCAGGCTGAGCATTCTGTCCTTTCCATTTTGCTTTCTGAATGTCTAAGCCAGCTTGTGTAAGGTGACTAAAAGGCACACTGAATGTGAGCTGCCAACCCGCGTGCTCGGCTTTCCCTGTTAGAGCATCAGGTGAAGACATTATTAGATTTCATAGTGCCTTTCTGACTTTGATAATTCACTCAAGAAGGGAGTTCAAAAGTTCTTGCATATGACTAACGATTACACCCAAGTGCTGCCTAAAGGTGCCATGTTGTTTGTGAAAAGTATCTTGAACAAAGCCAGATACAGTAAAGGAGTAAAAAACAAACATATTCTTCCTCTTTCTGTCTCAATCTGTCATTGTCGTGAAAGCACACACATAAATCCTAGCAACCAACAGATTAAGTGGGAATGGAGCTACAACAGACAACCACACACCTGCAGAAACAGATCCTGGCTCCTCTAAATGCCAGTCTTTTGATTGGCTCTGACCTGCCCAGGCCTGGTATCTGGCAGTCTCTCCTCTAATAGAGTTAGCCAGAACTCCTTCACCTTGAAGGAGTGGTACCCCAAGGCTCTGTGGCTCTCACATCTGCAGACTAAAGATCCAGCGATAATTTTGTTTCCATGAGAAGTCTTCCCCAACCAGTCTGAAACACAAGGAAACCCTATTATAAGCTCTGCTATCGCCCGTCCTTCTCTACATCGTGTTTTGTTATAATGCTTAACAAATCACTTGAATTAATTTATCTGATTTCTGTTTCCTCTCATCTAAATTCCATTAAAAAATGTATCTTTTTTTTATCCTTTTTTATTTAGATTTGAAACAAAGTTGTTTTACATGTCAATCCCAGTTCCCTCATACTCCCATCCTCCCGTATCACCCCCAACAAACCCCAGCCCATTCCCTTTCTGCTTCCCAGGGAGGGTGAGGCCTTCTTAGGGAGCCTTCAGAGTCTGTCATATCACTTGGAGCAGGGTCTAGGCCCATGTGTCTAGGCTGAGAGGGGATTCCTCTATGTAGAATGGGCTCTCAAAGTCCATCCATTTACTAGGAATAAATACTGACTCATTACCAGAGGCCCCATAGACTGCCCAGTCCTCCCAACTAACACCCACATTCAGGGGTCTGGGTCTGCTTGTATCTTTTTCTTTTCTTTTTAACTCTTAACAGTGGTCCTGCTGTTTCCAGGTCAGTCTTTGAGAGAGATATGCAACACTCTGAGTGAAAAGGAGCTGCAGGGACATTAAACTCTGCCTATGTAGTCACGGTGGAGAAGGCCAATCCACCGGCCAATCCACCTGACCTTCTATACTATTCTCAGAAAGGATCTCAGCCCTCAGCGCCCGCCTACCAGGTTGTCCTGCTGACCACAGCACCTAGTTTTAACTAGGTCCTTTCTCTGGGGTTAGCTCCTCCCTCCGTCCCAAGAGAGGCTAGCACATATTGATCAAGACTGCCGTCTGTGGAACTGGAAACCTGTAGTAAAGAGAGATTTAGACATTCCTGGTTTTGTGTAGACGTTAGAGAAACGGCGTTTTATTCAGGGTGGAAACGGCAGCCGTCGGTGCCTGAGGGGAACAAAGAGGGACTGGTGAGGTTGTACGGTCCTTTCCGGCCTTTTCGGGTCTGCTCTCCATCCTTTTCTTCTCTGCTCTATGCCAATATCTTGACCTTTATCACCAGCCCTTACTGGTTTCCCATTGGACCTGACCAATGAGAAGCATTGACACAAGTAGGAGCTTGACACATGGGCTTCAGAATTTAAGCAAAAAAGATGGGAGTGGAGTTTCATATAAAATCCTCTTAGCACAAACATTTGCTTTATCCTGCTCAAAGGGGGCCAGACTCTCTCTGAATCAAAATTACTAGTAACTAAATGGTTTCCTTTGTCTTTTTTATTTGGATGGTGAAAAATAGCCAGTCTGGTCTTGAAGAATGAAAGTGGATTTATACAAACCTAAATGTGGTGAATTCTGTTGCAGTTTGCTTCCTATCACTGTGAAATGCCATACCAAAAAGCAACTCGGGCAAGGGAAATATTTATTTCAGTTTATACTTTCAGGTACGGAGCAGTCTATCACTGAAGGAAGTCAGGACAAGAACTCAAGGCAGGAACCATGGAGAAAGGTTGCTCTATGTAGCATGAGTAATAAAAACCCAGAGACAGATATCGGGGTTCAAGCTGAAGATCAGAAAAGCAAAGCAGCCAGCCACTAAAGAATTCTTACTTCTAAAAAGGCTAAGACTAAAGTGGGGTTGATGGGAGGTGTCATTTTGTAAATATGTTTTTTTAATTGGTTAATGAATAAAGCACTGTTGGCAAATAGGAAAGCAAGACAGATGAGACTAGGAGACAAGGAGGATTCTGGAAGATGGAGTAAGGAGGAGTCAAGATGTAGGGATTTGAGAGAAGAGATTCAGACCTTCTCTCCAGTAAGATAAGAGCATGTGGAAACACTTAGATTAATAGAAATGGGTTAATACTTAAGACAGAGCTAGCCAATAAAGAACGGTAATTAACAGGCCAACAGCTTTATATCTAATACAGCATTTATGTGTGTTATTTGGGGCTGATGGGACTCTGGGATCAGGCTGGTGGGAAACTGTTGGTAGCATGGGGTGATCCTCAGAGTGACGGCAGACTGCAATGCTTTCTTAGCTTTCTTCCCAGGTAACTCCAGTTAAGTTGTGTCAAGTTGACAATAAAAACTCATTGGGACAATGTCATTTTCAGTCTGGAACCTGGTGTGCAGATATTGACCTACAGAATTTATTTCCCCATTATAAGTGTGATTGAAAGTAATTTCTCTATACACTTAAGGGAGCATAGTATACCCACATGGTCTAGTTTCACAAGTTTGTCAGTTTTATTTTCTCTCATAATGTAATTCATAGAGCATGCCTTTAATCCAAGCACTTGGGAAACAGAGGCAGGTGGATCTCTGAGTTTGAGGCCCGGTCTACAGAGCAAGTTCCAGGACAGCTAGGGCTACACAGAGAAACCCTGTCTCAAACAACAAAAAAGAAGAAGAATTCATAAAGAAATAATTGTTCTAGCACTCTGCCAGGGTGTCACACTGGTTCATTGCATGATTACACGATACTAATTGTACTTGTTGAGCAGGAAGAAACAGTACCCCAAAAGTCCTAAATGTCTTAGTAAAACACATACACACAAAAGGCTGAAAAGTGTGTTCTGGGGAAAATTAGTGGCCTGATACATCAGCGACACTAATGGGCATGACACTTGTTAATATGTCTTCTCTAAAGTTAGAAATGAGTTATTGTACCCAGCAACTTCTCTCTCACTCTCTCTATCTGTTTCTATGTTTCTGTCTCCCCGCCCCCCCCCCACACACACACATACACCTCTCTTTAGATTTTGGAGGCAACTTCTACTGTCTGAAGACACATTCTTCAAGTTCTTTAAACAATTAATGCAGAACACATTCGGTTGTGAGAAATGTGCAGAACAAAATAGGTTCTGCCTCATGTACAGGCTACAGACAAACTGTGCTGCTTCTTAGGCCTTGTGACTTTATAGTCATATCCCTTTATATTGTATAAATTACACTGTGATTAGTTTAATGAAGAAGCTGACTGGCCAATAGCTGGGCAGGATAAGGTTAGGCAGGAGAGCAAGACTAATGGCACTGGGAAAAAGAAGGGTGGAGTCAGAGGAGTTGCCAGAGAGACAGAGAGGAAACAGGAGGCACAAGATGAAAGAGAGGTGATTCCATGTGACAGAATGTAGAGTAATATAAAGGGGTTACTTTAAGTTGTAAGAGTTAGATAGTAACAAGCCTAAGCCATCCACTGAGCATTTATAATTAGTATGAGTCTTCACGTCTGTTATTTGGAAACTGGCAGGAGAGAAAGAAAAGTCTAGCTACACAGCTGCACTTCTGTTAGATATAGATGCTGTATTGGTTGTGTGTTTTTAGGAATTTGGCACAAGCTATAGTTATCTTGATAGAGGAACCTCAGTTGAAAAACATCACCTCCATCAGATTGCCTGTGAGCAAGTATGTAGGGAAATTCTCTTGGTTGATACTGGATGTGAGATGCCCAGTTCACTGTGGATCCTGGGGCAGGTGGTAGTGGGTTGTATAAGATGCAGGCTGAGTAAGCAGCACTCCTCCATGGCTTCTGCTTCAGTTCCTGCCTCCAGGTTCCTGCCTTGAGTTCCTTCCGTTTCCTCTCAGTGAAGGACTGTGACCTGAGAGCTGTAAGCCCAAATAAACCCTTTCCTCCTCAAGTTGCTTTGGTCGTGGTGTTTTACCACAGCAGTAGAGACTCTAACACAGATGCCCATGGAGTCTCCTACTTGACTAAGATGATACCATTCCGGATATTTCTTTCTGTGACTTGGATGGTTCCGGTTGAATATACATATTTCAGTGAATTTGATTGAATGTGCTTTTCAGTCACTTTCTCCCTTTCCTCTACCTCTTTATTACTCTTCCTCTTTCTGGGTAAGTATATGTTACAGATTTATTATGTGCCAGGGTTTGTGTTAGCCTATTCTTTGAGTCCTTTTTGTGTGAGTGCATGTATATGTATGTATATGTGCACATTCGTGTATGTGCAGGTACATGTGTGTGCATGAAGATATATGTACATGTATAAGTGGAAATCAGAGGAAAACCTCATGTCATCCCTTGGGAACTCTCTACATTGACTTATTTGAAGCAAGGTCTCTCTTTGCCCTGGAGCTTACCAAGTAAACTAGATTGGCTGTCTAGCAAATCCCAGAACAGCCTCTTATCTCTGCTTCTCCAGTTCTAGGATTACAAGAATTTTGTTTTGTAAATAGGTAACCCAGTAATAACAACACTGTGGTTAATTAAAAAAGAAAGAAAGAAAGAAAGAAAGAAAGAAAGAAAGAAAGAAAGAAATAGGGACTTGGCACTTCCCTTCAAGATACTTACAGTTTAGCTAGCAAACAAGTTGTGAGTATCCATGCACTGAAGACACATACAAGATGTGTTATAAGAGCAGGCAAGGCTTCATGGCAAGTGCTAATTGTCATTCCTAAACTCAGCACTGTCAGCTGCAGTGATAACATACTGTGACTGTCTCCTACTACAGTGTTTTAAATGTAGAAGACAAGCAGCATTCCTATGCCAATCAGCCCACTTCATCGATAGGCACCTTCCTTTCCCA
Source organism: Phodopus roborovskii (assembly GCF_943737965.1). Classification (NCBI taxonomy): domain Eukaryota; kingdom Metazoa; phylum Chordata; class Mammalia; order Rodentia; family Cricetidae; genus Phodopus; species Phodopus roborovskii. The sequence continues at coordinate 10,271,336 of NW_026126424.1, read as the reverse complement.
TAATCAAGACTGCCCCAGTCCATACTGTTAAGATTTAGACTTTCTCTTGGTAACTAAACCTACCTAATACTGTCTTGGCCCCCTACTCTGCTCCAAATTCCATAATTTAAATCTGTCTTCACCCCGGTCTTCAGTGATCTGGGGAAACACACCGGTTCCAATGTCACTTACAGAGGATTCAATTCCCTGTCATCAGGCAAATGTTCAAGATGGTATTGCAATGCTAGATTCCTTTCCATGGATGCCATAAACAGCTAAGCCCAGAAAGCTTTTCTTAAACTGCTTACAGAACAACTAAACTGCTGGAGGGAATGTTTTGGGGCAAATTCAGCAGATTCCTCAGTCTTGAATGTTTTTAACTAAAATACACATGATGCTTTTCTTCCTTTAGCTAGACTCAAAATAAAAAAGACTTGGACCCAATAAATCACCAAGGACATGGAATTCTAAATTTGCTTCATTTTCCTCACACCTGCTTACCTATTTGCATGCATAGGCATCCAACATCACTTCAGGATTGGGAGCCATCATAGCTGAGGGCTCTCTTTCAAGGGAGAGCTTCCAGGAGTGACCCGAGAGAAAACACCTAACTCTAATTTCAGTGAAAAGTTTTTTTTTTTTTTTTTTTTTTTTTGTTTCCCCCTTTAGTCAAATTTTAAAAAGTGAATCCTGCTGCTCTGTTTGTTTGCTCAGGGTCTCCTGGACTCTCTTGAGTTGTGTCCTGACTCCAGGCTTTCTTAGACATGAATAAAATGTGACTAGCATGGGTTCTGGGATAAGTAAGAGATGATCCTACTGTTTGCCATCCTTGTTACAGAATATTTAGGAAGCTTGCCTGTATACATTCATTTTTCTCTGTTAAAAAGTCATCTTAACGTTCTAGACCTCAACTCTCTGGAGCTATCTGACAGATTGCAACAGATATCATACCTCTCAAAGCCTTCCTTGCCATTTTTAAGATTAGACTGACTCCAAACTCATGACCTTGATAAGATCTCAGCTCCAAAGGAAAATAGTCTTGCTCTGGAAAAAACAAACAACCCATGTAGAGCCAAAGGCATTGACGAATTTGGTACTATGCATTTCAGAGATCAGTGTGGTGCTGTGTGTGAGTATACCGAGATATTGGCTCGAGGATGGTACCAGGAGGAAGGGAAATAAAGGCATGTGGTCCTCGTGTTCGCAGATAAACACTAGTGAAACCAGGGATGTTAAACACACAGGGTTGTCTCTTTACCAGAAGAGATGTAAGCCTGTTTCCTGCCCAGAAGGCTGGGAATGGATGTAGTTATTAGCCTGGTGATCTGTGCTATTTGTAAGGCCAAGCCATACCTGAATCTTCAAGACCATTGTTTATCCTAGATTCTTCCTCCCTAGACTTTATCTTGAGCATTGTTTATTGACTTGGGAGGTCTGCTCCTAGACCTAACGTAGGAGCACGTGTCTTTGTAGCATATGGATGGTAAAGTGGCGAAGGAGCTGAAACTACGTTGGCACAGTACTGAGATTGGGCTCTGAAGATTCAAGGAGGTTAAAAATGATTCGCAATGAATTTACTACGTGTGGTCAGAGAAAATGACATTCAACAAGATGCCTTCAGGGGGACGCAGAGGACACCTCTTCCACTAACTGTCCATTCATTGCTTTTCTGTTGCTATCATAAAATATTCTGACAAAGGCAACTTGAGGGAGAAAGGGTTTACTTTGTCTAACAACAGTTTACACAAAGGGGAGGAAGTACCAGTGATATCCATGGTCAGGATGCCTGGTGTCATCCATCGTCAGGATGTCTGTGGCTTGAATGTTTTGAACTAAAATACACATGACGCAGAAAATGGGGAGCACTCCCAATCAGCTAGCTTCTTCCTTTTTTATGCAGGACCCAAGCTCAGAGAACGTGGCATCTGCAGGCTGAGTCTTTTCACCTCAGCAAATCTAATCAAGACAACCCCTCACAGGCATGCCAGGGGCTAAATTCAAAGAATCCCTCAGGTGTGTCCAGAGGCTTGCCTTCTAGGTGACTCTGGGTCCCGTCACATTGACAACCAGCACAAACTGTCACGTGGTGCTGAAGAACACTTGTTAAGCCAGGATCTCTGTGAGGACTCTCCTACAAGGCTGAGGCCAGTGGGGAAGGGAGCTGTGGGACTGATGATAGGTGAGAAGAGGTTTCCGGAATGGCAGGGGTTAACTGTTAGAAGAAAGGGAATGTGATTGTTGTAACAAAGCTAGAAGACAGACTCTGTCGCATCTTTCATCCTAACCAAACAGGAGGTTCTGAAGAGTGATGGAACGTGAACTAGAAGGTTCTTTGACTTGTCAAGAACTTGAGAACAGAAACCCTCATTGCTTCTTAATGTGTGGAACAACATGCCCCACTCACTTAGTTTCCAGGTAAGTCACTCCACAGGCTTGGAGCCCATTCACTGAACAAGAGATAAATCTCTTCAAGGAAGGACATATACTGCAAGCATATTTGATAAATACTTCCAGGGGCATCACCCCCTACACACACACACACACACACACACACACACACACACACACACACACACACACCTACCTGCAAAAGATCTTAGACTATCAGGAAAATCCTCAGACTTTTCAAGAATTGTCCCGCGCTACCGTCTTGCCAGCAAGAACGACTCAGCACACTCAGGATCCTTCTGCAGTAAAGCTTTAATGTCTCTTGAGAGGGAGAGCATAAGCTTACAGAACGAAGACCCCACACTCCCAAAAACCCATCCCTTATATAGGATGGCAACCGCCGCCTTGGACGTGTCACCCCCTGACTGGCTGCAACTCCTCGGACCATATGATGCCACGAGAGAGGCAGAGCCCAAGGGATGGAAAGTTACCCAGCGCCTGCGCACTAGCTTGTTCACCATTCGGTGCCAGCCGGATGCAGGCGCCATCTTGTAACGGCTCCCTACATCTAACGGCTCCCTACATCTCCCCCTTTTTTATTAATTAATGAAAAGGCTTCAAATTTACAAGCAAATAGGTCACCCATATATTGAGGAATAGAGGCAGAGGTTGTACCTTCCCAATCAAACATTAAGACTGTGTACGAGAGTCGCCATTAGCGCTCTCGACCTGTCCTCTGCCGTTTTTCTGGGAAAGGGAGACTAGGGCAGGCAACCCTTATGCAGGACAACATACCTCCCAGAGAAGCCTGCATACAGGGCAACTCTCTGTGCGATGCCTTGCTCGACATCCCTCATGGGCTGCTCAAGCCAGACACTCTACCCTGTGCAATGAGCCTAGGCTCCGGGTGTGCAAGAGCTGTTTGGCCGGCAGCCTATTGCTTAAGCATAGTTAGCCAAATGTCAGTGGAAGCCCCTTATTCTAAAGCCACAAGCGCCTGGGCGATAACCACCTTGTCTCTCTTAGTTTGAGCCCTGAGCCTACAGACCAGCCAGAGAAGCAACACCAATCTGCAGCAGACGGCTGCACCAAACAATCCCACCCCCACCCATTCCTTAAAATAGGAGACAGCTGAAGCAATCCATGATGACAATCCCTCCGTCAATGACAGATCCAGGCGCGTGGAATTAATCTGAATAATAGCGGCTCTCAATTCACGTAGCATCTACTCAAATTCAAAGGTCCAATTCTGCAACATAAACTGAGAAAGGCTTTTAGACAAATTAGCCGCTTTGGTGAAATTCTCATATAGGATGGAAGTGACGCACAGGCCAGGGAGCTTATGCTCGCAGCCTAGTATCTAGTTGTTCCTGTATGAAGTCAATACGTTGGTTCACCAACATCAGGCCTCCTTATATCTGAGTATTTGCTGAGGCCTGTCTATCCAAGGCTTCAGAGACAGTGGCCGACAGACCATTAATGGTCTGTGCAGTTTGTACCGAAGTGGACAATGCAAGGGCAGAAGCCGTAATGGCTGCAGTAACTGCTGTGGCGGCCACTATACCAACAATAATTGCAGAGATCCCAAAATCTCTTTTTTTCTCTAAAAAGCATCATACTGCTAGGTGTATCCACCGGGATGGGCACAAAGAGTGGCATGCGAGTTACTACAGCTAAAGGAAATTTATCAGCATCCCAGCACAAAGTATAATAACAGTCCCCTAATTTGCAATCTAAATCAAGCTCAGTATTATTAATATTGCTCACAATCCAAATAAAAGGAGGCCAGACACACACTGGTGTAGCATCATAATCTGTATGTTTGAAGGAATGATACTTTATATCAGAGGCAGTCCAACTAAATGACCCAGAGTTGTGACCCGACTGGAGGCTGCTCCCAAGAGACGCTTTCCAGTCAAACTCCAACTGCCCCTTTTCACTTTTGCCCCCTTTAAGCATTGCCATAGATGTAAGATCCGTGCAGCTTCCATTAATGCCACAGAGCAGCCATTGGTCAAAAGGGTTAAGGTTGGATCGCATGGGATCCAAGGATGTGAAATTAGTTCCCATACCCATATTTGGGGGAGAAAGAGAACAAGCCCTTCACAAAGATCCTGAATTTGTTCATCCTTAGGCAGGAAAGCTAAGCCCAGCTCTTTATTGGTGGCAAAGAATCGGGGAAAAACTTGTGCATTATACATCACCGGCATCGGAAGTGGGAACGTTGACATGATTCCCCAACGTGGTTCCCCCTGGACAGCTGAGATCTCGATCATCATCAGTGACATTAGGAGGAGCAGCTCGCTCCCCCCTTTCATATGTCTGGTCTGCTGTATCCTTCTGCTCCAGGACTGTCCTGGTGAGTCTTTCAGGAACCCAGAAGGGATTTTCTTCATTCTGTGGGAAAACACAAACAGCTCCCCTGGATCTTATTAGAATAGGATCCGGGCCTTTCCATTCATTGGTTAACACATCTTTCCATTTCACCAATTCCTTAGGTTGATGTGGGTCTGAGCAATGCCGTTCTGCTGCGGTCTGATCATGCTCATCTGAATTCAAAAAATTTATGGTGAAGAGTACCACTGCTATGGCGACTCGTGGTACGGGGGGCAAATCCTTTATTATTCCCTCTTTGTTTAATTAAGTATGATTTGAGCGTGCGATGTGTGCGCTCAATGATGCCCTGTCCTTGAGGGTTGTATGGCAAGCCTGTAATATGTGTGACTTGCATTTGTGCACAAAATTGTTTAAATTTCCGAGAAGTATAAGCAGGTCCATTGTCAGTTTTTAAGCATTTAGGCTTTCCCCAGGCACTCCATGCCTCAAGACAATGTTGAATTACATGGGAGGTCTTTTCTTCAGTGAGTGGTGTTGCATGGAGAACGCCGGAGCAGGTGTCTATTGACACATGCACGTATTGAAGTTTCCCAAAGAAAGAAACATGAGTGACATCCATCTGCCATACTTGTAATGGCAAAATCCCTCTTGGATTTACACCAGTATGGCGTACAGGGAGAAACTGACAACAATTGTGACATTGAGTAACAATATCACGTGCCTCTTTCCTGGTGAGAGAGAAGCGCCTGCGTAGGGTCTCAAAGGTAACATGAAAGTTGTCATGGAGCGGGGGGAGGGGGGAGTGGGGACGGGGGGGGGGGGCGGGGACACAAAAAACCGCCGCAGCCAGTCTTGTGGCTTTATCTGCCAAATCATTGCCTTGGCTCATCGGGCCAGGAAGTCCCGAATGAGCCCTAATATGTGTAATATACATGGGAGCCTGTCTGGTTAGCAAGCAATCTTGTAATTTCTGGAATAAAGATGCCACTCTGCTAGTGGATCTAATGACACCAGCCATCTCCAATAAGTTTACAGCATTAACCACATAGGAGGAATCAGAAACAATATTAAGAGGACCTGGAAATTTTTCAAAAACTTCTAAAACTACTAAACATTCTACTACCTGAGGAGAAGTCTCGGCATATTGCCGCGAGACCATCTGGGAGCCCACAACATAAGCTCCCAGGCCAGTCTTGGAGCCATCTGTGAATACCACTGGCCCATTTTTTAACGGAATGGGAGAGGTTACCCGGGGAAACACAACAGGGTGAGATGCAGCAAATTGCAACAGAGGGTGTTTAGGGTAATGATTATCAATCTTTCCTAAAAAGGTGGTAACTAATATGGCCCAATCATCAGAGGTAGCGGCCAATGTCTGTACTTGAAAAGAATTGTAGGGAACAATTAAAGCTGCGGGATGTCTACCAAAATGGCTGACAGCGGCCTTCAAGCCCCTAAGGGCAAGCTGAGCTATCGCTGCAGGATACCAATCAATAATCTTCTGAGGAGAGGCATGTGGGTGGATCCATAACAAAGGCCCATTTTGCCATAATACTGCGGTAGGTAATCTTTTTGTTTTAAACACACAAAGGGAGAATGGATGAAGTAAATCAATGCGACTCAACTGTGCTTCTTTAATGGCTTCCTCCACTAAATGGAGGGCTGTCTCCGCTGCGGGTGTCAATGATCTAGGGGAGGTGATATGGGTGTCCCCTTCCAAAACATCAAATAGAGGCTTTAATTCGGCGGAGGGAATCTTTAAAAACGGCTGCAGCCAATTTATGTCTCCCAATAATTTTTGGAAATCATTTAAGGTGTGCAGGTTCTCCCTATAAATCTCTAATTTTTGCAGAAGAATCTTGTCTGGGAGAACCACAGAACCTAGGAAATGTCCAGTATCCGCAATCTGGACCTTTTCCGTGGCAATCTGGAGACCCCAAAGTTGTAATGTTTTAAGCAGCAAAGGGTAAGCCTCTCGAAGAATCCTTAAATCCTTATGGCACATCGTCCATATAATGAATCACAATTAAACTTGGATATTGTTCTCTGATAGGTCTAAGAGCCTCCTGTACATATAATTGACATATGGTAGGGCTATTTGTCATGCCTTGAGGTAACACCTTCCATTGGAACCGTCTGTCAGGTTCCATATGATTAATGGAGGGGACAGTGAACGCGAAATGCGACCTGTCAGGAGGATACAGGGGAATAGAGAAAAAACAGTCTTTGATATCTAGTATTATCAAATTCCAATTCCTGGGTAAAGCAGAAAGCACGGGAAGGCCTCGCTGCACCGCACCAAGAGGATACATTTGCTCATTAATGGCTCTTAAATCATGGAGCAAACGCCATTTCCCTGATTTCTTTTTAATAACAAAAATTGGAGTATTCCAAGGGGAGGTTGATGGTTCTATGTGCCCTAAGGCCAATTGTTCTGCAACAAGATTGGTTACAGCCTCTAGTTTTTCAGAGGTTAATGGCCATTGGGGAACCCATACCGGATCCTCTGTCTTCCATGGTATAGGCCGTGCTGCCCCAATGGCGCCTAGGAAAAACCCAGGCCTTGTCTTCCTTGATTTGGATCTGGGGAAATGTGGTCTATCCGCCCTTGTTCTAGACGTCCTAATCCTTTTCCTGACTCATATCCCATCTTCTTCATGATGTTAATAGTTTGTGGTGAATATTCATTAGATAAAATAAGCCCCATACCTTGCATTATGTCTTGTCCCCATAAGTTAACAGGGAGAGGGAGCACGTATGGGGCAAACTGTCCTTGTTGGCCCTCCATTGATTTCCAAGTGAGTGTAGAAGAGCTAATAGTGGGATGAGAACGGTAGCCCAATCCCTGTAAAGAATGTGATGATTCTATAACAGGCCAAGATTTTGGCCACCAGTGAGAGGAAATTATACTCTTATCTGCCCCTGTATCCAAAATACCTTCAAATTTCTTGCCATTAACCCATAGAGACAATTTTAGCCGATCATGGAGTTGAACAACTAGGTAGGCTGAGTCCTGTCCTGAAGAGCCCATCCGCCTATTCCCCGACTCTTGATAGGGGCTGCCTGGGAGGAGTAGTAATTGAGCTGTTCTATCTCCTTTACTGATAGAAAAGACCCCATTTGGACTAGAGCATAACACCTGGATCTCAGGAGAGTGCTGGCTGTCAATGATGCCTGGGTGAACAATTAGACCACGTAATGTGAGCGACCCTCTACCGAGAAGGAGACCTATACTCCCTTTCGGCAATGGTTTGGGGGTTTGGACAGAGACGGGCTGTATACCCATCTGAGGCATTAATAAGAAGTCGGAGGCGGCACACAGGTCCATTCTTGTTCCATCTCCGGGGGGGCCTCATCCATCACCCTGGCGGATCTGTTCCCATATTTTAGTGGGCCCCGGGACCGAGGGCCCATTGCACCATTTTTTGGAATCTTGCTTGTTGGTGTTTCCATGGGAGGGAGAATCCTGCCCTTTATATCTCTCACCGAGCGGCACTGGGTGGCCTTATGATAGCCTTTGCCACAAGGAGTGCAAAGAGTCGGTGGATCTCTCTTTCTTTCTGACATTTTACAGTCTTTTCTTAGGTGTCCTGCTTTTCCACATCTAAAGCAAGTTCTTATGTCAGGCCCCTTAAAGGGGCGCTTCTGAGACTGTAGGATGGCAGCAGCTAACCCTGCATTAGTGAGGGGTCCTCCAAGTTCTCTACAGACCCTAAGCCAATCTTGTAATCCCTTATTCTTCCTCGGGGCTATAGCTGCATGACATTCTTGGGTGGCCTGTTCAAAAATTAGCTGTTCAATTAGAGGCATGGCTTGTTCTGAATCACCAAAAATACGACCGGCAGCCTCGGTCATTCTGGCCACAAAATCAGAAAATGGCTCTTGGGTCCCTTGAATAATTTTAGTGAGCTGTTTATCAATCCCTCCTTTCTTGGAGAGCGCCTTCCAGGCCCTAATGGCCGAACTGGTGATTTGTTGATAGGCGCCCCAATGGTAGTTTGTTTGATCAGCTGCAAAATGACCCTGGCCTGTTAGTAGGTCAAATGTCCATTGTTGCTGTTCAGGAGTCAAGGCTATCACATTAGATCTGGCCTGCTCTTGGGCGGCCTCATGCCAGAGTGCTTTCCATTCCAAGTATTGGCCCATGCTGACAAGTGCCGCCTTCGCGACCGTCTGCCAGTCGGCTGGCGTCATAGCTGTCATGGCCAGTCTATCTAGTTGTGCAAGAGTAAAGTTAGCTGTAACCCCATATTTTCTAACTGATTCTGCCAGCTCTTTTATCTGATTATATTCCATGGGTGCATGAACCCGTCCTCCTTCAGTGCCTTCAAACACAGGGTAAGCGAGGCACAACTTTCTTTTTACCCTATCTGGGAGAAAAGAGTACGAGTTCGGATGCATCTTATAGGCAGGAGGCGCCGAAGGGACAGCCTGCGAGAGGACTGGTTGACGCTGCCGTCCCTGAGACCTTTTGCTGTTTTGTCCGTAACCATCCGGGTGGTATCTTTCTTCCTCATATCTAGCAGCCTCTTCTTCTAATTCGGCCTCTTCCTCAGTATCTAAAACCTCATCTCCTGACTCCTCGGAGTCATCGGAGCTATCTAAATTTAAGGCTTCAAGCTCACGTACAGGGTATAAGCCAGCTCCTCCCTTTGATGTAACAACAGGGGGAGGATCCCTGTGGTCTGGCAAGTACACCCCCTTGTCTTCAGACTTACGGGGGGGGGGGCTTTTTCCTTCTTAGGGACGGATTTTTTCTTGCGCACGCCCAACCTCTCACTACGCTCGGTTTCTGACATGCTATCCTGAACCTCTTCAAGGGTGCTCCTACCTTCTGCTATGGCGCCCTTACAGGCTTCATCTTCGAGGCAATTCTTAACAAGCTTCCAAATTGCCTTTGTCCCTAGTCTCAAGTCTCCATCTGCCCATTTGCAGTCAAGATCTTTGCCTAGTTTACGGTAACAGTGATAACAAAACATAATGGCAAGAAAGATCAAGAGGGCCCCTAGTACAATCACAAAAGCCTCAACACTACCTTCCCACGGTGGAGATAATCCCAAACCAAGGTCCAGAAAAGACATATCTCTCCGAGCGTATCTGCCTGCAGTTCTGAATCTTCCTTGTAGTCAAGGGGTCTCCGATGGTGCTGACGATGGTGAGGTCTCAGTCCCGGGTTTCGGCACCAGTTGTCCCGTGCTACCGTCTTGCCAGCAAGAACGACTCAGCACACTCAGGGTCCTTCTGCAGTAAAGCTTTAATGCCTCTTGAGAGGGAGAGCATAAGCTTACAGAACAAAGACCCCAAACTCCCAAAAACCCATCCCTTATATAGGATGGCAACCGCCGCCTTGGACGTGTCACCCCCTGACTGGCTGCAGCTCTTCAGACCATATGACGCCACGGGAGAGGCGGAGCCCAAGGGATGGAAAGTTACCCAGTGCCTGCGCACTAGCTTGTTCACCATTCGGCGCCATCTTGTAACGGCTCCCTACATCTAACGGCTCCCTACATCGAATCATTACCTGTAATGCCCATGATTCTGTGTCAATACTAAGATAAGAAACCTGAAAAACTCCCGTTTTTTTCTGTTTGGAGTACACAGAGAAGCCAAGCAACAAATGAAATTTTAGTGCAAGCTCCCAACAGTAAGTTCAGTATCCATTAGACCCAACTTTGGTGATTTCTCTAGTTTATGACTATACAATTAGAATGCAGCCATAGTCAGCAGACCTTCTTCTGCCTGTAGAGGAAGGGTCATGTGGTGATACATTATTTATGATTTATTAAAGCTTGCCTAGCGATTCAGAAAGCAAAACCAGCCACAAGCTATAGAGGTCAAGTGGTGGTGATATATACCTTTAATCCTAGCAGCTGTAAATCTAGGCGGTAGTGGCTCACATTATAATCCCAGGACTCAGGATTAAGAGGTAGAGGTATCTGTTAGTTCAAGGTCACACTGACTTAGGACTGATCCAGTCCTAAAAGAAATAGCTTACACAAAGGTGATCTTAGCACCTGGAATCACACGCCTTTAATCCCAGCACTAGGGAGGTGGAGACAGGAGTGATATATATGGCTGGGCAAGGAAAGGAAATAAAAGGAGGAGGAGACAGGAACTGAGTTTTTTGTCTGTGAGGATTCATGGGGACAGAACTGCTGTTTCAGATGGGTAGAGCTATAAGACCTACTGGCTTGGCTGCTTTGCCTCTCTGAAGCTTGAAGCTCAAACCCTAATCTGTCTCTGGGTTTTTTAATATATGGAGCTGCAGGGTCACTATGGTAAAGTTGAAACTGTCATTCTCCTCAGTGATGTTAATATGTCAATATGTACCAGTAGGGTCTGCAGAGGTTAGCAACACCATTGCAGACTCTATAAGTGCAGAAGTAGACTGAGGAAACATCAATCAGTAAACAGCTGTTCAAGCGTGAAGAGCGTAATCTGTAATGCCAGCCCTGGGGAGACAGAGATAAAGTGAGTCCCTTGAGCCTGCCTGCCACCAGCTTGGGTGAATTGGGAGAACTCCAGGTTTAGTGAGAGCCCTTGTCCCAAAAGATAAAATGGAGAGTGACTGAGGATGACATCAACCATCAGCCTCTGTCCTCCATGTGCATGTGCACACTTGTGGATGGATGCACAATGTCCAGGAGCATTGATATCCATTATAGTCCCAAGCAATCACTAATGCAGGCGCTAGACAAACTAAGAACTGTGGACCACATTGGTTATGGGAGGGAGATTAACTAAACGAAAGTTTATGCCACATCAGCTATTTCAGATATGTATCTCCCAGAAAAGAACAAGACAGACTTTGTACTAGATTTGCTGTTATTGATCTGGCAAATTTGTTTCTTCTCACCTTCCATAGTAAGGAGAATTGAAGCAGCTCATTTTTACATGGAAAGGACAGTAGTACATATTTACCTTTTACACCTGGCTCCAGAAACACACTTTCTTAGAATATGATAGGACTTTTGACCATCTTAACATTGTACATAATATAATTCTGTAGTTATATTCTGGTAAACAGACAACAGAGAACCTGGGGATGCACTAGAAAGACATATGAATGGAATCTAGGATGACTAAGAAAAGGATAATCAGCTGGATAACAGTGGTAAGTAAGATCAGCTGTAGCCATAAAAGCAGTCAAAGTCATGGAATGTATTAGACTATTTTTCTATGCATGACTTTATATCATCTCTGTCTGTCTTGGTAAGGGCTTCTATTGCTGCACTAAAACTCCACAAGCAAAGGCAATTTGGGGAGGAAAGGGTTTATTTCATCTTACAGTTCTACAGCACAGCCCATCCTCAAGGAAAGTCAGGCAGGAACTGAAACGGACGGGAACCAGAAGGCAGGAGCTGATGCAAAGACCTCAGAGGAGAGCTGCTTACTGGCTTGCTCCTCCTGGCTTGATCAATTTGTTTTCTGATCTACCACAGGACCACCCACAATAAGCTAGGTCTTCACACATCAACTATCAATCAAGAAAATTCCTTACAGACTTGCCTACAGGCCAGTCCCATGGAGATATTTCTTGGATTAAGATTCCTTCTACCCAGATGACCCTTGCTGACATAAAACTGCCCAGCACACCAGCACACCTGCCCATTATTGCATCAACCAGCTCTGGACAGGCTTCAAATGGCTTTGCACAGAGCTAAGCTGTTGTTAGCCCTTCGCTCACACCTCTTACCTGTTGCCCCCAGTACTGGAGATTCTTTTACTGGCAAGGTGTGAGACATGAATAGGAAGCCACTTACCATCCATAAACAAAACAGAATCAGAAGGTTGTTAATATCCATGAGTTAGAAGCCCCTCAGAGGGGCAGTTCTGAGATGCATCTTATACACCGACTCCTTAGAAGGTCTTCCCAGAGCTGAACACCAGATAATCATAGTGGCTGTCAAATTAACAACTGTTTTTTCCCCTTCCTGTTTTAATTAACTCCTGTTCCACATGATGCCTTTCTTAAGAATGGTTTATTAATATTGTTATTGTTGTTAGCATACAAAGGGATGGGTTTCATTGTGACATTTTTAAACACATATGTTATTGTATTTTATTCTTCTTCTGGTCTTCATATGGTGTAAGGCAGAAAAAAAACAAAGTCTGGGGACTCATTTGCTTATATGCAATTTTCTCTTTGAAATCCTAATTTTCTCATATACATTTTAATGCTTATTGTTGCCTTCCCCTATATGCATGCATACCTTAAAACTTGAAAATTTTACGTTGATATCAATGTTTAAATTTCCACAAGGAATAATAACAGTTCCTAACAGCAATCTTTGAACTCTCCGGAAAGAAGATGGGCCCTACTTCATCATTTCCACTTGACTCAACCTGATGCATCTGGACTACAAATGTCACCCTAAAACCGGTTTGAGACTACTTTGCTTGAGACAACTCTTGACAAGCTAGCTGTTATGGTGCACCTTATTATTACGCCCTGGCCAGAATTTCAGATAGAACTCCAGTCAAGCATTTCCTGCCATGAGGAGACTAGCTACATATGTCACAGACAGTCCTGTCAAAATTTTGTTGCTAAAAATTTTCTTCCTACAGGATCCCATGGAGCAATCATTGTCCCATTTCAGCAGGAAGTAATCTTAAAATAATGATGCCCCCTTTCCCTACTCTTTTAGGGATAATATTCATCTTCTTAGGGTTGGGTATGGAAGGTGATGCTTAGACTCGGGTATCTCTTTTAGACAGGGATTGGGTATGATTGGGAAAGGTGTGGTTTAGATGGGATATGGGTAGATTAGCCTATCTTCTTGTGAATTATTTTAGTAATAGTGAGATAATAGTATTATACATCTTACATTGTTATATGTGGTAACCTATGTAAAATTAAGTTTTTATTCCCTTCAGAATTGTATATAAATTGTGTATTTTGTCATATTGTGAAAATTTCTCCAGTTATGATGTTTTTTGCACAATATCCTTACCATATTCTATGTATGTATACTTTTACTTATGTTCAAGACATTTTTGTATATTGATACAATTTAGGCTATTTTTATCATGCTGCACTTTATAGTTCTACCTCTGGTCTAGACATTTCTACTCTACCTCTGCTTTAGGGATTTACATGTATATATACGTACATGGTTATATTGCTTAGGTATTTGTCCCTGATTTACTCAGGGAAGTTTCAATCAGTGTTATAGCTAAGTTCCTGAGTATTACAGATTATTTTCACCCATGTTTCCTACACCTATGAGATTAGTCAGCCATAGATGCTTAATCTTCAAGCACTTCATAGACCTACAGAACATGACATTTAAATGTTTTAATATTAGTTCTCCATTGACATGAGACACTATTGCTCCTGACAGCACCATGCACTTTCCCGAAAAAAAAAAAAAAAAAAAAAAAAAAAAAATGGACACTGTTGTTGCTCCTTCTGGAGCAACATTGTTTCAGCTATGGCCTCTTGGGCAAAGAACTGCCCCCACCTCGACCACTGATTTGGACATGTGGTCCTATGTGCTTGTAGGATATAAACATAGAAGACTGCTGAACCCTGCCAAGTCAGGGTGAGACAGCCTTTCTACCTCCCTGCTTTGTTGTGGTCTATCAGGTACTCTAGGTCTTAGCCAAAACTGGCTGTACCAACGTTGCTGTGAGACCTTTGGTGTCTGTCCAGGTAGCTTGCTGTTTCTGTCCTTGCTGCACCATTTGGAAGTTGCCCATCTGCACTTCCTGCCTACCCTAGTATTGTTATTTTACTTCTCAGGTCTTTGATGAGGTTGAAGATTAAATTATCACAACTATTATTCTCTCTTCCTAGTTAGATATATTAGGTACTAGACTTAAGCTTTCCAACTTAGGACAACTCTATTGTAAACACCATTTCAACTTCACCCTAGGACTACATAGTTAGGTCTTAAATTTGTATGCTCTCGATTTTCCTTGTCTTAGAGCACACTTCTTATTCACTGTTTTGTATATAGTTTTGTATCAAGCCTAAATCTTTTCTTTAGACTAAAAGGGGAATTGTAGTGAGATATTCACTTTGTCCACACCTGTGGCATAGACCACGCCCATTGGGGGTGGAGACAGGGCCAGGCGTGACCTGGGGGAACTAAGTCTGAGGAGGGGGCTTGGAGAGCTCTCTTGCTTGCAGCATGGGGACAGGAGTACATCTGGAGGCATCCTTGGGACCAGGAACCTGCTGGTGTTCATCTGTCTGTGTTGTAAGTTATTTCTCCCTGAATAAACATCTATTTGGCCTATCTGTTTCTCCTGATCCTTATTAAACATCAATATTTCCCCCACCCTCCGAATATGGGTCTCAGCCAGAAAGACTGAGTAGTCTAAGGGACCTCAGACAGTGGAACCAGGATGTATCCCTGGTGCACAAAAGGACCTTGCGAACACATCCCCATGGAGGGATACTGCCTTAACCTAGAAGCAGGAGGGAAGTCCTAGTCCCTACTTCAAATGACCTGACAGACCTACATGACCCCATCTGGATGGCATTGCCCTACATATGTAATTGGGGTAGGGGGATGGGAGGGGAGGGTGATCAGGGTGCATGTGAGGGGGTAGAGAGGTAAAAGGGAGGGAGAAAGGGAGGGAGGGAAGGAGAGGGAACTGGGATCGACTGCAAAATAATAAATTAAATTTAAAAAAATTAAATAAAAATATCAATATTCATACCTCTCTTCTCCCTTCTTGCTATCCCTATCCAAGCAGGTAAAGTAGGCGTGCCATACTGAAAGTCTACATCTACTTGGCAAAATTTCCATTGAATGGTTTTACAGAGCAAGAGTAATCAGCCATTTCTATGAACCATGTTATTTTTCTTTCTGTAGAAATTTAACTTACTCGGTAGTCACGAGGAACAGATCTTATTCTTTCCCTTCTAGAAATAAAGACTTTCTCAAGTCTAGATGGCCAGTGAATGGCAAAAACAGGCTTTGAACTGGGCACTCTGGAGCTTTGAAGTTCATGTTTCCTCTGTGCTGTGATAAATTATGACAGAAGTACAGAGAGCTTCTGAGTATAAATAAATTAATCCCATCTGGGTGACTCTGGGAAACCTTTTGAAGGATGCGAGATATAGGTCTGGCCTTTTGAAGAATTTATAGGTGACTGTGGAGAGAGAAAAACATTACAGTGGAGAGAGAACTCGTGTGCATGCCAGAGTAGAAGCAATGGGCAGGTCCAGCTTCAAGGAACATAGACTGCCAAAGTGTTTGAATTCATAGGCAAATTCTACCCAATCATAGACATCCTAGAAGGCATTGTGAACTCTGCCTTCTATAATGTGGGTGCTGGTCCAGAGTTTCTTCTGTGGTACATTCTGTAATGTACAGGGCATTATTGTGGGAAAGGGACTCATTTTGTCATCCCTTAAGTACAGAAACCAATCTTGGACAGCTATCCTTTACCGGGTAACATACCATCCATCACTGGTAGAATGCCAGCATTATTTTGTACACCTCCACCTGGCCTTGTGCTGGTCAGCTTTCTTGTTCTTTCCTCAGCCCTGGAGAGGACGACGATGAGTGTGGCTGCTGTTGTGACCATTGGGATCCTTAGGAGTGGCTTGCTTTGACACTGGAGAACTAATCACCCAACAGAGAGAGCTGGCCTCTTGCAGATGTGTGGGGACTGGACAGCCTTGGGCTCATCTTGAATGATATGCTATGCCTTTGACAGATTATATCTTCATGAAGAGTTCACAGAGAAGTGGGGAGCAGATAAGAGGCTCGCCAGGAGACAAAGAGGACCAGATCTGTGGTGGGAGGGACTGAGCACTGCTAAAGCAGCCATCCCCTCTGCCCAGAGCGATTCCAGGGAGGTAAGGCGTTTCCCAGTTCACTGGCCATTATGGGTGATAGCTTGAGTAGGTTCTGCAAGCTGGAAGGCCCAGGAGCCATCGCCTCCCAGTCATGCTCTTGGAGCATTACCTACAGGCATAACCACCTTGTGACTCCAGCAAGACCGGCCTGCCTGTTCCTCATCTACAAAACAGAACCAGCTCCAGTGAGCACAGAAAGTAGCTACTTTCAGCCCCAAACCCCCAAATTACTGAAATTCTATGGTTGGATTAAAGTGAAGAGTGGAGAAGCACAATTAATTCTTTTTTTTTTTTTTTCTAAACCAAGGTCTCTGTGCCCTGACTGTCCTGAAACTCACTCTGTAGATCAGGATGGCCTCAAATTCAGAGATTTGTCTGGCTCCTCTGGCCCCTGAGTGTTGGGTTTAAAAGTGTGTGCCACCAACGCCCAGCTAGTTTTCATTTTTAAAAGAGAGAGAGAAAAAAAATGAGAGGGAAGAGGATGAGGATGGGGAAGGGCGGAAGGAGGGTGGAGAAGGTGAAGGAGAAAGAGGGGAGAGAAGCGTGATGGGAAGGACAGAGGGGGGAGGCAAGTCTGGAGAAAGGAAAGTACAGTTTCTGGAAGGTGGTGAGTGATCTGCGGCTATGGAATTCTGAAGGCCAAGCAAGCACGTTCCACAATAAGCTACACGAGTCCAGAACTGGGCCTGTAGTTTTCCATCACCGTGTTGTTCTAATGCAGCATAGCCCCTGACATGCAAAACACTTAATGTACACTTGCTATAATAACTGACTGAAGATAAGACTAGAAATATGGTGGAATCAAGATTTAAAGGGCTGATAATGCTAGGCTAGGTTTATCCATGTGTAATAAGAAGCAAACTGAAGATCACTAAAAGAACAGTCATATCACTGTGAAAACATGTTTCTACTCAGCCATGTGTAGAAGGTACTGGTGGCTATTGATGGAAGTCACACATCTGTATAGACTTCAGGCAGAATATGTTATTAAAACCAGAAACAGAGCAAATGGAAAGCGAGGTTACCAAATGGGTTAATACAATCTTCTCATACCTGAAATAAAATTCTGGCTCATCTGCAAGTAGTATTTTGAAAAGAACATTATAAGCTATAAGAGGTAAAGTTAGGAAACTCACCAATATCTAGAGAAAGTTTTGTAAAAGGGGGGGGGGACTTCAGACCTGTGTATACTCAGTGAACAAGGGATCAACTAGCAATTGGTTTTTTCCATTCAATTATTTTAATAATGAGAATTTCTTTTTTAAAAAATTCCTTTGGGTTTTTTTTTTTTTTTTTTTTTTTTTTTTTTTTTGAGACAGGGTTTCCCTGCATAGCCCTTGCTGTCCTGGAACTCACTCTGTAGACCAAGCTGGCTTCTACCTCTGCCTCCTGAGTACTGGGATTAAGGCATGCACCACTACCACCCGGTTTCTTTTAAAAAAGAAAAATCTTGAGGCTATCTAGAACAAGCCGCTTACAAGTAAGTTTTGATAATGCCCTCATACAAATACAGGCTATGATGTGTATGTGTGTATGAAAATAAACCCTGAATAACTTTCGATGACAGAGAATAAACGTTGCTATATTTTTTTCCTCCTAAAAATGTGCATCACCATGCCTGTTTCTGTATGTGACTGTTGTGCTTCTGTTAAGAAAGATTTCCCTCTCGTGTGCGGAATCCGGGTTTCTATTTCTTCTGAGGGTTTGATTTTGTGGCGTAAACGCATACCTAAGCTTGTGAAAAGGGTTCAAGAAGTGAAAGCGATGTCCACAACAGAAGAGATGGGGCTCTCCAGACCATCCAGAAGAAAAGGGCCCGTGAGGATGAGAAACGGGGAGAGGAGACAGAGGAGGAGCCGCCTGGTGGGCCACAGGACAAAGGGCTGCGCGCACTTGCAGAAACAGATATGCCTCACTTCTGGTGTCTTTAAAATAAAATGTGTCAGTGAGGCCATCACCTAAACAGCAGGGACTCCAGCAGAAGCTCAGTGAAGTAATCCATCCCAGCAAGTCAGTGGCAGACTCAGAACACTCTCCCCTCACGTGGACTGGCCTTACCTGGCACTGGAAACAAGCACAGCACCCAGGCGTGGTGGCTCAGCAATCCCAGCACTTGAGTGGCTGGGCTAGCTTAGGAAAGACTGAAGTGGGCTGGAAGGAGGAGGAAGAGGGTAGAGGAAGAACAGGGAGACGAGGAAGGAGAGCTTACATTGTGAAATGTAGATTCGGGCACATTAGCAGGATACGTTTCACATAGAGAGAAGGCTCACAAATCCATGGCAAATGGTCTACCATGGACACTGGAAGGAAAAACCAAACTAAGGAGCCAGTTAAACATTTCAGAGAAGCTCCCGAAATCCCTGCAGATCCCTGCAGAGTCAGACAAAACTGAAAACTAAATGGAAACAAAGAAACACGACTCATTGAATCTCTTGAACCATCTCATGAACGTCTTTAGCCATCAAATGTTCACCTGGCTACTTGCAAAATCCAAACTTTTTATTATTTAGAAATCATAGTATTAACCCCTAGAAATTCAGGATGTAGGCATTTTATAGCCTCTTGAAAATATTTTGCTGTGCATGTAACTAGACATGATTTCTGGTATTATTTATGTACTTATAGTACCATTTCTACTAGATAAAAGTTCAGTTTTACATTATTTCAAGCCACTCTGTAAATAATAGTGTGTAATGAGTATGAACTGACTTGAATCAATAGTCTTTGTGAAGCTAACAACATATAGTAACAATCTTTTCCTTTAAGATGTGAGGGCGGTCTGGCTGTGATTTCTGTCACCCCATTGTTTGCCAGGGTTGATTGGCTGATCTGGTTGGCTAGGCAGGTGTCCCCTTCCTCCCTCCCGAAGTTGCAAGCTCAGTCGAAGAGGAAGACCTTCCCCAAATAGAGGAGGAGGACGGGTGTTAGGTCAAGGATATAGGAGTAGCTGCGCTCCCCTGCTAGAACCTCCAAACAAGCTCTCAAGGAAGGAATTGTATTTATGAAACTCTGATTTATTTATTACTTCCATAATGAAACTTAATTACAAATCGGGATGACCTAAACTGAGATAATGGAAGGAGCCTGTTGCTCACTGTGACCTTCAAAGACATTTTTTAAGTAATAGGGGGTCATTGACAATGACCTTTGACCCTGTCTATGTGGAGGTGCTTTGGCTGTTCATCTTCCTTATACAGAAGGAGCTTCTGAACCCTTTAAAAAACCGTATGAAAGCCAGGTACGATGGCTCATGCCTTTAACCTCAGCACTCGGAAGCAGGCAAATCTCTCTGAGTTCAAGACCAGCCTGGTCTACATGGTGAGTTCCTGGCCAGCCAAGGCTTACATATTGATAGCATTTTTAAAAAAACAAAACACCTTGTGTATAAGTGGGTGATGGTGCATGTATATAATCCTGGCACTTTAATAGTAGATGCAGCAAGGTCAGAAGTTCAAGACCAGCCTAGGCTATAACCAGCTCAAGACAAACCTAAACCACATAAAACTCTATTTAAAAATAACTTTTAATGTATATAAAATACAATAAAAAATCCTAGATGGATCAATTTTATAAAATTAGGAGTAATCAACTTCTAAAAATGCTAGAAACTACAGATAGATATATTTAAATACAAAAAAGATAATAAAATATCATCCCTGGAAGAAAATTGTGAATGTCATTTTGCTCTATTTTTCCTAAGCACATTTTTCAAAATTAAGATCATGCATTGATGCTATATTTGATGCCCTATTATGTAAACACAATCATAGGCATTTCTCTATCACACTTGCAAACCCAGGGAAAGTCCTTATAGCGACAGATAAGCATTCCCTGGAGTCCCGTTAGGGTGACATTTCCAAGTTCAGAGTGATGGTTAGTAGTGGAGTCATAGGTTAGACACAAGGACTTTGAAGTATAAAGTTCCTCGGCAGTTAGTTATACCTATCTTCTAGTTGAGAAAATAGAATTCATCTATGTATGAAACACTGATAAACACAGGATATTTTTGTGCCACCAAGGGCAGGACACCCCCCAAAATGACAATGAGTGGCAGAGAGCAGGTGGCAATGGCTGCCCATCAGATAAGGAGTGCTGTGTGCAACAGCCTGTGGACAGTTTGTGGTCCTTATTTTTCTTTAAACATTTTTATTTATTTATTTGTGCAGGAGTGCACGCGCATGTGTGTGTGTGTGTGTGTGTGTGTGTGTGTGTGTGTGTGTGTGTGAGTGCAAGCACTCAAACCCATACATGGGTGCCATGCTGCCATTATGGAGGGCAGAGGACAACTTTTGAGAGTTGGTTCTCTCCTTCCACCACGTGGGTCCCCCAGGACAGAGCTAGGGTCATCGGGCTTGGCACAGGCACCCTCACGCACTGAGCCATCTCACCACTGGCCCTCTGTGGAGGACTGCTTCATGTCAAGTGTTCTCTTCCTATGTTTGTTTTCTCCTTCTCAGTTCTTTACTCACACACCACCAGGTGTTGGGACATCAAAGGTCTTATTCCAGTATCAGGAACATTTCTAGACTGGAATGTCGGTTCCAACACAGTCTCTTGTGACACATTCACTTTGAAATGTGGCCACACACCCTTTCCCTAGACTAGCAGGAGGCCCGTGGCTTCATGCTGTAACAAGCCTCTAGAGAATTGGGAGACACGAAGGTTTAATTTCTGGTTTCTGCCGCAGGAAAAGCTGGCCTCTCACCACTCCATCTCCATGGCTAGTGATCTGCTTTCTGCTCTAGCTACTGTCAAAACTATCTACGGTCACCAACTTCGTTTTCATTGTTTTGAGACAGCATCTTAGGAGTCTCAGGCTGACTGGAACTCATTTTGCAGCTAAGAATGACCTTGAGCTTCTGATCCTCTATCTACTGACTGTCGGGATCACAAGTGTTAGCCTGGAGCCTTGTGAACTCAGGATTCATGCATGCCAGGCAAACAGGATCAACTGAGCTACACCCACAGTCCACCCACAGCATTTAAACAAGTCCAACCTCTAAGTAAGTCTTTAGGGGTTCATTTTCCTTATTGGTATGTCCAGGAGTTCCTCAGTTCTTCCCTAAATATATTTGAAATCATGGTCTGATTGTATCGAGCCCAGCTTCCCTGGAGGACTCTGAGCTGCCATTTACATCTAAGAGTGGTTGACGTGTTGAGTGTGAACCCCCTGTGACCTGAGACATCTTCTTCTCACTCTGCCAGAACACTCAGTGTCTTTGTGCTGCCTCTGGAACCGCATACAGGGCCTAGGCTCTCAAACATTGTTCTTCATATGTATGGTGCGGTGTTTGGAGAGGCCGTGCATGTGCTCATATGTACACTTGCATGTAGAGGTCAGTATCAAGTGTTTTTCTCGATCATTCTTCACCTTGTTTTGAAACAAGGTCTCTCTCTCACTGAGCCCAGAGCCTACTGACTCAGCTACACTGGTTATCCAGCCTTACCTAGGGACCCTCCCACACTGCCTCTTCAGCTTTAAGAATAAAGGTGTGGGCTACTATACCAGATTTTTTTTTTTTTTTTTTTTTTTTTTTTTTTAATGTGAGTGGGTTCTGGAAGAGCTAAACCCGGGCCCTTGGGTTTGCACAGCAAGCACCTCAGCAGACAGCCATCTCCCCAGCCCATGACATGGTCCTTTGTTGTGGAAATATCTCTTGTGATATGAAGATTTACATCTGCTTTGAGCAAATTGCCAGACTTTCAGAGCAGTGAATTTAAGTTGGCAATTTAAGTCGCTTAGTATTAAACAAATGTTGATGTTAACTACTGTTTTCTGAGTCTTGGAGGCCATGTTCACAGCATACATTATTTCATTTTACTCATTACAGAAACCAGAGGGCATTGAAGATGGACAGGCACACTGCCTTCCTCAAAGACCATGGTTGGTAAATGACAATTCACACCAGATCTGCTAGGTTCTAAACCCTTGCTCTCCACCACCATCCTAGGATCCTCCCACGGAAATACTGAGACTTGCTCCACTGGTTTACAAGCGTGGACCACATTGTTACAAAACAGGTTATTTGGAATCTGTACTTAGCAGTAAATGATTTACAGAGTCCAGCTAACTGCGAGGTCCACAGGCAGGTCAACGAAGGACAAGCCAGGTTATGATATGGCCCTGGCCTTCAAGTTGGAGAGATGACATCAAAATGAATGCTGAACAAAAACTGCAATCATGAAAGATTAGAATTAGGCAGCAGAGATGGAAAAAATAATTGTGTATCAGACTCAGCGTCAAGCTCTTTAAATATATTTTTCATTAAATAGAAATATGTAAATGAAATTTACTGAGTTTAAACCTACAGTTCAATGGCTTAAATTCCATTCACATTGTATAACCATGACCACTGTTACTCTATAAAAGTAGCTTGATTCAGTTCAGTTTAGTTTAGTTTTGATTTGAGATAAGGTCTCCCCATGACCTAGAATTCACTCTGTAGCCTAGGGTGACCTCACCTTGACAATGCTGCCTCAGCTCTTCTGAGTGCTGAGAATACAGGCTTGTGCCATCACACCTGACTTAGATTTTTTTTTTTGAAAGTTATCCCACCCTGAATCCCTGTACTCACTCCACAGTGTCCTCTTACTTAACTTCTGTAGTGACTACACTCATGCTTTCCGTCTCTATGCATCTAGACACCTAAGTGAGATCACAGGATATGGTCTCCTCTTGTGTCTGGCTTATTTCATTTATCATCTGTACAGTAGCATGTGTCAGAATTTCATTCCTTTTTTAAGCAGGTAGGGCTGTGAGTGTGAGTCAGTTGGAGGCAAGTATCAGCACTTCAAAGATGGAATTCATGAATGGATGATCAGCTAGAAAAATATCATATGCATACAACTTTTATGTATTCATTTGTGGGCGTTTGGGTTATTCCAATCACTTGGATAAGAATTAACTGGTAATGGGACTGGAGAGATGTCTAGGTGGTTAGGAGCACTGACTGCACTTGCGGAGGAGCAAAGTTCAATTCCCTGCACTTACATGGCAGCTCACAACCAGCAGTAACTCCAGTTCCAAAATTTATGGAGGCTTTCCCTGGCCTCCATGGGCCCCAGGCACACGACTGACTTATATGCAGGCAAACCACCTGTATACATTAGAAAGAAGTATTTTTTTTTTAAGAGCCTGTGAGGTCACTATTATTCCCATTTTTGGGTGAAAAGCCTAAAGCTAAGATAGATTAAATCACTGGTCTTCTCATACTAGTATAAACTTATTAATTCTACTATCCCTAAGTTTTTAAGTGAGAACTCTGGAAAACTAAATTCATTATGCTACAAAAATGTGAAAATTCCTACAGGGGTGGACTAGGGTCAGGGATTCTAAGATGCACTCTGCACCTTAGGGGCATGAGAAATTTAAATAGATTGTGGGCTTTAAGAACCTTGATGAGAGAGGGTAGAGATGAGATTTGTTGGAGACAAAGAATTATGTAAGGGCCAGTAGGACCATCCTTTCCCACGAGAGGTCTGGTACTAAGCAAAACACCTACTTCAAAACAACTAGACAACCACCCAGGAACTTCCCACAGCCTACTTGGCTGGAAACAGCCCTAGAGATGGGATGGATACTTTCCCTGCCCGAAATCTGTGTGCACAGATCACTTTTTAATCAAACGAAAAGGCTATCTAAGGAAAACATGCCATTTCTTTTTAGGTGATATGTGTTCTGGGTGACCCCTGTTTCCTCTCTTCATGTATCCCTGAATCATTAATCAGTACCAGGTAAACACAACCCATGTCTTCATCGTTCCCCCACCTACTGTGATTCAGTGGCGGTCTGAGTAGGTAAGGACAGGAACAGTTGTAGATTTACCTATGCAAAGGACAACATCAGGTGCCTACAAGGCCTAAGGTCCATGAAAGCAAGACCTTTGTGTGTTTTTAACCCTCGGGTCCTGGAAGTCCAGCATAGAGCAATCATGCAGTATATGAAAATATGGTTTCCAGATGGCATGGAACTAAAATGCAGGAGCTGCTGGCACTGAATTTAGAAACAGCTCCTTCATTTGGCTGTCACCACTTCAGTTGCATGATAAGCAGCAAGTTTTTAAAATAAAGGTAATAATGCCGTTTCATTTACCTTTTGCTTTTCAATCTAGGACTCCTTGGTTTAGAAGCTTTTTGCTCCCTACCCTCCTAAGAGAAATCCAATCCAGCTTCACACACACACACACACACACACACACTCCATAAATATTTAAAGAGAAAGAACTGGGATGATTACACACCCCTTTAATCCCAGCACTTGAAAGGCAGAGGTAGGTGGGTTTTGATGAGTTTGAGGCCAGCCTGGTCTACATAGTGAGTTCCAGGCTAGCCAAGGCTAGATAGTGACACCCTGTCTTCAAAAATAATTTAAAAAAATAAATAAAGGGAAAGATATGCCAATCATCCTGCTTTGATGATTATATATTGTATATATGTATAAACACCATTGCCATAAATAGATACAATTATGTGTCAATTAAAAAATACCTATGCTGTGAACTAATTTGTGACAGTGACATTGTTTACCAACCATGAGCTCTTTAATGTAGGCTTTTTATGCATCTTTACAGCCCTTTCTTACCATTGCATTTGAAGGCTCATTATAACATTATTATAACACTACTTGAAAGCATGGCTCAGAGAAAGTTACTGAAAAGATGGGTTGTGAACTTTCTTACAGAGAATTTACTAGAAGGAAGGAAGGAAGGGAGAAAGAGGGACAGAGGAGAAATGAGAGAAAGAAAAGAGGGGAAAGGAGGAGTGAGAAGGAGAGAAAAAGAGAGAAGAGGGGAGGAAGAAAAGGAGGGAGGGAAGGATGGAAATAGGGAAGGAAGGAAAGAGAGAAGGAAGAAGGGAAAGAAAGAAGGAAGGAAAGAGGGAAAGAGGGGTGTTCTATGTGTAGAAGCAGTTTTACCCTGAGGGAAGCCACCAAGCTGAGAAAGGACTGCAGAGGAATGAGCCTCTCAGGCTCTGGAGGTCTCAGGGCTCATCAGCCAATAGGAACATGAATAACTCCTAGTACAGGGGAATAAGGGACAAACCTGAGGGTCCATGACAGCCGTGGCTCCACAGAAAGGACCAGCATGGTCCCCAGAGACAGACCATCAACTCTAATGCCATGGTCCTGATCAGACATCCATGGAATTCCATGCATAATGTCCTCATTCTTTAGCTTCAGCTTTATAGAAAGCACAATATAGAGAAGTACAAGAAAAATCCACTACGGCTGTGAAGATTGCTGTCTTAACCTACTTCCTATGAGCAGAGTCTGAGGTGGGTGGGTTGGTTGTCTGATGTAGTAGAGTACAATCTAGAAGAGTGGAATGAGGGATGAGAGTCGAAAGGGAAGTGGAGTAAAACAATCCCAGAAGGCATCACTCCTACAGAAGCCAATTCTTCAAAAATAATATTTTGGGGATCACTATGAAGTATGCCTCAAACATTCAAAGAAAGAGAGAAGCATTTCTCTGTAAGATGTGTCTACTTTGTTTGGTAAGAGTTGCCACTAAGAGGCTTTAGCCCTCAGAAAGCTATCTCCAGGACAGTCCACTGTCAACATCAGAGAAGCTCTGGCAGAGCTGTGAGGACTAGAAGACTCTAATCATGGCAACCCACTGGCATAGCCAGACAAGAAGACATGAGCTACTTGCTTGGGACACAGCACTGGTCCCGCCTCCTCCACTCAGGCCCTCACTAAGATAACTGGTACTTTCGTTGGACCTCAAAGCCAGAGTTAATAATACACCTTGAGGTCACTTAAGACTTAAGAACAGTATCACACTGTGTACTCAGCCTGATATTTTCTTAATCTGCCTTTAAGAGAACCATGTAATTATCAATCTTGCTTGCCTTGGATTTCCCATCTCAACTTCTATAACCTAAGCTAATGCATAGATAATATTTGAAATTATTTACTCTTTCAAGCCCCTGACCAATGTATGTGTATCCTTTCTAGAATGCAGCAAATCCAGAGGTTGAAAGCAAGCTTTTAAAATGAATATCCACCCTAAATTTTGAATATAATGTTTAGATATTTGTTGATAAGCAATGATATTTGTAGTGCTCATCCACCCCACCCCCCTGGGTCAGCTGGGGTCAGTTAGTCTGTAAGTTAATCCCCTGTCTCTGTTAAAGATTTCTGTAAAGTATTCCATTCCTCCCCATGCTATACTTCCTGTGCAGTTCAATAAAATTGAGCAGTTCTTTCTTGAGTGGCCAGAAGACACAGGGGACATGGAGGAGAGACTTTAAATCCAGACTCACTCTTGGTTAAGTGACTTCCAAGGGAGCAGTGATTTAATTTCTTTCCCTAATTCAATACCACGCATTGTCAATGACTCAGAGGTAATCACTAACGTGTTTATCCACTCATTCTTCTGTGATAGGTTAGGAATATCAAAGCCCTTAGTTCCTGCTACCTAGAATTTTCTTCTTACTTCAATACAAAGAATCCGGCTAGCTTAAAATCATCTCCTGAAACTATTCTAGAGGCTGAAGAAAGGGTTTTATATAGCTAGCTGGTGTAAAGTTTAATGAGAAAAGAAAAAGTCATAAGGCTAGCATATTATATGCATGGTTGTGTAAAAAACAAACAAACAAAAAAATTTATCATGCCACTATTGTAAAAAGGAAGGAAACCTACTTTGTTGGAAGGTAGGCAAGCTTCTGGGTTAAAACTTTTTCAGTGACAGTATCCTAATATACAAGCAGGGAAGGACATATAGGAAAAATTACATACTACATAAAGCAATGACAATATATTCCAGATCTTTGAATTTTTTTATTATGAATATTAAGTAAACCAGTTCACATTTCAAAGCTCATTTTCCAAGACCTGTTACTGAGAACACTGGAACTAACTTCATTTTATAATAGTCATGACCATAACCAATGGAGAAGGCAGAGACTTCCTTCTATCAGTACAGATTTCAGAGTTTCCATCAGAAAATAGCAAGGTTGAGGGGATGTGGTGAGTGGTGATTTACACAGTGAGGCAAGTTCTGCCCTTTGTACTTGCAGTATCCAGCACAGTTGTTTCTACTCATTACCCCATGGGACGAAGTCTACACCCTTATTTCATCAAAACTTCCCTTTACTGTCAATACATTAAAATAAACGCATGTATGAACACAACAGCTACAAGAAAGAGGAGGAGGAGAAGGAGAAGAGGGAAGAAGAGGAGGAGGGGGAGGAGGAAGAGGAGCAGGAGGAGGAGAAGGAGGAGGAGAAGGAGGAGGAAGAGGAAGAAGAAGACTCTAACAGCAGTAAAAGGAAAGATATACATGCAATTACAATAAAGACTTCAATATCCTTCTCCTAGAAAATTAACAGAAAGCAGGACATGGTGTCACCACTTTTAATTCCAAACCTTGGGAGGCAAAAGCAGTTTGATCTCTATGGGTTCAAGGCCAGTCTGGCCTACATAGCAAGTTCCAGTCCAGCTAGGGTTTCATGGTAAGTAAACAAAATAAAACAAAAAGTAAGCAGACATGCAACAACAAATGAATAGAGGGATGGTAGTATGGCTCACTGGGTACAGTCACTTGTCACCCAGCCTAATGACCTGGATTCAATTCCCTAGGTCAACATGGTGGAAGCAAAAAACTGTCTCCCCAGGCTGCCCTTTTACTATGGTACATACTATGGTACATACGCATGCACACAGACATACACATGTAAGTAAATACAATTTTATTTTATTTTTGTTTACTAGAATAATTAGGCAGAAAATCAACAAGGATTAGAGGATGTCAGAACCATCAACCAGAAAGACCTACGAACAGTTATAAAATATTACATTCAGAAGTTTCAGGACACATTCTGTTCCTGAACCCCTTGAGCACACATCAAATATCCCGGGACATAAGAGAAATCCTGACAAGTTTAAGAGAATTAAAATCATATAAGTGTGTTCTGCAACAACAATCAAACTAGGAATAAAGACATAAAGAAGATCTTTCAAAGCATGGTGGTTCGTGCCTGTAATCTCAGCACTTAAAAGGCTGAGACAGGAGGAAGGCAAGTTTGAGGCCAGACTGGGAGACAGCTTGAGTTCCAAGGTAAGACAGACTGGAGATGTAATGAGGCCATGTCTCAAAAAAGCCAGTGAATGGCTGCAGAATCTCAAGAACTCATATCATAGACAGTACAAGAACTCGTGCTGGCTGCATATTGGAATCACGTAGCAAACTATATGTAGATGCAGCTATAGGAATAGATAACCTACTTTTGTAATATTTTATTATTTGAGAATCATATGCAATACATTTTGATCATTAGCAGATGTCACACTATTAAAGGGCACTGCCTCCCCCTCTCTCAGAAGCCATCAAGTGCAATAGCTGCTCAGCCAGCGGGATCTTGTGCCCTCCTTGCTCTTTCAAGCTGGTATTTTGCCTGCTTTGTGCTTGCACCGGCCTCGGGAGTGCTGTTACAATCCCTGAATTTACGTATAAACCACCCCTTTGTATATAGAAAAGTTTCCTTGATGCTATCTGCCACACCTGGCCCTTACAGCCTGTCTGGTAGATCTCAGGAGTACATGCATCTACTAAACTGGACTCCAGAGGGATTTCTGGCAGTCAGATAAAAGCCAGTGTTCCTCAGGAAAATGTGAGATGGGTTTTCTGTCCCCAAAAGAAATGCCTCCCGCTATGCGGCCCCCTTGTCTGCATGATTTGTCCACTCAATGCCTTCCCATGCTCTCTAGTGTTCTCTCTTGCCCAGTGCAGACAGCCGTGCATGTCCAGTCTGTTTCTATTTCTTTCTGCTCTGGACTCTTCCAGATTCCTATGGATATTTTCTCCCTCTTACCCAAAATAAAAACCTTGCACCAAAGGAAGGGTTCATGTTGTAATTTCTATAATGAGTCCCCTTGCATACATCTGATGCCAAAACCTAGGAGGAGCACAAAGGGACCCTTTTCTAAGGAGCTCACCCTCACCACCTGAACCAAGACCCTGATCTGACTCTCCTAAGCTATGGATCATCGTTTCTGCTGGCTTCTGCCACTACCATATTCACTCCAAATTCTAGAGTCCACTTCTCCATGTGCCCTAAAAACTCATCCCTCCTCGTCTCTGGTGTCTCTCTCGGCTCCTGAAGCCCACCACAAAACTACACTGCTTCATCAGGCGGCTGCCACACACCCTCTTGGGCACCCCACCATATGGAGTGACCCTGGCCATCTGTCTGACAAGCGTCTTGGTCCACTTGAGGTCAGCGCAAATTGAGTCTCTTGTCATCCTAGCACCGACCTCTCTAAGTCTCTCCCATCTCCTGTTTGCTCTGCTTCTGGCTTTCTCCCCACCTGTCTCACAACCCCCTCCTAGAGCTTACTCTGCCTTTAACCATGGCTCGGCTCTCTTCACCTCTCCCAGGAGCTGCCTGCTCTGTCTCTGTCCCTCTTGTTGGCTCACTGGAGCCTGCCATCTCTGTCTGTCTCAGCTCCTGGAGCCTACTCTAAGTCAAGCAGGTGCATCAGGCAGCTGTCCTATGCCTCCTGGGCCTCGATGACATCAGAGTTCTCCCTATGACATGGTCCCTAACATTGTCCTCTTTTCTGTTTTCTGTCTCTCAGCTTGCTCCTGGGGCTTCCTTTGTCTCTAACCATAAGCGCTTCCTATTCAGAATTAGACTCAACTCCTCACCTACCCTCTCTAGTCTCTTTCCTCCTCAGACTCAATGATTTCAGTAGAGCCTCACTATCTTACTGAAAATGGCTTGGCCTCTTTCAAATGACATAATCAGTCTCAACAGGCAGAGAGTGGGACACTCAACTCCCGAATCCTCACAGATTGTAACAGCTTCTGCCTCCCCACAAACAAATGATCTGAAAATCCCTTTATATTTAAGCTTTATCTGCACTCCCCTCTCAAAAGTCTCTTCTCAGTTTTGCTCTTTTCTCCCTTCTCTCCCCTGATCACCGGATTCATTCTTACAGAGATCTGAATGTTTTGGGGGTATGGATAATATGAAAAAATTGTTTCGTGCTGTTCTGCCCTACTAAAAAAAACTTGCTCTGGAGCTGAGTTATGGCTTATTCACTTCAGACCCAAGCATGCTTGCTTAAAAGTTTCCTTCAAAACCTCTGTCAAGAGCTCCTGAGCATAATGAGAGTGGGTTGTGGGGGCCAGTGAGTGGAGAGGGGGTTAGGAGAAAGAGAAGGGGAGGAGAGGAGAACATGTGGGACCAGGAAGATTGAGTAGAAGAATAGACAAGAGAAAAAAAGAAGAAGAAGAAGAATATACCATAATAGAGGGAGCCATTAGGGTTTGAAGCAAAAACTGACTCTAGAGAAATGTCCAGAGACCTACAAGACTGACCCCAACTAACAATCTGAGCAACAAGGAAAGGCTACCTTAAATGCCCTTCCCTGATAATGAGATTGATAACTAACTTATATGCCATCCTAGAGCCCTCATCTAGTAGCTGGTGGAAACAGAAGAGACACCCACAGCTAAAAACTGAGCTGAACTCCTGGAACCCAGTTGCAGAAAGGGACCAGGCTATAGAAACCCACAGAGACAGCTGACCTGAACAAGGGGGAGCTCATGGACCCCCACACTGATAGCTGGGAAACCAGCACTGGACTGACTTAACTCAGACTCCCTGAATGTGGGTCTCAGTTAGAAAACCTGGGCAGTCTAAGGGACCTCTGACAGTGGAACCAGAATGTATTCCTGGTTAATGAAAGGACTTTGGGAGCATATTCCCCCTGGAGGGTTACCCCCTTAACCTACTCCAAATGACTTGACAGATTTTGATGATTCCTCCTGGGAGGCATCACCCTCCCAGTGGAGTGGAGGGGATGGGAGGGGAGGATAGGGGCGGTATGGGAGGGAGGGAGAGGGAACTGGGATCGATGTGTAAAATAAGAAAAACAATTATATACATATATACATACATATATATGTGTGTATATATGTGTATATATATGTGTATATATATGTATGTATATATGTATATATATATATATATATACATACACACATGCACACACACACACATACACACTCTCTCTCTCTCTCTGTCATGGGTCAGGCTGGCCACCTGACTGTATGAGAGGGAGGAGAACAAAACAGAAAACCCCAGGAAAAGACACTAAAAGGCAAACTATTCCCTATAGTGATTATTGTTGCTTGTCTCATATTCCTTGTCTTGATTTTGTGTACTGTCTTTAAAAATGAAAGTGTAATCTGTGAATAGTGCCCCACTTATAGCTGTAAAAAACTTCCCAGGAAGTGTAAGACCACTATATAAACATTCTGTATCTCTCAGGATTTGTAAATGCACTGGGTGTGGTCTAAAAGATCTGTAAACTCTGCTACAAAAAGTTAGCTCAAAGCTAACTTTAAGCAACAGAAAGGGCTGAATATGTGTGTGTGTGTGTGTGTGTGTGTGTGAATATATATCAAATATATTAGTGTAATATATATATATATATATATATATATATATATCTTAATTTACTACAGCATGCTTAATATGTAACTTGGATTCAACTTTAAGAAAATATTTTTTTAAAGGGTGTGTGCCTAATGGGCTCACCTTGGAGTAAATCACAACCATGTAGTTTGCCACCATCTTCACTAAAGGTAAAGAGAGGACATGTCATGTGACTTCACCACCATCTTGGTTAAAGGGACCACTTAGCATAAACCAAGTAAGGCAGTACCCATACAATTGCTTAGTGCTACTGAGCCCTCTGCTTATCATTGAATCTCCCTTTTCAGAACTAAGAAGGAAACACCAAGCCTCCAAGATGGTTTGTTTTATTATTTCAACTACATTAAGGAGACAACAACAGCCTTCCAAGATATTTAGGATGGATTTTTGTAGGATGATTTTTGTCCTAAGAGTAGAAAATTACAGATGAGGACAAAACCATGAATGAGGTTTATGGAACATAGGATGTAAAAACAACATAAAATTGATGATTAAGGTTTATAAATTCCTAAAGTTATAATGGTCTGCTAAGGTTAGCAGAAACTGACTTAGAAATGTATGTCTAACCACTGTTATCTTTGTTAACTGTGCTCAGCACCAGGCTTCTAAAAAATATTTTTTGGATAAGGAACAACATATGTTTGATGGATAAAGTTTATGAATTTCTAAGGTCTATTCTGGCTAGTTGAAATGACTTAAAGATGTATGTTCATCCATAACAACTTTATTTAGCTTCAGCTATTTAGATAAACTGAATCATACAAGAAACTGGTATTTTGTAAAAAGTATACTATGAAAAGGTCAGGAAAATAAGGTTCCCAGTCTTTCTATGGACTTTCTATGCATTTATGGTATAAAATTTTATTATAATGATTAAATAATCTTCAATTAAAAATTTTAAGGCTCAAACTTAATAGGGATAAAACTGTAAAATCCTAATTTTACAAATGTACTAATTTGCCATAAACTGTTAAAGATAATTAAGGCATGCAAGTTTCTAGCCAATCACCTTATAAAAGATCAAATTTGTTAACACGTTCAGAACTGTCTCTAGTCATGTAATTCATTTACAGGGACAAGCTTTGGCCTTCTATGTATGTTGGCAGGGTTAAGCCTGAAACAAGTAACTTAAAACAAATAGAGTTTGTTTAAAATCAGGTATACCTAATAGCTTAGATGATGACCCTCAAACCCCTCAGAGAGATCTGTGAAATGGTATTTAAGGTGTTTATTGAAAAGGCTTCCCATGGTAGACAGTAATGACAACTCCTGGCGGCAGCCCTAAGGTGTTCTGCAAAGAGGATGGAGAAGGGAACTTCACTTGGAACTTGCTTCAAACGTGGCCACAATGATCACTGGACAAAGAACGGCCCTTCACCTTGCTCAAACTGTGGACCAGCCGGGCACTGGACACTCAACTGCTGCTCTCCTTGTCACCCCAAGGCAGGTCAGTTCCCCTAGTCTCTCTTCCACAGAAAAATGTCTCAGATCTTCTGGGCCTGACAGCATCAGGATGATGCTGCCCTGTGTGGCAGTCCAAAACCTAACATTGTTTGTATGGAGAACAAAAACTGACAACCTCTGCCCACCACAAAGCCATCAATAGAGGACCCAAGCTGGCTGCCCAAGTAGTGAGTAAGTCTCTGTCATTCTTAATTGATACAGAGGGCATTAGGTCACACTCAAATGTATCCTTCTCAGATCTCTGTAATGGCATTGATGATGGCCCCTAGATTTATTTACACAGTTCAGCATCATCAAGCTGACCTCAGCTAGCTCCTCCCCCAAAAGCTGCAGCTGCCCAATCGGTCCATTCATAGCTAGAAAGCCTGCTTTCACCTTTAAAAAAAAAAAAAGTCTGATCTTTTAGTAACTTTGGGTACAAAAGATGTGCACGTTGCTTGTTGATGATGCAAGTTTAAAAAAACTTTAAAAGTTTAAACTCACAGACAGGTTTTCCTTGCTGACCACCTTCACACTGAGAAAGGCAAACTCCCAACACAGGTTTCAAGGAGAAAAAGAATTGTCTTTTACTATTCTTTTATTTAAATAACTTGCTTTTCATTGACTTCTCTCAGTTATCAACTACCAAGGTCATTGCGGTTAATGACTAGGTGTTTCCAGATCAAAGGAAAAGGAAAAGTTGAAAGTTAGTGGAAGCTGTGAAGACCTGGGAACGTGAGTAGAGGTGTGTGAAAGCAAGCTATGAAGATCTGAAGAAATGGGTTAAAGATGATGCATGTGATGCTGAGATTCCCAAGGTCGGATTTAGTATTGAGTGGCGGAGCTCCGACTTGTTAATCTGCCTACTAAAATTATCATAGTCACAGGCTGAAAGTCTTACATTCTAAAGATAGACTTAAAAGTGCTTTTC
Source organism: Phodopus roborovskii (assembly GCF_943737965.1). Taxonomy (NCBI): domain Eukaryota; kingdom Metazoa; phylum Chordata; class Mammalia; order Rodentia; family Cricetidae; genus Phodopus; species Phodopus roborovskii. The sequence continues at coordinate 10,236,993 of NW_026126424.1, read as the reverse complement.
TCTGTGCTGCAAACAATCTATACACCCAAGCCTCTACAGAAAGGGGGGAAAGGTTACATTTTCATCCCAAAACCATCCTCTGGGTCCTCAAGCTCCCTTTGTGCTCCTCCCTGTCTCCCCTCCCAAAACGTCTTATTACAAATAAATGCTTATCTTTCTATCATGCTGCTAGCTTCCCAGGCTTTATTTTTAGTATGGCTGGAAGGTGTGTGTCCATTCCACTGCTTTCAGATAACTTTTTATCTGCTTTTTCCACAATGAGGGTTTCAGGCCAGAGTACAGACAGTGGTCAGGATTATATGTCCTGGCTGGTGCGCAGCAGATTTCCACTCGGCTGACAGAAATTTCCATCTAGGAATCAACTGCATTCTATAAAGTGCTTCAAATCGGCCTGCACCTTGATAGCAGGTGGTCCTGCAAATGGGGTGAGTCCTGAACCTGAGGGATCTGTCCAGCCGAGTGAAGAACTGACTAGCCAACCACAGCCTCCAGGGACCCATTGGAGGCTCTCCTTCAGTTTCCCATGAGCCTCTTGTTCCTCCATCCCCCAATGCACTGATCTCTATCCTTATAATGAGGTGACAGCTCCCGGTCTCTCAGGTGTCTTTCAGGTGGAATTCCCCAACCCAACTGCCAGTAAACCTAGCGCTTCTGACAGAATTTCCTTGGGTCTCCAACTGTCCTCTGCTGGTTTGAGCCTGTGCTTCAGACCAACATTCCAAACTCCCATTTTCTCAATCCCTCAATCAACAGGAAGCTGCTACAGAGGAGAGAGACTATGTCATACCTTACCACCAAGAAAAGGATGGACTGTTAGATCTCAGGAGTACATACATCTAGAAATGAGCTCAAGCTGGGTTCTAGAAGGATTTCTGGCTGTTAGATAAAAGGAAAGGCAGCATTCCTCAGGAGCTTGTGAAACAGGTTTTCCATTCCTCCCCCTCAGCTGTTTGTCTTCCTTATAAGCTACATGATTTGCCAACTGCATGCTCTCCCATGCCCTCCCATGCTCTCTCATGCTCTGTCATGCTCTCCCATGCTCTCCCATGCCCTCCCATGCCCTCCCATGCCCTCCCATGCCCTCCCATGCTCTCTCATGCTCTGTCATGCTCTCCCATGCCCTCCCATGCCCTCCCATGCTCTCCCATGCCCTCCCATGCTTTCCCATGCTCTCCCATGCCCTCCCATGCTCTCTCATGCTCTCCCATGCTCTCCCATGCTCTCCCATGCCCTCCCATGCTCTCTCATGCTCTCCCATGCTCTCCTATGCTCTCTCATGCTCTCTCATGCTCTCTCACCTCTTGCCTCTCTTTCAAACAGACCCAGCCATATCTAATCTGGTTTGTTTTTCTTTCTGCTCTAGACTCTTCCAGATGCCTCTAGATATTTCTCTCTCTCTCTTTTATCCACAATAAAAAACCTTTCACCTAATGGAATGATCATGTTGGCAGTTCTACCCCCAGGGAGGGTTCCCTAGATCTCCCCAAAATTACAAGCTCTTGTCAATCCTATTGGCCACTCCTCAGCACTTGACATTAAGACCCTGTTCCTGAAGATGTCTCAGAACACAAAGAATCCAGCTGGTGCTCACCTGGAAGCTTCACTCCTGAGCTTGCAATCCTTGCCTCTCTGCCTCTCTAACGTTAGGGTTACAGGCATGTGTCTCTGCACTCAGCTCACATGGAATGTTACATTAAAGATGATTCCATTGTAAGAATCACTCGGTAAACACTTGCTACTATAACACAAGGGATTTTATTTCCAGGAGATAAACGCAGCATCCCAACAGTGTCCTTAGTATTAAACTGCTTCATTAAGAAACCACTTGGAGCTGGGCACAGTGGCACACACCTTTAATCCTGGTACTCAAGAGGCAAAGGCAGGCAGAACTCCGAGTTTGAGGTCAGCTGGTCTACATAGTGAGATGTAGGACAGCCAAGGCTAGACAGAGAGACCCTTGTCTCAAACAAAGAAAAATCAAGCGTGCTTCTCAGAGAGAAAAGCATTTAACAGAACCTTTCATAATTGCAAATCCTCAGCTCTCTCTCTCTCTCTCTCTTCTCATCTGGAGAAAGAATACCACATTTTAAAAATCTAAAATAAGTAACTTCTTCTAGTGAACACACAAACATCCCAACTCCCTTTGAGCACCCTCTTCATTGGCTATCTAGGCAAAAATAAAGCCACTCTGACTTTCTCTTCAAAGTGTAGTGTGAGTTAGAAAAGAACTTTATACTCTTTCAGATTTAAATTAAGCTTCATTTTAGAGATATTTATAGGGACATTCTGGTGTTCAGAATGCAAGATTCTAGAAGGCAAAGGAAAGAGGCCATCCCTGTTTAAACATTTGAGATTTCTCAAATGTCAAGTCTGTCTCCATTTCATTCACGATAATATAGCTACATTTTTGGGTCAGAAATCGCTAAAGATGAGGCATGCAATGTTCTTTCTGTTCTTGCTTCTTCTGGGATGACCACAAGCAGGTCAGTGATAAAAAGAAAGCTGCTCCAGAGCGAAGCAAGAGTCTGCCCAGAATTAATCAAACAGAGCCACCCTCCCGTTAACCTCTGCCCTGGTTTCAGAGTGTCTTTCCCCTTTCCCCTCGTTGTGTTGTGACTCCTGAAAGCAGTCTGGATTGTGTGTTGGTAGTAGTGGTGAAGGATGGAGAGCTGATAGGGAGGATTTGTTCCTGTGCAAAGTCCAGCTTTTCTTGCCATCAGGTTGGGCAGAATGAGATCAGCAGACAAGCTCAGCTCTCAATGAGGAGAGGGGAAGAGATTTCCCGGGACAAAGGGCAGGGGAGTAGAGGTGAATGCATTGGGTTGTCTGGAATACTCCTCTCCCTCTCCCTCTCCCTTTTCATGTAACCTCGGGGTTACTGTTGTGCTAATTATTAAGGGAAGATAATATAACGCTGAGCAAGGGGTAGAATTTCTAGTTAGCTTATAGTTATATAAGCTTATTTGTAGATAGTTTTGTGTTATAAATATATATATATATATTTAAGATTTATTTGTGGTTTTTGTGTGTGTGCAGATGCCTTTGGACACCTGAGGAGGGCTCCAGAAGAAGACATTGGGTCCCCAGGATCTGGAGTTATGGGTAGTTGTAAGCCACCCAGTGTGAGTTTTTGGAGAACAATATTCCAGTCCTCTGCAAGAGCAGCAAGCACTTTTAACCCCTGAGGTGTGTCTGTTAATCCCACCAATCAAGAATAAGACCATCACCACAGTTTAAAGCCAATTTTGAAGCAAGTTTTAATTAAATACTGGCCAGGTGGATGGGCTCTGGCCAGGGCCATACCCAGATTCCTGGGAAATGACCCAGAATCACAGTTTGTAGCAACTTAAGAAGGGAAACTCATCAGGTCCAATCAGGGGCAAGCATACTTCCTGACTTACCTCCATCCTGTGAACCCCGGCCCGCCCAAGTGTGATCAAGCACATGGGTACAGATGGGTCAACAAACTTGTTCAGGGGAGTGAAAACATGAGGCTTGCTGTCTCTGGGACTGGAGAACCCACCCATGAGTTGCTTTGCTTCAATTTGTCTTTATCCAGAGAAATCTATTATGCAAGGGAGGGGCAAAAAAAAACCCATTACCTATAAGTGTATATCTATATTCTGAGACATGTTTGAAGCACTGTCTATTTTCTCAATAGTAGGAGGATACATTTAAAAGCTTCTGGTTGCTGTCAGCCAGATATCAAGAGCAAAGAGTCTCTCCTGGCAAATGGGATTTGGCTCCTTCCTACAGGTTCATTATATCAAGATGCTTACAAAACAGACTATGAAATAAACACAGGTTCACCTTTGTCTCCCTTTGTAGGTGTTGGAACAGGGCATGGAGTTTGTCATCAGTGCTTGGCCTCTCGTCCCAGGGTTAGTTTTGGGAGAAGGAAGTTAACTGGCTTACAGAGGTGGAGACCAGGAGGGCCAAATTCTTATCTCCAGAAAATAACCTTGAAAAACCTTGGAAAGGTTGAAAGTGACAGCCTAGTGTGAAATAACAGAGATAATCCTAGCAGAACTAGGTTTGAATTCTAGCTTGTCACCTAAAGAGATGTGTGAGCTGTGCAGGATGTTCAAGTTCCTGTATCTTCATTTCTTAATATTCAAAAAACTGAAAATAATAAATCTTATAGGCTATGATCCTTCAGTAGAAATGTACTGCACACGCTTAACATGTTCTAGGCCTTGAGTTTGATAAATAGTAATAATAACGATAATAACTCCATTAGCCACTGATTAGTAGAGGCTGGCATCCAATCTACTCAGGTTGTCTCATACAATGCTCAACTACATTTTCATTAACAGCATTCGGCTTACTTACAGAAGTCTTTTTCTCATAGCGACAGCATCTGTAAGAAGATGTCAAACCCCCATCTGGGGTTCTCTGACTCTCTCCAGCAGACTCTCCAGGTATCTGGATTCCTTTAGAATGGCAGGAACTGTTCACACTGCCCCAGGGAGTTTATAGATCTCAGGTTGCCAGACTCTGGGACCTCATGAGGCAGAACTCTCCTCAGAATTCCTACTGAGTACTGCTGCCCATCTGTCTGTCCATGGTCCAATAATATTTTTGCCCAAAAGGACAGCTCACCTTTGTTTCCTCCTTGAACCCTTAACCAGAAATGTCTCTGGCCACTTTCATAGACATCCTCAGAGGCGTGTTTCCATGAGGATTCTACATTCAGTCAAATAGAAAATTGAGGTTTACCATTGTCACACAAGGTTGCCTTTTCAGGGAGATACCTTCAACTCTGAGGGACTACTGCTACACTGCAAATCAGTGTGCTTACATGGCTGGGAGGTTAGTGTCTCTGTTCCACAAAACATCCCAGTATGAACATTGTACCAAAGAAGAAAGGGTCACTTGCCGTTGTTGGGTACCCTTAAGTGGGAACTGAATAGATTAGGGGAACAGGCTGCAAGGGTATCCAAGCGCAGTCCATGGCCAGTAAGTTAACTTTAAAACTCCAATCTTGTTTAAATGGCATTAGCCTGGTTTCAGCACTGCCGGAGGGCAGTTAGTCTAATCTACCCCTCTTCTCGGCCTCAGCATTTGGGTGTCCCTTGCCACTAGAGGTAATGCACGATAGTTGTGAGCACTGGGGTAGCACAGGCATCTGGAGGTGTTGGCAGATGTTTTGTATGGGAGGTGCTGGGGCTCCAACCATCCTCAGCTCTTTCTGACTGACTTCCCAGTCCTGTCAAGGGACGAGGCAGACAAATCAATTGGAGCCATCTGGTAAAGGGTTGCAGAGCCAGCAGCGGATTAGATTTAAGGCCTTTATATCAGTTTCAGAATATCTCAGCAGGGCGTTTTCCTTCAGGGAAAAAACAAACACTATTCAGACACCCCCACCCCCCAGCCCCCAACCCCAACCCCACCCCCCACCCCCGTGGAGCTGGGGTTGTGTTGGGGTAAACAAACCTCTAACTCTCACATGACAATCAAAAACGGAAGACTCTGACCCAAGATGCTATTAAGTGGGTGCCAGCTGGGTGTTCTCTAATCCAGTTCATTTCTTAACTGTCTCCTTCAGGATCGGGTCAAGCCTCATGGCTTGAGGACTTAGTCCCCAAGGCTGCTTTCCTCTCACCTCCCAGATGCCCCTTACAAGCCCCACATTGTTTCATCTGTGTATCTGGCCCACTGGCTATGGTTTGGATTCCCACGACTCCTCCTCATGTTCAACTAACTTGCTCAGGACTCAGAAAATCAGTTACCTTATTGTTTCGTTATAATGGCTATGTAAGAAATGCAGTGGAACAGATGTGTAGGCAAGACACTGGGAAGGAGATGGAGCTTTCGTGTGTTTTCTGAGGTTGCCATTTCTGGGAACCTCCATGTGGTGGTTCAGCTATATGGAAACTTGCTGAACCCAGTCCAATTGGATTTTTATGGCGCCTCTATTACATAAGTATGATTGCTAATGGGCTAAAGGGAAACCCAGCTAGCAAGACTCATCTGCCTGTGTATTTGTTGTGATTCTGTGTATGTGTCTGGCATTCTTCTCTCCAGGGTATTGGCAAGGTCCCTCGCATTTTCACCTACTTCCTAGCAAAGGTAAGGGGAAGAATGAAAGGGTGTTTTTATGGGCAGGCCAACACGGAGAAGCAGGGAAAGTTACGATGTGCTTTGTTTTAGTTTCTGTGAGTCACCTGGAGGAAGTGAAATTCTAGTCTGTACAGTCTAACCTGGAGAGAAAGTTATGAACTAGGAACCATGGACGAAGGCCAAAAAAACATGAGCATCACAGAGGCATTTTCACCCTGACTGATATCATTGGTGTTTGCCCTCTGCTGCTCAAAATTCTTATGTCTATTTCCAGGACTATCACTTATTATTTTTGCTACCACCCTCTAACCAAACCAAGACTTTTTAATCAGAAGGTCAGACATCTTCATAAAGTATTAGAGATCCATGAAGGTCAACATCTTTGCCCGTGTGGTCCTCAGAAGGATGCTTTTGTGCCTGTGTGCTCAGCCAAGTGGCAATTATCCTTATGATCCAGGACAATGAGAATCTAACTCCAATACAGATGGCTGAGCTAGAACTGAGTTTTAATTTCCTAGGTTACCTGTCTTGGCTGGGCTACCTTCATCTGGAGTATCAACAGGAAAGACTCCCTGTGCCTAGGAATGGTCTGAGAGAAACCTCAAGCTTCAAGTCTATACAACTCCCCACCCCTTTTGTCCCAGTTATTTTCCAGAAAGTAGTGACCTTTTAGGTACTGCTGTGGAGACAATGAGTAAGACAGCTTCTTGGATCAAGTTTGAGGTGGTCATCCCATTGTTCAACACTTGAGATGCCTGTGGACAGTAGTCTTTCTGTTTGCTTGGAGACCAGGTCAAACTCTCTCAGCTGCAACGGATGACCTTGAACTTCTGATCCTTCTCATTTTATTTCCCTAGTTGTGGGGTCACTGAGCCACCATGCTCAGATTTGTGTAGTGTTGAGGACCAAATCCAGGGTATGGTGCATGCTGAGCAAGCATTCTACCAACTGGTCGGTGTCCTGAGACTCAGAGGAAGGGTTTGGTGCAAGGGACACTGCATATCTATACTCCTCATAACTGTGGTGAGAGTGGAGGATGAAGGAGGCATGGCGTCAGCAAAGGAGGAAAGGGCTGCTCTAATTGGCTGGGGCTTTGCGGCTACTTTTCATTTCACACTGTGGCAGCAGTTCACGGGTAAACCAAGTGAAGCTACACTCCTTTAGACTAGAGTGCTTTCTTCTCCATGTCAAGGTTCTCTTTCTTCGGCCTTAGGAACTCTTTGGGCTCAAAGTCATAGCCACAGTTTTACAGCGTTATTAAGTGTGTGCCCTTTTTTCTGGCTTAGGCTAGGCTCACACCACGGCAATCTGCTTAAGGAGCTTACCTCAAGCTGGACTTTCCAAGGCCCCTGAACTGGCCACAAGAGTTTGCTAGGATTCTTTGAGTCTATGTCTCTTTCTCCCGTGGTTCTCTTGCTCATGGGTGCCATGAACCCAATTTCAGGAAGGAAAAGGGCTCAAATGTTACTCCTGTATGGCTTTTGACAAGAGCCTGTGTCACAGAATGTCTCTTAGAAGCCATCACTCCCTTGCCGCCACTGAGGGCTGCTAGAAACCCTTGGGCATTTTACTTTTGTCTCAGAGTAAGGTTAATTATGCCAACCTGTAGGAGTGATTGAGCCACACAATGACCTATCTTCCAAAAAGTGCCAAGTGTCCTTCCCACCCCAGATGACTATTAATCCATTTGCTATGGTGGCGGTGGCGGTGGTGCAGACCCAAAACTCCACTGTTAGATTGTCGAGGAAGGTCCCCAGTTCAGAAGATAGTCAGCAACACCCAAGGCACTATTCAGGCAGCTGACTTTGAATCTCCTTCAGTTGCAAACCTGTAACTCTTTAATTCACTCTAACAACTGCAAGAGAAAGAGGAGGATTGGGAGCTGGGTGTGCTCAGTTGATACTGCCCTTGTGTGGCATTTGTGAAGCCAGGGTTCGATTCCCTAGTGGAGCAGCCATGCAGTCCCAAAAATCAGAAGGCGGAGGCAGGCAAGAGGATCCAAAGTTCAAGGTCATCTTCAACTATGTAGCAAATTAAAGATCAGTTTGGGCATGCAGAACCCTATCTCAAAAAGAAGAAAGGAAAATTTAAAAACATAACAGCAATGCTTCTTTTTTGTTTGTTTGTTTGTTTTGGTTTTTCAAGACAGGCTTTTTCTGTGTAGCTTTGGAGCCTGTCCTGGAACTTGCTCTGTAGACCAGGCTGGTCTTGAACTCACAGAGATCTGCCTGCCTCTGCCTCCTGAGTGCTGGGGTTAAAGGGTTACCACCCATCCTCTGTTTCCTGAGTGCTGGGATTAAAGGGTTACCACCCAGCAGTAACCAATGCCTCCTTGATCAGAAACTTTAGTTAACAAGTCCTCTTCCAATAATCTGGGGCTCCTGACTAAACCTATGAAATGACTGTGGTGTCTTCATTCCTTCTTTCCTGTGTACCATCTATCAACATCCCTCTTGATGACAGTTCTTTGCCAAGAATGATGAAAAGCCTTAGATTTTTGTCTTACTTATAATTTAAATTGAAAGATTTTAGTTTGCAGAGCAAGGATGTAGGAAAGGGGCAGAAGAATAATTCTTGCAAGCAGACTATAGAAAATCATAAAGAATGGACGTTGACATGGGAGGAAAAACCAGGAATTATGAGAACGAGAAAGGTTACTATGGTGATGGGGCTAGTGGTTATTTGCTAGACTGATCTTGTTAAATTGGGCTAGTTACTAAATCATCAAACCTTTGTGGAATAACTGAAGGTTCTAAATGTACAGCCAAGAAAAAGCCAGAGTATGAAAGAAGTTTCTCACAGGTCTTGGCCCACAACAAGGAAATAGACCCCCACCCTGGAACAAATAATTTCAGATGAACAGCCCTGTTTGGGTCACTCCTGGCCAATGGACAGTCTGGAGACTTTCCAAGTCATTCTATGGTTTATCCTTTGAATAAGAACAGGTCATACCTGGGAGATCTCTCAAACCCGAGATCAAACTTTGTAATCAGTCACCTTGTGCCCCATGCATGTATGCTGATTTGCGGCTTATCTTTATAAAAAGGAGCCTGAACCCTTTGGGGGGTGTGCAGCTTTCCCCGAGATTGCTGACACCCGAGTGCACTTGTTCAACAAACACCTCTTGCTTGTTGCATCTCCTGGTTTTGGTGTTTGTGTCGCGGGGCTCTCCCATCGGCCCATCAGGACCCTAGAATTAGGGTCTAACAAAATTAGCTCCCAGGCTGGCAGCAGAAGACATGACACTTCTGGATCAGGGATAAAGTCTTTAATTACTTGTCACAACTGCAATAGGCATAAATGGCATTTGCGCTTATTTCTAAGCCTTAACTATCACAATATATTAAAGGAAGAGCAGATATCACCTGCATACATCATGGACAATGTTACAAGAGAGAAACCTGGGTTTAGGGGACTCAAACAAGCAAGC